>NC_136064.1:118180463-118780463 GCF_964261635.1 Lissotriton helveticus | reverse complement strand
TAGGGGCCAACGCTAGTGGGGGCCTACTCTCAGGGGGCACCTGGGGATTTAAACGGAGGCCGAACACGTGGCCAATCATGAATAATTGCTCGGACACTAATTGATGCTTGTGGCTCTGCACACCGCCGCCAAGTGACGAGCGTGCGTGCGGGGCCCCTCTTTATTAAACCAAGTCACGTGTGACTTACGCTGCACACCTGTTACATCACAGGCGTGCATAAGCTGGAACACAACAACAGCCTGATCTGATAAGCAGCTGCAGGAGTCAGGAATGGTGGATCAGAATAAACAAACTTATTTTCTCCACTGCAGAACAGAAATGGAAATATCCACACAGCACAGGATGGTAGGCAAAAGTTACTTGGTGTCAAATAAAGAATGTGTGCCCTTCGCCGTGCCCCTATTGTACTTGCACGACACAGCCCAGCGGTGGGGTGAGGGAACCGAAATCATGGCTGCGCAAAAATGCGCCCAGTCTGCTGTCGAAGAGCCTGGTGGGACTCCATGCCTAAAAACTGGCACTTCTGCACAAAAGGACTGTTCATTCGCATCCAAGACTCACTCTTTTGATGCCTCGTTGTGAGCAGCTACGCTCTCCACTAATGCAAGTGCAAACAGAGTTTGAAATATGCTGGCCTCTTTGCCCCGGAAAGGGCAGCTCTAAGGTATGGAAGTCGTGGTGTGAAAGTGGACTAATGCAAAGATTTTCGGCCCGGTTCATGCAGGCATTTATGAGTCCAAGAAGTAATACTACAGGCGAGCTCATTACGTACCATTACACCATCTCAGAACCGACCCTAAACAATCCAACTCCCTATTAGTAAGAGTGCAAAGAGGGCACAGTCCTTTCGGTTTGTATGCTCATTTTAATAACATACCGCCTGATTCATCAAGCTAAATTGCACTCGCAAAGGGCAAGATTCTCAGAATCTGGCCCTTTGCGAGTGCAATTATTGCATTTGGGATTCATCATCCCAAATGCAAAATTCGCTATTTAAGAATTCGCACATTTGCGAAGAATTGAATTTAAGGAATTTCTATTTGAGATTCCTTAAATGCCATTCATGAAGCATTTTAAAATTGCGAAATTGCAATTTAGGGCCGCTATTTACCGAGAGGTCAGACCTCTCGGTAAATAGCAAAAACTTAGAAAAATGCACTTAAATGCATTTTTCTAAATTGCATGTTACACACACACATGTTCTTTGGACATGTGTGTGCGCAACAGCAATGTAGATTACATTTCAGGGGTGCTACAGGGTGTCCTTTGGACACCCCTGCACCCTTGAAATCGCATCCTTATTTGCGATTAGCTAATTGCTAATAGGCCCATAGGAATGCATGGGGAGTTATTCCTTATTAGCGATTAGCAATTAGCTAATCGCAAATAAGGAACATGTAGGAATCGCAATATTTATTGCAATTCCTACATGAATCCCGTTTTGCAAGTCCTTAATAGCGATTCGTTATGAATCGCTATTAGGGGCTCGCAAAACGTGAGAATGATGAATCAGGCTGTTAATCCCTGCACGTTTCTTTTTTATTCCCATTTCTGATGTTTTGGGGGCATGTAAGAATACATAGGAGTATTGTAGGACTACTACTTTACGTATGCCCAAACTTTTTTGTTTATGTGGTAAATGTGGCCTTTCCCAGCCATCTGGAGTACGCTGCCCTAGTGCTTTACCTGCCAGTGTATTAGTCTCCGCCAGAACTCGACCTGATGTTGATCCAATAATATTTGTGTACAGCACGTTTTAAACTGTGCATCTCTCGTTAATTACTTGGTAACGTCACCTCTTGGAGGCGTGGAAACACGTGAGCCCTCATAACAGAATCCACCCTAATACCACATAACTAAAAGGGGGTGGGTGGCGCGTACCTAAGTTGTGCATTCAGCGATGGAAGTAGCTAGCGTACAGCAGTAAGGCTGGGGAGGAAAGACATTTCTGGTGGCAGTTTGGAGGCTGAAAAGCTAGGAGGTTACTTGTGGTTTTTTCGAGTTGGGGATGTGATTTTTGGAGAGGTGAGGCCATCCTGAACGCACAATGCCTTTGATTGACTTGCTATGCTTTTGCAGGTTTCGATTTCCAACAATCTCTTCTGCATAATTGTGACTTGAAACACAGCATGCTCTCCGGGGGCCTTAAGGCTTCTGTGCCGCGTTGAGCCACGTGCATTCCCAAATAAACAGCGAACAAAAAAGTATCCGGCTCGGTATGCAGAAAGCGTAGGCTCGGGTGAAATATAAAAAAAAACCATCAAATGTGAAGATTACACTATTTATAATAATAAAACGGTACTGGTGCAACTATTTTACCTATACTTGCAGTGGCGGCACAGTACAACTGCACGCACCGCCTGCAGTGGGCCACCGTCCATGACCTGGTGAAGGTGGCCCTCGTGAAAGCCTTGGGCCTCATTTATGAAAAGTGACGCATCGCTGCGTGAAAACAGCGTTGCGTCACTTTTCACTGCGCCCTCCTTGCGAGACCAATGATGCGTCATATTTACAGTATGACGCATCATGTCGCAAGGAGTTACAGATACGTCAGTATTTCTGATGTATCTGTAAGCGCAGAAGTGACGCATTGCTGGAGTGTGTCACAAAAGTGACGCAACTCCAGCAATGCGTCCTTTCACATGGGGAAAGCCCCATGTGAAAGTGCCTGCGTCAATCTTACGCCTGCTGTGAGGCAGGCGTAAGATTGTGACGCAACAGCGTCCTAGAAGTGACGCAGTGAAATCTCATAGATTTCACTGCGTCACTTCTACGAGGCTTTTTGCGGGGGAACGCCCCCCCTTCATACATTATACCTGACGCAGGCATAATGTAGCGCAGGGGTTTACAAAGTGACGCATCTGCTTAGATGCGTCACTTTGTAAATAGTGCGCAACAGGAGGGATGTTTTACGCCGCCGATGCGTCACAAAAAGTGACGCATCGGAAGCGCAAAACTCACGCAAGGGCTCATAAATGAGGCCCCTTGTATTTATGGTAAGGAAAAACTAACCCGCAGGGAGCAAAATGCAAAGGCTACAAAAACAGGGCAGGATCTGGTACACTTCTTCTCCAAAGTAGCTTTAATCACAGTCTCATTGAGAAGAAATGTCAGGTTGCAGTCTTGTGTTTAACCACTTGGATGCTAAGGCTATTTTAGATCTTTAATGCAATTTCCATTGAAATCAATGGAAACTCCATGACGAGCTGGGCTCGTTATGAGCGTCGAAGGGGTTAAAGAAGACGCACCCTCATAAACACGCGCCGTCTGCGATTCATCTGCTCCTGTCAGTTACCATGATCTCCAAACTTCTCCTTACTGTTTGAAAATTACTGGGTGGGATTGCTGGGTCAACCAAGATGAGAGAGAAATGCAGTTGGAGGAATTGTCTTTCACGCAACTTTGTGGTTGCAAACAGGGCGTTTGGTGTGCGCAGGCATTTTTTGGCACACAAATGCACGTTTGCACATATGTACAGATTTGAAAATACACACTCGCCTTGGGCTCCAAGATGTGCCATTTTTTTTGTATACAAAATAATGTGTGTGAGTGCTTGTATACAGGACTGCATTTCCCCTCCAAGCCACGGGAACAGGTCTCTTTACAGTTTCTTTTTATGGTGGAAATTAAGCCAACGAAGTTGACGGGACCCCCAGACGTTTCCTTATTAAATAGTGATTGTCGGAGAACGTGATGTGTGCCTTCCATCATGTGAAAGGATACGTAAACCACTGAGAAGCGGCGAGTGCATGCCTGTAGGCGGAGCCGTAGAATAGTGCAGCGAAGGCAGTTCTGTTACAGCTGAAGCGCTGTAAAAGAGCGTGCCTTCCATTTTCCAAAGCTGTGCAGATTTTCTCTATAAATACTGGGGCCTATAGTGTTGCATGCACCAAAGATCCAGTGAAAGGGGCTTAGAGTGAAGTTACTAGTCTGTACCGTAGCTTAGTCGGTAATGTGCACCACACTTAGGCCAACAAGATCACCACCCCAACCCTCCCGCGTAAACGTCCCCTACCTTCGACTGGTGCCAGTGGATCAGGGGGGGTTAGTCTTAACCCTTTCTATGCTGATGACGGAACCGCTCCGTCATCAGCTGCGGTGTTATGTTATGTTATGTTATAACAAATTTCTTGAGCGCAATGTCACCATAGGTTTCCTGGCGCTAATCGGAATGAAAAGAGAGGAGGAGGGACAGGGGAGGAAAAAAGAAGAAAATTAGTGCGGGAAAAGTAGTGTTTTTAGGGATTTCCTGAAAGAAATGAGGGAACAAGATGACTTGAGGGGAAGGGGGAGGGAGTTCCACAGCTTAGGGGCTAGACAAGAGAAGCTGCGGCCACCCGATCTAGAGAGTTTGAAACGGGGGACGACAAGGAGCTGGAGGTGGGTGGACCTCAAGGTACGTGGAGGGCAGTAGGAGGAGAATAGGGACTTGAGAAACGCAGGGGCGGGACCAGTGAGGGCTTTGAAAACCAGACAGTGAACCTTGAAAGTGATTCTTTCATTCACTGGTAACCAGTGAAGGTGGCGTAGTAAAGGTTGGGCCGACTGCCATTTGGGGATTTTAAAGACCAGCCGAGCAGCCTGGTTTTGGACGATCTGCAATCTAGACAGCTGAGATTTAGGAAGACCGTAGTAAATTGAATTCGAGAAGTCCAACCGGGACATCACCAGGGCTATTAAAACCTGCAGCAAGGCTTCAGGTGATAGGAGGTGAGCGACTTTCCGTATCCTGTACAGCTGGAACATGCAGGAAGATGTTACTGCGCTCACCTGTGCCTTGAGGGTGAGTCCGGAGTCAATCAGGACTCCGAGGCTTTTAACACATCCAGCAGGAGAGGGAGGTGTTCCGAGCTCCGTCGGCCAGTACTGAGGGCCCCAAAAAGGGGCGCTTCTCCCCGGGAGAAGGAGCTCAGTCTTGCCTGGATTGAGCTTGAGTTGGTTTTGGTTCATCCAGTGCTGGATGTGTGTCATGGCAGTCTGGAAGTTGGTGACAGCATCAGGAGAAGTGAGGGGAAAAATAATTTGTAAATCATCCGCGTAATTGAACACGGTGATATCCCACTTACCTAGGGAGTGAAGGAGGGGTTGGAGGTATAAATTAAAAAGGAGGGGAGACAGAGAAGATCCCTGAGGAACTCCACAGGATGAAGAGACGCTGGTGGCGCGGAAAGGACCCATGCTAACTGCCTGGGACCTCTCCTCCAGAAAGGATTTAATCCAAGACAGGGCAACCCCACAGACTCCGGCGGATTCGACACGGTGGATTAAGATGTTATGGTCCACCGTGTCGAATGCTGCCAATAGATCGAGTAGGACTAATGCCTGGGGTAGTCCTCTGTCCTCATTGCGTCTAAGGTTGTCCAGCACAGCGAGAATCACAGCCTCGGTGGAATGAGCTGGTCTGAACCCAGCCTGGTTGGGCGCCAGGAAGTTAGACTCCTCAATGAAGTGTGAGAGGCAGGTCGTGACATGGGCCTCGAGGATTTTAGATAGAAAGGGCAGGAGGGAAATAGGGCGATAGTTAGCCAGGGCAGCTGGATCGGCATCTGGCTTTTTCAGGAGAGGCACCGATACGGCCTCTTTAAATGATCTGGGAACTATGCCTGAGTTAAGGGAAGAATTAAGTAAAGGGAGGATACAGTGGGGGAGGGTGTGACAAATATCGCGAAGCACGAAGGGAGGGCAACAGTCCTTAGGGGATCCAGATTTCACACGGGTGGACAGTTTGGCAAGAGATTCCAGGTCGAGCGCGGGGAACTGAGAGAAAGTGAATGTGTTAACAGGAGGTGGGACTGTTGTAACAGAGAAATGTGAGTGAGGAATGGAGTTCTTGATGGTAGTAATCTTATCGATAAAGAAGGAATTTAAAGTGGTGCAAGATTCTAAGGAAGACGGCGGATTCGGGAGTGTCCTGGCGTCCGATGTCAGTTCGCCAAGGACTTTGAAAATCTCCTTAGACCTGTTGGGGGCTGATAAAATTCTGTTGGAGATGAAAGTGGTTTTGGTAGTGGTGATTGCGACTTTGTAGGCTTTGCGCGCAGACACGTATGCTTCCCTGTCGGGGCCAAGGTAATGGCGCTCCAATCGGCGCAGCTCCAGATGTTGTTGTTTTAAAATGGAGTTGTACCATTTGTGGGATTTATTAGGGTGGGAGCGAGAAAAGCGGGTTAAAGGTGCACATGCGTCGCTAGCCGTCGTTAGCCAGTGTGAAATATTGGCATCCATACTATTGACATCTGAGGACTCAAGAAGGGGAGGCGGAGTTTTGGCGAGTAAAGAGAAGAAGGCAAGTGAATCGAAAGTCTTCCAGTTTCGAGCGGACCCTCCATGCTGGAGGGTAGGCCTGACCAGGCCCTTTATAAGAATAGATGACTCAATCAATAGATGGTCTGACCAGACACAGGGGGAGATAGTCGGACCAAGGAGCGATATGCCCTGAGTCCAAATGTGATCTAAGATGTTACCCCCAGTGTGAGTGGGAGAAGTAACATGCTGTGTCAGGTGGAGGCTAGAAAGTGCCTCAAACAGTTCGATAGCGTGGGGACCAGCATCAGCGTGGTTAAACCAGTAGTTAAAGTCGCCATATATGGCAACACGGGCTGAGGAGGTCATTAGGGCAATGAGCTGTTCACAGAGAGTGGTAGGGAACAGCGGCATGGGGGTAGGGGGGCGGTATAAGACAATGAGGGTCAAGGCCCCCGCTCCGGTTGGCAAGCTGATTACCAGATTTTCGACATCAGGGAGACATAAAGAGGAAGACTTGATGAGAGGTAGGTCTTTACGGATGATTGCTGCGACCCCGCCGCGGCGGCGGCCGTGAGGCCGGTTGGCGTTCAGCAGGTAATAGTTGGGGGGTAGAGCAGCCAAGATGTCAGGGAGGGAAAGATCAGTCAACCAGGTCTCAGTGAGCAGCAGGATGTCTGGATCTTCCGCGGTAAGCAGGAGGAAAATATCGGTGTGGTGTTGGGGGAGAGACCGAGTATTGAGGTATAATATGCGGATGCGAGTTTCTGACGGTGCAGGAAGCGACTCCGGTGCGTGGAAGAGTCTGGGAGAGGGCACGTCGGCCGCAATGCCGAGAGATGCCAAGCGGTCCCAGATTGTAGATGAGAGGGCGCAAGAAGGCTGCTGCAGAGTTCTAAGTGCAGCAGATGAGTATGATATTAAAAGGGCAGCATCTCGGGGCCCAGGGCCCGTCTGGGCGCGGACGGGCGCAGACGGGCTTGCCTTAGGCGCGCCTTCGGCGCGCAAACGGCGCGCCCGCTGCGCCCGTCCGCTGCGCGTACGGTGAAAGCACATGCTTTATGGGGTTGTTTTTGGGCGTGGCCGATAACAGTGGGCGTGGCCGGGGGAGCGGCCGCTGAAGGCGGCAAGCAGGGATTTCAATGGCCGCTGCAGCGTCACTTTGGGCTGCGCGGCGACAACAGAGGCAAGGGAGAGTCCCAGGAGGCAGGTAGGCAAGTTTAAGATAAAGCGCGAGCGAGCGCTGTGTAAATGAAATAAAGTTTTAAAAGAGGGTTTGTCTAAGCTGTGGCTCCCGCGGAAGGCAGGGGAGCAGTCCGATGCACTGAGCTAGTAATCAGCTCCTTTTAAAGCCCCAAGTGGGTGTGGCCGATAACAGTGGGCGTGGCCGGGGGAGCGGCCGCTGAAGGCGGCAAGCAGGGATTTCAATGGCCGCTGCAGCGTCACCTTGGGCTGCGCGGCGACAACAGAGGCAAGGGAGAGTCCCAGGAGGCAGGTAGGCAAGTTTAAGATAAAGCGCGAGCGAGCGCTGTGTAAATGAAATAAAGTTTTAAAAGAGGGTTTGTCTAAGCTGTGGCTCCCGCGGAAGGCAGGGGAGCAGTCCGATGCACTGAGCTAGTAATCAGCTCCTTTTAAAGCCCCAAGTGGGCGTGGCCGATAACAGTGGGCGTGGCCGGGGGAGCGGCCGCTGAAGGCGGCAAGCAGGGATTTCAATGGCCGCTGCAGCGTCACCGTGGGCTGCGCGGCGACAACAGAGGCAAGGGAGAGTCCCAGGAGGCAGGTAGGCAAGTTTAAGATAAAGCGCGAGCGAGCGCTGTGTAAATGAAATAAAGTTTTAAAAGAGGGTTTGTCTAAGCTGTGGCTCCCGCGGAAGGCAGGGGAGCAGTCCGATGCACTGAGCTAGTAATCAGCTCCTTTTAAAGCCCCAAGTGGGCGTGGTCGATAACAGTGGGCGTGGCCGGGAGAGCGGCCGCTGAAGGCGGCAAGCAGGGATTTCAATGGCCGCTGCAGCGTCACCTTGGGCTGCGCGGCCACAACAGAGGCAAGGGAGAGTCCCAGGAGGCAGGTAGGCAAGTTTAAGATAAAGCGCGAGCGAGCGCTGTGTAAATGAAATAAAGTTTTAAAAGAGGGTTTGTCTAAGCTGTGGCTCCCGCGGAAGGCAGGGGAGCAGTCCGATGCACTGAGCTAGTAATCAGCTCCTTTTAAAGCCCCAAGTGGGCGTGGCCGATAACAGTGGGCGTGGCCGGGGGAGCGGCCGCTGAAGGCGGCAAGCAGGGATTTCAATGGCCGCTGCAGCGTCACCTTGGGCTGCGGGGCGACAACAGAGGCAAGGGAGAGTCCCAGGAGGCAGGTAGGCAAGTTTAAGATAAAGCGCGAGCGAGCGCTGTGTAAATGAAATAAAGTTTTAAAAGAGGGTTTGTCTAAGCTGTGGCTCCCGCGGAAGGCAGGGGAGCAGTCCGATGGCACTGGGCTGATGACGGAGCGGTTCCGTCATGGCCCGGCCTCCGTGCCTGCGCGGCGCAGATTCCACGCCTGCGCTGGGCGTTCTATTGAGCGGGCGGGGCCATGACGGAGCAGCAAAGCCCAACCGCGGCTGATGACGGAGCGGTTGCGTCACCAGAATGCGGCCGCTTTGCGGCCGCCCCGCCCCCTTAGCGCTGCGGCGGAATATCCGCCGCAGGGATGGTGTTAAAGGGGCATTTCTGGTGATGCACACAGCAAGTTACATGCTCACCCTCCACCAAGTTTACCGCTTCTCATTTTCAATTCAAAACACTGCGCAGGCGCAGCAGAGCAAAGGAAACTTTGCAGCCCAAGTTGGACCAGATGAAGCCCAAACAGAGCCCAACTTAACTCTGCTCGACAGAACAAGCCCAACGCCCATCAACAGAAGACCAAAAGAAGAAAGACAAAACCCTGAAAGAACTGGAGTTCTACATAATGATGAAAATATGTTACAAAAGTGAACGAGCACATTGAGGAGAATCATTTATTATCCATTGTAAAGCAAACAGCTTTATATGTAGTTAAATTAATAACGTATTACAGCAAGAAAATAAAACATGAATGTAAAATATTTCAATTAAATTATCTGAAAAACGCTGAAACAACTTTTAAAGCTCAACCCATTTACAGTAGTAATGTCAAAAGGTGACTAAGTTTCACAAGTTTGTTTGCATTTTTTAGCTCCTAATTACAATTGAAGTGCATTTTGGGGGTTGTAGTTCTAATTCACTTAACCAATTATTAAGCTAACCCAGTCTTATCCATGTCACTGTCATAGCTGCCAATGTTTTAGATTGCTATGTGTGACATTTTCATTATTTCAGTGTAATTATGAGTGACATTCAACGATTATGAGTGACACTTTCGCACAAGCAAAATCAAGCAATGAAGACAAGGGAAACATAGAAATATCATAAATCACCCCAATTTGAGCAATAGGAAACTCTAAGAAGACCTTAAAACTGCTGAAAAGTACCAGAAATCCAAGGGCGGTAACTTCGCAGAAGGGCCTCATAGTGATAATATTGAAGAAAAAGAGCTTGAGAGGAAGTTTACCAGAGTTGCATACCTCCAACAGCTGCACACTGACACTGCAGGGATAGCCTTGCAGCTGAATAGTAACTCTCAAATGTAAATGTAAATGTCCAGTATTTGTAAAGCGCGAACAATTACCCGAAGGTGTCAAGGCGCTGGCGGCCGTCGGGAAGATTAAGCGAGCTATTGCCCAGAGTCACATGGTGTAGGGCAGACCCCTGCCGCTGGAGCTGGGGATCGAACCGTGATCCCCAGCGTCAGTCGCCATGGCCGCTGCACCACACCTCTTCCACACTACAGCTCTCGGCCCCTCTCAGGCCAGCTGTGCTCTCTGAGGTTCTTTCAGGGCTACTGGCACCAAATTCAACACTGAAGACTCATGAGGTGACGTCATTACTGAAACTTAAATTGCTGTGGCATTGGGTGAAAAATTGTAGCCACTGCTGCTAGCCAAGAGCTGAGCCAGCCCCCAATCTTGCCTCAAGCGGCATGCAGAGCGCATTCTGTCAGCTAAAGCTTTGCCTACTGGTGGAAGTGCAACACAGCAGCACTCAGGCAGGCAGCTGAGGTGCTATAAATGTGTCACAATGCATTTCAGTGCAGTGATGCGGAGCACCACACTGAAATGCGTTAGTCTAATGCCTAATGCGAGGTACTTGGCAGTACAGCACGTAACTTCACATACCAATACTGAGTTTAAACAATATTAAAATAATTGTGCTTTTCTATCACTGCTGAGTTTTTGTCAAGTGTTCTGTGGCAATAGTGCCTATGTGTCTGATGTCAGCGCACTATAATTTTTCCCAGTTAAATCCAATTTATTGAACTACTACTGAGCCAAGAGGGAGCTCGATCTGTCAGGGGTTGTTGCCCTGTTTTAGCACGCCACAATCACATTGCCACCATTACTCCCCCTTTTAGCTGTATTAATGTACTAGTCCTTTCCCTTATCGTGTTGTTTTTCCTTATAAACCATGTGTGTCACCTGCTGTGCATGAAAGGCTGAAGAAACAAAAATGTTTGAATAAACTAAGCTAAAATATAAACCCTCTGAGCACTCTACAACGGTTTTCAGAAGCATAGAGCAGCCAGACTAATAGGCCAACTGGATGGTCTACCTATAGTTCAACTAAACACACACACTGTACATATTACACCTTTCAGTTCATGTACTTAATACATAGACATACACAGGAAATATTGTTTGGGTTACTATTCCTAATGCCTACATAAATACATCAGGCATACATAAATACATTCTACACAAATACCTAATATATATGTAAATGCATACAACTCATTTGACAATCTTCAGAAACAATATTGATGCCAGTGAAGTCATCAGATACTCATTTTCAAATCATTCTCAAGTCATCAGAAATAGTCGCACCTTGTGAAGTAATCAGATACTTTCAAATCTTCCTTGAGTCATCAGGAATATTCACATCTTGTGAAGTCATCAGATGCTCATTTTCAAGTCATCCTCCAATCATCATCTCCCAAGTTTCTTAGCTTTGCTGATGACTTCAAGAGGTTGATGATGTCTGATGACATGAACATGACTGCTACAGTAGTTTGATGGTCATTCAATGATTCTAGGATGGCTTCTAAACTAATCATGTTCGACCTGGAAAATAAAACAATCAATGTCTGCATTTAAGTCACGAGCTCCTGCCTTTCACACAAAGCGCCGCTCTAACTTCATGCCTCTCCCTCCTTTCCACCCTCCCCTAAAAAATCAAGAACTGAATGGGAGAATACTTTCTTCCTCCACTCTCTAGTGAGCAGGGCACCGGATCCACAACCTGCTCGGCAGAACAGCTCTACCTCCCTTGATCTTGGTCACACTGGCACTTTGCTTCCACTTCCTCTCCGATACAATACAAGTAGATAAAAGAAACAGAAAAGGCATCAGGTGCACAGTGCAAGAATTAACATTTGCAAAGACAGCCTGTCCCAACTTATACTTACAACCTCTCTGCAGATGTGCACACCATCTTTAGAAGTGTTTTTTTTTTTTTATTTGATCCAACTATTGTAGAATCAGGTGAGACACAGAACACATTTTAATTTGGGTTGAAAGTAAAACATTTAAGTGGAGTTTTATATAGCGCAAACTTGGCCGAAAGACATCAGCGCACGCTTTATGTGAGAACAAGATATTTTTACACTAAGAGCCAGATGTTGCAAAAATTGTTTTAGGAACATGGAGGGTAAGTGAACTAATCAGGGGATGTTGAACAGAGTTCGGGATTCGAAACACAAAGTTGTTTCAACACTTCACTTATTCTTTTACTATAACTGTCACAATATTATTGTGGAACTGTGTATTCCTTTTCTATAACAGCCACATATATTAGGGTTTTTTAAGAGTACCTAAAATAATTAGAGAAAAAGAAAACACAAACAGTTTGTAAACTTTATTACTAGTTAGATTGTACACCTTTTTCAGAATAGCATTACATTTAAGGCTCTAATAATTAAAATTGATCCTAATAATAATGAAAGTATATACACACACACATGCATGTTTGTTTGTTAGTATTGTGATAGAATATTATTAACCTAGCCATACCATTCAGTTAAGCCTTCAAAGTTTGGAAAAAATGCTTTGCACATACATATTTTATTATGTTAGTAGTAAGCACACAATAGCTCATATTCATACAAATCTCTGCATACACAATCATTCAATTCAGCATGCAACACTTGAAAAGAAGAATGTGATCAGTAGTCTGGTAATATTCATTACAGTCCTGTAGTATTCATATTCACTGATTTTTCGGCATTGTAAATGGAGACTATTTGATTAGCAAATAAGTATTCGAGAAGTATTCTGTTAGTGTTCAAGTAGTATCACTCAATTTCCAGTAGTCTTCACACACTAGGCTTCACAAAAAGAATACTAAAATTGACGTAAAATAGTCTTCGAATGCTATAAAAAGACAGATTAACCACTAAATATAGTATTCAACTTAGGTAAGGTAATCTTTAAATTTTACAGGCTGTCACGGTATGCTTCAGGGTGCACGCTATCTACGGGTCACATAGTGAGCAGAAAACATATCTAAAAGGTGGCTATATATATAAGCCACACAGGAGATTGGTGTTCGCAAGGTGCCCCCCTGCCGGCGAGATGTACATTGGACTAAGTCGAACATAAACATGCCCGTCTAGAGAATCACAGCCTACAACCTTCTCGGCAGCACGGGTGGAAAAAGCTGTTGCACAGGCAGAGTGGGGAAGGAAGGAAACGCGACATGGCAGACAGGCATAAATGGGCTGAACAGGAAGTATTCACCGAGCGGGGGAGAGAGATGGAGACGCCCGTATATGGGGGCTGATTAGCGAAGAGGCCAGTCAGAAACCCTTACCCACAGTAAAGAAGTAGCTGGCGGGATTTTCCAAATAGGTCCTCATACGCGATCAAACGCGGGGTCTGGGCTGATCGAGGATAAGGTGCCAACTGACGGAATCGATTTAAAGGGAGGGCGCCAAGCGTGGCCCGGAGTGAAAACAAGTCCGTTCTCACGATTGCAGCCTCGTTACTTAGGCGACATAAACAAGGGACCAAAGTATTGAGAAAGGGGGATCTGAGGTAATACGCCGGCCATTTTGTAGAGTCAAACGGGGAATATAAACAAACATAAGGTGCTAAAAAGGAGCATACTAGGATGGCACGATGAGAGAAAGAAAAAGGTTATGTGTTTAGGAACAAACCAGAGAGGGTAAAAACAAATTCAGTCAATTTTCGGAACAGGAAAAATTCTTGTAGTCCACGGGCTGAGAATAAAGCCCAATTTCAAGGAAGGCAAGGGAGGAGAACAGGCCTGAAAAAGATTCCCAACCGAGAGATCATTAAATGATGGCATTGGCCCATGGGCATTCTTCATTTAAACCCTTTTCCACGCTGTTAAGGAAATATATCCAGAATACTTCTCTTTTCCTGCGTAGAAGGATAGGGTCAGAGCCCGGAAATGCTTGAATCTTTTCCAGAATAGACCATTTAAGGTGGTTCTCAGAGTGTTTTTTTTCCTGCCAGTGGGCTACAATGGGGGCACCTACTTTGCCAATTCTAATGTTGGATTTGTGTTCTCCAATCGTCAGGCGAATCTCTCGTCCTGTTTCTCCAACATAGGGGAGATTACATGGGCAGAGTAAGATGTACACCACATTGGCCGTACGACAATTGGTCGTTCTGGTCAGATTGATGGTACGTGTCATGGTACTGAACCTACTTCCAATCAAGGCGTTGGGACATGCTTGGCAATTGCCGCAACGATGGTTGCCGACAATGAGACTGATGCCCTGGATGGAGGTTTGAATCTGTTTCTGGGGTTCAGATAATTTTCCTCTCACGAGGTGGTTCTTTAAGTTTTTATTCCTCCTGAAGGCAAAGATAGGTCTAGGCAAATGATCATGGTCATTGTCTAGATTCAGGAGGTACCAACAAGAAGTCACCGCTTGTCGTAGCTTGTTGTTGAAGCACAAGTGTCTGGTGATACATACGATCTTATCCATGGAGTCTCGCTCTTTAGGTTCAAACATAGACTCCCTAATTGTAATACCTCGCTCTTTTGAATGATTCCTTGATGAGTCTGTAGGGGTAACCGCGTTGTATAAGCTTTTCTTTGAGGATGTCACCCTGAGACAGAAAATCTTTCATGTCCGTGCAATTTCTCCTAATGCGGAGAAATTGGCTAAACGGGATACTATCCCTTTAACAGTGCAGGTGGAAACTGCTGTATTGAAACAGGGTGTTTCTCGTGGTAGGCTTCGTGAAAAGAGAGACAAAAATGTTGTTGTTTTGGTGTTCAATCTAGATATCGAGGAATTCAATCCTATCATTACCACAGTGGGAGTTGAATCTCAAATTGCTGTCTACAGCATTTAACCACATGATGTATTTATCCAAAGACCCATGGTCCCCCTTCCATATAAAAAAGATGTCGTCAATGTACCGGGACCAAGCCCGGACATTTTCATGGAAGAGGCCAACTTCATTGTAGATGTGAGTTTTCTCAAAGGAGCCCATGTATAAACACGCTATACTAGGGGTGCACGCAGCACCCATACTGACTCCACAAAACTGTTGCCAAACTAAAAGTAGTTTTCATAGAGGACCACTTCCAAGCACTCGAGGATTAAAGAGGCATTGGTAATCTCAGAGAAACCGCAGAAGAGGTAGTCCATGAACTCTCACTGGCCTTTAGGCGACTAGCTATTTCTGGCAAAAGGTTTGTGACATATTTATCGACAAACAGATGCCTACCCATGTCATCTGTCAATGACTTGTCACTAAAATCGTGGAATGCTTCTTCAAAGCGTGTGAAGAAGTCTGAAACTGATTCATCTATCTTTTGCTTACAAGACGCTAACATAGTCCAATCTATCTTTTTAGGGGGAATAATCGTTTTTAATATAACCAATACAGCTGCTGGAAGATCTAAAATTAGCTGACACGGTTTCTGTGCAGGTTCTCTATTTTTATCTAATTGTTCTATATCTGGCCACAATGCCTCAAATACCACACGATCATCAACTTTACGCACATTTCTCCACATATTAGGCGGTAATATTATTCCAAAAAACAAATCAATATCAGACAAAGTCATAGTACAAGAGCTAATGACACCCTCAATTTCTTCATAAAAGGCTGTTGGATTCTTTTGTGGACCGGGCAATGCATTTTTAAGAGCCATAACATCTGCTCTATTCCAAGTTTTGGGTCAACAGAAGTCTTATCATCACTTGTACCTGTTCCTTTAGGAGGAACATATAAAGGTGCGGCTTCACGCATGGGTTTCATATTTACAACATTCTTATCTGTTTCGAGCGTCGCAGCTTGTGCCATGTTGATTCGAGATGTTTGTGCAGCTGCGTCTGCTGCCTTTTTCTCCTCCCGCAACCGGACTGCTTCATCACGTAGTTTAACCAAGCGTCTGATCGTGTCAGCCACCTGGGAGAAGACAAAAGAACCTTCACGTAATTGCTTACAAGCAGCTGCTATATCATCTGGCTCTACTTCCACTGAATATTTCCTAAATCGCTCCAGAACCTCTGCAGCAAATATCTTGGTGAAATATTGTTGTTCCCTTTCAGACCAATTCTTAATAGTATCTAGAAGTTCAGAAGCAGTGATAGTACTACGATAGGCTTTACGCGCCGCAGATCTAATCTCAGAGGAATGTTCGGTAGTTAACATCGAGCGAGTATCTCGGATTTTATCCTGCTCTGTAGGAGAGTCCTCATCTGACTCATCAGGAGCAGAGGGAAGAGTATATGGAGGTGGACAACGATTTAATAAGAGAGAATCATCTTGGGGTTTATTAAGAATAGTGTAAAGAGGCCTACGAATAGCGTATTTGCCATTTACCGGTAACTGACGCTCCCTATCTTCCCTTTCTTTAATTTCTTTAATCTCTTTATTTTTCATTTCGAATTTGCATGCACACTTTACGTTGTTCTTTTTCAATGAAGGCCTGCCCACTCTTCATTCGTTCACGCACTTCTTTCTCCCACATTCGCACAGTCAAACATATCTTGCGTAGCCTTTCGCTTAAACATCCATTGCTCCACATACTGAATCTTTCATAGATCAAATGACCCATTCATAGGCCCACGCAACTCAGGGTCCTTACGGGTGTATTTGTTCCATAACGTGCTGTACATTATGGACGAAATACCATACTTAATATACATGTCCCTATTAGGCGTCCCCTTGTGCTTTATCGAGTTTCAATGTGGTATCACTACAAAAGCAACACATCCTACGAAGTGTGCTGGAGACAGGCATGTCAAAAATAGTGCAAAATATGCAGTATTATAATCAAAAGTAGCGCTTAAGGTACTCTTCGTACATTGCGCCGTTCAAATAATCTTTAATAGAGAAAAATCTCCTCATTACGTGCCTATATGTATTGCAACACACATATATATATACATAGAACCAGGTTCAATATTTGGCCAATTTCATAAACAAATGCCACAGTAAGTGTTTTTAAACTACCTTACCCGTCAAGGCGTCAAAACCTTTAGCAAGTGCCACAAAACGGCTCTTACCAATAAAATAGTGTCCAGGTTCCTACTGCCAAGTTCGCAAATTGACCAAACGGTCACTGCACAGCGAATCAACAGAAGAGATCACAGTCGAGGACCGGCGCCACCTGGATGGTCAGATCAGAAAGAAAGGGAAAACACCGTGGATGCCAAGACTCGGGTCTCCTCCAGCAGTGATCACGTCCAAAGCGAGATTCCAATCCTTCATCTCAACCACTCCTTCGGGCATCCGAGTCGCCTATGAGCCCCACGTTGGAAACGCCAATTTGTGGTGGCAAGCCTAAGCCAGGCCTACTAGTGCAAGGGATTCACCGTTCTCTACACAGAGTCCTTATACCAATAGCAAGAAGTTGGCACAGAAACTGGAATAGAAAAAACAGAGTTTATTAAACCTCATGAGGTGGAACTACATTCACACAACACCCTTCGTTAGAGTATGAGGTAGCACACTGACTGGAAGGAGCTTGGTCCTTTTATACCCCCACAGGGGCTCAAATGAAGGCGGTACAAGGTATAGAATGCTGGTTTCTAATACATATAAGGTCATACAGAGAGTGTGCTAGCAACAAGTGGGGGTGCTGACAGTTAGCTAATTCTGGTGGACACATCTTGACAGTTACAAGTTGGAGACAGCTGTATGCTCAACTGAGCATGTGAAAAACAGAGGAGACTAAATATATCTTGTCTCTAGGCAGATTTCAAGAGCAGTTGACAGGAAGGTAGGACAGAGCACATGGAGAGCACATGGCAAACAAAATGGCCGAGAGAAATACAAAATGGAGTCCATAAACGGACAAGATAGTCTCTAAATACAAGATGTCTTCTGCTAGTGCTTAACCTAATCATTGATAAATTACAACAGAGGCATGGAATCAAGTGCTAGCGTAACCTTGCTGCTAGTGCGATATATTTATCGCCGCTTTTCACCCGGAAACGGACGCTACAACAACAATAATTATATAGCCATCCCTTGATAATATTCCCCTAAGATCTCTGGGAGTCCCAGTGATGCCACTGGAGTCAAGCTAGTCTGGCTGATCAGGGGTGAAACAAAGAAACCGGTCCACAGATGCTTGTTTCTGGTACAGGGAAGACCTGGCTTGGCAGTTCAGGCTGGACTGTTCCCATGAAGCACAGGGTCAAGACTGATTTGCATATGGCTGGGTCTGAACTGGGGAGAAATTGGGGAAAGAAATGGCTCAAATAGGGTCACCCGGGTCACTCACGACCACCTCTCAGCCTTCTATACTAAATGAAGAGTCGGTCAGACAGTAGAGAATACAAACCAATTTGTGTTTACACAGATTCACTCATAGTGGAGCCCAATCTGCCCAGTTGCTTAGGAGTGCTGCGGAAGGACTGACAGCAGCAAGCATAACAATACATTATGTTCACCAATGAGAGCACGCCCACTATGAAATTTTCCAAGCAGATGCAGCTGGAGAGTAAATTACAAAGGAGTTAGTTTTGATTCTGAGGCCAGGCACGCATTATCTACTCACCAACGTCACTCTGCCTGTGCCCACCACTAGACAAGTGGGAGAAAGTCTACATCTAAGAAGAAAGGTATGCACTACAAAGAACAGTGCATTCAATAGTGTAGCAGAACTCAGGTACGAAGAAATATAATCTAGAGAAGGCTGTTTCTTGGAAATGGCAAAGGATTAGTTTTGCTTATTATTCAAAATGGCAGCCATGCCCAAACTGTGTCACAAATGCTAACTTTACATGAACAGTGCAAAAGCATATTTTTCTATTTTAGTATGTAGAGCAAACAAATAATGGATCTAAGCCCAGATCTCTGTAGTGGGGAAAATGTATGCTATTGTTTAGCATTCTGTCCATCAATAGTTCTTTTTGCAGTGATCTAAAAAACTGCGATTTGGCCTTTTGCTTCACTTATTTCCTAATTGTATCTGGTGAGTCAAACAGAGTAAATAAATGCAGGACATCACACATTTTATGTATATGTGCTAACAATGGGATGTGAAGACCTTTATTTAAGTTCAGGCAATCCATAATAATTTCACTGTTTACAGTTGTTTGCGGTCAGACCAAATGCTAATCCATGGTAAAAGTGGAGACAACTTGGTCAGATCGCTGATGTATGAAAGTTGAAGTTCTATTTGCAGAATAAAATTCAAGCTTGATGGTGGTAAGTGCATTATCCACTTATAAACACAGTTTTCAGCAGACAGTAAGGTTTCGGCATTGCCATAGCCCCACATCCAAGCCCCAGAAAGAGCAGCAGAGACACACTGAGCATTATAAATGTTAAGAACTGGGTAGACAATGCCCCTTTGATCTCCCAAGGGGTAATTTTAAACTGCTCCATCTGCTCAACTGATCAATTCTGATTTGGGTATGCCTTGTCCTTGTACTTCTAAAAGTAACCCCTAAATAGTTAATGTCATTCATACTGCCCAAAGAGATTCCCTTCACCATTATCCTATCTAAGGATCTCCTCCCTGGTCCACAGGCCATAATATGTGACTTGCTGTAATTAGTATCTAGATTCAGTTTTCTCAAAAAGAAACATAGGCTTCTGCCATTAGAGTTGCATCATCTGCACAGAGTAATGAAGAAATGACAGCGGTCTTAATTTTTAAGGATGTTGCTGGTAACTCTGACCAACGTAGAACGCAAGTTGTGAATATAGAACAGTGAGTTTGATAACACCCCGGCTTTTCCAACTGGAACCCTGGTAGCCAGATTCCACATCTACCACCAGATCCAGCAACATCAGCAACAGTGTGATCATGTTCACACAGGCAAAAGCGATTGACAGGTCCATAAACTGTACTAAGCCCCTTATGGAAACCAAATTGATAGGGGTATAAGATGTTATTGCCATTCGACGAGGACTTACGCTGGTTGAAGATGACACTCCCAAGGATTTTTGCTGAGCTGTCAATTAAGGAGATGGGGCAGCAGCACCTGTGTGAATTATGATCCCCTTTGTTAAAAATCGAAAAAGACCAGGATTCAGGAATATGCCTAACCACAGAATTATTAAAGGTGTTTGGTAACAGGGGTTATGACCATGTTCATAGGGACTCAATCTGGTACTGAGGTTTTACCACTGGGTCTTTTGTCTTATTGCCTAGATGACATTCTCCCAGGTGGTATGCAAAGTCCACGTGTCAGCTAGTCAAACTCTTAGCTACTCATTAAATCATAATTAGGGCTCCCGGTTTTATGGTATTCATTTTTATGATATTTCCATCTGTATTTATCCATTTTTATGTTTTGTTAAATTTATCTGTGTTTATCCATATTTATTTTGGGTTTGGTAGAAAAATTAACCTAAAATTAGCATATTTCCAAATGTATTTCACGGATAAATAGGCACGTGTGCTTGAATCCCTGCCAGGTTTCAATACTGTTTACAAGATAAATCAATGCACTTGTAAGAAAATATGTGCATTTCAGTATCAACCTTGTGCATATCTACTGGTGTAAAAGCCTCTTTACTAAAATTCCTTCTTTTTTTAATCTCCTTACCTGTCAATTTACTAGCCTGGCAGTCATGGCAGAAACTATTAAGAATTACTTAAAAAGCAACCCAATTTCCATTTGTATCCAGATTTAAAAGTGATTACAGACAAGAAAATACATTTTTTCTGTCTGTATTTTTCTGTAAAAGTGGAAAAGAGGGAGCCTTAATCATAATTCATCAAATCAATTGACAATATTCTAAAGAATTACCGGCAATCCCAACAAGAATGTTCTATGTAAATGTCAAATCCATTATACCCTTGTTCTCTGTTTCTCTTTTAATTAAATGAATGAAACTGGCGAACATGTCCCTGACAACGTATGTCCAAAAGGGGGGGCTGAGGGGCAGATTAATTAAGTTTATGAGACACCTGTGCCCAATACACCAATGATTCATTGGAAGAATGTTAATTACTTGCAGTAATGAGCTGTTGCAGTAGGGAACTTTAAAGAAAAGTACTGTGAGCCCAAAAACTCTGCTTCGCTGCTGAGTCTGCAGTCAGAGAATCAGTTGAACAGATTAAGGTATTAACAAGCCCTTCTAAAAAGCTGTCAGGTTCACTGTGAATGTTCGGAACCAATGCATGACATACCTTAAAACGTTTAATAATATAAAAAAATGTGCCAAGTCTCAGCCAGAGAAGGGGAGTGTAGCTGTAGGGTGGGCCTGTAAGCATTTTCATGGTTTTCCATATGGAAAGCGTTTGCTATCATTACAGACCACCAAGCGCTGCTCAGTATTTTTCTAACCCCAATAGCCAAGATTCCCTCTTGCATTGAGAGGTGTGACTTGCAACTGCAAGAGTATGACTATGCAAGTGTCTATAAGCCAGGTAAAGTTCAGAACCCTATTGAATAATTTTCACGAATACCATTACAACGGCAGAGTTCAACATCCAAAATGCTGATGAGTAAATTAAGTTCATTGTGAAGTCCAGCACACTATCAGCCCAATCCATTGAACAGATTATTACTTATCCTAAAAAGCATCATTTCAACTCAAGCATGAAAGAATAACTCTATCCCATTTGCTGATGAAGCTAAATTTCAAAAATTTGAAAATGATCTGGATGAACTGTCCATTCTCAGGGAAGGTGCCGTTTTGAGAGCCTCGAGAATCATCATACCTGAGAGGCTAAGGCAGCAAGTCATTGAACTAGATCATATAGGAGAATTTCGCATTGTAGCCACTAAAAATGCCCTAAGAGACCCTAGTTGAGAGATTTGAGAGGGTACTAGAAGAGTGCCATCTTTGAAACTGTCTTTCCCCCCAAAGTGACCCAGTGTCCATTGATAATGTCTGACCTTCCTGCACATGCTTGGGAAAGAGTTGCATTCGTTTTTTCTGGGCCTTTAAAAAAAAGACATCACCTCATAGTAGTCATTGATGAGTGTTCATGCTTTACTTTAGTAGAGGAGCTTTCTTCAACGACCCATAACATGGTCGTTGCTTGGTTGGATGATGTCTTTGCAGTGTGGGGTCTACCCACTATTCTAAAATCTTACAATGATCCATCATTCAATAGCATACAAGGAGTTTCTGGTCATTCAATATATCAAACATCAAAAGATCACACCTCTGTGGACCCAAGTTAAAGGTGCGTTTGAACAGTTTATGGGTACAATCAAACAGGAAATTCAGGGAACATCAATAAAGGCAATCAAGTTAAACCAGGCCCTATGTCAAGCTCTCTGTGTTTATTGTTCAACTCCTCATGCCACAACTACTGAAAGTCCTGCCACCATGCTGTTGACGAGGGCCTTGGGAACCATACTGCCACAGTAGACAGTAGACTGTTTCTTAAATGTTGACAAGGTTCGTGTCACAGACACTTCTCGAAAGCACCAGATGAAAACATATGCTGATTATCGTCGATGAGCTCAGGAAACAGGCTTCGATGAAGGTGACTGGGTCCTCGTCATGCAGAAACTAAAGCAAAAAACAGACACTCCATTTCCTGTCGATCCTCTGAGGGGTGGGATGTGCAAAGGGCACATGGTGACAGCACATCATCCCAGAAAGTCCATCACACTAGGCTTGTCAAACTTTAAGCACCTATCTCAATGTTTGTAAGCTCCTGCAATCATGAATGTTCAGATCAAACATCAGAACCTGTGACATCGGTACACAGTCAGAATGCATGTCAACCGTTTTATACCACTCAGTCTGGCTGACTAGTGTGAGTACCTCAACGACTTATTGAAGAAATATTATGTTACTTTTGTTTTTACTTTTTATTTAACAAAGGGGAAGATGTAGTGTCATGAGCCTAAGTCCACTAGGGCCCTTGCAGCTCTGGCTGGACTCAACAAGAAATTATGTGGCCTGCAGGAAGGTGTTAAGGTGAATTTATTAACAGTTATGATGTTATGAGAGTGCAGTGGCGATCTTATGCAGCATCAAGATGTTTATCACCGACTTCCTTTTGTGATGTATCCAGTTGCATGTTCCCATGAGGTGGAGGATGCTGCAAATATAATTAAATTGTGTGGTGAAAAACCAAAATAAAGGAAATGGTTACTGTAGCCCACCCTCCCCTAAGCTCTACCAGCTGTAGATGGTATGGTCTGTTGGAAAAATAAATAAAATCCTTCAAAATGGAAGGTGTCTATCATTCTGGTGTCTTGGCAACAGATAGTATCATGTGCATGCATTCATTGTCAATCAGTCTGTATTTTATACTTTGATATGCACACCAACTATATTAAAAAAGATCAGATTCAATCAATCAATTAATCAATCAATCAGTACAATTGGGAGAGGGCTACTGGTCACCCATGAGGGTATACAGATGCTGTAAGGGTCTTGTTGATTGGATGAAACACCAGGGTCCCCATTAGGATGGCGGGCAGACTTTGCCCGCCCGCCATCCTGTCGGTGACAGGGACCGCCCGCCATAAGGGCGGACTCCCGTGGGCAGCATTAGGATGCGCCCACCACAGTGGTGGGCGCATCCTGCAAACCTACTATTGTGGCAGGCGGTGCACTCAGCACCGCCCACCACAATAGCAGGAAAGCATGCCATGCTGTGCATGGAACTGCTGGGGGGTACCATAGGTACCCCCCTGTGCATCCCCACCCCCCCAGACTCCATGGGGGCCAGCAACGGGCCCCTGCAGTGAGTCTCCACATGCCTTTCCGTGGCGGCATTGCCGCCACGGAAAGGCATTAAATTTATCCCATGCTAATATGGCTGGCGGTATCTGATAGACACCGCCAACATAGAAACCCCTTTCCGTCTTTCCGTCTGCCGCGGACCCCCCAGCCATACTAATATGGCGGGGGGTCATTCCGGAGCGGATTGCGGGTGGATTGCCCCCACCAGGCCGGTGGGGACTACCGCCAGCCTGGCGGGGGCAATCCACCCACCATCCTAATGGGCCCCCAGGCCTTTAAGGACTTTCGGAACTCTGGAAGAGATAGGGAGGTCCGTAGAGGAAAGGGTAGCTAGGTTGTTATACATCTTTGTTGCTAGGTAGTCAAAGAAGTGTCTTCCACATCTGTTATGTCATATGCGGAGGGTAAGGATTAGAAAAAGTAACACAGAGCAGAGGTGTCAGAGCCCTCGCTTGGGACCTTCTCCACCAGACCACCCGATGCTCCACCTGCTTTTTTTCGGTGTCTGAAAATGCAGAATGGTCAGACGAGGACGAGCACAGCTCCTACCTGGAAGGTAGTAATCAGGACTCAGGAAGCGATCCGGAGCAAGAACCCCCCACTACAGCGGCCAGGCCAGGGGCGACATCTAAGGGGCAAGAACATTATGAGCTAAGCTGGGATCATTCATCGACCATGCCACTACAAGGTAGTCCAAATACGGAGGCATCCCAGATGTCGCTCCTGGTACTAATTCACCAGGAAATTATTGCCCACCGTGAGGAGACTTGCCAAGATAGTAAGAAATCACAGGCCGCAGTGAGGAAGATGCAGGGGGTGGTGAGGAAACTGTCTAAAGCTTGTACGAATCTGGGGGATAGAGACTCAAATTTGGAGGAGCGAGTCGTCTCAATGGAGGCCGAGACAGCAGCTGCCGTAACTAAAGTTAATGCCCACTGTGCACAAGTGGTGGACATCCAATGGAAACTCGAGGACATGGAAAATAGAATGAGGCGTAACAACCTTAGGGTCCTTGGGATTCCAGAAGGGGTTGAAGGGTCAGACATCAGAGCGTACACCATCAAATTATTTGAACAAGCTTTTCCGGAGCTTTCCAGCTGGAACTGGCCCTCCGAAATTCAGAGGGTACATCGCACCCCCTTCAAAGTTCGGAAAAACGCGAGGGAAGGGGACAAGCCTAGGGCCATTTTAATCTTCCTCAGCAACTTTGTACTGAGGCAATTAATCGCTGAGAAGCCAAGACCAGATGCGAGGAGGTCTAGTGATGGTGTCTCATTCTTCGTTCGGCCGGATTTCTGCCATGTGACAGTGGAAAGAAGATGGAGGTTGCGGCAGCTCATTAAACCATTTCAGGAAAAAAAACTACAGGCCTTTCTGATAAACCCTGCCCAGCTAAAGGTTATTAACGAAGGGAGGACCCTTTACTTTGCCTCCGAGATAAAGGCAAAAGAATACCTTGACTCTTTGTGTAACTAGGTTCTAGCCGAAAAGTGCATGAGTTGGGCTCTGTGTTTGTTAAGGGTAACTTTCAGGTGGCCGCACTCTCCTTTTATTGTTCCTGGATCTCAGGTTGTGTACTGGATCTCACAGCGATTAGGTGTGTTTATTTTTCCTGGGGTGGGGTGTTATGTTGAAATTATTTTGTAATCTTTATCTATTCCTCATTGTGACCACTGCTGTACATCACACGCACATACAAGGTCTGAGCGCCTCGACTGAGGGAGTGCAGGGGGGGGCTGGGACAGGAGGGTTGGTGGAGGGGGCAGAGGGTGGGGCAGGGGGGGCTGAAGGGGGTGTGGGGAGGGGCCACGGGGTGAGGGGTGAAAAGGGAAAAAATGACATATTTTGGTGTTGTGTCGAGATTGGTATCTACGAGTCCGGCTCTTTAAGTGACATTACTGTGTCGGCTGAAATATTGTTATTGAATATGTGGAGAAGAATAGAGCAGACAGTGGTAAGGATGGTCATGGTAAGGATGGTCAGCAGACTAACTAATGCAGGGCATTAGAATTTGCACAGTCAACGTCAGTTGCCTGAATGACTGGAAGAAGCGGCAAAAGCTGGATTATTTTGTTAAATATAATGGAATAGACATAATTTGTCTGCAAGAGACTCACCTCCCTTGGGCCAAACGGAATTTAATATACATTAAGGGCTTTGACCTGATAGCCTGCACCTCACAGACATCAACAACTAGGGGAGTCGCGATTTTAAGTAGATCATGTCTTGGGGGGGCAAAGCGGGTTAAATGTGATAACCAGGGAAGGTGGGTCATTGCGGAGCTATGCCTAGGGTATACAATCTGTTCAATCTATGGGTCAAACTGCGATGATCCTGATGTATTCGATTTTCTGGAAGAGGAGTTAGCTGATTGGCCAATCCCAATGATAGTTTGCGGGGATTTAAACATATCCACAGACTGGCATAAAGCGACTAAGTACGCAGGGCGAAAACCCAGGGTGTTCCGGGCTATATCCTCTTTAATGAGCTCACACTGGCTAAAAGATGTGTGGGGGGAAAAGGAGCCCCTGAATCCTGGGTTTACCTATTTTTCGCACCCCTCTCAAAAATATTCAAAATTAGACTAATTTTTTATTTCATCTCCTGAATTGAGTAGGGTTAATATCAGGAAAATACCCAGAATAATCTCGGATCATAATCCGCTGATTTTAACCTGTGAAGTAATTAAAACAGAAAAACGGCACTCCAGATGGACCTTTGAAAGGAGGTTATTATCGGATCAAAGATTCGTAGAACATATTAAAAAATGGACAGAGGAGTTCTTTGACGCAAGCCGTTATAGTACATCTAGGAATGGCGTCTGGGATGCGTTTAAGGCGGCTCTTAGGGGGGAAACCATCAGCTGCTCGGCGAGACTTAGGAAAGCGGATAGGGGAGAACTAGATAGACTTTTGGGTGAACTAGCGAAAGTGGAAGAACTGCATATTTGTGATATAGGCAGGGTGTAGACGGGACGGAGAGTCAAAGAGGCCTGGCAATTATCAGTTACCCAGGCCCTTATCACGTCCCACCTGGACTATGCCAATAGCCTCTATGCAGGGGCCCCCCAGTACCTGATTGGTCGGCTGCAGATCGTCCAGAATGCTGCAGCCAGACTGATCGGTAACATCCCGTACCGTCAATCTGTCTCTGCATATCGGAGGAAACTCCACTGGCTCCCTGTGGCTAGCCGCATCCAGTTTAAGGTCCTCACTCTTACTTATCGAGCCGTCAACAACCTCGGTCCTACTTACCTGCAAAATCGGGTCTCGATATCTCGCTCCATCAGATCCCTGAGATCCAATGACCTACGCCTCCTGATCTCGCCCCGTTTCAGACTGTCCAGAACCGGTGGCAGAGGTTTCGGTGTCATTGCTGCCAGACTCTGGAATTCCCTTCCGCTTGAGCTGAGGTTTTGTCCCTCTGAAACCATCTTCCGAGCCAAACTTAAAACCTGGCTCTTCACTGGACTCTAGTTTCCCCTTCATCTCCTTTTTTTTCTTTTTCACTTCCCTTTTTTTCACTTGGGTACCCCTGGATTTTTAGCGCCGGGACACCCCCTAGGGGGTAGCTGCGCGCTCTACAAACTCCATAAAATAAAATAAATCAAAGCGGAACTTCAAAAATTGGTTACGCAGAAGGCTGTAGGGGATTATCAGGCATCTAGGGCAAAGAGGTATGAGATGGGGGAACAGGCAGGCAGGGTACTGGCGCTCCGTATCAGACAGGACAGAACAGGAATGTTATAGAGAACATACAAGAGGATGGTAAGAACTATTCGGAGTCAAAGGAAATTTTAAGGGTCTTTAAAATTTTTTATCAAAAACTATGCGATGAAGAGATCTGTTAAGAACAGCAAGTGTACGAGAATGGGGGCAGGGGCCCAATGTTGGATGTACCATCTACAGAGGATCTGGAAAGGGACATAACTAGAAGTGAGGTTTAGGCTGCCCTAAGGGATCTTGCTGCCGGGAAAGCAGCGGGCCCGGACGGAATTTCCCTGGAGGTATATAAAAACATTGAATCTGAGACGGTCCCAATTTTACAAGATTTTTTCAACGGGATACTGTGTACAGGGGACATTCTTGATACTTGGAAAGAGACTAATATCATCATCTTTCACAAGAAGGGCAAACCTAAGGAGAACCCGGGCTCCTACCGCCCCATCTCGCTTATTAACGTGGATACCAAGCTTTACTCGAAAATCTGGGCCAAAAGGTTGGGGAGGATCATTGGCGGTCTCGTCTCTCCCTGGCAGCATGGGTTTGTGCCGGGTCGAGGCACGACAGACCACATTCGACGAGTCATAACTTTGTTTGATGCCCATGCAGCCAGGGGGGGAGAGATGGCCATGATCCTCCTCGACGTGGAGAAAGCATTCGACTGCGTGGTCTGGGAGTACTTGTGGGGGATCCTGGAAGGTAGGGGTTTTGGCCCTACGACCATCAGGGCTCTTAGAGCAATGTATAAAGATCCGGTGGCAAGGGTGTCAGTAATGGGAGAGAGCTCGGATTTAATTGTGATCAAGAGAGGAACTCGCCAGGGATGCCCCTGCTCCCCGATCCTCTTCTCACTATATATAGACCCCCTGATCCAAAATATCTTGGGATGCTCACAGATTAATCCTGTGTTTCTGAATGGGTTCACAAATAAACTGCTAGCATATGCTGACGATCTGGCGGTCTTCACCACCGATCCACAGCAGGCGATGGAGGTACTTGTAGAGCTGGCGAAGGATCTTGGAAGTAGGTCTGGGTATCTTCTAAACGAGGGGAAAACGCAGATTATTTGCACCCAGAATATCCCTAAATCAGACAATAGATACACAAATTCGGCAGTTTATTTGGGGGTAAGAATTAATGCCTCAGTGGACAAGATCATCACCGATAACTACTGCCCCCTCATGGGATCGATTAAAACAGAATTAAAAAGGCTGGATGTATTACATCTCTCTTTGGTAGGGAGGGTTAATGTCCTTAAGATGTCAATATTCCCCAAGGTCTTATACCTGTTTCGAGCCATCCCATTTTTGCTCCATGAAAAACTAATAAAAAATCTGGAATCAATTTTCAACAAGTTTATCTGGCAATATGGGAAGACCAGGCGCTCCATGAAGCTTATGTCGCTCCCGTTCGAAAGGGGGGGTATGGCCCTACCAAATCTTCGTTTATACCATCTGTCCTGCCTTTTGTCTCATATGTCTATACTGTTTCAATCGGTCCCAAGCCCTCAAGAGGTTCGGGGAGATAGGCAGGATCACCCATCCATTTTTGAGCTTTTACTAGGGAAGAAGGCTATTGGTTTACTAGTGAGTGAGGTAGACCGAAGATACTACAAGAAGGCCCGGTATAAGATTCTGGATGGGGTTTGGGGGACATGGAAAGCTATCCAAAAAATGCTGGAAATCCCTAAGATCAATGCTCATCATCTCCTCTGGAACTCAAGTGTGTTCCCCTTTTTGGGTACGGATAGGAACTGCCTATTTTGGAAAGAACATGGAATAAGGACCTTAGGGGACATTATGGATGGAGGGGAGGTACTTAGGTTTGAAGCGATTCAGCAAAAGTTTGGGATCCCCTCGAATCATTGGTTTCTTTATAGACAATTGGTTCAAACAGTGACGGCATTTAGGCCGAGGATCTCAATGATGAATCGTATCCCCCTAATGGATTATTTATGGAATGGGGGCACTAGTTTATAACCATTTAATGGTGGGCATCCAGGACGATTTGGAAAAAACTGAATCGGCAATTGCAGTGAAGCTAGGCGATCCAGATGCGGATTTAGATCTAGCACTTGCACTAGATAAGAGACTTTTTCGATTTTCTAACCTACGGGCTCAGCACTACAAAACGCTGTTTAATTTGTATCATACTCCGGCGAAGCTGCATGCCTGGGGTCTGGTGGAGAACGATAAGTGCCCTAGATGCGATAAGGGCCCAGCTGACTTAATTCATATGTTCCATCGGTGTGACCAGCTATCTTTGATATTAAGGGAAATTGGTAATTTCTTGGAGGGGCTGCTAGAATGTAGGATTGTTCTATCCCCTTCACTAATGATATTAGGGGTAGATAAGAAACTGCAGTTAGGAAGTACTGCTGAAGCTATGGTTTTTATATCTACTGCTGTACTTCGTATTCTTATTTCAGCAGGGTGGAACGATTCCCCCCCCCCACCTTTCAAATGTGGATAGCAAGGCTGCTAGGTATGCACAATATCGAATCTTGCCTGTATGAGCTAAAAGGTAAAAAATATAGGGAATTAGGTCAAAATATCTGGGCACCACTTGCTAGGTGGAGAAGTCTGAATGGCTGAGCACAGCTTTTTTAATATGTATCTTGATTTGCACTGTTTATTGAACTACGGTCGGAATATTTAATAGCACAGTTTTAGATAACATATATTTATTTATTACTGAATTGTTATTAATCTGTATTATGAATTTCTTCTTAATGTTTAATTTCAATAAGGATGTAATGAATTTGTATTTACCTCTCTTATGTATGACATCAAATATCTCAATACATTTTTTTTTTAAAAAGAGCAGAGGTGTCAGAGCCAGTGGAGTTCCCAGAGGAGGGGAAGAAGTGGGATTGTCAAGGAAGATCCAAAACGTGTCTGGCTGCAGCATTCTTTATGGTCTCTAGTTGTAAGTGGAAGTGAGCTGCGATCCCTGCATAGTCCATTTGGCAAGAGATGATGGCCTGGGTGAAAAAGCAGGAGGGGGAGATGGAGTTGAACTGAGGCTTCATGGTTAACTTGTTGTCCAGAATGATGTCTAGGTTCCTTGTGGGTCAGTGGGGGTAGGAGTAGGTCCGAGTTCTGAGGGCCAACATGGTTCAACCCAGGTGAGCTTTTGTTTCTGAAAATCAGTACCTGTGTCTTGTCAGTGCTGAGCTTCAGACAGTTGTCCTTCATCCAGTTGTGCAACTGTGAAAGTTGGTCTTGTGTTGGTGGTGTCTTCGGAAAGGAAGAGAATGAGTTGTGTGTCTTCAGTGTAGGATATGATGTTGAGTCTGTTGACTTTTGATAAGCTGGCAGAGGTGTCATATAAGTGGTAAAGAGCATAGGGCTGGGTGAGGATCCTTGGCGGTACTCCACAGATAATTTACTTGTGTTTAGAGGTGAAGGAGGACATTTTGTGAACCTCCAGTGAGGAAAGAGACAAGAGAGGTGCAGAAAGAGGGTACATGAGTGCAAAAAGAGACAGCAGGGATGCAGAAAGAAGCAAGTGAGGTGCAGAAAGAGGCAATAGAAGTGCAGAAAGAGGCACGTGAGGTGTAGAAGGAGGCAAGATAATTGCAGAAAGAGGTAAGAGAGTTGTATAAAATGGTAAGAGAACAGCAGAAAGGGGAAGTCGGATGCAAAAAAGGAAAGAACAAAAGAAGCAAGAGAGGTGCAGAAAGATGCATGAGAGATGCAGAAAGAGGGAGGATGAGTGCGGAAAGAGACAACAAGGGTGCAGAAAGAAGCAAGAGAGGTACATAAAGAGGCAATAGAAGTACAGAAAACGGCAAGTGAGGTACAGAAGGAGGTAACAGGGAAAATGTGTGCAGAAAGAGGGAAGAGGTGTGCAGACAGAAGCAGGAGAGGTGCAGAAAGAGGAAAGAGGGGTACAGAAAGAGGCAAGAGGATGCATAAATTTGCATAAGAGTTGCGGAAAGAAGCAAGAGCAGTGCAGAAAGAACCAACAGAGGAGCAAGAAGAGGCAAGAGGGGTGCAGAAAGCGGTAGGAGAGGGGTAGACAGAGGCAAGAAAGGGAGTATGAGTGCAGAAAAAGACGGGAGGTGTACACAAAGAAGGAAGAAATGTGCAAAAAATGCAACTGATTTGCTGAAAGAGGCACAAAGGGTGCAGAAAGAGCAAGAGAAGAAAAGATAGAAGCAACAGTGGTATTGAAATAGGCAGCAGAGGTGCAGAAACAGACAGGAGACATGCAGAAAGAGGGAACAGGGGTGCAGAAATAGGCAAACGAGGAGCATAAGGAGAATTAAGGGGTGCAAAAAGAGACACACAAGTGAGGTGCAGAAAGAGGCAAGAAAAGTGGTGAAAGAAGCAACAGAGGTATGGAAAGAAGCAAGAGAAGTGCATTAGAGAGGGAATTGATGTACAGAAAGAGGAAAGAGAGCAGGAGAAAAGGGTGCAAAAAGAAGCAAATAAATTGTAGAAAGAACATACCTTAACATGTATATCTGTTCACCCCAGATGGGGCATCTTGGCACTGAATAACAGATGTTTATTGTTACCCAACTCAATGGTACTCATTTTATCGACCTCAGATGGATGAAAGGCTGGGTAGACCCGCCGGGATTTGAACCTGTAATCTTGATGTCGAACACAGGCCCCTGCAGTGGATGCATTAGTCCACTGAGCCACCAGACCCGAAAGAAGCAAGCGAGGAGCGAACTAGAGAAAGAGGTAAAAAAGTTGAAGAAACAGTCACAAGGAGGGCAGAAAGAGGGAACAGGTGTGCAGCCGGAGGCGCAAGAGTAGCAGAAAGAGGGACGAGGGATGCAGAAAGAGGTGAGAGGAATGCAGAAATTTGCAAGAAAGGTGCAGAAAGAAGCAAGAGCAGTGCAGAATTAACCAATAGAGGTGCAAAAGAGGTAAGAGGGGTTCAGAAATAAGTAGAAGAGGTGCACAAAGAGGCAAGACAATTATGAAAAGAGGCAGAGGGGTGCAGAAAGAAGGAAGTGAAGTGCAGAAAAATGCAACAGAGGTGCTGAAAGAGGCGTGAAGGGTGCAGAAAGAGCAACATAAGTACAGAAAGAAGCAACAGAGGTACTGAAAGAGGCAAGAAAGGTACAGAAACAGGTAGGAAATGTACAGAAAGAGGGGACAACGTTACAAACAAAGGCAAGAGATGTACAGACAGAGGCAAGCAAACTGCATAAAGAGGCAAAAAAGTTTAAGAAACAGTCACAAGTGGTGCAAAAAGAGGGAACAGGTCTGCAGAGGGTAGAGGGGTACATAATGGACCAACAGAGGTGCAAAAAGAGGCACGAGGGGTACAGAAATAAGTAGGAGAGGTGCACAAATAGGCAAGACAAGTACAGAAAGAAGCAGGAGGGATTATGTCTTGCTCCAGCGATTCCTCAGAGAATCTGGAGTGTTGTGTTTGTTATAACAAATTAGATGAAAATAAAATGCCCACTAGAGTTGTGCATAATAATTTAGAGTTAGTTGCTATTCCCCCAGAATTGACAGATTTAAACACCTATGAGTCTATTCTCATTCAATGTGTGAACCTGTCTCAGCCTATTGTTCATATGGAGCCTAAAACAGGTAAATTGCCTCCTTCAGATTTACAAAGAGGATTAAAAGGAAGAGTTGTGTATTTACCGTCGGATTTAAAGAAAAATATTGAAACTATTGGTGTAGAGAGTGTAGAAAGTGAATCTCTAGTTATTATTGTTACTGGTGTGCCGACTAAAAATAAGAAAATCTGGCACCAGTTAGTGGATGTTAGGAAAGTACAGAAGGCAACTTTGTATTTGATAAAAAAACAGTGCATACTATAAAAAAATAATATGGGAGAAGACTAAATACTTTTAGCAGAAGATACTGAAACGTGAAGTGGACAAATTGAAAAAGTGGATATGTTAAGATGTGAAGAAATCTATGAACATTACAGTGTGCATCCACTACATTCAAAAGAAGTGATGGGGAACCCTATTGAGCTGTTCCAACTGAAAAAATGAAAAAGCATAAGGAAGTCTCTATTCAAAGCTTATTGCAAATCGTCTAAATGATCTTATGAAAGGGTTTGTCTCTATAAGACAACATGGCTTTATACATGGTAGAGGGACCACTGACCATATTAGGCGAATAATATCTCTGTTTGATTGGGCTCAGGGGACTGGATCTCCGGTCGGGGTGGCCCTGTTGGACGCTGAAAAAGCGTTCGACAGGGTCACGTGGACCTTTTTGTGGTCAGTGATGGAGAAGTTGGGAATTCCTAAAAACTTTATTATAGCTATAAGATCACTTTACATTTATCCGACTGCTGTAATTCGGATCTCGGGCTCTTTGTCGGGCCCGGTGCGGATAGCAAGGGGGACGAGACAGGGATGTCCCTGTTCCCCCCTGCTATTCGCCCTATATGTTGACCCCTTTATAAGAAAGCTGTAAAATAACCCCGCAGTTAAACCAGTATCATTGAATGGCTGGGAAATAAAAGTCTGCGCTTATGCTGACGACATAGCTGTGGCCACGGCAGACCTCAATATAGCCTTTCCTAATATCATAAAATTAGCAGAGGAATTCGGCCTGGTTTCTGGCTATAAACTGAATATTGACAAAACCCAGCTTATCCATTCCGTGGTGGGATATCCAGAAAACATGAAGATAGATAAGGAGGCTACATATCTTGGTATTAAAATTTCGGCTAATATTGAGGAAATTATTCCAATTAATTTAGAGCCAGTAATAGCATCATCAAATAATATTTTAGAAAGGGTTAATAATTTGAGACTATCCCTACTAGGTTGCAGAAATTTGATAAAAATGCTTATCTTTCCAACATTTTTATATATTTTCCGAGCTATACCTCTGTTAATTCCATCAGGCTACTTTGCACGGCTGGAGAGAATGAGCTCTAGTTTTTTATGGGGGTATCGTCGAGCTAGGAGAGCACTTAAAAGTTGTGAATTACCCCGAGAAAGGGGGGGATGGGCTGTGCCAAATTTTCAAATTTATCACTGGATGGCTATAATGCAATATATGGGTGTACTTCTATTACCAGAGGATCATTTGGAGGAATGCCTGATCCCTTCTATTTATGAAATGCTCTTGGGGACAGAGGCGAAACAATGTCTAAACAGGATCATAGAGCCCAGTTACTACAAAAAAACTAAGTTTAAGATATTTGATACAGCCTACTCCATCTGGCGAGCTGTTAAGAAGAAATGTTGTCTCAATATAAATGTAACGAACTATACACCCTTGCAGAAATGTTCTTTTTTGGCAGCGATATTTCAGGACGGGGTAATGCATAGGTGGAATGATTTAGGTGTTAATAAGCTAGGGGATCTGTTTATAGAAAAAGACTTTGTTTCATTTGAACATTTGATAAACACTTATCACATACATCGATCCGATTTTTTAAAATACCTCCAGGTTCGAAGCTTCTGCCTGCAAAAGCTCTCACAGTCATTAATATTTTTGGAGAAAATTGAAATTCAAGAAGCAATAGAACACCGACAAAGAATCGGATTTTTGTATCAATTAATTTTGGAAAAAAGAGAGGATGATTTAGAGGTGGTGGCGAGCAAATGGCAGCAGAAATTAAATATCCCCTTTCTAAATATAGAGAGAAGTTTAGCAATCGCTAGAAAGGTTTTAATGAATGGGTCATTAATCAGTCAGCATTATATGTCTATATTCGGATTGTATTATACACCGGGGAAGATAGCCAAATGGAGCGTCGGACATGGGACGAGTTGTAGTCGCTGTAATCTTTATGGAGCTGACGCTATTCACATGTTTTTTAATTGCCCAAGATTGGCAAAATTTATTGTCGATGTGGAGCATTTTCTCACAGCCGAATTGGGTATTTCAATTAAATTAACCGCATCTTTGGTTTTGTTCGGGTGTGAAGAAAATACCTCTAACTCAATCTCAGATTTAGTATCTGAGTTTGTGTTTATAAGTATGTCTGTTTTCCGTTTTTGCGTCACGTCCGGCTGGCTTGATGAAGAACCACCAAATACTATTCTGTGGCGAAATAAGCTTCTCTCTTTGTATCATCTTGAAACTGCATTGTATAAACTGAAAGCTATAAGAAGGAAGACATTTGGCTGTAAATTATGGTTACCAGTTACTAATTGGATTGAAAAGTGAGAAATTATGGAAGTGAATCATATTAGTATTTCTGCCTTTGACTCGATGTATATAGGTGTTTATATTTTTGTTCTTTTTGTTTTCTTTTTCTGCTGATGCCTAATAAAACTTTAAAAATAAAAAAAATAAAAAAAAGGAAGTCCCATGAGTGTATGGGAAGAGAGATTGGAAGCACGTTGTTTTGCACAGTTGTTCCCAACTTGAAAAGGAGGACGATATGATGAACGTCCCTTGCAGATTCCTGCATCTGCATATCGGACAACAAGATTATATGCAGAAGATGCAAGATTTTGACAATGTATTCCTTATATATTTCATCTTTTATTCGAGAGTGACTTATCTGGACTTTCATATGCAGTCAATCACATTTTAAAAACTGGAATACATCTGCAAAATGTATCTGCAAAAGATTTTATGGATAAAGTGCACCAGAGAGATGATCATTTAGTATCTCAGCTCATTATTCTGATGGCATGTCAGCATGGGACTAATGAATATTGGTACCGTTGTCATGGAGAACTGAAATGTATGCTACGAAACTTAGGAACTCCTACATGGTTCTTTGCCCTAAGCTATGCTGATTTACTTGAATTTCTTCGAGAGGCAAATTGCAATATAAAAATATTGAATATAAGACACCTGGGAAATTGTGCTCTTTGGATCCTGTTAATCTATGCAGGTAGTTCAATCCTAGATTTGAAGCTATGATGTATTTTATCTGCAATAAAAAAATCCTCCTCTTGGAGAAGTTGGGGATTTCTTTTGGAGAAAGGAGTATCAAGCAAGAGGTGCTCCTCATACACAGATGCTGTTATAGATTAAGGATGCCCCCAAATTTGGAACAGATGCGGATAGTACTGTTTTGCCTTTTATTGAAGAATATGCCACATGTGGTGTACCTAAAAGCACAGAAGAAAACTATTTAAGAGAACAAGTCTTATGATTCCAAAGCCACCGATGTGGAAAATACTGTTGATGAAAGTACAAAACCAAATGAAAAGTGAACAGTTTTATATCATCTTTGCAACATACCATCACAAGAAAGTCTCCCAAAAATACCTTCAACTTAAGAAGAAATGAAGAGTCAAAATACATAAATGACTGAACCCCCGTAAAGAGTTTCAAGTCTAGGTTAAGTAAGGCGATAGGGCGGAATGCAGAGCAGTGCGTGGGCTTCTTACCCGGCTTAGGCAGTACCACTATCTCGGCCGCTAGCATATCCTGGGGGATGGAGCTTGGGCCGTCGAAGGAGTTGAAGAGCCGGGTGAGAACAGGGGCTAATAACTGGCTGAAGGTTTTGTAAAAACCGGCCGAAATGCCGTCTGTCCCTGGAGATTTGAGGGGACAAAGATTAGATATGAGGATAAGGCAAGATGGCCGACTGCTAGGAGCTCTGGGAAGGAGCTCCAAGTGCTTGGGATCCCCTTTTGGATATATCCCTATTAGCAGCAGCCTCTACCTGAAACCGATCTTCCAAAAGTAACTGGTTGAGCTCTACCATCTCTGCATATCCTTTTGACATCTCTACGAACAGTGGATCACGCTCTCTTCCCTGTTCACCGGAGTTTTTGGACATTGGAGTTCCTGGGCATCGGAGTTCGCCTGTAGCCCTGGGGACATCTGTGAAGTTGCTGTTGCCATCGGTTTTGAGCCAATACAGGGTGTCTCCGCTCAATGCCATCTTCTCGGGATTGCTGGGGACTGGGACGATTCTCGGGAGGAATGCTAGCGATGTGAAAGGGGAGAAGCCAGCTGGCGCGAGTTGACCGGTGTAACGGATTGGCCCCCCTCCTGAAGCGGAGGTCATTCGCAACTGGAGCAGCGGGAGAAGCCAGCTGGCGCGAGTTGACCGGTGTAACAGATTGCCCCCCCTCCTGAAGCGGAGGTCATTTGCAGCTGGAGCAGCGGGAGAAGCCAGTTGGCGCGAGTGGACCGGTGTAACGGACTGGCCCCCCCTCCTGAAGCGAAGGTCATTTGCAGCTGGAGCAGCGGGAGAAGCCAGCTGGCGTGAGTGAACCAGTGTAACGGACTGGCCCCCCCTCATGAAGCGAAGGTCGTTTGCAGCTGGAGCAGCGATGTAGCAATGTGCTGCAGGCGTGTTGGGCTCTCCCTGCTGGCCCCGACTGGGACCCTCGCCCGACCAAAGACTGGAATTTTGGAAGCGCCTGTTGTCTCACAGAGGCGACCGAGGTGGTGGAGCAGTATACCCCGACTGCTCAGGATAATAGCGTGGCGGGCTGTCGAGGGGCCAAAAGAGAGGCTCTCTCTTTTGGCCCCTAGCCCTGATCATGGATGCCATCCACAGGGCATAGATAGTTGGGCACGAATGCCGAGGTGCGGCCCCCGTTGACCCTGCACACTGGTTCGTGGTCACCCCACGAGAACGGAGTGACAGGATCCCGCCCCCCCATTGCTACTGCCTGGTTCCTCCGTGTACACACGGCAGCGGCTGCCCTTTCCTATGGTCTGTGCGGCGTGAGCTCGTGACCCGCAGTAGGAGGCAGAGAACCGGTGCCCTGCATCTTCGCTGTTTGAATTACATGTCCGCTCGTCCTCCACCGGCGCTGCCCCCTTTGAGAGTGCTCTGCATATGGGCGAGACCCCCGATGGTAGTGTGGACATGGCATGTGCCAGCGGTGACTCGGCCTGTTACTCCAGTGCCGTTCCGGGTGGCTCTGCACATCCCCCCTCTGCATCGTTGGGTTCACATTAATTCCGCACGGGGATTCGGGCGCGGTGGCATCTTGCAAGGCCGAAGAGCCCGACCTGAGCCACAAATGATTGGTGACCTCCTCCCCCCCATTTCACTGGATTGAGGCAGATATCGGGCGTCACTGCCTTTCTCCAGAGCCCTATTCTGTTGCCCCGTCGTGAAGATGTTTGGAATTGTCCCCTCGACATCTGTGCATCAGCTGTGATCTTGCCCCTGATTCTCTTACTTTGTGTAACAGCTGTTGGTGGTGGCCTTACAGTTTTCTACAGTTTGTGGTCGTACTTTATTTTGGTTTCTATGGCCCTCAGCCATCTTGACTATTGAATTGCCCCCCCACTCGGCCTCGTCTTATTCCCCACTAAAATGGCAGCAATCTGATAATGGTAACAGAGGTAGGACTATACCAATATGCCCCCCTGTTACAGGAATCGAAATAGGACTGCACCATAAAAACAAACAAGGGGCGATTGCAGTTCCCTTAACCAGGTCTATTTTAGTATCCTTATTCCATCACAGGTATTCCTTTGTCCAATTATTTTATTATCTTATTCTCTGAAGTGTTTTAATATTGTTGTCTATTTTAGTATTCTTTTTATTACTATGTTGTTCTTTTTCTATCTTATTCTCTGAAGTGTTTTTATATTGTTGTCTATTTTAGTATACTTGTATTACTAAATTCTAATTCTTTTATTGTTGTTTTTATTCCTCTGTCCTAGTTTTTTATTATTTTATTCTCTGAAGTGTTTTAATATTGTTATCATTCTTAGTATACTTTTTATTACTATGTTGTTCTTTTATTATCTTATTCTCTGAAGTGTTTTATTATTGTTGTCTACTTTATTATACTTTTTATTACTATGTTGTTCTTTATTGTTGTTTATTTGGCCTGACTTTGCTGTTCCCCCATTAGTTACTCTATTCTGTGCCCCGGTGTCTTATCTTTTGGCTTAATCTGTACGCCTCCTCGCCCTCTACTTTCCCTCCCAATCATGCCTCCCCGCTATGTTTCCCCTTCTTCCTCAATATATCCTATCTCGAAAATTGGTCCCAATTCCTGGTCTATCCTCTACCCTTCCCATCTCACCAAACATGGCAAGAAAAACTTCAAACACAAACTCCTCAGCCTTCACCCTGAAACCCTATTTGCTGATTTCCACAATTCAGTCAACTCCTCCTTAATCACTAACTACATCTTCTTCTCCAAACGCCCCTCTAAATGGAAAAGCTTATTTCTCCAACACCTCCCAATCTCTAACTCCCGCAATATTCCGTATGGTGTTAAACTCTCCACCTCCCCCTCCTGTTCCTTTCCTGGGAACATTGACATTTCCATCTTCAAATCTGGTAAAATTCTCATCCAAGCGTCTGAAAATCACCTATACATCTTCGAACTCCACTTTAGCGTCTTATCCCAATCCTCGATCGATCTTTGAACCCCCCCTCCCACCCACACTCCCCCAGTCCCTTTATCTCCCCCTTTACCCCCTACCTCCCTAACTCTTCTCTCAGATCTTCCTACAACCTCTCTTAACAGTGACGTCTACTCCCAACCTACCTTATTTACTCAAACTCTCAATACTGGTACCAGCATCGACTCCCTACCCACCCCAGCCTCATTTCCCCTCCCCTCAGGTTCACCCAATCGTCCAGCCAGCCTTGTTCCCCTCTCTCTACCACAATTGTCCCCCATAGCGGACTGCATTATCACCAGCTCTGACTCCCTATCACCAAGCTCCCCCTCTTCTCCCCTTTTGGTCTCCTCCACCCTACTCACCATAGCCTCAGATTCCCCCCTCTCTGGCTCACCCAATCTTCCATCCTGCCCTGTTCCCCCCTCCCCCTCATCTCTCCTTACCATATCCCCCACCCTACTCCCCATAGCCTCACGTTCCCCCCTCTCTGACTCACCCAATCTTCCATCCAGCCCTGTTACACACACCCAACCGCAACTGTCCCCCTTAATTGACCACGCTACCACCAGCTCTGACTCCTTACACCCATTCTCCCCCTTTTCTCTCTTTACCGTCTCCCCCTCCTCTTCCATGATCCCTGAGGCTCTCTCTCAACCAATACTAACCACTCATACCCCTAACTGTATAAACTGCTCTGACCCTCTTATCTCGCAATCTCCCAACTTATCTGCTTCTCTCTCACCCACCTTCACTAATGGCTCCCTCTCCCCCTTCCCCCCTCTTTCCCCTCCCCTCCCTCCTCCCTCCTCCATCCCTGACCCCCAACCCTGCTCCCCCTCTCCCACCTCCTTCAATCCTTCTTTCATCCCCAACTCCCTACACTACTTGCCCGCTCCCTCACCTCTCAATCCCCCAGTTCCACCGCGATACCTCCGACTCCTGTACCGCCCACCTCTTGGATGCTATACATCCCCTCCCCCTCTGTGTCCTCGCCCCCCATAATCCCACAACAACTCCTACAACTCCCCGCTGACCACTTACTCTCACACGCCCTTGCTCTCTCCTCCTACCCTCCTTAATACACCTACTTCCTCACCTTGTTCTATCCCTCCCCTTCCTTTATCTAAAAATCTTATTAAACCCAATTCCCCAACCTCTCCTATCTCCTTGATCCCTCCTTTCCCTACCACGGAAGATCAAACCCATCATAACCCCCTTCTCCTTCCGCCCCCTGGTTACAGCTCCCTTCCTCTACCTAATCCTAACACTTACTCTTCACCCCTCCCAAAAACGCTTGATCCACTCCACTCCTCCCTCCTTACACTATCATTCCTTAATATCGAACTTCTCCTCTCTTCCCTTGTTTTGGATCTCTCCTCCCTCAGATCTGAAGTCTCTCTCCTTACCAAAGCCCACTCTTCGGATCACACACGCACATCTGCCCCTTCATTTAAAAGCACATCATCACTCATCAGCTCCCCTTCTACTTCCCATAGCAACAACTCCCCCATTATAGACATCATCGAGCACTCTTCTCTTGTCGCCCTCCTCCCTTCAAACTCCCCGACTTCACCTAAACCCATGGAACCCGCCAATGCACGGATTCCTTGATTTCTACTCCCCAACATTTTACAGACCCAACATCCTTGGAGATTAACCTATCCCTGAACCCTCCCATCTCCCCCCTTCCCCCACCGCCCTCCAGTCCTCAGTTCCCTCATTCTACTATCCCTGTCCTCCTTGGAACGAGTCATCTCCCCCTTCACCTGATATCTCCTAGACCCCCTCAACAACTAACTTCTATCCTCCCTGATCCCAGCACGCAATCCCCCGACACCGCACCCCTCTACTGCATGCTGATTAACTGCCAATCCGCTTCCTGCCATGCAACTGATATTGTTGAAATCCTTCTTAACGAAAACATTGATATTGCATTCCTTACCAAAACTTGGCTCAACCCCCACTCGACTCCTATCCTTGACCTGCTCATTCCTCCTGGCTATTCCATCATTAGAAAAGACAGAATAAAGCAAATTGGTGGAGGCCTTGCCCTAATTCATAAAAAGTAACTGAATCTGACACACGTTCATCTACAGGACCCTTCTTCCTTTGAATACCTTTGTGCTGATCTTACTGCTACGGACTCCCCTACCATTCGGCTACATACTATCTATCACCCACCCGGTAACCCCATCCCCTTCAGCACTGAGCTGTCTGATCTTATCACTCAATCCTTGCTCACTCACTCCAAGAATCTCTTTCTTGGCGACTTTAACATTCACTGGAATAATAACGATGATCTATTAGTCATCCTCCTTAAAGATATCATGGACATTACTGACCTGACACAACTCTGCCAATCCCCTACTGACTCTAAAGGCGCCACCCTTGATGCCATTATGACTAGCAAGGACCTGGCCTCTCTCTCAAAGATTCTTCCAGTAGACTGGTCTGATCATCACCTTATACTCTTCACTATGAACTGCTCTACTCCCCTCTCCACTCTTACTGACACTTTACCCTTGAAACTTACTCGTAATCTTCACCTTATTCCCCCATGTGAGTTGGAATCCTCTATTAAATCCCACTTTCTCCCCCCCCCCTTCGCGCAGCACCAATGACCTAACTGAACATTATAATAACTCTATCCTTCATGTACTTGACCAAATTGCCCCAATCAAAATGAAACAACAACAAAAATTTCATCCCAAATCCTGGTTTAATTCTGACCTTAATAACGAATGACGGGCCCTCAGACAGTTGGAACGCTCTTGGAGGAATCATCCCTCCCCTGATAACCTGACACTCCTTAGACACGCCAGAGCCAATTACAAGAAACACATCTTCTCTGCAAAAGCTTCTTTCTTCCGCACACAACTTGACCAGGCTAAAAACCGGCCAAGAGAACTCTTTAGCATTATTAAAAACCAAACCTCCTTTGGCCACCCTAAAATAACAGCCGCTACCGAAAGATGTGAAGAAATCGCCAACTTCTTTCGGAACAAAGTCAACTCTATTGAATTATCCTTCTCTTCTCCACCTCTCCCATCCCAATCTACCATCAGCCAACAACACCCCCCTAACATTCCTACCTCAACATGCCCATCTGCCCCTCCTTGTCACGACCCCTCTATACCCCCACCAACTCTACTCCACCCTGACCCTATCGCTAAAGACACCTTTCCCAAAAACAATGCCTCCTGGACGTAATTTCAGCCAGTTTAAGAATCTACTGTCCTCAATATCATCTCTAAACTCAAACCATCTTCTCACACCAATGACCCCCATCCCGCCCCGTTGGTCCAGGAACTTAAACACATCATTGCCCCCATCTGGACTAATATCATCAATTCCTCCCTCGCCATGGGTTGCGTGCCAGCATCCCTTCAACTTTGTCAAATCTCTCCCATCCTTCAAAAACCCCACTGCTGATCCTAATGACCTGAACAACCTACGCCCTATCTCTAATCTTCCCTTCCTCTCCAAATCCCTTGAAAAATGTATACTTTTCCAGTTAGACAAACATATCACGTCCTTCAATCTCCTCGACGTTTTCCAATCTGGTTTTAGAAAAGGTTGCAGCACAGAAACTGCCATGCTTAGTATCACTGATGACATTCATCGCTCTCTTGACAAAGGTGAATCCTCCCTCCTTATCCTCCTTGACCTCAATGCGGCGTCGACACTGTCCACCATCCCACCCTTCTTAATACTCTTAAAGACTGCTTCTGGTTTGAGGGCACTGTTCACCAATGGTTCTCTTCCTATCTCCAAAACAGATCCCAACAAATTAAACTCAGTCACTGCCTCTCGAAACCTCAACCTGTCTCACTTGGGGTCCCTCAAGGCTCTATCCTTTCTCCTACCCTATTTAATTTATTCATGGAACCACTACTCACACTCATCCTTAAACAAGCCAATATTAGTTATCACCTATATGCGGACGACACACAACTTTACTACAAGATTAAATCCCGCTATGACATCCATCTCCTCAACGATACCTTGAATAAAGTCCAAGCCTGGTTCCATCTCAACCATCTCAAATTGAATCCCAAAAAAACTGAAGTCATTCTTTTTACCCCCAAAAACTGCTCTCTGCCCATTCAAACTTGGATCAATGACATCAATGCACTCAACTGCTCCCTCTCCACTTCTAACTCGGTCAAATCCTTTGGAATCAGCATTGATAACAATCTTACTCTCATCCCACACATTAAAAACGCCGCGAAAAGTGCTCTCTTCTCCCTTCTCCACCTCAAAAAAATCAAACCTTTCATTCCTGCAGACGATTTCAAAATTGTTGTCCAATCTCTTGTACTTTCCAGACTTGATTATGGTAATGCCACCCTGGCGGGCACCCCTAAAGTTCACCTTACCCCGATCAAATCTGTCCTCAACCTGGCTGCTAGACTCATCTCTGATTGTAAACGTTTCGATCACATTTCTCCTATCCCCAAAAACCTTAACTGGCTCCCAGATGAAGGTAGATCCACCTTCAAGTTAGCATGTATTACTCACAAAGCCCTTCACCAGAACACCCCCTCTTACCTCTCCAACAAACTGCAGAAATCTGGGTGCTCCAGGTCCTTGAGAAGCACCAACGCCCTCGTCCTCATCCCCCCGAGACTCAATTGTACAAAGACACAATCACGTGCATTCTCTGGTAATGCCCCTACGATCTGGAACTCACTCCCCAAAGATCTTCGCTGCAACCCCTCTCTTCAAAAAAAGAGTCAAGGTACTTCTTCTAAATTAATATTGGGGCACCTAATAGTCCCTACTCTGATTTAGCCCTCATTTCATTCTCCTCAACCCACCCGCCTCTCTTCTTTTCATACTACCTCCCCTCCTTCTCACACTACCCTTTTCCCACCTAGAGCAGCAAATTCTGCCCTGTCGGTATCTAGGCTGGCCAACTGGGCCCTGGCCGCTTTTAGTTGCCTCCAGACCCGGGGGGCGCCTGTGCGGCCATGAACCCGCTCCAGCTCAGAGACCTCAGCGGTGAGATCGTCCCTCTTTGCCTTGCGGACCTTGGCCTCCGCCGCCGCTATTGCAATAAGTCCACCTCGGGCCTCTGATTTGAGGTCTCCCCATAAGGCCAAAACCGACATCTCCAGAGTATCATTAATGACCAAATATTCAGTAATGCACTTGGGGAGCTGCTTAGTAACTTCCGGCCGCTGTAAGAGGGTTTCGCGCAACCACCACGACCCAGGGGGGGCGGGTAGACCTGGGGACCTTGAGCTCAACCGCATCATGATCCGAGAGGGCCGCAGGTACAATGCAAACATCGCTAAGGGATGCGAGCAGTTCAGAGGAGCCTAGATAATAGTCTAGCCTGGCGTAGGTGCGGTGCACGTGGGAATAAAAGGTCAATTGCGTTGTGTTGGGGTCCTTAGCCCTTCCGAGATCTACTAGGCCTCTCTCTTGCAGCCATTTTGTGCCGGCAGCCGTAATAGCCCCTGTATCCCCATAGCGATCCCCAGACCTGTCAATAAGTGTGTCCATTACTAAACTTGAGGTCCCCCCTATGAGTAGGAGAGAGTTAAAGGATTAAAGCGATTCTGAAACAGCCCCCTTCAAAAAGGCCTCTTGTCCCGTGTTTGGAGTGTAAAGGGAACCACCGTCAAACGCTGGTCACCTAGTAGGAAGGTGTAAGCTAAAAGCCTACCCTTAACCTCCCCCGCCTTGTCCCCCACCTTTCCCTGAAAGTGCCTGGATACCAGAATAGCCACCCCTGCCCTCTTCACTTCGAGAGAGGAAAAGAATTGCTGGGGGAAAGCACGGGAGCGCATTCTGTGCCAATCTTTAGGTATAAGCTGTGTCTCCTGTAGGAGACAAATGTCGGCCCCGGAGTTTTCTAGGTATGAGATCACAGCCCTCCGCTTAACAGGATTATTCAAACCCTTGACATTAAGGGTCAGTACCTTCAAACTGGAACCCGTCATGGTAAGACACATGCAAGGAGTGTTATGTAAGCGCGACCGTGCCCCTGCAGTAGATGGGAGTGTAATAAGCAACCCTGCTCTGCAGAACCTCCTAATGCATCTTTCGAATCATTATGGCTGATCTTCTGTGGGACAAGCAGTGTTTGCAGCCCTGGTGTCTCCCCGGGTATTGTATAGATTGTTGCACCTGGATCCTTGAGGAAATGAAATCTGAAGCTTGTTGAATCCTTTGCATCTTTGTCAATTCTATCAAAAATTGAAAAAATTCGCGGGATTAGCAGACTCCTTGACGTTTGAGCAGAATCTTTTTTGCTGGCGGGTAGGTCCATCATTGATTTTTTTGATGCTCGCTTCAGATTGCTCGCTTTCTGCTGTGGCATTCGTCTAATTCTGCCATATCACATATTTCCATTTGTAGTTGCTTTAACTGAAGTGAACCTCATGCTTTCTTCCGCTGGTTAAAAGCCCCAATCAATACCTGGGGCACTGCCTGTTTTTAATTTGGAGGTCACTACTCAACTGTTGTAAAATATTGCCTACAGGTCATCCTACGTTTTTTTTGTTGTTGTTTTTTTTTCCTCATTCGCCTCGAACCACAGCTAACATAGGTCAGAAGATTACCACTGTTACTCTGATAGGAGAAGTAGGCTATATAATATTCAAATCCGCCTTTTATCCAAGGCCTACCAGTTGCAAAACCAAATTCCCTCCAGTTGCTGCCCTCCCTTTATTAAAGAGAGGTTGGTTTCACTCTCTTTTCAGGATTTGAGACCGAAGACTTAGGCCAAACAAGCGGCAACCTGAAATGTTGTAGAATTTTCCTGCCCAGTCTGAGAGTTCCACAGGGGCTTAATCATGGGACAAAAAAAAAAAGTAAGAGCAAACCAGTCAGACCTGAGTCCACTTTAACAAACTATTCCAAATGGCACTCTTCTTAGAGTTCTTCAGTCGAGCAAGATCCATTTTAGAAGTTGTATGTAAAGAAGATAGCCAGTCAGATTTGGTTGGCGGTGTTGTCTCTACCCATCTCCTACATATTTCCCATCTAGCCAACAAGATAGCGAAGAATAGAAAACCTCTATCGGTGCCAGTGATATCACTCGTTATGCCAAAAATGATGAGTTTTAGGGACATCTGTTTTGAACGACCCATAATAGAGGTTAGAGAGTCTCCTATTTCTCTCCAGAATTCCAAAAGTGATGGACAAGCCCAAAACATATGCACATCCGGTGCACTTTCTAGATTGCATTTTCTGCACCTTGCAGGTGGACCTTTGGAGGATTTGGAGAGCCTAGCTGGAGATAAATAATCTCTATGTGTCGTCAAATAGTGGTTCCTCCTCAGCCAAGCTGGCTTGACGAGAGAGTAGAGAGTATTATAAGCGATCTTCCACATTTCCTCCTGAATCAATCCCCAGCATGACTGTCTCCCATAGCTCCTCGGCTAGCTTGAGCTCGCCGTCGATGGCCTCTTCTATGGCCCAGTAGAAAAAAGAGAACTCTTTCTTCCCTACAAGTCTCTTAACCAGATGTTCTTCCAGGAGATTCCCCAGGCCTAGTGAGCTCTTCATATTCTGAGACCAGCTTAATATCTGTAAGTACTTAAACCTTGACATGTCCCCCTCCAGTTTTTCATTTAGTGTGGCCCATGGAAGAAGTGAACCATCCACCGCTAAATCCCCCATACCAAACCCCCAGCTGTTTTAAGGGGAACTGCCAACAGATCTTTTAGTCAGTTGGGGGTTCCGGGGCTATCCCACATGGGGGTCATCCTGGAAAAATATTCGAGTCCTATTAATTTTTTTGTTCCTAGCCCATATTTAAGCTGCACCACTAAGGACTTTTAGTCTGACCTTTTTAAAAAAAATGTTGTACATAAAGCCATCATGTGGAAGCCCCAGTTGTTCCAGCATAACTAAAAACATTTTGCCTCTCCTTGAAGAGTCTGCAGATTTTAATGGCATTCTGGAGTGTGTTAGCTGGAAGGCCCAGGCATAGTATTGAATATCAGGGAGCGCCAGACCCCCTTTCTCCCTTCTGCGTCTTAGTTTCTTCCATTATATTCTAACAGCCTTAGAGGCCCAAACAAAACAATTAATAGATTGCTGGAATTTATCTAACAGTACTTTCTCAAAATTCAAGGTTATAGTGTTAATAAAAAATTTGACTTTTGGCAAAATTGACATTTTTATGAGATTTACTCATAAGTTTTTGACACTCATTTTAAGTTTTAGAGAGAATTACTTTTGATATTTTGTAAATCTCTGGAACAATTTTGACCCCCAAAAAGCGCAATTCTTTTTTGTTTGGTATTGGCATTTCGGCAGGTTCCATGACAGAAGCTCGGTTTTATCAGCATTAATGTCATAACCCGGTCCTCGGATGCTTGATTCCGTTCTGGGAAGGACATGGCTTTTGTAGTTCAGACTGGACTGTTCCCATGGGGCAACAGGGTCAGAGCTGATTTGCATATCGCCATTGTCTAACCCAGGGTGGTGTGGAGTGCAAAAAAACGATGGATTTGGGCCCAGATCTTTTGACTGGGGGAGTGTGTGACATTGATCCACATTCAGTCCATCACTTGTTGTTTTTGCAATTGCCGCCCTAAGTGCGCTGGGGATGCCCAGACGTGGGTCCCAGGCACTCCACACCACTTGGAGTCAAGCTAGCCGGGCTGAAGAGAGGTGTTACCTCGAAACCGGTCCGGTCCTCGGATGCTTGATTCCGTTCTGGGAAGGACATGGCTTTTGTAGTTCGGACTGGACTGTTCCCATGGGGCAACAGGGTCAGAGCTGATTTGCATATCGCCATTGTCTAACCCAGGGTGGTGTGGAGTGCAAAAAAAAGATGGATTTGGGCCCAGATCTTTTGACTGGGGGAGTGTGTGACATTGATCCACATTCAGTCCATCACTTGTTGTTTTTGCAATTGCCGCCCTAAGTGCGCTGGGGATGCCCAGACGTGGGTCCCAGGCACTCCACACCACTTGGAGTCAAGCTAGCCGGGCTGAAGAGAGGTGTTACCTCGAAACCGGTCCGGTCCTCGGATGCTTGATTCCGTTCTGGGAAGGACATGGCTTTTGTAGTTCGGACTGGACTGTTCCCATGGGGCAACAGGGTCAGAGCTGATTTGCATATCGCCATTGTCTAACCCAGGGTGGTGTGGAGTGCAAAAAAACGATGGATTTGGGCCCAGATCTTTTGACTGGGGGAGTGTGTGACATTGATCCACATTCAGTCCATCACTTGTTGTTTTTGCAATTGGCGCCCTAAGTGCGCTGGGGATGCCCAGACGTGGGTCCCAGGCACTCCACACCACTTGGAGTCAAGCTAGCCGGGCTGAAGAGAGGTGTTACCTCGAAACCGGTCCGGTCCTCGGATGCTTGATTCCGTTCTGGGAAGGACATGGCTTTTGTAGTTCGGACTGGACTGTTCCCATGGGGCAACAGGGTCAGAGCTGATTTGCATATCGCCATTGTCTAACCCAGGGTGGTGTGGAGTGCAAAAAAACGATGGATTTGGGCCCAGATCTTTTGAATGGGGGAGTGTGTGACATTGATCCACATTCAGTCTATCACTTGTTGTTTTTGCAATTGCCGCCCTAAGTGCGCTGGGGATGCCCAGACGTGGGTCCCAGGCACTCCACACCACTTGGAGTCAAGCTAGCCGGGCTGAAGAGAGGTGTTACCTCGAAACCGGTCCGGTCCTCGGATGCTTGATTCCGTTCTGGGAAGGACATGGCTTTTGTAGTTCGGACTGGACTGTTCCCATGGGGCAACAGGGTCAGAGCTGATTTGCATATCGCCATTGTCTAACCCAGGGTGGTGTGGAGTGCAAAAAAACGATGGATTTGGGCCCAGATCTTTTGACTGGGGGAGTGTGTGACATTGATCCACATTCAGTCCATCGCTTGTTGTTTTTGCAATTGCCGCCCTAAGTGCGCTGGGGATGCCCAGACGTGGGTCCCAGGCACTCCACACCACTTGGAGTCAAGCTAGCCGGGCTGAAGAGAGGTGTTACCTCGAAACCGGTCCGGTCCTCGGATGCTTGATTCCGTTCTGGGAAGGACATGGCTTTTGTAGTTCAGACTGGACTGTTCCCATGGGGCAACAGGGTCAGAGCTGATTTGCATATCGCCATTGTCTAACCCAGGGTGGTGTGGAGTGCAAAAAAACAATGGATTTGGGCCCAGATCTTTTGACTGGGGGAGTGTGTGACATTGATCTACATTCAGTCCATCACTTGTTGTTTTTGCAATTGCCGCCCTAAGTGCGCTGGGGATGCCCAGACGTGGGTCCCAGGCACTCCACACCACTTGGAGTCAAGCTAGCCGGGCTGAAGAGAGGTGTTACCTCGAAACCGGTCCGGTCCTCGGATGCTTGATTCCGTTATGGGAAGGACATGGCTTTTGTAGTTCGGACTGGACTGTTCCCATGGGGCAACAGGGTCAGAGCTGATTTGCATATCGCCATTGTCTAACCCAGGGTGGTGTGGAGTGCAAAAAAACGATGGATTTGGGCCCAGATCTTTTGACTGGGGGAGTGTGTGACATTGATCCACATTCAGTCCATCACTTGTTGTTTTTGCAATTGCCACCCTAAGTGCGCTGGGGATGCCCAGACGTGGGTCCCAGGCACTCCACACCACTTGGAGTCAAGCTAGCCGGGCTGAAGAGAGGTGTTACCTCGATACCGGTCCGGTCCTCGGATGCTTGATTCCGTTCTGGGAAGGACATGGCTTTTGTAGTTCGGACTGGACTGTTCCCATGGGGCAACAGGGTCAGAGCTGATTTGCATATCGCCATTGTCTAACCCAGGGTGGTGTGGAGTGCAAAAAAACGATGGATTTGGGCCCAGATCTTTTGACTGGGGGAGTGTGTGACATTGATCCACATTCAGTCCATCACTTGTTGTTTTTGCAATTGCCGCCCTAAGTGCGCTGGGGATGCCCAGACGTGGGTCCCAGGCACTCCACACCACTTGGAGTCAAGCTAGCCGGGCTTAAGAGAGGTGTTACCTCGAAACCGGTCCGGTCCTCGGATGCTTGATTCCATTCTGGGAAGGACATGGCTTTTGTAGTTCGGACTGGACTGTTCCCATGGGGCAACAGGGTCAGAGCTGATTTGCATATCGCCATTGTCTAACCCAGGGTGGTGTGGAGTGCAAAAAAATGATGGTTTGGGCCCAGATCTTTTGACTGGGGAAGTGTGTGACATTGATCCACATTCAGTCCATCACTTGTTGTTTTTGCAATTGCCGCCCTAAGTGCGCTGGGGATGCCCAGACGTGGGTCCCAGGCACTCCACACCACTTGGAGTCAAGCTAGCCGGGCTGAAGAGAGGTGTTACCTCGAAACCGGTCCGGTCCTCGGATGCTTGATTCCGTTCTGGGAAGGACATGGCTTTTGTAGTTCGGACTGGACTGTTCCCATGGGGCAACAGGGTCAGAGCTGATTTGCATATCGCCATTGTCTAACCCAGGGTGGTGTGGAGTGCAAAAAAAAGATGGATTTGGGCCCAGATCTTTTGACTGGGGAAGTGTGTGACATTGATCCACATTCAGTCCATCACTTGTTGTTTTTGCAATTGCCGCCCTAAGTGCGCTGGGGATGCCCAGACGTGGGTCCCAGGCACTCCACACCACTTGGAGTCAAGCTAGCCGGGCTGAAGAGAGGTGTTACCTCGAAACCGGTCCGGTCCTCGGATGCTTGATTCCGTTCTGGGAAGGACATGGCTTTTGTAGTTCGGACTGGACTGTTCCCATGGGGCAACAGGGTCAGAGCTGATTTGCATATCGCCATTGTCTAACCCAGGGTGGTGTGGAGTGCAAAAAAACGATGGATTTGGGCTCAGATCTTTTGACTGGGGGAGTGTGTGACATTGATCCACATTCAGTCCATCACTTGTTGTTTTTGCAATTGCCGCCCTAAGTGCGCTGGGGATGCCCAGACGTGGGTCCCAGGCACTCCACACCACTTGGAGTCAAGCTAGCCGGGCTGAAGAGAGGTGTTACCTCGAAACCGGTCCGGTCCTCGGATGCTTGATTCCGTTCTGGGAAGGACATGGCTTTTGTAGTTCGGACTGGACTGTTCCCATGGGGCTACAGGGTCAGAGCTGATTTGCATATCGCCATTGTCTAACCCAGGGTGGTGTGGAGTGCAAAAAAACGATGGATTTGGGCCCAGATCTTTTGACTGGGGGAGTGTGTGACATTGATCCACATTCAGTCCATCACTTGTTGTTTTTGCAATTGCCGCCCTAAGTGCGCTGGGGATGCCCAGACGTGGGTCCCAGGCACTCCACACCACTTGGAGTCAAGCTAGCCGGGCTGAAGAGAGGTGTTACCTCAAAACCGGTCCGGTCCTCGGATGCTTGATTCCGTTCTGGGAAGGACATGGCTTTTGTAGTTCGGACTGGACTGTTCCCATGGGGCAACAGGGTCAGAGCTGATTTGCATATCGCCATTGTCTAACCCAGGGTGGTGTGGAGTGCAAAAAAACGATGGATTTGGGCCCAGATCTTTTGACTGGGGGAGTGTGTGACATTGATCCACATTCAGTCCATCACTTGTTGTTTTTGCAATTGCCGCCCTAAGTGCGCTGGGGATGCCCAGACGTGGGTCCCAGGCACTCCACACCACTTGGAGTCAAGCTAGCCGGGCTGAAGAGAGGTGTTACCTCGAAACCGGTCCGGTCCTCAGATGCTTGATTCCGTTCTGGGAAGGACATGGCTTTTGTAGTTCGGACTGGACTGTTCCCATGGGGCAACAGGGTCAGAGCTGATTTGCATATCGCCATTGTCTAACCCAGGGTGGTGTGGAGTGCAAAAAAACGATGGATTTGGGCCCAGATCTTTTGACTGGGGGAGTGTGTGACATTGATCCACATTCAGTCCATCACTTGTTGTTTTTGCAATTGCCGCCCTAAGTGCGCTGGGGATGCCCAGACGTGGGTCCCAGGCACTCCACACCACTTGGAGTCAAGCTAGCCGGGCTGAAGAGAGGTGTTACCTCGAAACCGGTCCGGTCCTCGGATGCTTGATTCCGTTCTGGGAAGGACATGGCTTTTGTAGTTCGGACTGGACTGTTCCCATGGGGCAACAGGGTCAGAGCTGATTTGCATATCGCCATTGTCTAACCCAGGGTGGTGTGGAGTGCAAAAAAACGATGGATTTGGGCCCAGATCTTTTGACTGGGGGAGTGTGTGACATTGATCCACATTCAGTCCATCACTTGTTGTTTTTGCAATTGCCGCCCTAAGTGCGCTGGGGATGCCCAGACGTGGGTCCCAGGTACTCCACACCACTTGGAGTCAAGCTAGCCGGGCTGAAGAGAGGTGTTACCTCGAAACCGGTCCGGTCCTCGGATGCTTGATTCCGTTCTGGGAAGGACATGGCTTTTGTAGTTCGGACTGGACTTTTCCCATGGGGCAACAGGGTCAGAGCTGATTTGCATATCGCCATTGTCTAACCCAGGGTGGTGTGGAGTGCAAAAAAACGATGGATTTGGGCCCAGATCTTTTGACTGGGGGAGTGTGTGACATTGATCCACATTCAGTCCATCACTTGTTTTTGCAATTGCCGCCCTAAGTGCGCTGGGGATGCCCAGACGTGGGTCCCAGGCACTCCACACCACTTGGAGTCAAGCTAGCCGGGCTGAAGAGAGGTGTTACCTCGAAACCGGTCCGGTCCTCGGATGCTTGATTCCGTTCTGGGAAGGACATGGCTTTTGTAGTTCGGACTGGACTGTTCCCATGGGGCAACAGGGTCAGAGCTGATTTGCATATCGCCATTGTCTAACCCAGGGTGGTGTGGAGTGCAAAAAAACGATGGATTTGGGCCCAGATCTTTTGACTGGGGGAGTGTGTGACATTGATCCACATTCAGTCCATCACTTGTTGTTTTTGCAATTGCCGCCCTAAGTGCGCTGGGGATGCCCAGACGTTGGTCCCAGGCACTCCACACCACTTGGAGTCAAGCTAGCCGGGCTGAAGAGAGGTGTTACCTCGAAACCGGTCCGGTCCTCGGATGCTTGATTCCGTTCTGGGAAGGACATGGCTTTTGTAGTTCGGACTGGACTGTTCCCATGGGGCAACAGGGTCAGAGCTGATTTGCATATCGCCATTGTCTAACCCAGGGTGGTGTGGAGTGCAAAAAAACGATGGATTTGGGCCCAGATCTTTTGACTGGGGGAGTGTGTGACATTGATCCACATTCAGTCCATCACTTGTTGTTTTTGCAATTGCCGCCCTAAGTGCGCTGGGGATGCCCAGACGTGGGTCCCAGGCACTCCACACCACTTGGAGTCAAGCTAGCCGGGCTGAAGAGAGGTGTTACCTCGAAACCGGTCCGGTCCTCGGATGCTTGATTCCGTTCTGGGAAGGACATGGCTTTTGTAGTTCGGACTGGACTGTTCCCATGGGGCAATAGGGTCAGAGCTGATTTGCATATCGCCATTGTCTAACCCAGGGTGGTGTGGAGTGCAAAAAAACGATGGATTTGGGCCCAGATCTTTTGACTGGGGGAGTGTGTGACATTGATCCACATTCAGTCCATCACTTGTTGTTTTTGCAATAACCCGAAACCCGGCCAAAACCTCTTGCTAGCTCAATCACCTGAGGAAAGGAGAATTCCAGATCTGAAGAAAGAATAAAAATGTTGTTGGCATACAGGGCTACTTTCCTCTCCCATGTGCCACTCCTGAATGGTATAATAGCTGGATCTTCCCTTAGACGCTGGGAAAACGGTTCTATATATAGGTCAAAGAGAAGCGGGGAGAGGGGGCAGCCCTGTCTGGTACCCCTTTTAATTTTAAATGGTCTAGTCATTTTGCCACTTACCACCAGCCTAGCTGAGGGCTCACTATAAATAAGGCAGATGACCTGGCAAAATTTTGGCCCAAAATTCAGCTTCTCCAAAACCCCTGTAAGACATCTTCAGTCCACCCTGTCGAATGCTTTAGTTGCATCCAATGTCATTGCAGCCAAAGAAAGAGAGAAAGTGGAAGCGAAATCTATCGCACCAATAAAATCATGAGTAAGATCATAGAGGTGTCTGCCCTTTACAAAGCCCTTTTGATCAGTGTGCAACAGCTCACCTGCTATGCACGCAAATCTATCAGCCAATATGTTTGAGAAAACTTTATAATCTGAATACAACAGAGATATTGGCCTACAGGAGCCCCATTTTGTAGGAGGATTGCTGGATTTTAGGATTAAAATAATATTTGCTTCCCCCATGTGTTGGGTGGATGGACTCCCTCTACCAAAACTATTTTAAACACCTCGACCATAAAAGGGATAATTATTTCCCCTAATTTTTTTTAAATTTCCACAGGGAGGCCATCTGGCCCTGCAGCTTTACCCTTTTTACAATCTGAGAGAGCCTTCCTGACTTCCTGGTGCGTGATTACAGCCTCCAAATTTTCTCGAGGGGATGTATCCAGAGAAGGTAGCTGGATCGTATTTAACCAAACTTGAATGGATGAGCTATCAGAGCCGCCATCATCCATATATAACTCCTTGAAATAAGCATTGAAGATCTCTCCCATCTCCTCCTCCCTGCTTGTTAGTAATTTAGAGTGTACATCCTCTATTTGTTCAATATGATTCTTAACTCTATCCGTTTTGGCCTTCCAGGCGAGTAACCTACAAGCTACCTCACCATATTCAAAATGGGCGAGCTTGCTCGACTCCCATCTATCAGAGATTCTTGTTTGAATTGGACTGTCCAACAGGGATTTTAGTGAATCTAATTCCGCCACTAAAGTCTTTCTTTGTATTTGATCTTCATCGGGTACCCGATTAATACTTTCCTCAAGCACTTTCATTCGGCACTCTATGGATACAATTTCCTGCATGTACTGTCTGTTCCTTATAAACAGTTTTGTTCGTAATCAGGCCTCTCAAAAAAGATTTGAGATCATCCCGTACTACCATGATATCTGCTGATCCTATATTAATATCTAAAAAGGCTTTTACCTCCTGGATCAGATAACCAGTTATAGTATCGTCCAAGAGGAGAGAGCGGTCAAAAGTCCACACCCTCTGTTGTTCACTGCCTGCTAGATCCAGATCGATCCAGACTGCTGCATGATCCGTCAACTACCCGATATTCTTTTTACTACCCGTTAGGTTACTACTGATCAAGATGTAATCTATTCGTGATTTATGTCTATATTTTATATTATAAAATGATACACCTAATTGTGTACCAGATCTCTCTCCATATATCACAAATAGTATGTTGTTTTACATTGTTTTTAAAAAAAACTAGATTTGGCAGAGACTATAGCTCTGCTTTTTGGTGATTTGTCCAGTTTTGGATTCAGTACTATATTGAAATCTCCTGCCAAGATGGTTGAGTCAGGATATTCTAAGAGATTCATAAAAATGGTCTTTAGAGTTGATGGATCATCCTGATTAGGGCCATAATACCAAACAATTGTAATAGGGATGTTCTCTACGTAAATCTTGGTTATCAGCCATCTGCCACTTGAATCCGTTCTTACTTCTTGCAAAGTGGCGTTTGCTTGCTTCTTTAGTAAAATGGCTATGCCCCTTACATTGGCCGTCTGACCTGAACAAGCACAATGCTCCACCCACCTGTGACTTGCACAGATCTCCTTCATCTCTTTTTTCAACAGGTGGGTTTCTTGTAGGATTATTACTTGTGCAAGTGAGTCTCTTAAATACTGTAGGATTTTCTCCCTCCTACTTTTGACTCGCAGGCCGTTCACATTCCAGGGCAGACACTGCAATGTCTTCATTTTGGATAAAAAACTTTGGAGATTCAAACCGTTCCAGACTACATTATGCCGACACCGAACCAAAAACACCAACCCTTTAACTGCAGCTAAAGTAAGAGGCAACAGATTTTTTTTATTTTTTCCCCACTGCTCCCACACCCATGCCTTCACCCCCCCAACCTGACTCCCACCCACCCCTCCCTGGAGAACACTGCACCCATTTACCTGGACAAGTCCAGATTCTGCCTGCTAGGAAGCTCTAAACTGTTCCAAATTGTTTTTACCTACTATAAGGCTGTAACAATAAACTTGTATGCCCATCCAGTTGCATAGCAATAACAAATAAAAAATACCTAGGGAGGACCTAGGGAAGACCAAGAAAGGACCTAATCTATTAGATTTAGGTTCACTAGTAGCTCATCCACTTCTTGCACTGTTTTAACCAAATACAGTTTATTGTTAAGCATGATTTTTAACTGTGCGGGAAATTTTAATTGGACTGTTGCCCCCAGCTTCCTAAAATCATTCATTCTTTTTCTTAGCTCCCATTATCTGTCTAACGTGGTACGTGACAGATCTGATCTGATCTCAAAGGAAAAAGAAGAGTCACTAGGTCTTAAAGTTTTCAATTTAAGGGCTGCTGATAATATTTTATCTTTAATGGAAAAAGTCAGAAAGTTGATTAAGATCTTCCTGGGCTTTGTCCGGTTTGGATGCTTCCTGAAGCGATCCCAGTGAATTCTTTGAATGTCTCTCCTTAATTCTTCTTCTGACACATCAATTTGAATTGTGTCTTTAATGAGGGAAACGATAAAGGATTTCAGATCTTCACACTCTCTCCCCTTGGGTATATTTAAGAGCCGTAGGTTATTGCGTCTGGAATTATTTTCCTAAAGTTTCACTCTTTCCCGAAGAGCAGCCTCCTCTTTTTTAAGCAAAGAGGTATCCATTCTTACTTCTCCCAGACCATCCTTCAGGGCTTCGACCTCATTTTCTAGGACCACCGAACTTGAACTTAAATTGTCCAATTACTTTTTCAAGTGATTCGCAAAAAAGTCGAATTTCTCCCTGATTTGATTCTGAGACTGCGGACCTCTTTTCAATATCTGTGGACATCGAAATGAAAAGAGATTCCAAACCTGAACGTCCTAACACTACCAAATGCCCCAAAGTACCACTGCATGCCTCTAGTGAACTATTTGGCCCTATGTTAGGCTCCCCACTGACCTTTGCAAACTCTCCCATACTTGCAACTGATAGCACATTATCTTCGGTGCTCACCAAGCTTGAAGAGTCATCCGTTGAATTGACCAGTATAGCTTGTGGCCCAACTGACCTCATATCTGGCCCAGCGGGCTCTGACAGCGGGCCGGAAGAGGAGTTTAAACTGAGCGAGGGGTCCCATACACAGACCAAGTTTAAAGACACATCCGTCGAATAGAGCAGTATAGCTTGTGGCCCAATTGACCGCATATCTGACCCAGTGGGTTCTGATAGCAGGCCAGAACAAGAGTTTAGACTGAGCAAGGGGTCCAATACAGGGAACAAACCAGAGGCTGAGGAGGATGTAGGTGGTGAAGGGGGTAAAGGTGACGGAGGGAGCGAAAGACTTAGCTCCATAGCCAGAGGCACAGACATTTTTAATATCCCCGATATCTCAGAAGCTTCTCTCTGCACATGCAGAAAGCAGCACACATAGAGAAAAGAAAAAAACGGGGAGAAATAAATCTATGTTTCCCCATTGCACCTTCTTTATGCCTCTGATGGGGAGGCATACATTTTTTGCAGTGCCTCAGATTTACAATTTCTTGTAAATGTAGCGCAGTCTCAAAAAGGCCATAGGTGTTGCTGAAAACACCCCCAGCAACACCCATTGTACATCCTTTTAACACAGAATACTACATTAAAAGGTATCATATTTAACAAGCAACAGTACATCAAAAAAATTGCATTAGTGCTGCCTGATAAATATTACGCTAATAGTTGTGCCACAGAACATCACAAAAAGTGACTAGAAACTTTCCTCAGGAAATAATAGGTGAAATGATAAGTATATCTATAGAAGCTTACCGCACTATATACTGTACTCTGTGCAGTACGCGTACACTAAGCATACCTTCCGGAGTACAAGCTGCATGCTGATTGGATGTGAACTGTCTAGTTGAATATATAGCATCTTTACTTTTAGAATATAGCCTTATAGCTCACTGTAAAGGGCTATACCGGCTATTAAAGGCTCTCTCTAGAATTAAAGGCCCCGAACATCAATTCATTGGAAATTTCATTTTCATGACGATCATTTTCAAAACTCATTTCAAGAAACTCAATTTCTTCCAATGCATGAACAAAATCGTCATCCAATGTCTCATCTAAAAAATCGCAGGTGACTTCTCAAGCAGCAATATCCTTATCTTCATTTTCGCTCCCCAAGAAAGGTATATTTATTTCTTCCATCAAAGTATTGCTAAATTCAAAATTAATTTCTGTAATATGTTCTTCTTCCATAATGAAAATACTTTAATGTTGTTATCCGTTGTAAAAAAACATAAACACTTCATTTTATAATTTTTCTAATACATAATATAAAACTAGGTTTATCAACTATTTTGCCATTTAAAAAATATTATGCAAAACCATTCTCAACTACTTTATATGATTATACCAATGAAATTGCTTATATGAATTTTTTGTTTTTCATTTTATTCACAATTTCCAACCAATCATTTTTTATCACTATAGAAATAAACTAGAGCTATTATAATAAAATGCAGTACTAAAACAAATACAAAATATATATTCACCTTACCAGTTTCAAAGGAGTTGATGTGTTGTAGTTAAATGCATAAAATACAGGTACACTCAGTATTTTTTTTTATTTCTTGAAAATTTTTTAAAAGATACAAACCATCTTTACAAACTTTTATATACCATGGATGTTTTCTTACTTCAGGCCTGTAGAAGTACATCCCATCGATCATTTTTAACACTTAGTTATACTTGCCTTCAAAATAATAAATTAAAAAAATATATATTTCTAAATTTAGCATCTGTAAAAGATAAGAAAAATACAATTACAATTTATGTTTTACAACACAAAATCATATGTAAAGCATTTCAGAAGCCTTTTTTGCTGTTCTCAGAATATATTGAAAATCACTTGAAACAGTGAGTTCAATAGTACTCATCACATAACAGCGGGAAAAAAAAAGACAATAAAAGAAGATTATCAAAAAAAAAAACAATCTCAATAACAATCTCAAATATTTGTTTGAAAGGCAAATTTCTTACGTAAGTATAACAAATGGCAAACAATCTTGAAAAAACAAAACACCATCATTAATTGTGTTCTATTAGAAATAATGTAACTCCTACAGAAAACATTCAATTCAGCCTTGCTTTATTTAAGGTAGAGACTAATGGATTTGATGTCTTCCGATTTTGTAAAAGAATGTCACAAATAGCATTCATCTGTAACTGTACTCACTACAGCCTACAATCTACACTGCGGACAGCAGGTTCACAACCTGAATTCACCTTTCCATCTACACTAAGGACAACATTGAATTTAGCCTTGATTTATTTAAGACCGACAATTGTACTGTGCCCTCAGATTCTGTTAACTGTGGCAAAATAGCATTCATCAATCTTTGTGTCAACAACTGCCTTCAATCTACACTGCGGACAGAAGGGTTCACAACTTGAATTCAGCTTTTGAATTACATTTGTCTTCAATATCTGTGCTGACAACCGCCTTCAGTATATTCTGCGGCCAGTAAAAATCAAAACTTGATAGCAGGAGCTCCACTCCTAGAGAAAACATTAAATTCAGCTTACTTTATTTAAGATAGAGACTAATGGATTTTATGTCTTCCGATTTTGTAAAAGAATGTCACAAATAGCATTCATCTGTAAGGATGTATGACATTACAACGCATGCTTTTACCACTGTAGTGACCGGGATTTTTGGCTCTATTTCTGAGTGATGGTGACTTTAAGCTTGCTACAATCCTGGATCCCTATTCTTGGCTTGTTTTGGTCCTTTTCAGGTCTTTTTTTTCCAGACCTAGAAGCATAAACTAGAGGATAGCTGCTTTATATGATGATAGATCCCTTATTCCTGACTCTAATCCATCTATTGCCTATTGGCTTTGACATAATTATGTGTCCTTTCATCATCCTACCTATAGGAGAGGGTGGATCCTGTAGTCCTGACTGTATATTACATATTGGTATGATTTGTGTATGTATTCTGATAGAGTTAAGTCCTTTTCGGGCCTACAAGGCCCAGAACCAGAGAGACTCCATTTTGCTTTCTGTCCCTGCAGACTGAGATGCTTGCAGGGTAAAGGTGATGTTTTAGTTATGAGGTGTTGTTCGCCCTTTGCAAACTGGAGACAACCGGCCAGAGCTGAATCTTATCAAGAAGTGTCCCTGGGCTCAAGTCTCTAGACGAAACAAGCAGCTGATCACTGTGAAGGCGTCTAGAGCAGGGAGCCTGGTACATGGACCTGGTGGGAGGGGGCTACTGGCTGGAACTTTCCACTAGGGGAGAGCATTCTATATTAGCGAATTGAAGAGAGGCGGAGCTGGCAGATGGTTTTTGCAGCAGAGAGAGACAAATGGATCTTGGAGCTGAAGAGAAGTCAGTCAGTTAGTCAGTCAGTCAGTCAGTCAGTCAGTCGGTTCTTGAAGAGAGTGAAGTCAGATGGTGTTTGGAATGGAGAGAGAAGGCAGATGATTGCTGGAGCTGGAGAGAGCAGTCAGCTGAATCCTGGAATGAAGTTGGAACTGTCAGCTGGAGCTGCCAGTTTATATGCATTAAAGCAGTTACCAGTCAGATGGAGGAGTTGAAGCTGCCAGCTGGAACAGTTGTGCCAGTGGAGTGAAGCTGTGGTGACGGAGGGAGAGAGAGAGAGAGCCCTGATTCCACCAGAGAGAGAGAGAAACATTCCTTTCTAAGAGGGTGAAACAGACAGTACGAATAACAGGAAAGAGGGGTTCCGGTGACCTGGAGGAGAACAGAGGCGAGACAGAGCATAGCGGTGCAGACGTGTATCCGTGACTGCAGGGGTGATCCCAGAGATGATCCAGGGCACAGACAAGCAGGGACCTGAGATGACGACTGAGTCCAGACCCCATACTCATAAGGTGAAGTCTGTCCTTTCTCAGTAGTGTGCACATATCTATTCTAATTCTCTTATTGCTTTCTAGGTTATATGTTTATTAGTGTTATTGTTGATATTGTGTAATAAAAAGGACCCCAGGTTCATAGTGGACCAATGTGTATGAGTTGTTTATCCACAAGGACTAAGCTTTTCTTCTAGCTGAATGCTACTTTGTGGACAGAGGCCTATCCCCCGGGTAAGTGGTGCGCACACAAATAGGAAGGAGGGAGAGTTTGGGTTGTTTTACAATTCCTATAAACCATGATTTTGGCCATCTTTGTGTGAGAGGATTGGGTCACCATTCCACTGCATACAGAATTCCAAACATATATATTATATACCATATAGTAGATATAGATAGTGATGTGTCCCATATAGATAAGGAGGTTTGTATAGGAAGAAATCGCCGCGGCGTTGTGTGACCAACGCCGGATTGTGTTGGTCGTGTGAAGTGCCGGGAGGATACGGTACGTGTTTATGTGGCAGTGCGTGACACGCTGGGGGGATACAGCGTTTATACCCGACGGAAGACTGCGGCTTGCGTGGGCACCAACCAGGGTTGGTGTGTAATGGTAATCTCATAAGAACTGCTCCTTCACGGGTGGAGGTTGGTAGTATAGCCTGGGTATGACTTACCGCCAGGCTACTGAGTATGAATATGTGTAGTATAGACTAGTAATCTGGTAAGTATTGTTATTAGCAATCCCTATAGGTGTAGAGATATTGTACATATATTTATATATGATATGAGCTTGTATATTGCTAATTCCCCATCCTCAGGTAGGTACCCAGGTGCCTGGATAAATGAGTCCTGAGGAGGGAGGTGGTTACGTTTTGGCTGGATTGATGGTGTTTTGTGAGCTGATTCTATCTGGTCCGAAAATCCGGTCATTACATTTGGCGTAGTCGGGCAGTTTGGAATAAAGCGCAGAGGGGGGGGGGGGGCCCTGACATGTATTTGTACTTAAAACCCTTTAAAAATTGACATCTGGGAACAGTCTGTGAATTGCATGGTGAGGTGTGGTCCCTGACCTATGGGCTTGAACAGTTGGAGTGTAAGGAGATTGCAGTACATCATGGCATCTGACTTATGCAGTGTAGATGAAATGCTTTTCATCTTGGTGTTTGAACTGACAGGCTTGAAGGGTAACAGTACGTGATGGAGCCAATTACATCTTGGTGATGATGCAGTTGTAAATATGTATATGAAAAAGGCTTCTAAATTGCCTATTAAATGGCTTGCTGCATTTGCTTATGCTGTGAAATGTGAAATGTATTCGGTGTAATATGACTTGTTGAACTTCTTGTAAATAGCTCCTTGTAAATATGGTTTGTAGATAGCATGTTATCATTGAGTTCCTTGTGAATAGCGCCCTGTGAATATGGCTTGTAAATAGCATATTCCTTGTGAATAGCGCTTTCTGTATATGGCTTGTAGCGCCTTGTGAATATGGCTTGTAAATAGTGTGTTCCTTGTGAATAGCTCCTTGTAAATATGGTTTGTAGATGGCATGTTAATATTGAGTTCCTTGTGAATAGCGCCTTGTGAAAGTGGCTTGTAGCGCCTTGTGAATATGGCTTGTAGCGCCTTCTGTATATGGCTTGTAGCGCCTTGTGAATTTGGCTTGTACATAGCATGTTATCATTACGTTAGGCAGGAGAGAGCTGGATCTCTTTCCAGTGCTTAGAGAAAATATTTAGAGACTGTGCACGTGTTATATGAAAACGTGGAAAGATAAGTTCTTGGCTTCCCCATGTATCTGCAGACATTGGGGAACGATTGTGTTTGAGCTGCCTAAGGGTTAATATCTTGAATTGAGACGGCAGTGTTTATTTCAATATGCTGTTTAACATGCATTGTTACGTGAGCTGACACTAAGAGCCAGTGACTGCAATTAGTTGCAGGGTTCGCCTATGTACTTTGTCAGCTAGATGACGGAAGGGTCACATCTTGCATAGAGAAAAAGCAGTGTTCATTTAACATACTGTTTGGCATGCGTCCATGAGTTTGTGTGGGTTTGCCTTTGAACACATGATTTAATGTGTCTGACTCGGAGGTATAAATCAACCTGTCTGACTGCGAGGGGGTGTTTTCAAATGAGCATTAGAAGAGGGTTTTTCAGCTGAGCACGGATGGTGCAATCACCGGTTGTGGAAATAAAACATTCCCATCATAGAATGTGCTTTAATCAGTGAAATGCAACCGTGTGCTTTTAAAAAATGTTCTGTAGTGTATTTTGCACATGTAGAAAATATAAGTGATTATTTTAACAGAAAAGCTTGCACACCAAATTATGAATTCTTGGTTATGCAGTGCAAAATTACATGTATAACTTTTTTTTTTCCCCTTGTTTAAATTGATGGTGTCCCACATGTTATTTTAAGAAATGTGTCGTAATGTTCTATGTCGTTTTTAATGTTTTCCTTTTCAGCCAGTAATAGTATGGTATATAGTTTCTTTTAGATTAGTATTTCATGAAGCTCTGTGAGCTGACACCAAGAGTCATTTTGGTGTTCGTGTCTAAAGTCAAGGGTGGACATTGGGTTCTATTTTGACATGTAATGACTTTAATACACTCACATCCCTTCTATTAGTTTAAAATTGCATTTAGTGCAGGGTTTGCCTATGTGCTTTGACAGGCTGTTGATAGAATGGTAATACCGTGTACAGAGGAAGGCTCACACGAATAGTTTCAGAGTAAGGACAGTCTGGAAAATATTAAACTCAAATTAATTTTTCAAATGCAAAATGCATAGCCTTGCATGTAGACTAGCTGTGTGAATTCATAAAGAAAAGAAATGTATTATATGTTTTATCATGAAGTAAATTGTCCCTTTTTGTGTGTTAATTTGCATGCTAATGAAAAGAAAATGCCCATGTTTTTGTCACTGAAAATGCAGAATGCCTTCTTCATAAACTAATTGTTTTGCTTTTCAGCTAACAAGTATTCAGTCTAAATATCTTGCTTTTTAGCTGTTAATAATGTCACAGCGCTTAGTTTATTAAGTTAATTTTTCACATGGCTATAGAAAAATAATAGCTTAAGAACTTGCTTAAATTAGTTAGAGAAAATTTGTGAGGTTTCTTACTTGAGAATGCTAGCATGTGTGTAGGTTGCAAAAATGTCTTTAATAATTCGTGTTTTCAGGCTCCATGTCTACTTTGCTTGAATTTAGTTAGAAATAATGTGCAGTGTTTCAAATTAATGGCAGGGTTTCTCTGAGGCCTGAGAACGGGTATGTTTGGTAGAAGGAATTTGTTTTTTGACCTTGGCTGATATGATAGCTCAGCCAGGCTCTCAGGAGCGTTTTGAAAGGAGGGGTCCTTTTTGGAGCGAGGCAGACTTGTCCTTCTTTTATTTTTGGCAAATATTCAGCAGTTCTTCGCTCACAGAGTTTTGAAAGGGTGGAGGCGCCCTGTGGGTGACATCACGATGAGGGGAAGGCAGTGTAGAGAAAAAACTTGGCAGGAGCTTCGCTCCTGCAATGAGATCAGCATTTGGCAGTGACTCAATTTTAGATCGCAGAGAGCAGCCCGTCTCCTGATTGTTATGGTTGGAGCTGATTCAAAACTCTGAGCGCGGACATCTTTCTGGAGGGAGGGGCTGTTTCTCAAAGGAGTGACTATCCCCAGCCCTTCTGGCTATGTATAAAAAAATTCGATTTTGCCCAAACAAATGTAAATGTAAATGTAGTATACTTGTAAAGCGCACAGCTGCCCCAGCAACAGGGCGTCCCGGCGCTGTATAACTCTGGGGAACCCGTCCTGGCTTTCCCTGTGGGATGGTCCCTTGCTGGGAGTCCCCAAGGTGGAGCCAGGCATCCCCGGAATTGGTGGGGCCGTTGTGGAGATTAGGCAAGCTAATGCCCAGAGTTGCCGAGTGGAACCCCTGATTAGAGTAAGCACCGAAGCGAGAATTATCGAGTCCGCTGACCAAGGTCCACGACCCTGCCACGTCGGGAATTGAACCCTGGTCCCAGGCTGACTTCTGCTCTCAGGCCTGCCGCCTCTAACCAGTGAGCCACACTACTCCACATTAAAGAATATGGTATAGGTAGAATGTTTAAATCCTTTAAATCCTTCCTTGGATTTAGAATATGGTCTTTTCATGAATTAGGAGGTTTCTTACAGAAATGAAAAGCAAATGGGGTGCTTTTTGAATGGAAAATGTGCTTTTATAAGATGATTGATGCTTGTCTCTCGTTTCAGGTTGATGGATTGTGCGGGAGTGGATGGTGTGTCCTTCCTTCCTTCCCCGCCCTGTTTGTTATTTTGTCTTTCTTATTTTCATTTTTATGTTAGCTTGTTATTTTCTGAAATGCAGAACCAGCTTGGACCCAAACTACACCGGAGCTGATGGTGATGGAGCGAGATAGAAAACAAAATTTTGTTTAAACTCGCAAAGTCACATTTCCATAACATGAATAATAATATTAATGATTTGTGATGTATTTTGCTAATACAATTTAGATTAAACTTTACACATGGGGGGGACTAACATGTGTGCTCATAAACGTGCATAAGTGTTGCATCTTTTTGTTCGTGCAAAATAATAAAATAATTTGTTGTTTTCGTTTTTGTCATTACTAACTGCAGCAAACCTAAAAGAGGCATGTGCTTATTTTGCTTTTCCTTGTCTATGTGATGTCATTTCTACTATTCTAGGTGCACATAAGTTTCATGGATTCATGAAGATTGGTAGATATAAACGCTGCTTTATATGTTTGCATTTGCTAGGTAACATTAGACTAATTGGGAGGGTTAATTAATTAGTAAACCTAGGGTGGATACAGAATCAACATTATTTCTTACATTAATACTTTTCTTGTGTTTGTTTATTACTAGAAAGCATAATTTGCCTGCTTTTGGGCCTAGTTTGCTCGAGTTTGCTAAAGCTGAATTTTACTTCTACAAAAGTCACGAGATGCCCATTCTGAAAAAGTGTTCGTCAAAGCTGCATTCACTAAGCAAACCTGACATGCTGTCACCATTTTGTCGGACGTGGCCAAGGTCGGAAAACAGTGATAAAGGACAATTTTGTCAGCTCTAACTTGGCACCCGCGGAAGCGAAATGAACACTGTGAGAACATTAATTTACAATTGTTGCAAACCAAGGAAGCTCCTAGTCACGTTTGGAAAAGACAATGGTCTTTAAGAAATGTGACCTAATGGAAGTTTTGAAATGTGGGTGACATGTCACTTGTCACTCTCAACCAATGGGACTTCGTGGATTTATGAAAACTTTCCTTCGCTTAGTTTAGCTAGCATAGAAAGGTATAAAAAGTCATGCCCTTAGGGATGGGCTGGCTGCTGCTTTCTGACTTTCCGATGAGGGTGAAGTGCTGCTGGACTTTGCGTGGAGCACGTAAGAATCCTCAAAGAACTTTACTTTATTTTCCATTTATTTAGCTTAGCTAGGGACTTAGGCTTTAGAAATGCTAAACTGTTAAAATCTTACTTAAACTTTGAATTCCTTACTTAAACTGTATTTTTCTCATGAAACTTTTCAAACATGTTTACTTTAATGCTAATAAAATTACAATAATAAAATTACATTTTGAAATACCATAATTTAGTAAATAAAAATCTTACTTTTGACAAACAAGCTGGTCTTGATTATTCAGAAGTGCAGGTTACCATTAGTTAGATCACATTGCAAATGGTGGTCGTTTAAATATTTAGGAATTGTTATAATGATAATATTCCTTCCGCAGATGTATAAAATTGTATATATTTTGTAAATAAGGTGTACATAGGTTTAATCTGACCACCTGATTCAGTAGGCCCAAATATGTCATGTTTATAAATGGGTCCATAAGTTAGTGTAGAATTTTGTTTATAGGTTATGAAGTTGGGTAGCGTTGTTTATGATATATTTTCTATAGGCCGCTGGATCAATTCTCTGGTAGCAGAAATTGATGGTTGCTAAGGGTAACCAAGGTAATATGTTGGTTGCTAAGGGTTACTAAAGTGTTATGGTATGGAAATAGGATCGATGTTTTAACACATGTTGAGTTTGTTTTTCGTGCTATCTGTAAGCTATACCGGTATAGATTGTGTGGCGAGAAATTAGTCACGCAAGTCATCTGTTCTGTTTGCAGTGATATCGCCGAGTATCACAATTGGTATCGCCGTGTACCATAGTGTTGTCGCCGTGCAGCACAGTGTTAGGGCTAGGTGTGAATCTTGTAAAGTGAGGGTTTTCTAAGAAATTAGAGCAGCATGAGAATAGGGACAAAGCGCCTTCCATAAAACTCACTGTGATAAAAGTATTAGTTATATCCGAGCTTGAATGAAGGGCAGAGTAACGTCGGTGCATGATTATCTATAAACAGGTTAGAGTCCTGTAAGGGTACATGTTTTATATCTATAAACAGGTTAGAGTCCTGTACGGATAACGTCGTTATTTTGCTAACGGTGCATGATTTCTATAAACAGGTGAGAGTCCTGTACGGATTTCATGTGTGTTTGAATTTAGGGAATTTTTCCGTGTGAAAGTGCGAGTTTGATTTGTAATTTATGTTCAAGTGGAACTCTTAGAACTGTCACTTCGCGGTGCGTTCAGAGGAAAACGAGTTCATAATTTTACGTGTTAGAAGGGTGGGGTAAGAGTTACTCTACTAACAATTGAAAATTATCCTTAGTGTGAATAGCGCCGACTATTCCGAAGTGTGGATACTTGAATGTATGTAAACTATCCTAAATAGTGAAACAAACAGATGAGTCCTTATTGTCATTGTTTAAGAATTAATTTACACTGAAAAGTGTTCTTAAAATGGCGTTGTGAAAAGATTTTGTGAAGGAGGGGTAAGCGCTAGGAGTGAGAAGCGAGAAACCGCAGCTACTGTGTACGTCACAGAGCCGCGCTGGGATTGGGTAACCTACGTCACAAGCTATATTTTGATTGGCTCTTGAGTCTCTGACGACCAGTAAGCTGATTGGTCCTTCAGAAAAACTCCATTTTTATTTGTTGAGCAGAAAAGTGACGTAGCTCAACTATCATTGGCTTGTTGGTGTGTTTCGCGCACGGATTGGTTGCTTTGCGGAACATCCCGGTAATATTTTACGAACGATTTTGCGAATTAAATTTAACTTTTAAAAATGAGTTATCATTTTAAGCATGTTGAGAAAAAGCCAACATTATTTCAGAAATTTCAAAATTTATTTTCGCCTGACAAGAAAATCGAAACGCGAGGTGGTAAATTACTTCATAAGTATAAAACACCTGCAGCTTACATGGAAGGTGAATATGGATATCATACTGTTTTATGGTTTGATAGCTGGAAACGCTATACAAAGAACGACGGTGTTTTAACTTGGCCTGTTGGTTCATTTAATGTAAAAGTCTTGAGAAATTTACGAGAGAAAATGAATGCTCTTATTCCAAAACCGAGACCAACTCAATTCGAAGCTTTAGTTGAGTGGGAAGACGAGATGTATCAGTTACAAAGAGAAGCTAGTGGAATTAAAAGACCTTCTAAAACTCCAGCTTGGAGAAGAGATACTCATGAAGACAGGTTAAGAATGTGGAGGCAGGGAAACATGAGTGAAGGATTATATTTAATTCAGGAAATGGTTATGGGTACTCCTACTGGGAAATCTATAGAAAGTGAATCTGAAGATGCAGTTATGGAAGAAATATACACCACAGCTAGAAAGAATCAACCTTTGAGACCTCCTAGATCATGGTCTACTCCGGTGGTTTCTACTGAAACTTCACCGAGTGCACCTCCAATTAATGAAACTCCAAAACTTTATCCAAATAATTGTGAAATTATTGAAACTCCAAGAAGACCAGAATTTGATAATGCTCGAAATGAAGGTAGACATTTTGCAATGACTCCAAGAGCAAGGGAAGCTCCAAAAGACTATGCAAGAGAGACAAGAAATGTTGAGGCTGTTGATTCTGCTGAATATTTAAAATCTAAGGAAGAATTAATTAGACGAATGACAAAAAGCATGGAAGCTGTGACAGTTCCAGTAACGATTGGTCCTGTTCAGCCTGTATTTGACCAAAGAGAATCAAACAAAACAGGGTTAACTATTCCTTTAAATGCAGAAATTCAAAAGGTTGCTGAAAAATTTTACTCAGACATATCTGAAATAAACTCTTCGAGATCGAGAATGCCAGATTTAACATTTAATGAGGATTTATCTCCAAAAACACCAATGGGTGCTATTTCAGATGTAGGGAGTCCTGAAGTTAGGGTAACCACACCGAAACTTGATGTGGCTAAATTAAAAGCAAATATTGAAGAATTAATAATTGGAACAATTGGTCCAGATAGTTTGAATTATTATCGAGATGATGAACTACTGTTCATTTGTAAAAGTATTCAGTGGAAAACTAAAAATAAATATGATCAGTTAGAGGAACTAGCAGCGGAACTTGAAATTGACGTGAGTAAACAAAAGAATTTTGCAAAACATTACAGATTAGACTTTTCAGAAAGTGACATTGAGAGTTTGAACTCAATGGGAAGAATACTACATATAAAAGATTTGATTGTTTACATCAAAAAGCTGGGAGAACTCAATAAGTGGAGAGTGAAATGGACGAAAAAGAAGGAAGATGAAAGATTGGAAAAATTGTCAAAACAATTTCCAATGAGAGAGATTGCAGGTGGAGGATATGTTCATGTCCCTTGGTCAAGACAGGACATACTGCTATTCACAAATGACTTTCCAAAATTGAGGGAGAAACCAGTAGAGTGGTATAGACAAGTGGATAGGTTTATCAAAGTGTCAAAAGTTCTGTGGATTGATTTAGATGGATTTTTCGACATTGTCGTACCATCAGATCTTTGGACAGAATGCAAAATATCAATAAGTTGGCCAAAAACAGAACCTGAGCGTATTAAAGAAACAGGTGCTCCAAATCCTCTTGTAATGGATTTTTACGAAAAAGTGATCGTTTGGATGAAAAACAAAATTCCACCCAAAGAAGTTGATTGGGTTAAAATAGAAAGGACAAATCAGGAAACAAAAGAATCAGTTCATTCTTTTTATGAGAGGTTACTGTTAATTTTTAAACAATACAGTGGCTATGAAAAATTGGATGAAAAGGACATGAGTCATTTTATCTATAGATTCGTTTATGGACTAAAACCTGAAATTGCAGACATGATCAGGAATAGTATTGTAGGATGGCAATCACTTTCTGTGGATGATATTCTGAGAAAAGCTAAATATTGCAGTGATGAGTTAGAGGTGAGACAAAAGAAGCTCAAGGAGAAAGCCATGTGGGCTCAGGTAAAAGTGGCTGAGCAACAAATTGCCAGCATGGGTAATAAGAACACAAATTTTGTTCAAACTGGAAATACGAACCAGATACAAGGAAAACTTAAAGGTAATATTTTTCCAAGAAAATTTAGCCCAAAGATTGAGGAAATGAAACAAAGATTACCTTGTTTTAATTGTGGCGAATACGGACATTGGAGAGACGCGTGTCCTAAACCTCCTAAAAACTTAAAGAATCCCTTATTAAATCCACAGATGCAGAATGGTGTTGACCTGCAGCAACAGCTACAGATGCAACAGGGGCTAAACGAGTTAAACATTCAGCGACAGCAACAGCAACAGGTGAATAACTGTCAGGATCAATTGCCACAACCACCATTTCCGAATTGTGGGGGAGTTCAAAAATATAATCCAAACGTGGGATTTCAGGGAAATGAACAGGTAATAAAACCGCAAAAACAGCAAAAGCAACAAAGGGTGCAAATGCAAAATGCTTCACAACAATTTTTGTTAACAGAAAGCCAAGACAGTGATTCTGATGATTATTGCTGACGGTGCCCGAGAGAGGAGGAAGAGTGTGTTGTTGGAGCCACTCTTGAGGTTGACCAGTCCGGTCCATTTGTAAACGGGAAAGTTAACGATGTAGACATCACTTTTCTAGTGGACACTGGTGCTACCCGTTCTACTGTTAGATCAGTGGAAATTGAAAACCTACCTCTCTCTGGGGATACCATCCAAGTTGTTGGAGTAAGCAATCAACAAATTAAAACTGATTTAACTGATCCAGTTCCAGTTGAAATTGGAAATTATAGAGATAAACACAGATTCGTGATTTGTAATAGTAGTCCAGTAAATTTACTGGGCAGAGACATTCTGTGTAAAATGAATTGCAGAATATATTGTTCTCCTGATGGAGTTGAATTACAAACAATGGAGGAAGATGGTTTGTACAGAATGACAATGATGATGACGGAAGCAGAAGAAGCAAAATTGTTTCCTGCATTTGAAAAGAAAGATTTGCCTGAAGAGCTCAAGGAAACAGTGAAATCTGATATATGGGATTTTACTGGGAATGAGATGGGTCTAATGAAAAACGTAGATCCAGTAAAAATTACATTGAAACAGGGAATAGAATTTCCTAATATTCCACAGTATAAAATGAAAACAGAAACAATCGAAGGTATTACGCCTATAATTGAAAAATTAATCAAACAAGGTGTATTAAAAGAAATGGAGAGTAGTCCTTGTAATTCACCAATTATGGGAGTTAAAAAGTCAAATGGAACATTTAGGATCGTACAAGATTTGAGAAAGGTTAATCAAATCGTTGTTCCATGTTGTCCTGTGGTTCCAAATCCAGCAGTAATTCTGTACCAGATTCCACATGATGCTGAATGGTACACTGTCATTGATCTTTGTAATGCATTCTTTACTGTTCCTTTACATCCAGACAGTTATGAAATCTTTGCTTTCAGATTCCAAGGTAAGACCCTCGGATGGTCTAGAATCCCTCAGGGCTATACAGAAAGTCCTTCAATCTTTAATGAATTGTTAAAAAGATCTTTGGAAAACTTGGACTTACCAGGTAGGTCTACGTTGGTGCAGTATATTGACGATTTGTTGATAGCTGCAAAGACTAGAGAAAATTGTGTGACAGACACAATAATACTGTTAAATCGCCTTGCAGAAGAGGGACATAAAGTGTCTCCAGGAAAATTACAGTTTTGCAAGCAAGAAGTAAAATATCTTGGTCACAGAATTGCAAAGGGAAAAAGGCAAGTAACAGTAGAGAGAATTAAAATGATTCAAGCAATGCAACCTCCAAGAACACAAAGGCAAGTCAGAATGTTCTTGGGAATGGTTGGTTACTGTCGACAATGGATAAGTGGATTTTCAGTAATTGCAAAACCACTACAGAGACTGACAAAGTCTGATGTAAAAGATCCAATTATTCTCAATGAAATTGAGATGGAATCTTTTGAGAATCTGAAAAAGAGCTTATGCCAAGCTCCTGCTTTAGGTATGCCGAATTATGAGAAAGATTTTGAACTGTACTGTAGTGAGAGAGAAGGATGTGCATTGTCTGTGTTGATTCAGAGACATGGGAATTTAAAGAAACCTATTGCATACTTCTCTGCAGTTCTTGATCCCATTGCAAAAGCATTACCAGGTTGCTTGAAAGCAGTTGCAGCTACAAGTGTTAGTCTTGAACAGAGTGAAGGAATCATTATGGGATTTCCTGTGAAAGTTTTTGTGCCTCATTCAGTTGAAATATTGCTGACAAGAGGTAAAACTCAGCATTTGACAAGCAGCAGATTGACAAAGTATGAGAAAATCATACTAGGAGCAGATAATGTTTCGATTTCAAGATGTTTGAATCTGAATCCTTCTACATTACTGCCTGATTCTGAGATCATTGATGACATTGAAACAGAACATGAATGTTTAGATGTTATGGAATTCTGCACGAAACCAAGACATGATATCAAAGATAGACCTTTATCTGAATCAGATTTTGTCTACTTTGTAGATGGCTCATGTTTGAGATCAGAAGGAGGTGTCTTGAAAGCCTCATATTCAGTCTGCACAGTTGCAGATGTTGAAGAAGCATCATGTCTTGAAGGAGTTCGATCAGCACAAGTAGCTGAATTAATTGCTTTGATTCGTGCTTGTGAAATATCAAAGGATATAAGAGTTACCATCATTACTGATAGTCAGTATGGGTATGGAGTTGTACATGATTATGGACAACTCTGGTCTCAGAGAGGCTATATGACATCAGCAGGGTCTCCGATTAAAAATGCAGTTTTCATAAGGAGATTAATTGAAGCAATACAATTGCCGAAAGAAATCGCAATTGTCAAGTGTGCAGCGCACACTAAAGGAGTTGATTATATCTCAAAAGGCAATGCATTTGCAGATGAAACGGCAAAATTTTGTGCAAGAAAAGGTTATGCATATAATCGGGAAAGGAGTAAAGAAACTGATTCAAATTCATTAATGCTAACAACAGTTGTAGAAACATGGCATGAGATTAGAGACTTACAAAATGAAGCAGATGATGAGGAAAAGGATCTGTGGTTAAGATCAGATTGTAGACCACGTGATGAAGATGGAGTGTGGGTTTACAAAGATGGCAGAGTAGTCTTACCAAATTGCTTGATTGCTGATATGGCCAGATTATATCATGGTCCGGCTCATCTTGGAAGAGATTCTATGATTAGACTTTTCCGAGAGACTTGGTTCAATACTAAATTCAGAACAATTGCAGAATCTTTTTGTCAAAGGTGTTTATCATGCCAACAAATGAATCCAAACAGAAAATCATTGGTAGGGACAGGAATAATTGGTCGAGAGGGTGGTCCTTTTACCAGGTTACAGATGGATTTCATCGAAATGCCCTTACACAATTGCTTAAAATATGTTCTTGTGATTGTTTGTTTATTTTCAAGATGGGTAGAAGCATTTCCTACACGACATTGTGATTCAATTACAGTAGCAAAACTACTGCTCAGAGAAATAATCCCAAGGTACGGTTTTCCAGTCACTATTGAGAGTGATGGAGGAAGCCATTTCGATAACAAACTGATGAAGTTAATTTGTGAAGCTTTGAGCATTGAGCAGAAGATACATTGTGCATACAGACCAGAGGCATCTGGGGTAGTTGAACAGATTAATGGAACAATTAAAAACAGAATTGGAAAAATGTGTCTTGAAACAGGTGTAAAGTGGACAGATGCTCTTCCACTTGTTTTAATGTCATTAAGAAGTACACCAGATAAAAAGACAGGTTTGAGTCCTCATGAAATTTTAATGGGAAGAGTTATGAGGCAAGCTTTTGTACCTGTAGGTAAACTGTTGAGCATAAATGACAGTGCTATTTTGGATTACTGTAAAAGGTTATCTGATATAGTGACTTCTGTGTCTAATCAGGTGGGAACTGAAGCACAATCAAATGAAAAAGTGTTGACACATGACCTGAGACCTGGTGATTGGGTCAGAACGAAAGTACATCGGAGAAGAAATTGTCTGGCTCATAGATGGCAGAAGCCTAGGCAAATAATTTTGATCACTACTAATGCTGTAAAATGCAAAGGATTGAAACGTTGGATTCATCCTAGTCATACTATTCCAGTACCAACTCCTGAAAGTTCTGATGTTGAAAGTGATACTACAGATGATTCTGATTCTGAAGCAGAAGGTGAAATAAATCCAGATTCTGAAGATCGTCAAGAAGGTCGACATCTGGAACCTGTACCTGTGAATGACAATTTAACAAGAAAAGACTTGGAAATTATTGAAATAGATTCTGAAGGTGAAGAGAATCTGTTAAAAGGAAAGATAACTGAGGATTCAGTTGTTTCTATTAAAAACAGAGAAGCGAAACAAAAAGAAGTTTCAGACCAGGAGAGTATCGAAAAGCAGAAAACAAGCTCTGGAGTAAGGAACAGAAATCCAAAGTCTGGGAAGTTGGAGGTAATTGAAGAAGAAGAAGAAGACGAATTACCAAGTACCAGTATTGGAAATCAGAGAAGTGTTCCTGAAGGAGTAAAACTGCCGAATAGAGAAGTTCCTGAGTCAATTGAAATTTCAGACTACGAAACTGAAGAGCATGGGGGGACTTTCTGTATAGCCCTGAGGGATTCTAGACCATCCGAGGGTCTTACCTTGGAATCTGAAAGCAAAGATTTCATAACTGTCTGGATGTAAAGGAACAGTAAAGAATGCATTACAAAGATCAATGACAGTGTACCATTCAGCATCATGTGGAATCTGGTACAGAATTACTGCTGGATTTGGAACCACAGGACAACATGGAACAACGATTTGATTAACCTTTCTCAAATCTTGTACGATCCTAAATGCTCCATTTGACTTTTTAACTCCCATAATTGGTGAATTACAAGGACTATTCTCCATTTCTTTTAACCACTTCCATGCTAATGACAAGGTCAACTCGTCATGGGTTTTACCTGCCCTGTGCTTATGACGAGTTGACCTTGTCATGAACAATGGGGAATCTGAGATTGTAGCACACAGCGGGAAAACCCCTTAGCAGCCAAGGTGTTAATACACCTTGTTTGATTAATTTTTCAATTATAGGCGTAATACCTTCGATTGTTTCTGTTTTCATTTTATACTGTGGAATATTAGGAAATTCTATTCCCTGTTTCAATGTAATTTTTACTGGATCTACGTTTTTCATTAGACCCATCTCATTCCCAGTAAAATCCCATATATCAGATTTCACTGTTTCCTTGAGCTCTTCAGGCAAATCTTTCTTTTCAAATGCAGGAAACAATTTTGCTTCTTCTGCTTCCGTCATCATCATTGTCATTCTGTACAAACCATCTTCCTCCATTGTTTGTAATTCAACTCCATCAGGAGAACAATATATTCTGCAATTAATTTTACACAGAATGTCTCTGCCCAGTAAATTTACTGGACTACTATTACAAATCACGAATCTGTGTTTATCTCTATAATTTCCAATTTCAACTGGAACTGGATCAGTTAAATCAGTTTTAATTTGTTGATTGCTTACTCCAACAACTTGGATGGTATCCCCAGAGAGAGGTAGGTTTTCAATTTCCACTGATCTAACAGTAGAACGGGTAGCACCAGTGTCCACTAGAAAAGTGATGTCTACATCGTTAACTTTCCCGTTTACAAATGGACCGGACTGGTCAACCTCAAGAGTGGCTCCAACAACACACTCTTCCTCCTCTCTCGGGCACCGTCAGCAATAATCATCAGAATCACTGTCTTGGCTTTCTGTTAACAAAAATTGTTGTGAAGCATTTTGCATTTGCACCCTTTGTTGCTTTTGCTGTTTTTGCGGTTTTATTACCTGTTCATTTCCCTGAAATCCCACGTTTGGATTATATTTTTGAACTCCCCCACAATTCGGAAATGGTGGTTGTGGCAATTGATCCTGACAGTTATTCACCTGTTGCTGTTGCTGTCGCTGAATGTTTAACTCGTTTAGCCCCTGTTGCATCTGTAGCTGTTGCTGCAGGTCAACACCATTCTGCATCTGTGGATTTAATAAGGGATTCTTTAAGTTTTTAGGAGGTTTAGGACACTCGTCTCTCCAATGTCCATATTCGCCACAATTAAAACAAGGTAATCTTTGTTTCATTTCCTCAATCTTTGGGCTAAATTTTCTTGGAAAAATATTACCTTTAAGTTTTCCTTGTATCTGGTTCGTATTTCCAGTTTGAACAAAATTTGTGTTCTTATTACCCATGCTGGCAATTTGTTGCTCAGCCACTTTTACCTGAGCCCACATGGCTTTCTCCTTGAGCTTCTTTTGTCTCACCTCTAACTCATCACTGCAATATTTAGCTTTTCTCAGAATATCATCCACAGAAAGTGATTGCCATCCTACAATGCTATTCCTGATCATGTCTGCAATTTCAGGTTTTAGTCCATAAACGAATCTATAGATAAAATTACTCATGTCCTTTTCATCCAATTTTTCATAGCCACTGTATTGTTTAAAAATTAACAGTAACCTCTCATAAAAAGAATGAACTGATTCTTTTGTTTCCTGATTTGTCCTTTCTATTTTAACCCAATCAACTTCTTTGGGTGGAATTTTGTTTTTCATCCAAACGATCACTTTTTCGTAAAAATCCATTACAAGAGGATTTGGAGCACCTGTTTCTTTAATACGCTCAGGTTCTGTTTTTGGCCAACTTATTGATATTTTGCATTCTGTCCAAAGATCTGATGGTACGACAATGTCGAAAAATCCATCTAAATCAATCCACAGAACTTTTGACACTTTGATAAACCTATCCACTTGTCTATACCACTCTACTGGTTTCTCCCTCAATTTTGGAAAGTCATTTGTGAATAGCAGTATGTCCTGTCTTGACCAAGGGACATGAACATATCCTCCACCTGCAATCTCTCTCATTGGAAATTGTTTTGACAATTTTTCCAATCTTTCATCTTCCTTCTTTTTCGTCCATTTCACTCTCCACTTATTGAGTGCTCCCAGCTTTTTGATGTAAACAATCAAATCTTTCATATGTAGTATTCTTCCCATTGAGTTCAAACTCTCAATGTCACTTTCTGAAAAGTCTAATCTGTAATGTTTTGCAAAATTCTTTTGTTTACTCACGTCAATTTCAAGTTCCGCTGCTAGTTCCTCTAACTGATCATATTTATTTTTAGTTTTCCACTGAATACTTTTACAAATGAACAGTAGTTCATCATCTCGATAATAATTCAAACTATCTGGACCAATTGTTCCAATTATTAATTCTTCAATATTTGCTTTTAATTTAGCCACATCAAGTTTCGGTGTGGTTACCCTAACTTCAGGACTCCCTACATCTGAAATAGCACCCATTGGTGTTTTTGGAGATAAATCCTCATTAAATGTTAAATCTGGCATTCTCGATCTCGAAGAGTTTATTTCAGATATGTCTGAGTAAAATTTTTCAGCAACCTTTTGAATTTCTGCATTTAAAGGAATAGTTAACCCTGTTTTTTTTGATTCTCTTTGGTCAAATACAGGCTGAACAGGACCAATCGTTACTGGAACTGTCACAGCTTCCATGCTTTTTGTCATTCGTCTAATTAATTCTTCCTTAGATTTTAAATATTCAGCAGAATCAACAGCCTCAACATTTCTTGTCTCTCTTGCATAGTCTTTTGGAGCTTCCCTTGCTCTTGGAGTCATTGCAAAATGTCTACCTTCATTTCGAGCATTATCAAATTCTGGTCTTCTTGGAGTTTCAATATTTTCACAATTATTTGGATAAAGTTTTGGAGTTTCATTAATTGGAGGTGCACTCGGTGAAGTTTCAGTAGAAACCACCGGAGTAGACCATGATCTAGGAGGTCTCAAAGGTTGATTCTTTCTAGCTGTGGTGTATATTTCTTCCATAACTGCATCTTCAGATTCACTTTCTATAGATTTCCCAGTAGGAGTACCCATAACCATTTCCTGAATTAAATATAATCCTTCACTCATGTTTCCCTGCCTCCACATTCTTAACCTGTCTTCATGAGTATCTCTTCTCCAAGCTGGAGTTTTAGAAGGTCTTTTAATTCCACTAGCTTCTCTTTGTAACTGATACATCTCGTCTTCCCACTCAACTAAAGCTTCGAATTGAGTTGGTCTCGGTTTTGGAATAAGAGCATTCATTTTCTCTCGTAAATTTCTCAAGACTTTTACATTAAATGAACCATCATCAGGCCAAGTTAAAACACCGTCGTTCTTTGTATAGCGTTTCCAGCTATCAAACCATAAAACAGTATGATATCCATATTCACCTTCCATGTACGCTGCATGTGTTTTATACTTATGAAGTAATTTACCACCTCGCGTTTCGATTTTCTTGTCAGGCGAAAATAAATTTTTAAATTTCTGAAATAATGTTGGCTTTTTCTCAACATGCTTAAAATGATAACTCATTTTTAAAAGTTAAATTTAATTCGCAAAATCGTTCGTAAAATATTTCCGGGATGTTCCGCAAAGCAACCAATCCGTGCGCGAAACACACCAACAAGCCAATGATAGTTGAGCTACGTCACTTTTCTGCTCAACAAATAAAAATGGAGTTTTTCTGAAGGACCAATCAGCTTACTGGTCGTCAGAGACTCAAGAGCCAATCAAAATATAGCTTGTGACGTAGGTTACCCAATCCCAGCGCGGCTCTGTGACGTACACAGTAGCTGCGGTTTCTCGCTTCTCACTCCTAGCGCTTACCCCTCCTTCACAAAATCTTTTCACAACGCCATTTTAAGAACACTTTTCAGTGTAAATTAATTCTTAAACAATGACAATAAGGACTCATCTGTTTGTTTCACTATTTAGGATAGTTTACATACATTCAAGTATCCACACTTCGGAATAGTCGGCGCTATTCACACTAAGGATAATTTTCAATTGTTAGTAGAGTAACTCTTACCCCACCCTTCTAACACGTAAAATTATGAACTCGTTTTCCTCTGAACGCACCGCGAAGTGACAGTTCTAAGAGTTCCACTTGAACATAAATTACAAATCAAACTCGCACTTTCACACGGAAAAATTCCCTAAATTCAAACACACATGAAATCCGTACAGGACTCTCACCTGTTTATAGAAATCATGCACCGTTAGCAAAATAACGACGTTATCCGTACAGGACTCTAACCTGTTTATAGATATAAAACATGTACCCTTACAGGACTCTAACCTGTTTATAGATAATCATGCACCGACGTTACTCTGCCCTTCATTCAAGCTCGGATATAACTAATACTTTTATCACAGTGAGTTTTATGGAAGGCGCTTTGTCCCTATTCTCATGCTGCTCTAATTTCTTAGAAAACCCTCACTTTACAAGATTCACACCTAGCCCTAACACTGTGCTGCACGGCGACAACACTATGGTACACGGCGATACCAATTGTGATACTCGGCGATATCACTGCAAACAGAACAGATGACTTGCGTGACTAATTTCTCGCCACACAATCTATACCGGTATAGCTTACAGATAGCACGAAAAACAAACTCAACATGTGTTAAAACATCGATCCTATTTCCATACCATAACACTTTAGTAACCCTTAGCAACCAACATATTACCTTGGTTACCCTTAGCAACCATCAATTTCTGCTACCAGAGAATTGATCCAGCGGCCTATAGAAAATATATCATAAACAACGCTACCCAACTTCATAACCTATAAACAAAATTCTACACTAACTTATGGACCCATTTATAAACATGACATATTTGGGCCTACTGAATCAGGTGGTCAGATTAAACCTATGTACACCTTATTTACAAAATATATACAATTTTATACATCTGCGGAAGGAATATTATCATTATAACAATTCCTAAATATTTAAACGACCACCATTTGCAATGTGATCTAACTAATGGTAACCTGCACTTCTGAATAATCAAGACCAGCTTGTTTGTCAAAAGTAAGAATTTTATTTACTAAATTATGGTATTTCAAAATGTAATTTTATTATTGTAATTTTATTAGCATTAAAGTAAGCATGTTTGAAAAGTTTCATGAGAAAAATACAGTTTAAGTAAGGAATTCAAAGTTTAAGTAAGATTTTAACAGTTTAGCATTTCTAAAGCCTAAGTCCCTAGCTAAGCTAAATAAATGGAAAATAAAGTAAAGTTCTTTGAGGATTCTTACGTGCTCCACGCAAAGTCCAGCAGCACTTCACCCTCATCGGAAAGTCAGAAAGCAGCAGCCAGCCCATCCCTAAGGGCATGACTTTTTATACCTTTCTATGCTAGCTAAACTAAGCGAAGGAAAGTTTTCATAAATCCACGAAGTCCCATTGGTTGAGAGTGACAAGTGACATGTCACCCACATTTCAAAACTTCCATTAGGTCACATTTCTTAAAGACCATTGTCTTTTCCAAACGTGACTAGGAGCTTCCTTGGTTTGCAACAATTGTAAACTAATGTTCTCACAGTGTTCATTTCGCTTCCGCGGGTGCCAAGTTAGAGCTGACAAAATTGTCCTTTATCACTGTTTTCCGACCTTGGCCACGTCCGACAAAATGGTGACAGCATGTCAGGTTTGCTTAGTGAATGCAGCTTTGTTGAACACTTTTTCAGAATGGGCATCTCGTGACTTTTGTAGAAGTAAAATTCAGCTTTAGCAAACTCGAGCAAACTAGGCCCAAAAGCAGGCAACTTATGCTTTCTAGTAATAAACAAACACAAGAAAAGTATTAATGTAAGAAATAATGTTGATTCTGTATCCACCCTAGGTTTACTAATTAATTAACCCTCCCAATTAGTCTAATGTTACCTAGCAAATGCAAACATATAAAGCAGCGTTTATATCTACCAATCTTCATGAATCCATGAAACTTATGTGCACCTAGAATAGTAAAAATGACATCACATAGACAAGGAAAAGCAAAATAAGCACATGCCTCTTTTAGGTTTGCTGCAGTTAGTAATGACAAAAACGAAAACAACAAATTATTTTATTATTTTGCACGAACAAAAAGATGCAACACTTATGCACGTTTATGAGCACACATGTTAGTCCCCCCATGTGTAAAGTTTAATCTAAATTGTATTAGCAAAATACATCACAAATCATTAATATTATTATTCATGTTATGGAAATGTGACTTTGCGAGTTTAAACAAAATTTTGTTTTCTATCTCGCTCCATCAACTTATTTTTGAGACAAAACTAACCAAAAATGCCTTATGTTAAGGAGAGCACTTCAAAGTGTTCTGTTTTTAAGAGATGCTGTAAGATGACTCTGGTGTGTCTGCTCATTTTAATTCTGCTCTGGTTAGTTTTAGCTGTGATTATCCCATTAGAGATGAATAGAGAATTACACAAAGTTAACATGACAAGCAAAGCTTTGGTTAGTCAAACTAAACATAGTGCATCTGAAAAAGTTATTGATCATCAACCTAACATTCATCAAGATAAATCTATTAGTGATTTTTCAAGTAATACATTCACAAAGCTTTTGAGTGAATATGTCAAGGTAATGGATGCAAAAGACTGCTATGTCTGCGTCAAGTTACCTGCTTCTGTTTCTGAGGGAGTGACATACAATATGCTTCCTCTTACATATGGTGTAACATGTAGTGTGTTAACTAGCTTATTTTATCAAACCGGACGCTTAGAATATTACTATTCAGATTTTGACGAGATTTTTGCAAATATAAAGATTGAGGGTGCTTTAAATAAGCATAAGAAAGCCAAACAAATGAGAGAATTTTTCCTTGTTACTAACGAACTCACTTACGAGTATGCTTACAAGAATAATCTAACCTGCAAATTGAGTGCTGAGGGAAAGAAATTTTTGAATATGGTTGAGGAGAGAAGAGCAATTTACAAAAGAAATGAATTAGTCAAGCAGACTAAGTCAAAATTTTGGCAGAAAGAGGATGAGAAGTTAAATGGCAAAATGCTTGAAAATGTTGCAATACACATAGACAAACCAGTTAGTGGAAAGCTTTGCATTAGAAGAGATAATACACTTTTTGATAATTATTTTGTAGGTGCAAGTAACTGTGAAGATACTTATCAGATTTTGGGAGGTTGGGGATTCAAAGGTGGAAAAGATCCAATCTTCCCTGGAATTTATTTTGTTTGTGGTGACAAAGCCTACTACAACCTTCCAGACCATTGGTATGGAACTTGTTATGTGGGAATTGTTTTTCCTAAAGTGTTTCATGTTGATAGAGATTCAGAAGGATTGTTTAAAATTCATAATTATGTAAATAGAGTCAAAAGAGAAACTTTTACTGAAGTTCTGGGAGATATTTTTCAAGCAGTGATACCTTTTGTTGGTATAACCCTAAATGCAGGGAGAATTAGAAAATTGTCCACAATTGTTGACAGATTGTCAACAGACACAGCTGATGGATTCCAATTAGTGAATGTTGAGGTAATTGCAATCAGATCTATGGTGATTCAAGATCGCCTTGCTTTAGACATACTCCTAGCAAAGGAGGGAGGAGTCTGTGGCATTTTACATGTACAACATTGTTGCACATATATACCTGATGAAAGTAAGAATATAGAGATGTACATTAAAAACATTACACAAATACATTCAGAAATAATTCCTTTAGAAGAAGATGATTTTACAGGGAAACTTTCAAAAAGATTCCAAGCAATTAAAAATTGGTTTCATGATATTGGTAGTTCAATTCTTGGCAAGATTTTGGCACCTTTGATTATAATAGTGTTCATTTTTATTTTGACAAAAATAGGTTGTTTGTTGCATAAGAGAAAGAAGCAGTTGAAAGAAAAGAAAAGGATCTATAAACTTAGAAAAGAAGAAGAAAGGGAGATTGAATTACAGGAGTTACATAGAGAGCGTTATGCTAATTCCAAAGATTATGCAGAAACAGATTTTTAGGATTACTGACACAAATGAATTTGAATCATTTTCTCAGAAATTTAAATTACCAAAATTTGGGTGTTGGTGTGGTGATTTGTTAATCACCAGATGAGGGAGTTGATGGAGCGAGATAGAAAACAAAATTTTGTTTAAACTCGCAAAGTCACATTTCCATAACATGAATAATAATATTAATGATTTGTGATGTATTTTGCTAATACAATTTAGATTAAACTTTACACATGGGGGGACTAACATGTGTGCTCATAAACGTGCATAAGTGTTGCATCTTTTTGTTCGTGCAAAATAATAAAATAATTTGTTGTTTTCGTTTTTGTCATTACTAACTGCAGCAAACCTAAAAGAGGCATGTGCTTATTTTGCTTTTCCTTGTCTATGTGATGTCATTTCTACTATTCTAGGTGCACATAAGTTTCATGGATTCATGAAGATTGGTAGATATAAACGCTGCTTTATATGTTTGCATTTGCTAGGTAACATTAGACTAATTGGGAGGGTTAATTAATTAGTAAACCTAGGGTGGATACAGAATCAACATTATTTCTTACATTAATACTTTTCTTGTGTTTGTTTATTACTAGAAAGCATAAGTTGCCTGCTTTTGGGCCTAGTTTGCTCGAGTTTGCTAAAGCTGAATTTTACTTCTACAAAAGTCACGAGATGCCCATTCTGAAAAAGTGTTCGTCAAAGCTGCATTCACTAAGCAAACCTGACATGCTGTCACCATTTTGTCGGACGTGGCCAAGGTCGGAAAACAGTGATAAAGGACAATTTTGTCAGCTCTAACTTGGCACCCGCGGAAGCGAAATGAACACTGTGAGAACATTAATTTACAATTGTTGCAAACCAAGGAAGCTCCTAGTCACGTTTGGAAAAGACAATGGTCTTTAAGAAATGTGACCTAATGGAAGTTTTGAAATGTGGGTGACATGTCACTTGTCACTCTCAACCAATGGGACTTCGTGGATTTATGAAAACTTTCCTTCGCTTAGTTTAGCTAGCATAGAAAGGTATAAAAAGTCATGCCCTTAGGGATGGGCTGGCTGCTGCTTTCTGACTTTCCGATGAGGGTGAAGTGCTGCTGGACTTTGCGTGGAGCACGTAAGAATCCTCAAAGAACTTTACTTTATTTTCCATTTATTTAGCTTAGCTAGGGACTTAGGCTTTAGAAATGCTAAACTGTTAAAATCTTACTTAAACTTTGAATTCCTTACTGTATTTTTCTCATGAAACTTTTCAAACATGTTTACTTTAATGCTAATAAAATTACACTAATAAAATTACATTTTGAAATACCATAATTTAGTAAATAAAAATCTTACTTTTGACAAACAAGCTGGTCTTGATTATTCAGAAGTGCAGGTTACCATTAGTTAGATCACATTGCAAATGGTGGTCGTTTAAATATTTAGGAATTGTTATAATGATAATATTCCTTCCGCAGATGTATAAAATTGTATATATTTTGTAAATAAGGTGTACATAGGTTTAATCTGACCACCTGATTCAGTAGGCCCAAATATGTCATGTTTATAAATGGGTCCATAAGTTAGTGTAGAATTTTGTTTATAGGTTATGAAGTTGGGTAGCGTTGTTTATGATATATTTTCTATAGGCCGCTGGATCAATGGCGAGAAGCGGTGTCTTACGGCAGATGGCTGAAGTTCCATGGATGACAAGATCAGATGGGATTCCTTCCTGGCAAAGAACTTTGGAGCGGTGTGTCTTGCACACTGGAGAACTGTCATACCTGCTTTCCTTTTTCTACATAAGAAAAGAACTTTTTTGATAGAGACACTTTTAATTAAAATCCTTTTTGGTTCAAAATTAAAATCTTCAGTTGACTGCCTTGGCAGTTGAATTTGCAATTATACATAATGTTTTCCAATTCAAGTAGTGAAGTTCTGAAATGAACTATCATTTAAAAGTGTTATGCTTTGCATTTCATCACATAATTAATCTGCAATGTGGATTTTCCCTTCAGTAATATGGTTTCCAGTATGGCCTGCAATCTTGTGCCCATGATTTTGCCTTTCAGCGAATGTTCAATGGACTTTGGACTATATCTATAAATTTTTGATTCAACAAATACAGGGCCCCAATACTCAATTCCTTTTTTTCTTGCCCTGCTTAACGATGATTACAATTTTAAAGATGCAGTGCCTTTTTTGATGGTTGAGCCTTTTTGGTTCACCAATTTTTATATTAATGTTTGAAAGTCATAGGGTGCAGTATATAATTAGTGAGCTGCTTTAATAATCTGATGCCCTGTGATACATGGTATTTTGATTTTAGTATGCTACGCTATTTCATTATCGATACAGATTGACTTTGAACTTGTCTATCTTTCACCTATTTTATAGTTTTCCTGTTTTCTGTAAAACAGTTTTGCCAATGAAAGGAAAGCAATGTTTTAAATGATGGTGCACACATGTGTTCCACAGATTGATACAGAGGGATTAGGTGCAAACTGTTTCCTGGCTTAGATGACTTATGACCTTTGCCTATTGACTTTGGCATGCTCTCCTATTACTCAATTTCCCAAGTTTAAGTCTATGATTTAGCTATTTTAGCTATAGGAATTTCTGGACAGACTATTTATGTCTGAATTATCTTTTAGAAGAATATATGCACCACATTTGGATAACTTTCTTTGATTTCTTGCTTGATATGCATAGTGCTACACCAGCTATTTTGTAGAAATGGGGTTGTCCTTGTTTCCCTACTATTACACTATCACTTTGATCCATCAACTCTTACTTAGAACAGTGGGATTAGTTCCAAGAGTGGTCACCTTAGACTTTAAGTTGTCCTGGGAGGTGTGTTTTTTAGTTAGGTCATGTTCTAGATTTATTAGTAATAGTTGCCCAGACTTTGAGGACCCTTTGTTATGTTTATATGTCAGATTTTACCAAATCATTTCTTAAGTTGACCGAAGTAGGTAGGCCTCATTTAGGCCCTTTGTTGTTTTTATTCCACAGACATTTCCCCACATCAATAGATCTCATGAGTTATCACTGGAAGTTGAGGCACATTTAGTTCAAGGGTGCTTTGGTTAGTTTCTGTTGTTATCAGATCAATCTTAGTTACATTTCAACATTTAGGTCAAGGGTGCTTTGATTTGTTTTCAATTGGTTGTCAGATTTACATTCCCTACATCAAGGTTTAGGTGGTATTTTCCTTACTTGTCATTCATTTTAGGGAGTCTTTTTGTTTTAGATTTTGTTGATAGATTATGTTGATGTTTGTTTATTTGTTTGTTGTTGTTTACGGATGTTAGCAAGTTAAAGTCAAGGGTGCAATGTAGTGACCGGGTTTTTTGGCTCTATTTCTGAGTGATGGTGACTTTAAGCTTGCTACCATCCTGGATCCCTATTCTTGGCTTGTTTTGGTCCTTTTCAGGCCTTTTTTTTCCAGACCTAGAAGCATAAACTAGAGGATAGCTGCTTTATATGATGATAGATCCCTTATTCCTGACTCTAATCCATCTATTGCCTATTGGCTTTGACATAATTATGTGTCAAATACCTACAACTTATAAAGAAATGAAGAGTCAAAATACATAAATGACTATAACCCAGTCATTTTGTCCATGTGGAATGCTAATATGGACATTCAATATGTTGCAAACAATTCCATTGCTTTAACATCCTACATAACAAAATCAGAAAAGACAGAATTGAAGGAGATGTGGGAAGAGATTTCCCACAAGAAGAGTCTCAGTAAGAAATTATATAGTGACACTTTGGAGTGTATCAATATTCAGATGGCTTATCATCTGAAAATCTTTACTCCAAATCGAGAATAATAATTTGGGTGAGTCTAGATCTTGCTGCATCACGAAATCGAGTACTTAACTCTGTACAAGAAATTGAATATTTAGCTGAATAAGAGCCAGAAAGTATATCTATTGTGGTGTATTGCTTCATAACACATCCTACACCAACTGTTGAAAGATCCCTCCCATTTTATTCATTCTACTTTGACTTTCTAATAAGAACAATCTCTTCTGAGAATCCTGCCAAATAGAAGAATGATCACCATGGTAACAGCAATAATCTCATCTTCCACCTATTCTTCAGAAGGAGATTTCATTCCTGAAGAGCCTCCAAAGAAGAAGAAAGAACCTCTAATTTGGAAGTTTGTTGTAGCTACTACCCCGGCCAAATACAGTGGGAAAATTGCACACTTGCTCCCCTGCTTGTAAATAATGTGGGTAATCAATTATTCTTCTTGTAATACAAATTCAAAGTGCAGGACCTTTATAGAGCCTTCTTGATAACTACTTCCCGTGAATAGCAGTGGGTAATTTCCACACTTGCATCCTTTCTTCCAACACACAATCTGTGTAATGAGCTGGGAATCCAATGATCTACTTCCCTGATAAGACAGTGGTTACTTGGCGCGTCTGCACCCTTTCTTACTTTTTACCATATTCATCTTCCATTCAATGAACACATCATCCACACATACACACGCACTTACTTGCTGCCTTTCTGGGCTGAAGTTATCAATTACTCTTCAATTTCATATTCTAATTCAAAGTCAAGGCCATTTACCAAGCCTTTTTGTTGTAGCTACTACCTCGCCTAAAGGCAGTAGGTAATTTCCACACTTGCAGCCTTTCTTATTTTTTTACATTATTCATCTTCCAACCAATAAACACATCATCTAAACATACACACACCTACTTGCTGCCTTTCTTGGCTGTGGTTATTTTTTGTCACTCAGTCAAAAATCTTTATTTCGATTAATTAAAATCATAAAAGACAATACAAGGAGCATAAACCTCCACGCTTTAAAAATATTTAAGAAAAGACAATAAAAAGAAGCAATCAATTTTTACATTTCATAGATGCAAAATCTAAAATCAATAAATACAGAATATACAATCTAAAAAGACCCTTAACGAACGGCTATTAGGTCTACTATAAAGTGCATCCTTGGGTAATTCAAGTTAAAACCATGAACCCCTTTTGGTCCCACTGAATGATTATGTTTAGCGGGATCTTCTTTTGTTCAGCCGAGCAGCGGCCGTCAAAAATCTAGCCACGCTAAAAGTAACCTGGACAGAACCAAGCATTTGTAAATATATAAGAGCGGGCCTAACTTGTGCAAAACCAGCATCGCGCAAGCTGTGGTTATTAACTATTGTTCTATTTCATATCCGTATTCAAAGTGCAAGCCCTTTATCAAGCCTTTTTGTTGTAACAACTACCACGGCCTACGGCACAGAGAACTTTACAGACTTGCTGCCTTTCTTAGCTGGGGTTATCAATTGTTCTTTAATTTCATATTCTGATTCAAAGTCAAGGCCCTTTATCAAGCCCTTTTGCTGTAGCTATGACCCCGGCCAAAGGCAGTACAGAGTTTGCACAATGGCTGCCTTTCTTGGCTGCGGTTATCAATTATTCTTCTTGTAATACAAATTCAAAGTGCAGACCCTTTATTGAGCCTTCTTGGTAACTACTACCGATGAATGGCAGTGCATAATGTGCACACTTACGTCTTTTATTGCGCCCTTTCTACCGCACAGTGTATGTAATTTATACAGTTTGTTCCCTCCTTACATGTACTGCCAGTTTCTCAGGCTCCCACTACAGAATCCGATTCACAGTCTATAATGGCCTGAAAAACAAAAAACACCCGCTTCTTTTACAAGGCAGTGCATAGTTTCAACGTCTGCTGCATTTCTTTGTTTTCACCTTTTTCTTCTTCCACTCAATCAACACTTCATCCACAAATATACACACCTACTTACTGCCTTTTTTGACTGGAGTTATCAATTCTTCCTGAATTTCATATTTTAATTCAAAGTCAATGTCCTTTATAGAGTCTTTTTATTATAGCTACTACCTCAGCCAAACACAACACAACATAGCAGGACTATAAAAAACATCTAAATCTACAGCACTACATGCCAAAAAGAAATACTTACTGTGCAAGAGACATTTTCCACCTGTAACATATAAGATCTGTTAATATAGAATAGAAACATGTTCTCAGTCAAGTGAAGTTAGTTTTTGTGATATATGTATTCTTTTAAAGCGTGTAGGAAACAGGACCATTCCTGTCCTCCTATACGCAGATGACGCTGTGTTACTAGCTCAAACACCTTTAGGTCTCCAGAGGCTCTTGGAAACATTTGGGACCTTTATGAATTCCATGGATTTGTTGGTAAATATCTCAAAATCCCATGCCTTCACCATGGGACAACAGAAGAATACAACTAAAACTTTTTACTGTAACGGGGCAGAGCTCATTAGAGTAAACGTTTACACATATTTTGGCATCCTGTTTGATAACTGATGCTCTTGGGACCCCCAGCTTAAAGCTCCAAAATATGCTGTGCTGAGATCGTCATCAGCATTACTAAGCTTTGCACGGCGATTGGGAGCCAAGCCCTGTGAGACTATTCTCGCCATCTATAGGTCGAAATCCCTGGCCCTTGTCACTTATGGCGCAGCTATTTGCGGATACAAACAACCTGTAGGAGTCCAGATGGCAGAAAACAATTTTTTTTGCTCCTTTCTGTCCATCCCCCAATCCACTCCAACATTTGCTATCCACCAGGAAGTAGGGATGGGATATGTGACCGATCTGGTGAGTTTGGCTCCTTTCGTTTGCTGGATAAAAACTTGGCTTAACCCTAAACTCACATTGAACCACCAGATTTTAACACCTTGAACGCTATGGGGATTTTTCTCCTGTGCTGGAACTCCTTGAACCCCATTATTCATGACGAGCTGGGCTCGTCATCAGCGTAGCAGGAGGCTACTGCATGACGAGCCCAGCTCGTCATGAGCGTGGAAGGGGTTAAGGGATTACTTTGCCCTAGACAAACTTTAGAAAAAATTGAGTGGCTGTCATATGTCAAGACTATGTTTTTTAAAACTTGGGCGCCCAGATATTTATCAAGTTCCAGAAGGAATTAAGAAAACTAACCAAAAATGAATTAAATCAGAGTATTTGAGTTTACTGGGGCTTGAACGGGAGGTTGAGGAAATGAAAAAACAACTGGTTAGGGCTCTACTTATTAATCTTATCACCATCACTAGAACTCTATCTAAGAATCGTGACAAAGCCCCTCTATCGATGGCTTTTGACCAGGTTTTGCTTCAACCTGATTCATTTCTCGTTTGGAAATTTTTCAGGATGGTGAAAACCGGAAGACTCTGCCCCGTGTAACTGTGATAGTTTCTCAAATCAAAACACTATGCGCTTTATAATGTTCTGTGATTTTTATACTGAAATTAGGAAGAAGACTTTAATTTCGCTTTTGAGGGGCAAGGGCTTTCTTCAGGTTCGCCCAGCATTAATGTACCTTCAATTGTTAGACAAAACCTGGAACATTTTTAACATTGCTAGTTTTCTTGTTGCTGCTGTTCCCCTGAGGAAACAAAGATTCCAACCAATGATTGAACAGTGTATTCCTCCTGAATTTTTAAATACCATGAATTTCTTTTAATTGATATATTGTTCAAGGGCTTTCTCAGCACTACTGACTGACAAGCCTTTGGAGAATTGGTTGCATACTGATCCAGTCCCAGGTTTTCCGCTAGCCTGCCATCGCACACGGGAGAGAGGCTGAGAGGCACTGGGGAGAGGCTGCAGTCACAGCTCCCGAGGCCCCTCGCGGCTCACGGCTCTCACAGCCAGCAATTGAAGGCAAATACCCCGACCTCGACCTTGAGGATTAAAAGTAAGCAAACCCGGCAACCGGCAAGGGCAGCAATTGTCACAGCCGGTACCCACAGCCCTCGCCGTCTCCCTCTCACACTCCTGGCAGCTTGCCCCCCTGCCCTCCAGCCAGCACGGTGTTGCCAGCATCGAAGTAGCACCAACACTCCACTAGCCCACCTGCTCCTCCTCGTGCACCTGAGCACAGAGCCTGTAGCAGCTGGGTTGCGCATAGTGTGCAGTGCACAGAGGGCAGTTTTGAGGGCCCAGGACAACAGTTAAGAGAGGAGTAGACACCCGGCACCAGAGGGCAAAGACGAGTAAAGCAGCGAAAATAAGGCAGCCTGCAGAGCTGTCCGAGACAGCTGACGGTTCTAAGAAAGGGCCCAGTAAGGGGCTAAGAGCCCCACATCCACAAGGGAGAAGCAGAAGCAGAAGGAGTAGCAGGAGCACGTACGCTAGCTACATGCCAGCTGATGTTGACCAGTAGCAGACTAACGGTGAGAAGTTGTGAGTAGTTGTGAGGGGTTCTTCAGGCTTACCTTTGGCATTTCAGAGAGATTCTTGCCCTACCTGCTGCCATTTCTCAGGGGTCCTGGACATTGCCCTTACTTGCTCTCGCCGCCGCATTGACCTCTGTCCTGTTGCCTGGTCGAAGGGTGGACGGGTAGAAGGACTACAATTCCCAGCAGCTATCCCTCGCGCCCACTGACACTGTCACATGCAAGCTCCAGGAGGCGCTAAAAACCATCTACAGCCTCCCGCAGCACCGAGGGTGGGCCCAGCCTCGTGGCCCCAACTTGTAAATAACCTTACAGTGAGACCAACTCTGACTGGACTATTGTGTAGCCAACCTATCATAAGGGTTGTTTTCTGAACTGTTGTGGGCCTTTTGTTTACTTAGTGATGTTTTGCTATATCCCAGGGGGGCCAGGTATTACACGAGTGTAGAGGTGTTTCTTGTGGGTGTGGGGAGTAAAACCTGAGTACCCATTATGGGGAGAAGGAAGGCTAATGCCTGTCAAGAGGGGATGCGGGTTTCTACTCGGGCCAATGTGACAACTATGGACGATTTTTTGATAAGAGCAGCCTCTGTGATTGATAGGGAGATTGAACTGGTCAATAGGCGTTTGTCCAGATCCCCCGTAAGAGGTGCATTATTGCAGATGGGTGGGTCAATTTCAGTGCCCAGGGAAACTGTTATTGATCCATTGTGTTCCCTATCATCCTCCGGTCTGGCTGATAATTCCCAGTCCAATGGTAACCATAGCGAATAAGGTGACCGGGGGTTTAGATCCGCAGTTGGAATTAGCAGTACCTGATGGAAATGGGGACCAGGTGTGCCGGACAGCCCCTTGTATTACGGGCCCAACGGGAAGCATCAATGAGGTCACCAGAAAAAGTGGGAGCACTTAAAGGAAGCCCAAACCAATAGCATGGCAGGCTAAAAAAATCAAACCAAACATACACCTTAAATATGCATCCAAAATTAAGGTGGGTGCAGGACAACTGGATAATATAACTACCAAGGACATGCTGTAATCATGGAAATATATCATGAGCAGCTGGATGAAAGGCTGAGTCCCATCATGGGGAAATTAGACCCTATTGAAAAAACCCTGATAGATTTAAATAAGTCTTCATTGATTACACCTAGACTTAACTCTAATCCCGCACCCATGATTTCTAATACAAGTACCATGACGTCATGTCTTATCTCCCCACCTGCAGCAGTGGCAGCCCTTCAACCCCCACCAAGTACCCAGTCTTGCAGTGCAAATGTGGCTGTAATAAATTCAGGTAGGGATGCTGATGGTGTGTGCAAGTAACCTAATATCATTAGGGCTGAACCTAACATCGGGCAGGGCAAGGCTACACAGGGAACAGAGAGAATACTAGCCGATTATCAGGGATCCTCGACTTTTGCCCCCACATCGGGAACCCAGAAACCAGCAGTGGTTGATCTTCCACCACAATCTACGCCCCTGCTAGTGATTTTGACAAATGTCCCGCCACTATGCCACGGATCTCAGGAAAACTTTTCCCAACTTAGAAATAAGGTGACCTATTGGCTATCTTGTAATACATCATTGGGATCCATGGTGGAATGTAACATCTTAATGGTGCGCCGTGTTGGCTGGATAGGGAGTTCATGGAAAAATTTAGATGGCAACTGTATTATAGTGAATTTTAATTGTAGCCACCTTGTGGATAGAATCCTCCGGGAGGTCTATCTTAATACTTCTAATAGTGCCTTTTGTATAAAAGCCCTCCCACTGGGCTCCTTCTACAAGGTTGCTCCCAGAAGTCGGTTGAATTCAATCTTGTCTCGTGATGGAAGGGCCACAAGTTCGACCAGGGTGCTAGGGATGGATTCTTTATTCCAAATGGGGGTTTCAGGGTGCCAAGATGACCAACAGTTGGTCCCCCGGCTGGAACTTTCTAATAAGTTCTCAGCCCTTTCCAGGCTGGAAGAGTGTGATTGACTATTGCCAAAGTCCCCGTCAGTAGGAGCTCTAATAGAAAGGCTCGAGGAACAATGCACCACCTCATCAGAAATTGTGTTAATGGGCGAGGAAGGACCGGAGCGTGTCGGCACTCGAAGCAAGGACCTTGTATTGGTAGGAACCCAGGGAACTTAACCTACTCAGGATCTTTACAATGTCGTCTCATGGAATATCGCAGGTTTGGCTGGGAAACTCGGGGACCCTATTTGGCTGCAGTTTATCTGGCAGTTCTCTGTGATTTGCTTACAGGAGACCTGGCTGGTAGATTGTAGTCTATCCCTGGAGGGTTTTAAATCCTTTTATGACCCAGCAACACCATCATCACATGGTAGAGCCAGGGGTGGTTTAGCATTGGGATTGCCCTGTAAGATAAAGATAGTACCCTACACCAACAAAAATCCTCAAGCAATTATTTTGAAAAGGGGAAAGAACGATTTGGGAATTATTCATTTTTATAACTCAGAGGCTCAAGAGGGGGGGTGTAAAATTGCTGAGCTACAAATCCTCCTACAGAAGATGCGTGGCTCTGTCGCTAATATTCTGATGGTAATGGGAGACTTTAATATACACTCCTGTGGTGATCCAGCAGTTGTCTGTATGGGGGACTTGGGGTGCGCAAAGATGCAGGGTTTTCATTTCGAGCATAAGGCACAGGGAAATACCCTGAGCAGTTTGTTGGACTCTTTTAATCTGATCCCAGCAATGACAGTTTCCCACCCACAAAGTAAACAGTGTGTACCTTCGTTTACAAGTAGGTACAAGGGCTCCTTTATTGACCACATATTTACCTCCAGCGGCTTACATAGGTATTTAGTGAGGTTTGCAATTATTGAAAGTGGTTTTAGTGATCACAACCCAGTTTGTGTATTTTCGGGAGGGGGTGTTTTTTGAGCCAAAATAGGATTGAGGCAGCGGGCAGAATGAGATCTACCAATGGTAGACGTAGAATAAAGTGGACATAGATAGACCCTAACCTATTTTATACTGAGGTGAAAAACTTGTGTGCTACCCAGATTGCCTCCTGCATATCTCCCAACTCCCGCCCCAGGGGAGTTCTTAGGGCTTTGGAGGATATTACTTTCAAAGAAGGGACCCTGTTAAGTGCTCCTCAACGTAAATCACTGCCCTCCGATCCTCGATGGTTTGATCCCTCTTGCTCTAAGGCTGCTAGATTGCTTAAAGAAGCCTTAAAGATCACACTGAGAGACCAACCTTTGATTAGTGCCCAACGCCACTTTTATAAGCAGGACCTGGAGAAAGAAGTGAAGGAGGAAACCTGGCGTGAATTACTCGAACCCAGTAAACTAGCTAGTAGTTTCAGATTCCGCACACTTTTTGAGAAACCACATGAGGGAGAAATGGGTACTAACATAAACGAGAGCGAGTGGGTGTCTCATTTTACATCTATTTTAAAGGGTGGATGGGATCCTGACAGACTCAGAGAAGGGGGAATTGTATTGACCCCGATATCAATCGAGTTGACGGAGGTGGAGTTGGGTATCCGAGGGCTATCTAGCAATATAGCACTAGAACCGGACGGTACACCGCCAGACCTCTTTAAGTCTAACCCCCACTTTTGGGCCCCGGTACTTGCGGGGGTGATTAATGCTGCGGCCACTATCGGATGCCTGGAGTCCTGGGGTACATCCACGATTGGGCCGGTTTTCAAGTAGGGGGATTGGAATAGCACTTTGTGCTATAGACCAATCTCCCTTCTTGATTCCGTGGTTAAAGTCGGCGGCGGGGTACTACTGAGAAGATTGGCCTCATGGGCGGAGCAAAATGCAATAATCTTAGACATCCAGTATGGGTTCCGCTCGGGACATTCCACCACATCCCAATGTCTTAACTTATATCTGATCCAGGGTAAATACACAATTCCCCGTCAGGGCACCCTCTACATGGCCTTCATGGATTTATCCTCCGCTTTTGACTGTGTCAATAGGGGGAAATTGTGGCAATCCATGAGGGTAATGGGGGTAGAGGATAACCTGGTTGGTTTTCTTGAGGATATGCATAGGGATACCAGGGCCAATGTTAGATACGCCAATGACCTTCAGGTATCTAGGGATTTTAACATAGAGAGGGGTGTTCGGTAGGGCTGCATTTTGGCCCCGTTTTTATTCAACCTTGATATCATGACCTATACAAGACATTGGTAAAAACAGGGGCTGATTTTCCATATGTTGGTAGCCGGGGTCTGCCCGTCCTGCTTTATGCGGACGACGCAGTCCTTATTGCTAGAACTGCAAAGGGTTTGCAGACCTTGCTTGACTCATTTAGGAGTTTTATGGAGAAACGGGTTCTTTCAATCAATTATTCCAAATCATATATTATGTTGGTCGGGTCCCGCCCTAAGAAATTATATCCTTTTAAAGTAGGCATTGACAGGGTGCCCTTGACAACAACATTTTCTTACTTGGGTGTCCTGATAAATGATAAACTTAACTGGGGGCCGCTCATCCAGCGAACCAAAGGGGAGGTTACACGGGCCAACACAGCAATCTTCAACTTTGCCGCAAAAATGGGCAGGCACCCTGTGGCGGCAATGTTGAAGTTATACCGGGCGAAAAGTGTGGCAATTGCAAGCTATGGAAGTGGCCTATGTGGCTATACCTCAACTGATGATATACAGGTGGTGGAGAATAACTTCCTAAAACGCTTCCTTGGAGTGCCTAGGGGTACTTCCAATTTGGTGGTTCAAGAAGAGGTTGGGCTGCCATATATCAGTGATTATTTGTCTATGCATCCCTTGTTGCTCTGGCTCAACTGTTGGTTGAATGATGAGTTGGCCCTTAACCATCTGATTTTAAGGGACATTTTGAGTCTGGATTTCATGCTGCGAATTCCGTGGTTGAAATATATAGAGAAATGTTTTGAGGAGTAAGGGCGGCCTGATTTATTTTTAAAACCTGATCTCATTACAATGGAGGATGTGGATTATATCAAGAAGACCTTTATGACGACAAAGAAGTTTGCACGAGACCACACCGAGCTGGGGAAACAGACCGTTCGCATATTTGTGATGCTAAAAACAACCCCTACTATGGAACCATATCTTTTGTGGCCACTGTCTACCCATGGGCATTTTTTATTGATCAGGTTTCATTTTGATTATTTTAATTTGCTTTTAGCAGTTCCAAAGGGGAGTTACAGAGGACAGGTGCTAGCACCCTGTGGCTGCGACTGAGTGTCTCCACAGGACCTGCTGCACTTTGTGTTTTTCTACACTTTTTATACTGTTCCCCGTAGATATTTTTTAACTTCATTATTAAAGAAATTACATTTTAATCAGGTTCCCCCCTGTTCTTTTTTATTTACAATTATTAACACCAGACTGTATTCCTTTTGAAGTAGGTTTTTTAAAATCGGCCCTGCCATATTCCTGATTATCAATTTCAAAAGTCATATGATCATACTCAATGTCATCTAATGCTTCCACAAAATCAGCATCTAAAGTTTAGTCTAGGAAATCACAGCTGATATCTACAGCATTTATATCTTCCTCTTCATTCTCCCTACTTATAAAAATTATGTTTAGCTCTTCTATGACACTGTTACTAATTTCGAAACCATCTTCCAAATTGTTTGTTGATTTTCCATACTGAATTGCTTATGTTGTAGGTCCTTGAACAAAAACATAAACACTTAATTTTATCTTCACTGTAATATCAGCATATGTGGTGATTCATATGAAATATCTTAAATATTTATCTTACAATTAAAGGAACAATATTTTGTACATGAGTATATATTATTTTCAAAACATTCTAACATTTAATACAATAAATACAGTGTCACTCTGCATTGTGTCAAGTGCTTTATTTATGTATTTATACTGCCTACTGTTTTGCAAACTTAAATCAATAATGACAGCACTGCCTTAGTTTGACTCACCCCATTACGTTCTCAATTAGGGTTGAGGGAGGCAAAGGAAAGGAGTAAACTACCTGTCTACAGATGTACTCCTATATTCAGAACACTGGATGAAGCACTGAATAAATAAAGTTAGATACAAAAGAACATACACAAAGAAAGGCTGCAAAAAGATACACAAAGGAAAGCAACACAAATAGGAAACTGAATCTTGAACACAAACTGGTAAGTCACCAAAAGAACAAAAAGGCTAAAAACACTGCAACGGACGCTACGCTGTGGAACTGATTGTGAAGAAAGGTAGAAACATACTGTAAATAAAGCGGAATTCAAATAAAGATAAAGTAGAAAAGATACATGGATGACAAAGTCACTGTAGTGATATTCTGTTCCCCAACACTAAAAAAGATTTTGCAGAAGTTATATGTACGAATGTCTAAGGAGCTGCAAAGGGACCCAATCCCCCGGGACTCCAAAAATAACATTGGGGACCGTGGGGAGAACGCCAATGCCCCCACGGTCACAAACGGCTCCCCGCGTCCTTCGAGAGCCGGCATTGCTTTGTCAGAGAGAGCAGTTTATATGCTGCTCTCTCTAATGAAAAGCAATCTGCGTTCCTACTTGAAAGAGACAGCAGCTTAACTTGCTCTCTCTTTCAAATAGTAAACAATTTTGCTGTGCTGAGAACCGCGGCGCTCCCGCCCTACCACAGCAAACAGCAGTGTCCCGGGGATAGGCACCCCGAGACACTGCAAGAGCAGGTCCTGGGAAATGATGGTCCCCAGGGCCATCAAGGGTTCCAGTAAGGGGGCCGAGCAACCCCCTCCCAACATTAAAAAGTCCCGAGAAGTGGAATTCCCCGGGGCTGGGTAATCCGTGCCATCACGGACCCCCCTATTTTAAATATTACTGCCCCATGAAGGTGGCGGTCCCCGAAGAATGTAGGAGAGCCGTGGGCCCCCCGCATACTTCAAAATAAACAATGGCTGCCAACACTTCCTGGTTTGGAGTGCTGCCAACACTTCCTGGTTTGGAGTGCTGACAGACAGTTGACGGCCAATCAGCATGCAGCTCGTGCTCGTAATTCTACAGATTTCTTTAAAAAAAAAGACCCTAAACATCCATGTACTACCCTGCCCCCTTTCCTTATTTCTCAACTTTTTTTACTGTATTTTTGTGACTCGGTTCTAGCCGCGAACAAGATGACTACCAACACTTCCTGGTTTGGAGTGCTGACAGACAGTTGACAGCCAATCAGCATGCAGCTCGTGCTCGTAATTGTACGAATTTTCGTACGCCGCGATTTTTCTTTTTTTTAAAGAAAAAAAAAGAGCCTAAACATCCACGTACAACCCCCTAAGAAGCATATAGGGTCAGAATGTTTCTACCCTGCCCCCTTTCATTATTTCTCAACTTTGTTTTACTGTATTCTTGTGACTCGATTCTACCGATGCACAAGATGGCCGCCAACACTTCCTAGTTTGAGCCTAAACATCCATGTATGACCCCCTAAGCAAGCCTAGAGGTTCAGGATGTTTCTACCCTACCCCCTATCCTTATTTCTCAACTTTGTGTTACTGTTTTCTTGTGACTCGGTTCTAGCGACGTACAAGATGGCTGCCAACACTTCCTGGTTTGGAGTGTTGACAGCCAATAAGCATGCAGCTTGTGCTCGTAATTGTATGGATTTCCGTACGCGTACGCTGCTATTTTTCTTTTTAAACAAAAAATAAAAATAGAGCCTAAACATCCATGTACGACGCCCTGAGCAAGCTCAGAAGGTCAGGATGTTTCTAGCCTGCCCCCTTTCCTTATTTCTCAACTTTGTTTTACTGTTTTCTTGTGACTCGGTTCTACCGAGGCACAAGATGACGGCCAACACTTCCTGGTTACAAGTGTTGACAGACAGTTGACAGCCAATCAGCATGGAGCTTGCGCTCATAATTGAACGGATCTCCGTCCGCGTGAAGAACTCTGTCTCCAGACATCGCTATGATTTTACTTGTAATTTTCTCAGAAACTACTGAACGGATTTACACCATTTAACAAAAAGCACAATCTGTCAACCGAACTCTACCTCTCCGCCAAATTTGGCGTAATTCCGTTCAGCCGTTCGGGCTGTAGCCCTGACTAAAGGTCCCTACGGAAAATTGCATGGGGAAAGCATGTTTTGGGACCCCCCTTTTTTCTTGGTCCCCACTTGATGAATCACCCCCAAACTTTCAGGGAAAGAGCGGAACCGAGCGGGCAATTTTCTTGGAGAAATTCACAATGATTCCTCCACCGGCGATAAAGTTATTCCAAATAGAATGTTGTGGATTTCCTATGGAAACTAGGTCCTAACTATAATTACCTACTGGCGACCGCCAGTAGGTAATATACATAGCCCTTTTGAAGGCGTAAGCCAAAACGCATAGGCTTTCCATGTGGGGTGTTCCGGAGACATGTTAAAATCATAATAAATAATATTGGGGACTTGGACTTGGTGCTACGCTATCTTTGTGTGAGGAGTGGAAGAAAGTGTGGCTTGATCATCAAATTGGATTTTCATTGTGGATAAAATATATATATAAATCACCTACTGACGGCCAACAGTAGATAGTTATATTTAGAACCTAATTTCCATAGGAAGAGCGTTTTTTTATTTGTCAATAACTTTGGTGTCATTTAACAAATCTTTGCGAAAACTAATACGCCACTCAATTCAGCTGCTGTGTCAGAAGTTTTGGGGTAAACCGTCAAGCGGGGGCCAAGAAAAAGGGAGGAGTCCCAAAACGCTTTTTCTCCATTTTAATTTCTATAGGAAACTTTAGACAAGGCTACGGCCTGTAATGCTGAACGGAATAATGCCAAATTTGGCAAAAAAAAGCTCTTGGTCCAGTAAGCACTCTTTTTATTAAATGGTGCAAATCCGTTCAGTAGTTTCTGAGAAATTAAAAGATTTCTCAGATATACAACTGTGGGCGCGTTGGATCCATAAACCCTCCCTCCCGATCTTGTGCCTGAGATTTGTTTGGCTGCTAACACTTCAAACCAGGAAGTTTTGGAAGCCATTTTGTGACTTGGATGAACTGAGTCACAGGAAAAAAGATTGCAAAAAAGAAAAAGGGGCAGGGTAGAAACACCCTGACCACCTGGTCCTGTTTCCCGGAATTACAGGTGGATCCGGGAATCTGGCAGACACTTTTTTTAAACGAAGCACAGGCTCCTGTACTTTATTTGCTTTAGGCCCCTGGGTGGGCTAGGTCCCTGGGGCAATTACATTTAGTCATGTAGTGCCCGCGTGGGGCCCCACAGCCCTGGGGACTATCACCTTCCTGGGGCTTATAGTTTGAAGTATGGGGTCACGTGCCCCCCCACAGTCACAGGGACAGCCACCTCCACAGGGCTTTATTATCATTGATATGCTTGGGGGCCACAGCCCCCCCTGCAGCCTTTGGAACCAACACCTCACCTGGGCTATATTGAAATAAGATGGATGTATCCCCGGGGACCGCCACCTCCCCATTGCCAGTAAACAATGCAGGTGTTTGAGCTCCCCCTCCATTCCTAACTGAATGCTTAGATTAATACAGAATACATTTGTGGAGTGGTCACAAGAGCACTGGGATAGATAGCATCATTTTTGAGCAGGGGTTCCATGGGCGTCACTAGTTTTACAAGAACGTTTCTACTCTGGTGTGTGCATGGAGGTGCTGTTGATGTAAATTGAGTCCTTTAGTCTGCATGTGCGAGGGAATATGTGATGAGGGGGAATGTCACTTTTTAAGTTCTGCTGGCGAGATCAAGTGTTTATGGATCTCTCAGCTCATGGCTAGTGGCATGCCACTTGCCCCTTCCTTGTGCACCAGCTATTTGGCATCAGCTGATCTCGACCCCGCCTTTTATCTGGAAGCATCTTTTTGGGTGCACTTTGTGTGTTTTTCCTTTAGTTTTGGGCGTTTCCCTAAGTCTCACGTAATTTACTGCTTCATTCGTCATGCGGGGGTGGGGGTCAGAGGATACTCTGCGGCCCCATTTATCCCTACATATGCCACCTTGCGGTGTCTCAGGTCAGGCCGACTGCTTTCCGTTGTTGGAGGCTTCAAGGTTTATTGAATTTGTTAGTCGCTAATCTTGATAACATACAAACACAATGACAAAGAAAGTACGGAGGGATAAATATCCAATTTATTTTCAATGTAGGGCACAATTAATTACACTAACGTTAGTTTATAATTCTACATGGACCATTGTTCAAATTAATTTAACACACATACATGCTATGGGTCCAATCTCCGACCATAAATCATTCCAATATATATATGTACAACACTCTATATCTCCAATACCCCAACAAGTTATTTAATAGCTAGTGTTCACTCATTACATCTGGGTGATATACTCAGAGGTAGTCCTTATAGCACCTGAGATAAAACACCTCTATCCTTTCACTCTATGTGCTTCTGGTCAATTCAACAATATTTAGAATTAATAGTGACTCCTCAATACAAAGCTGTATAGGCAGATGCGTTTCAGCCGTCAATTTCTTCTGGCTTCCTAAGGACAAGGGCAATGAGACCAATCTAAAATATTCATAGAAAAAAGTATTAACATAAACATAGAGGGCCCGATTCACAGAATGAACGTAAGACTCAATCCTAAACGTACTACTATTTTGGCATTCACAGAATGCACTTACTACTTTTGGCATTCACAGAATGAACTTAGTACTTTTGGTATTCACAGAAGTTAGGATTTTGTCTTAAGTTTGCCTTAAGACAAACTTAAGACAGACTTAAGTTAGGATTTTGTCTTATGTCTGTCTTAAGTTTGTCTTAAGACAAACTTAAGACAAAATCCTAACTTCTGTGAATACCAAAAGTAGTAAGTTCATTCTGTGAATACCAAAATAGTGGTAAGTTTAGGATTGAGTCTTAAGTTCATTCGATGAATTGGGCCCAGAGTATCCACTTCTATCCTATATCTTACACATAGTGCGCTGGGTTTGTGCCACTAAAGCCAAGGACACAGCTACGGGTTTACCACCGGGTGAAAAACAAAAAAAAAATGGAAAAATAGTGAAGATAGTGATAATGAAAACAACACTCTGTATGAACCAAGAACCACATGAAACTCATGAGTCAGAAGAACTACTATAGTAAACCGACGTGCTTCTAGTCAATTATCCCTCTAAACGTACTCCCCTCATGGTCGGGCTGCATATACCAACAAAACCGTACCTATAATATAGGGTTGCGCAGTTAAATTCACACTGCACTCCTTCTTCTATCAGGTCACAATCCCTACGTCCAAACTCCCTTACTCGTGTTGAACTTCTACCCATGATGGGGTCACCTATGTGTGTGGGAACAAATAAATATGTAGGACGGTTCCCATCAACAAATAATGTACTGCTGAATGCGAGCAAGTCAGAAATCATGCTCTTTGGAGATGCGCAACACATATGGACCACTGACTGGTGGCCTCCCTCCCTAGGGCCATGCCCACCGGCCAAAACAGCAGTCCGGAATTCGGGAGTTACTATGGACAATATACTTTCCATGGGTGACCACATTAACTCCGTGGTCTGCACTAGCTATGGCTTAATGTACTCCCTTAGGAAAATCTTTAAATGGATTCCCCTCTGCTCTCGGATGCCCTTTGTGCAGGGACTAATCATCAACCGCTTGGACTATGGCAATGCATTGTTTGCGTCCATAAATGAAAGTCTCCTATCTAAGCTTTAAGTGCTGCAGAACACCGCGGCGAGACTGGTCTTGCATCTCCCCCCGTTCACCATCAGCGCCCAGCTTAGAGACACTCCACTGGCTACCTATAAGAAAGAGGGTCACTTTTAAACTATGCTGCTTGGTACGCAACACTTTAAACAACAAGGGACCCACCTATTTAGCAACGAAACTAGCTAAACATTAGCCAATGCGAACCCTATGCTCATCCAGTAAACACCTTCTAATGACCCCCAAGGTCCAAACTGTTAATAACGGTGACAGGTCATTCTCCAAAACAGCACCTGAACTATGGAATTCAGTGCCGCTACAGCTACGCCTAGAAGTTGATCATAAAAATGTCTGCAAAGCTCTAAAAACTTGGCTATTTTAATTCTCATCCTGTCCCTCTTAGATTCTCCTGTGTTTGGCGAAGTGCTATGAGACCTAACAGTGATATATGCGCTCAATAAATGCCTACTACTACTACTACCCACTATTAGACTTTAAGGGATTGCAGTGTAAATACGAGGCGGTTATCTTTTACGGTGATGGCCGTCTCCATTAAATGGACCTCCGTCTTCCTTATGCCACCACCCTTTCCTAATGCACAAGCCGGAACAAAGACAAAAAAATAAATAAATGGGGGCCCGATTTACAGAACTAACTTAAGACACAATCCTAAACTTACAGCCATTTTGGTATTCACAGAAGGCACTTACTCATTTTTATTATTCACAGAAGGCACTTACTAATTTAGGTATTCACAGAAGTTAGGAGTCCTAACTTTAGGCCTTCTAAATGCCTTATGTGAATTCCGAAAGTTTTAAAGTTAGAATCTTTCTCAGTTTAGGGTCTCAAGACTCATTCGCTGATCTGTCTGGGCACTGGGGTTCAATAAAAGAGCCAGGTCTTGAGATCTTTCCTGAATTGGGTTAACAACAGGGATTGGCCGGTTACTTACCGGTAATCTTCATTACTCCGAGTCCAGGTCTTCCTCGCCACAGTAATAACCATTGAGCACGGCTTCCTTTTGTAAGGTGGACAATTTGTTTGTCACTTTTGGTCTGGCTTGGCGGGGGCTCAAGCCGTCTATTTCCACTCTCAGTTGATGGATTAAGGAGATTATTTTTTTGGCGTATGATGTCCAGTCTGTGGTTCATTTGCATCCTGTTCTGGGCACCCTACTCGATCTGTTGCTGTTTCTTGGCCACCTTTAAAGGTGTCTCCATGGAGGATATTTGCAGGGCGGCCACTTGGGCTTCTCCACATACCTTCATGTCTCATTAGCGGCTTGAGATTGGGGGTGGGGCTTCTGTTGCCCTAGCCTATTTGATCCTGGTTTCCAGAGATGTGTGTCTATTTTCATTGTCATCAATAAAGTTTGTTTTGTACTGCCTTCCATGTGTGGCTGTGTTTCCTATCCATAAAGCTGATATTGCTTTGGTATCTGCTCAATGGTTATTACAGTGGCGAGTAAGATGGACGAGGAGGTAGTACCCTGGTTACTTACCCGTAATCTTCATTACTCCGAGTCCTAGTCTTCCTTGCCCCAGTATAGTTTCCCTTCCCTCCTGGCACTCTATTGTGGCTTCATGTTTACGGATTTGTTTACAGGTCATGCTCTGACTTTTGTGTCCTTTTATATGATTGGTTGTTGCCACTGGGGGCCATATTGGAGGGATAGGGAAACTAGTATATAACTTTTACTTGGAGTTTCTTTAGGAGCAGAATGCTCAATGGTTATTACTCTGGCGAGGACGATAGACAAGGAGGTAATGCCTGAGGTGAGGAGGTGTTCTTGGTCTTGGTGGCGAGGTATGAAAAGAATATTCATCTAGTGTATCCTTGGGATGGAGGCCAGGGCCAGTTGGGTGGCAGGAGCATGGAATGAGACGGCTTTGTAGGCATGTATGAGGAGTTTGAAAGTGATTCATTTGTTGATTGGGAGCCAGTGTAGTTTTTGAAGGTGTTCAGTGATGTGGCTGCAGTGGGGGGTGGTGAGGGCCATGCTGGCTGTGGTGATTTAAACATTCTGTAGTTTTCTGAGGAGTTTCTGGGCGATGCCAGTGTAGTGTTTTGCCATAGTCGAGTCTGCTTATGTCCAGTGTGTGGATTACCGTCTTTTTCAGATTCAGTGGGGATCCACTGAATGTCTGTCGAAGCAGGCTGAGTGTGTAGAAGCATTATGAGGATATTGTGTTTATATGGTGGTTCATTGTGAGTGAGGGGTACAGTATGATGCTGAGGTTACATATGTGATCCATGGGGGTGGGGGTGTTCTCAGAGTGGCAGGCCACAAGGAGTTGTCGTAATCTGAGGGGTTAGGTCAAATGATGAGTACTTCGGTCTTTTATGAGTTGAGTTTGAGGCAGCTGTCTTTCATCCAGGTTGCAATGGCCTTCATCCCGCTGTGGAAGTTGCTTCTGGCTGCTTTGGGTTCATTGGTGAGGGAGAGGAGCAGCTGGGTGTTGTCTGCATAAGAGACAATGTTGGGTACGTATTAACAAAGGTTGACAGAAGAAAAAAAGTAATTGCTTTGTCAAACATTCTTATCTCGCTCCTAAACCATGCTATCCTGCTTGGTACACAGGACTCACTGAGCTTGATTGTCTGCCAACATCAGCTCTGTTACAGAGGTATAAGTAAAAGTTGAAGAAAATGGAATAACTTGAGAACCACAGGCCCCTCTTGGCCGCACATGTTACTCCTAATTTCCCAGGTCCACATCTTTTTCTCTAAAGTCTGAATCACACCCTGTGTCACACCCAGGGGTCAGGAATACAATCTGTGTCATGCCCAGTGGTCCAAGTGTACCATGTGTGTCACACCCAATGATCTCAGCAACCAAGACATTTCTCTCCTTTCAGATATCAACAGTGCCAAGAAACCAGTAGCACAGAGAAAACCTTCTTGACTAAACAACAATGAGATTGAGGTACCAACTCTTCCCAATCAGGGTAACTTTATCACAAAAATAGCATCCTCAGAGCTATCAAGGACAATACAATTAATATTCACCTTTAGAAGACTGCTGACTATCGAAAAAAGGTCCTAGAATGAAAATGCGTAAAACACGGTACCTAATTCTCTTTTTTGTCAAATAGGAACTTAACTTATTTATCTAATTATTAAGGCAAGCATTACACAGCCACAAGTGTCTGACAGGGACTGTTGTGGCCCTCTGACTTTTTCCTGTTGAAGAACCCGCTACTTCTTTCAACGTGTGTCATCATTGCTACATCAGCTTGCAGCATCTTGGATGTTGTGATTGGTGAAAAATTCCACAGACATTTGGTAATTTCTCTGCTTCTCTACAGGGCAGAATATTTGTTATTGAGAAGAATGTGCAAGATCCTTTAAGGAGAAGCAGGGCAAGGAAAAGGTCAATATGTAAAGTACTGTTCTTCTTTGTTTTCAAATGATGACAGTCAGGGCAAGGACACAGCTAAGAGGGAGTGCAAGACATGGCCAATTCTCAAAGAGGAAGTGTTCTCTGCTTTTATGAAAAGTGCTAGGTGACACAGCAGAGGTATGTCATCATCTTGCCAGTCCCGCTGCACACCACAGACATCACACATATATGTGGTGACATCACATGCATAACTTTCTACGTTGTGACCTTCTTTCATTGAAATGGATGACTTTCCATATTTAAACTTTGCATTGAAATGAAAAAATAATTCTCTAGGCTATTTAAAAAAAAACAGGTTAAAGATGGATGGCACACCACTACTTGTGTACAAGCATTTAAACACATATTTAGACTTGATGAACATTAACTGTGTCTGAGGACCATATTTTTGACTAGCCAGCAAGGCCTCATGCATTTCCTTTAAATAATGTTTTGACTTATTTCATCAAACATATAATAGACTGGAAAGACTATTTACCTAATGGCTGCTCCAAGTATGTTCCATCATCCACATCCTTTACAACTTTGAACATTGGAAAACATTAATTGACGAGAATCTTGTGCTAATTAGTAGGGAAGAATTTTCTGCATCCAGGAAAGAAGCTGCCTACTTTACAATTTGGGTGTGGAAGGCTGGAATATTTAAGAATGTGTGGACTCCTATAAGCAATGATGAAGGATAATTCAATGTCTTACATTAGATATCTGTTTAGATGCTTGAAAAATATGTAGGGACATAGATCAATATAGTTTTGGAGCATCATAAATTCACAGGAGTCCAGGAGGAAGTCTGAAAAGGTAGGAACACAAGTGAGATCTGGGACAAAATTTACTAGCACATGTGATTTCCGTACTCTGGTTGATTTGTTGATCAGGGGTCAATGAGTGAGATGTATCAATAGCCAGAAATTGAAGCAAAAGCATCTTGCTTGTTATGAGGATTACTGACCTTAGAGAGGCTTTGACTATAATTGAGAGACTGGAAAACACTTCCTCTTGGGTGTGCGAGTGACTACAGGACCAAATATGTAAATGAAATGAGTACGTCTGTGAATGAGATTGCAGCTTTTTATTGCCCGGATATCTGACAATGATTATGATACATCTTAAAAGAAAGATTGTTGAAACAACACAACACATGTTACAGGTGTGAACGAAAGGGTCATCTTTATTATGGTCTCTGGTGTTTTGTCAGTTCAGCGACACGTGAGAAATGTAGAAGAAGAGGCCATTATGCAATAGTATGTCGTCGTGAGAAAATGCATGACGTAAACTGTTTGACATTTGGAAAAAGGAATCTTTGAGCATAAGGGAAGACAAGGGAATTGACTGAGAACCCATAATAATGCCTACATGTGAGATCAAAGTTGAGGGCAAAAAACTGATGTTGTTGGTGGATTCAGGACACCTTTGACATAGGGATGGTCATAACGCATGTAATTATGCAACATTGCAGCAAAATATAATAGTATGAATATGAGGAATTATGCAAGGACCATGGATCCAGTATTTACAGCTATGTATTTAGTGCAAAAAGCCTCCTTGTCTCCAAAGTGGACTCTATGATCCATTTTTTGCTAAGAAAATAGTGCTCAATGTAACAGAACACAAACTGCAGGACCCAGTAGCCAGTAGCCAGCAGGCACTGTGGCTAGCTAAGTTCATTGTTTCTCTGTTGCTATGGTAGGATTTGTGTGCCCAATTTCTCATCATCATGTCAACAGGCATAATTGCAAAGTGTTCAGTAATTTTGCATCTAAAGAGTAAAGCAAAATTATCAAAATGACTCTGAATACTTAGGTGTAATAAAACGTTTGCCCCAACCTACCTATACAATGATAGGTGACAACATATTTTGGGTGAAGACAATATACAGCTGTCCCCTCTTGACATAAATTCCTTGAGAAATGGGGGCAGGAGAATAAACAAGCATTTGCAATGCAATAGGTCTCTCATTTGCGAGAGTTTTAGCTATTGGCACTGTAAATGACAATGCCTTTTATTTATGTGTTTTGAAAGCCTTCAAGCGGTGCGTAAATACACACTTTGTACTTATAGTCGTTGCTTAAGAGAAGCATGGCTGGCAGTAAAAGAAGCGCAGTTACTGCCAGCCTTGCTTCTCTTAAGCAACGACTCTAAGTACAAAGTGCCTGTTTACGGACCACTTGCAGGATTTCAAAACACATACATAAAAGGCATTCTCAAATGCGAGCCCTATGCATTGCAAATGCTTGTTGTAACTGATGCTCATCTAAAGCACTCCAATACCTTTGGGTCAAGTTTGCGCTATATAAAACTGCCCAAAATAAAACAACATATAAAAGCAAATAAAAAACCGGGACTGTATGAATTATTCCCACAGGATCAGGGTAACACAGCCCCTGGTCGAGAGATATGTGGTCATGGAAAACGCTATGTGGTGGAGAATCTACTACTCGAATTGCTTTCTACTAGGCTTAATATGTTTGACAATATTATAGGAGCATTTAGCTGTTCCCCTAGTTATCGAAGCTTTTTCCGTTACCACCCAGGCTCTAGGTGTATCCAATGCCAAAATACCTTGCCTCAAATTACATTTTTTATGGCCAGGAGATGCTTAAGTATCGTTGTAATGCATTACAAACTTTAAGCGCGTGAAAAAGTTGCTAGCCCAAGATCACACAATTTGATGTCCGAAAACCAAGGATTAGAACTGCTTACATCTTGCTCCCAAGTAAATCAATTCGCTACTAAACATCAGTTCTTCCCCTCATTTAAGGTTTCTACATTTTGTATGCGTGACTAGGGACGATCATTTTGAGTTGCTGCTTTTAATGGTAAACGTGATGCCAGATGCACACAAGGGACCACAAAGTTCATAGGGCCGCGAGGCTGCAGATTGTGGAGGTGTGCTTTGCTGTATTATGTGAGTAGTGTACACGCTCTGACAGAGCACACACTGCATGTGTGTGGTTGAACAGTGGCAGGCACATGCCATGGCTTTGTACTCGCAGTCCCAGGGGAGACAGACAGTTCCCACTGCATTTACTGGGTCATTTTGCAGCCTCAATAGTGAAATAGCATTTGGCTCTGGGGAAAGCTAAACTGCCATCAATAAACTAGAGGACAGACCCATAAGCAGATGGAAGACCAAATGCACACATAATAACGTGGCCGAATGGTCTAACGCGCTGGAGTTAGGCTGCAGTCTCTCTGGAGGCGTGGGTTTGAATCGCACCGCTGCAAAAAAAAAAATGTCCAAAGAAATATTGTTACATTAAATAGTGGACTTACTTTACACTGAATACCTGAACTCACATTTCCTTTGAATTATTCCAGACTTTAAGCACACGTTGACACCTCAGCTCCCATCTGTGTAACTAAGATATGAAGTGAAACAGAAATCTAAGACTGTACAGTCGGTGACAACGTAGCCACACAAGCAGGCTGAGCAGACGGCTTCTGGAAATTTATGAAAGCGGTGCCGTGTTGAAAGAAATCACGGCGCCTATGCACATAAGTTAGACGTAAAAAGAAATCAATAGGGAAAGCGTGCGCCATGCATATTAAACGTATAAGCTGGCGGCCTGAGAAGTGTGCGCCACGGCAATTAAAACTAGACATAACCAGAGAGACAGGAGATTGGGAACGCGCGCGCGCGGCCGGCTCCGATCGCTTTCCTGAGCGTGCGCGTGCCAGTCTCCTGTCTCCTGGGAAGCAGACTCGGCAACAATAGTATCGCACCTGCGCGATGCATATGGCTTTGCCATATGCATCGCAGGCGCGAGACCTAAAAAACACTGTTATTATTTTATAAGTTTTCAATTTCAGTATAGGGAATTAATGTGCAATTTATATGTTGACAGGTGTGGTAACAAGCTGCTTGGGTCATGAAATCAAGTTGCAGTAGGGAAAGATTTGAATCACAATTCATTTTAATTAGACCTTTTCTTGACCAACTCAATACTGGTTAGTGATATTTGGTCAGAGTTCTCATAAGTATTTGTTGATACATTTGGATTGCTTAAATGTTTGGAGCATAACATTATCTTGAAGAAAAATGTGGTACCTTGTTTCCATAAAGTGAAGGAAGTCCACACATGTAGTTAGCCTACTCAAAGAAGACCACGTTTCTTGAGAAATTTGAAATGGTTTGCCCTAATGGTTTTAGCACTTAATGATGGATGAAAGAACCAAGAATGTGTGTCGATCTGCATGATTTGAATAAGTATTTTTGGGTAGATCGCCATCCTTTGCAATTATTTCTGAGACACTTGAAATGATTGGGTGGATTGCCAAGCAAGAGCCTGCTGGAAGTCTGAAAACAGTGATAAGAGTAAAGCCACACTCACCACCCCTCTTACATCAGTAGAAATCCCTTCTGAGACATGGATATAATTTGGAATAGATATCATTGGTACATTTGATCTCAAAATAAACATTATGTTTATTTTGGGTTGATTAACATCCAAGTGGGTGGTAACTAAGTGTTTCACCCAGTGAACACAAGACCTGTGATTGAGTTCCTCAAATTGACATTTTCTCAAACACATAGTCCAAGTTACACTGTCACAGGCAATGGGCAGTAATTGTTTTGCAAAGAATATGTGAGTTTGGCGAAGTGTGTCAATAGCAAATTTGAAAACAGGACTATATTAGTCACAAGAAAATGTTCTAGCATAACATTTGAATAGACTTGTAAAGAGTTGTACCGAAAGGTTAATTGGCAGCAGAATTCCACTAAATGTGTTTTTCTAGAAACCTGTTGGGTACACAATAACAGACCTAACAGTGTTTTCTTAGAATCTCAATGTTTCTCTCTAAAGGCCAAACCCTTAAATGTAGTCTTGCATGATTGAAGTTAGAAAGAATGAGTTATGAAGATGTAAAAGAATATCAAAAACAATATAAGTCTAGGCATGATGAAAATAATTCAGTGGTGAGAGAGCTGTGGAAGGTTGTAGATGTGGCTCTGTTGAAAACAACTTGGCTAATAAAGAAAGGGCTATCCAGATTCATGGCACCCTTGGCAGAAGCAAGGTAAAGAAAATGTAGTTGTTGTGGACTATGATGATGTTTGGAGTATGTCCAGGTTAGTGAAGTTTAATGATGTTCAGAGAAACTTGTTTATGGAACCTTAACAAAGAATGGCAGCTCTATTTTGAGAAGTAATACTGATTTATTTAAAATCTGAAGAGAAGGAACCAACAGCAGACTAATTGACAAAATTAGTTTGTAATGGGATAATCCTTCTCTTGTTGCATCTGTACAAGATTTAATATGCAATTTCTTGCCTGTTAAGGTTAGTTATTGTTACTTTGTCTCCTGCATTTTATTTGTGATAATATTTTTTTAACACTTTCAAGTTTAATAGTTTAGGGGAGGGAACAGTGTTATGGATTTTTGGCATGTCTAATATTGTGATGCTGCTACACTGTAGCTAGGGATCCTGGACGTAATATGCTTCTAAATCTATTGGGTGTACTTTTTAGGCAGTTGAAGAGACATTGCCTGGATATGATGTTGCTGGTGTGTATGCTTCTCGATAAACACAAATATAGGACCCTAAACTTTCCTGTTTGACTTCGGTCCTCTCTGCAGGGTCATCCACAAATGTTTTCCCTTCACCCTCCCGTTTCTTGTGCTTTTCACCACTGCTAACCAGTGCTAATTTGCTTGTTCTCTCTCTTTTAACTTTGGAAAATTGGGGAACAACCGAATGGCACTGTAAAGTGGTACTACATGTACCCGCAACCTGTAAATTAAATGCTACTAGTGGGCCTGCAGCACATATTGTACCACCCTCTTAAGTAACACTTTAAATATGTCTCAGGCCTGCTATTGCAGCCCTTTGCACATGTTAAACAGCATGTGTGACCTGGCACAATAAACCTTTTTGCCAGACCTAATATTTCCTTTTTAATACATATAAGTCACCCCTAGGTTACGTTCTAAACATCCATAGAGCGGGGTGCATTGTATTTTAAAAGTTGGATATGTTCTTTTAAGTTTTATATGTCATACCAGTAAAAAGCTTTAAAATTAGTTTTTCACTATGGCAAGACCTACCTCTCCAAAAGGATAGCATTCGGTTTAATTATTATATCTAGTAAGTTGTAACTTTCAGTTGTAACTTTTTAGAAAGTTAATTGTGGTAGATTGGGTACTCCTGTATTAAACCTAATTTGCAATATTTTTTAACTGATTTGCATGCTACGTATGACTGATGTCTGCCTGACATGTGTTATAGTATGTGTGAGGGGCCAATTATCATGTGGCTACTTGGACTCATACGTGCACAGCGTTGGGGGATTAATACTTCATGTATAATTTATTGATATCCAAACTCTTTGTATCCAAACCTGTATTGATTTTCATACACATTTGATTGCATTTGTTTTTTAAAAAATCAATTACATTTTAATTTTGCATTGCCACATGTAACATGAACATATAACATTTCAACAATTCTTTCAGTGGTCATGTAGTTATGTACATTATATTACAACATCATTATTGAGAAGCCAAATGCATTTCAGGACTCCCTGTCCCTTCATCAGGGGACAACCTGTTGAACAAAACAATAATAAATGATCTACAAACTGATACCAAGGTCACAGCAGACTATTAGAAGAATCATGGTTTTAAGTAGCGTGATATAGTGCAATTTTATGATTTTGAGGCTGCCCTCTGCAACCTTCATGTGTGCCTTGAAGCCGTTTTCTCTTTCTAGTGAGGAAGAATAACTGTTGACAAAGCTGTACTTTGCATCTGAGGTTTTTTTTCTTCGAATTGGTCTTGGTTATTGTTATTGTTTGCAGAAGGATGAGAAATAGTTTTATTTTCCTCATGTTTTCCTCTGTGCTTGCATGCTGCACAAAGAGGAAATCACCTACAAAGAGGTAATTGCCTTTGAGTATAGTTTCTGTTTGGGAAGTGACCCCTGGCAGCACAAAAACTGATCCCAACAGAAACACCAAGGTGCAGGGGTGTTTGCATTAGTGCATGGCAGCTGTTAGAAATGGCATTGCTGGTTGGTTAGGATGTGCGCCTAAGCCAGGCAGAAACCACCATTCTAGTCACAGCAAGGGAGTTACACACTGAAGATAACCCCAGGTCATTCCCTTGGCAGCTTGGCACGAGCTGTCAGGCTTATCTCAGAGGCAATGTGCAAAGCATTTGCGCAACACACACATACAGCAGCAACACACTAGGCACACTACAGAAGAAAGTCCACACAAAGTTCTAAAAAATTGCCTTTGTATTATCCAAAACACATTAGATCATAATCACACAATATACACTGTGCCAACTGGCACCAGACAGTATTTACAGGGGACTATATACACCTGACAGGGCAAATTGGGCCACTGTCACAACCTTTAGAAAGCACGAGTAGCACACATAAAACACAACTAGTAACTACTGGTAGAATACTGTACTCAGCATTAGCATGGGCGACATAAACACATATGTCTGCATCACCTTAGACATAAAACATATTAGGAATAAACCACCTTATGAAATGAATGACCAGCATAAAAATATTATGGAATAAATCACCAGCATACACACTATCCTAAACAACAGAAGCCTAAATATCCAGGGCATAAATCACATTAGCCTAAAACACAGTAGGACCTTTGGCCTAAACACTGCAATGACCCCAGGCCAACTGCCCTTTAACTGGGGCTCCAATGCCCTAGCTCCGGAAAGTCAGGGTGTAGCTGCCAATGCAGCAAAATCGCAGTGCACAATGCGCTGAGGGCGTGGGGTGCAACTCACTAGGAAAACAAAATGCTTTCTCTTGTTGTGCAGCTGGAAATTAGGCCTGGCACCACTGTACCTCATGGGTCCCAACTGGGCCTCTACAATAAAATGCCCCCCAACATCGCAGTTGCCCACTGTCCGGCAGGGCAGCTGTGAAAATATGTCTTCGACACTAACCTTGGCTGGGGATCAATGATCCCCAGGCTCCTCCTGGTGCCAAAAAGAGATGCCCCCTTGGTTGAGGCTGCCCTACAGTGGGTGGGTTACCTGCAAAGGAATTGGCCCTAGCACCAACACTGCTCACTGGGAACCCCACTTACCCGAGGTCTCCGTTGCTGCTCATGGTGGCCTCCTTTGGGACTTTGGAATGGAGCTTGCGAGGCTCTGGTCCCCTTCTGGACTTCTCCCTAGCTGTGGAGGCTTTGGCAGAGTCTCTTCTTGATGGGCATGACTCGCGGGGCTCTCACCGGCACATAGGAGCCCCACCTACTCATAGGTACATGTCGCCTGACTTCTTGCCTGCACCAGTCACTTCTTCTGGCCACTAGAATGCGGGGTTGGCTCATACCGGAAGGTCAACGGTGTCTCTCTCTTGCGGCACCACCTACAACCAGGCAGCTTGCCTGACTTCCGGGTTGCAGCGGTGCCTTACGGCGGCTCCTTTCTCCGGGCAGATGCAAGATGGGCTCCCACTTTGGATTTACACACATGCAGGGTGGGCACCCACTAGCCAAATAAAAAACAAGTGTTTGGTAGGCACCCTCTATACTCAGCAGCAGCAGTGCAGATGGGCTCCCGCTCTGCTGCAGATGCACCCACCATGCGGGGTAGGCTCCCGCTTCCTCCAGCAACTCGGGGGAATCCCAAGCTGGGGTTCCCTCAGAATGAGTACAGCACTGCAGAGCACCAGGATTCCCTACTGGATTTAAAGACATAGTGCTCACGAAGTCCTATGCCCCAAAAATGTCCAGGTCATTGGCTGGGCCCTGGCAAGCCAGCTCACAGGGCCCTCCAGCAGGGAGGCAGTCCCTTGTTGCAATTTCAACTAGGGCCCAGCAGCAATAGGACACCAGGTAGCACTAAAAAGCACCACTCACGGGGTCACAGCCCCGATATTTATACCAATATGTTCTTTGTCTGCCAAGGCACAGGGATTGGAGGAACCAGCCTGAACTGGTTCCTCGGGGGTTTTGGAGCACTTTGTAGACAATGCTCCCCTCCCCTATTGTCAGATGGGGGTTCAGTCATCAAACACGCCACAGGTGGGCAGAACCAGCAGCCAAGCTGCTTTATTACCTAGCAGGCACAGCCCTATTCAGGGTCAGGGGACTACTCCAAATGCAGATTCCCTATTCAGCCTAGCTCTGACTCACCCTGCCCTCCCTGGAGCCACACACACCTCACCAGCCCCAGTCACTCCAAAGCCAGACATGCAATCCACATCAGGCAGGCAGACACATAGCACAGTGAAATTCCAACTTCTAAAATTGGCATTTCTAAAATAGGAATAATAAATCAGTGCACACCATTGCGTAGCATTTATTATCACTATTACAAATATACAAAACTTGACCACGCTGCTCCTCTCATATAAGGAATTACAACTGAAACACTATTCAGGGAATCCCTAATGCATTTCTATGGGAGGGCAGCCTCAAAGTAGTTAGAAACCAAAATGGCTGTTTGTCACTACCAGGACATGTTAAACACTTAAGGTACATGTCCCACCTTTTACCTACAATGCACCCTGCCCGTAGGGAAAACTGAATTGATTTTGCCTGGAAAGAGTGAACTATATTGGGGACCACATTTCTGGCCTCCAGAAATGGGAGTTCCTCCAGCTAAATCCCAAACAGTTAAGAGCTTAGGAATCACTTTCAACGAAGACCTCTCACTCAAAAGCCAGGTAGGGACTGTGGTATCTGCAAGTTTCTTCCAACTTCGCAAGATTAAGAAGATTGCCTACCTTTTAACTCACCCTGCTCTGACTCAGGTCATTATTGCTCTTGTGCTGTCCCGTTTGGATTACTCCAATAGTTTATATTTGGGTCTACCAGCGGGGCAGCTCAAGAGACTTCAACTGGTCCAGAACCAAGCGGCCAGGTTGATTTGCAAAATTCCTAAGTGGCAGTCTATCAGATCTGGAATGGCCAGTCTCCACTGGCTGCCTGTTGCGCAGAGAGCAGCATTTAAAGCGGGATGCATTATCTTCAGGGCTCTACAAGGTAAGGGCCCTGGATTTATCAGCAGCCTGCTTGTCAGTTACACTCCCTCCCGTGCCCTCCGCTCTGGCCAAAAGAACTTGTTAGTTGTGCCCCGGATTAGGAAACAACGCCAGGGAGGAGGATCTTTCCACTTCCTAGCTTCCTCCCTGTGGAACTCTTTGCCACTGCCACTAAGACTCCACGAAGATCTGTTAGCCTTTAGACAGGCTCTTAAAACTTGGCTCTTTAAGCAAGCTTACCCTTAGTTAATTTTTCTTTCTGTCACATGTTATGTTTTGCCAGTCTTCCACAGCGCCATGAAGCCTATGGGCGTACGTGCGCTTAATAAATTTAATTTAACATAACATAACATAACAGGGCTAGCTAGGGCCTACCTTATGGGTGACTGACATGCAGTAAAAGGGGGATCACCGACATGGCACACACTTTAGGCGCCATGCCACAGTGGGGGTAAAACTGCGTGTTCAGGCCCTGCCAAGGCACAGGCCTGAGACAGGTTTGAAAGGCTACTTTGGTGGCTGGTGCAATCAGCGCTGCAAGCCCACCAGTAGCATTTCATTCACCAGCCCCGGGTACATGAGATATCACTTTACAAGGGACTGACAGGTAAATTAAATAATCTAAACAGGTGTAGACCAATCGTACCATATTTATCAAAGAGAGCACTAACACTTTATTCTGGACAGCTGCGTTAAAGTGCCCAGAGTCCTAAAACCACCAACACCATGTCAGAAAAAAGGCTAGGAGGAAGGAAAAAAGTTTCAGGGATGACCCTGCAAAAAAGGGCCAAGTCCAACAGCAGCATAACGTACATAAGCACAGAGAGGCAGTAGAACAGTGCCACCTTTTTGTTGATATGCCTCTGTTCTGCTCTATCATGTTCATATAACACAGCACAGTTACTGTGTTGCATGATTTCTACCTTAATAAAGACTAACCTTCTAACCAAGGAGGTGAGAGATGATTCTAATGCTATTGAGAGGGATTACGTTAGCCTGCAGTTTTGGGGTAGTTCTCAAAGGCAAAAATAAGTGATGGCAAAGCAAAAAGACGTAGATGCCTACATATAATACACTATCAAACAACACTGCTTGGATTGCTGAGACCGCACATGCACAAAGTAATTCAAAGGCTGTGCCACTACATTTAGATGAATACATTTAGCCTCCAATTATAAGTCCTTTGAAGAGATCACATCATGGATGTTTCTAATACGTCCAGCAGCTCTATTCTATATTCTTCTTCTTGGTATCAAGGAGTTTAAATAAAGCAATATTATAGTAAGACACATTTTTAACACTTTCAGCGCGGCGCGAATTTTCGTGCTGTGCTGAAGGTTCTAAGAAAACGTGGCCGTGACGGAACGGTTCCGTCATAAGCACAGCCCAACCGGCGCTCGTGACGGAACCGTTCCGTCACAAGCATCGAAAGGGTTAAAAAAAAGGTGAACTCAATCATATTGGACAGCAAAGCATGTGTGCTCTAAGTTAGAGGATAAAAATAATAAATAACATAATTGCATTACATTTGATAGCAATAAATCACTTCTGTGTAGAAAGTGATTCAGACAAAATCTAGCTACATTTGTCACAGCAAATAATTCAATAAGAGACCATTAAAGATGTGCACTTGACATACAGCCCCATGCAAAGCCCTACTATCATTTTGTCCAGGTCCCAGGGCAAGTTCATATTAATTAACAAGGGCACACAGGGGCCCATGGGGGCCCCTGCAGCCTTGGGGTCCACAACCTCCCCGGGACTTCATTATTATTATTTTTCTTTTAAAGTGTAGGGGGCTCCTACCCCCTCTGGCAGAGCCGGGGGCCGATACATCCCCGGGGGTATTCATGGTTAAGGGCGGGAGGTCCTTGCAGGCCCCCAAGTCCTGGGACTGCCACCCTCCCCAGGGCACTGAGTTAATAAATGTGGGGTGCCTCACAGGCCCCCCAAGCCCCGGGGAACACCTCTTCTAATAGTGGCCCAGGGAAGGAGGACCACAAGGCCCCCAACCCATTTTTGTTAATAATAAAATGCTGAGGTTCTGGGGTCCCCAGGGCCCAACAAAGTTTAAGAAAAGGGGGCCACACAGCCCCCCTTCTAGCAAAAAAAAAAACGGATGCCAGCATTTTGCCGGAGGTCCCGCCCCCTCCCTGCACCACACTGCAAACATGCCTCCTGGTGTGTTTTGGGTTGGTGAGGAAGTCCTTAGAAGCTTATGGGTCCTTAAGGGCTAACTAGCCCACCAGGTACCTCCAGTAAGCCCCACTCAGTGGGATTGCTGAGAGTGGTCTGAGGCCATGCTCCTTTTTACACCACTTTGCAAATGTACCTCTTGGCGCATTGCTGGTGGGGTGATGAGGTCTTCTTGTTTCCTGAGGACCTCAGGACTAAAGTGGACTTCATCCCCGGAGCACCAGTGCACAAGGAGTCACGTTTGCAGAGTGGTGTAAAAAGAAGCATGACCTCTGAGCACTCTCAGCAATCTAGCTGTATGGAGGTAACAGGAGGGCTAGTTGGCCCTCAGGGTCCCTCAGGAGGAAAAGGGACTTCATCCCCAACCAAGAGGGCACCAGAAGGTGCGTTTGAAGGGTGGTGGAGAAAGGGGGCGTAGCGTGTCTACCTCTCAGCAATCCCACTGTGTGGGGACTACTGGAGGTAAGAGGTAGGCTAGTTGGCCCCTAAGGACCCCCAGCAGTGAAGCGGACTCCAAGCACCATCCAAGAACATACCAGGGAGCTCTTTTGTAGAGTGGTGGGCAAAGGGGGAGTGGCCTCCAATGAGAACTTAGCATTCCTGCTGCGTGGGACTTACTGGAGATAATAGGAGGGGTAGTTGGCCCCCAAGGATGTCCTTGGGGGCCAACTACCCCTCTTGTTACCTCCAGTAAGTCCCAAACAGTGGGATTGATAAGACGTCTTCGGAGGTCATGCCCGCCTTTCTCCACCATTCTGAAAACAGGCTTCCTGGCAGACTACAGGATGGGGATGCAGTCCAATTTACTCCTGAGGGACTTTGGGGGCCAAGAAGCCATCCTGGTACCTCCTAAAAGCTGTACAGAGTGGAATTTCTAAGTGCTGGTGAGAGGCCAAGCCCGCTTTCCCCACCATTATGCAAACATGACTACTAGTTAACGAAGTACTTACAATGTAATAGGTTTCACATTCGCGAGAGTTAGAGCTATTGGAGTTGTAAATGTAAAAGTGTTTTACTAATGTTTATCTGAGAGGAGTGGATGTAGGTTGTGCGTAGTGAAATTATGTGGTATGATGTGGAATGAAATTATGTGGATAGACGTTGACTTTGATGTGATAGAAAGTATGTGGTATTTTGTGTATAGGAATTATGTACAGTGGGATTATGTGTTGTGAAGAGTAATTATGTGGTATGGTAGTCTGTGTTGTGGAGTGGTATCCTCAGGTTTAGTCTTCCTCATTTGCATAGAAGCCACACTACAAACTCAATGAAACAAAAAAAGAAGGAACCACTGAGGAGCACTTCTGGACCTAGTAAGAGGTATGAACACGGCCACTGGATTTGTGCGACTGTTTGCCTATACCGACTTTTGCACAATTATACATTTTCCGCATTTTCCACTTAATCTATCATCTGCTAAATAATCTGCAGATTTGAACAAAACAAACCTTGTTTCTAGCTCAAATGGCTCAAATGTTATAGCATGGTGGAAGGCTCTTTGAAACCTAGAAATATCACCTGTTACTTATTGCTAAATGTGGGAATTAAATTGGTACTAATGGTGTACAAAACAAACCACTCTTCCACTTTCTGCACCTTTCTTGCCTCTTTCTGTACCTCTCTTGCCTCTTTTTGTACTTCTGTTTCCTCTTTCTGCACCCCACCTGCATCTTTCTGTACCCCTCTTGCCTCTTTCTGCACCCTTCCTCCCTCTTTCTGCACCTCTTTTGCTTCTTTCTATAACCCTGTTCCTTCTTTCTGCACATTTCCTGCCTTTTTCTGTACCTCTTGTGCCTCTTTCTGCACCTCACCTGCATCTTTCTGTACCCCTCTTGCCTCTTTCTGCACCCTTCTTCTCTCTTTCTGCACCTCTTTTGCCTCTTTCTGTACCCCTGATCCTTCTTTATGCACATTTCCTGCCTCTTTCTGCACCCTTTGTCCCTCTTTCTGCACCTCTTTTGCCTGTTTCTGTACCCCAGTTCCTTCTTTCTGCACATTTCCTGCCTGTTTCTGCACCCTCTTACCTCGTCCTTTACTTATGTTGCTTCTTTCTATAGTTCTCTTGCTTCTTTCTGCATCTCTGTTGCCTCTTTCTGCACCCCTCTTGCCTCATTCTGCACCTCTGTTCCTTCTTTGTGCACTTCTCTTGCTTCATTCTGCACCCCTCTTGCATATTTCTGCACTTCTGTTTGTTCTTTTGCACTGCTCTTGCTCCTTTTTGTACTTCTCTTGTAAATTGTTGTACCTCTGTTCCCTCTCTCTGCACCTTTCATGCCTGTTTCTAAACCTCTCTTGACTCTTGCGGCAGCATTGTTGCTTCTTTCTGTACTTTTCTTGTATCTTTCTGTACCCCTCTTGCCTCTTTCTGCACCTGTGTTGGTTCTTTCGGTACTGCTCTTGCTTCTTTCTGCACCTCTGTTGCAAATTTCTGCTTCACTATAGCCTCAATGTGTACCCCTCTTGATCTTTCTGCACCTCTCTCACCTCTGTCTGCACAAATGTTCCCTCTTTCTGTACCCGCTTTGCCTGTTTCTGCAACTCTCTTGCCTCTTTCTGCAGTTCTCTTGCCTCCTTCTGTACCTCACATGCCTCTTTCTGCACTTCTCTTGCTTTTTCTGTACTCTTCTTCCATTTTCTGCACATCACTTGCCTCATTCTACATCTCTTGTGCCTCTTTCTGCATATCTCTTGGTTCTTTCTGCACTGCTCCTGCTTCTTTCTGTAACCTTCTTGCCTTTCTCCCTCTTTTACTTTTTTCTGCACTTCTATCTCTTCTTTCGGCACACCTCTTGCCTCTTTCTGCACCTCTGTTGCTTCTTTCTGCCCTTTGTTTGCCTCTTTCTGCACATCTATTGCTTCTGTATGCACACCTGTTCCCTCTTTCTGCATCCCTCTTGCCTATTTATGCAACTCTATTGCTTCTTTCTGCAGTTTTCTTGCCTCCTTCTGTACCTCACTTGCCTCATTCTGCACCTCACTTGCATATTTCTGTACTTCTCTTGCTTCTTTCTGCACCCCACTTGCCTCTGTCTGTGATTCTGTTGGTTCTTTTGCACTGCGCTTTCTTCTTTCTGTAGCTCTCTTGTACATTTCTGCACCTTTCTTGCCTGTTTCTGCACCTCTCTTGACTCTTACGGCACCTCTTTTGCTTCTTTCTGTACTTTTCTTGCATCTTTCTATACCCCTCTTGCCTCTTTCTGCACCTCTGCATGTTCTTAATGCACTGCTCTTCCTTCTTTCTGCACATCTGTTGCTAATTTCTGCTTCACTATTGTCTCTAGCCATACCCCTTTTCCCTCTTTCCTTATCTCTCTTGCCTCTGCCTACATACCTGTTCCCTCGTTCAGCACCCCTTTTGCCTGTTTCTGCAACTATCTTGCCTCTTTCTGCACTTCTCTTGCTTCTTTCTGCACCCTTCTTCTCTTTCCTACATATACTATACATTGCCTCTTTCTATATCTCTCTTGTCTCTTTCAGCACATCTCTTGGTTGTTTCTGCACTGCTTCGCCTCTTTCTGCCCACTTCCTGCCTCTTTCTGCACCTCTTTTGCTTTTTTCTGCACTTCTATCTCTTCTTTCTGTACAACTCTTGCCTCCTATTGCACCTCAGTTGCTTCTTTCTGCGCTTCTTTTGCCTCTTCCTGCACCTCTATTTCCCTTTCCTCTGTCTGCACAGCTCTTCACTCTTTCTGCATCTCTTTTGTCTGTTTCTGATACTCTCTTGCCTCATTCTGTAGTTGTCTTGCCTCCTTCTGCACCTCACGTGCCTCTTTCTGTACTTCTATGGCTTCTTTCTGCACCCCTCTTGCATCTTTCTGTACTTCTGATGGTTCTTTTGCAATGCTCTTGCTTCTTTATGTACCTCTCTTATACATTTCTGCACCATGTTCCCTCTCTCTGCACGTTTACAGCCTGTTGTTGCACCTCTCTTGACTCTTTTGGCACCTTTGTTGCTTCTTTCAGCACTTCTTTTGCCTCTTGCACCTCTGTCTGTTATCTGTGTACCCCTCTTGAATCTTTGCGCACCTCTCCTGCCACCTTCAGCACCTCTCTCACCTTTTTCTGCAGTTCTCTTGCCTATTTATGCACCTCTTTTGCTTCTTTATGCACTTTTCTTGCCTCTTTCCGTATCCCTCTTGCCTCTTTCTGCACCTCTGTTGGTTCTTTCTGCATTGCTCTTGCTTATTTCTGCATCTATGTTGCAAATGTCTGGTTCACTCTTGCTTCTTTCTGAACCCTCTTTCTTTTTTCTGCACCTCTCTTGCCTCTGTCTGCACACCTGTTTGATCTTTCTGTACCCCTTTTGCCTGTTTTTGTTACTCTCTTGCCTCTTTCTGCAGTTCTCTTGCCTCCTTCTGTACCTCACTTGCCTCTTTCTGCACTTCTCTTGCTTCTTTCTGCTCCCTTCCTCCTTTTTCTGCACTGCTCTTGCCTCTCTTTTCACCTCTTTTGCTTTTTTATGCACTTGTAGCTCTACTTTATATACCCCTCTTACCTCTTTTTCTACCTCTGTTGCTTCTTTTTGCACACCTGTTGCCTCTTTCCGCACCCCTGTTGCCTGTTTATGCACCTCTCTTGCCTCTTTCTACAGTTCTCTTGCCTCCTTCTGCACCTCACTTGCCTCTTTCTGTACTTCAATTGCCTCTTGCTGCACCTCTCTTGTTTCTTTCTGTACCCCTGATGTCTCTTTCTGAACCCTGTTGTCTCATTCTGCACCTGTCTTCAGTCTTTCTGCACCGCTCTCGCTTCATTCAGCATTTCTCTTGCTTCTTTCTGCACCTCTCTTTCTTCGTTCTGCTACCTGCGTCCCTTTTCTGCATCCCTCTTGCCTCTTTCTGCTGTTCTGCTGCCATTTTCTGCACCTCTCTTGCCTCTTTCTGCACCTTATTTGCCTCTGTCTGCACTTCTGTTGTTTCTTTCCACACCCCTGTTGCTTCTTTCAGCAATTCTCTTTCCTCTTTCTGAACTTCTCTTGCTTGTTTCTGCACCTCTCTTTTGTCTTTCTGTACCTCTGTTGCATCTTTCAGTACCTCACTTTCTTCTTTCTGCATCCCTCTTGCCTCTTTTTGTACCCCTCTTCCCTCTTTCTATACCTCTCTTGCTTCTTTTTGTACCCTGTTCCCTCTTTCTGCACCTTTCCTGTCTGTTTATGTACCTCTATTTCTTCTTTCTTAACCTCTGTTGCTACGTTCTGCACTCCTCTTGCCTCTTTCCGCACCCTGTGTGCATCTTCAGCACCTCTGTTGCTTCTTTCTGCACTACTACTCCTTCTTTCTGCACCCCTCTTGGCTCCTTCTGTACCTCTCTGGCCAATGTGTGCATCTCTCCTACCTCTTTCTGCACCTTCTAGCTTCTTTTTGCACCTCTGTTAGTTCTTTTTGAACAACTCTTGCTCCTTCTGCTCCTCTTTTGAAAATGTATGCATCCCTCATGCCTCTTTCTGCACCCCTCTTCCCTATTTCTCTACCTCTCTTGCTTCTTTTGGTACTTGTCCTGCTTCTATCTGCACTTCTCTTGCTTCTTTTTGCACCTCTTTTGCAAATTTCTGTATCCCTCTTATCTCTTTTGGCACCGCTGTTCCCTCTTTCTGTACCTTTCTTGCCTATTCCTGCACCTCATGTGCCTCTTTTGGCACCTCTGTTGCTTCTTTCTGTACTACTATTGCTTCTTTCTGCACTTTTCTGGCTATTTTCTGACCCCCTCTTTCTGTACCACTTTTGCCTCTTTGTGCACCTCTCCAGCCACTTCCTACACGTCTCTTGCCTCTTTCTGTACCTCTTTTGCTTCTTTTTGTATTTCTTTGCCTCTTTCTGTATCTCTCTTGGCTTTTTCTGCACCTTTGTTGGTTCTTTCTGCACTGCTCTTGCTTCTTTCTGCACCTCTGACTTAGAGGTAGTTTTCTCCCTGTTTTGTACTAGGGCCTAACAGGGGAGGTCATGACAATCACCGGGGCACCCCAGCCCAGAGTTTATCCAAGTATATGTAGGTATTTTCACTGTATTCTTAGTGTTTTTTAGCACATAGCACTGGCTCAAGGCCTGGCCAGGCAGAGTCAAAAAGTTAGGGGTGCTTCAGACAGACTGCATAAATTGACACACACATTTCGGTGCAATTGAAAACACATGGCACGTGAAAATATGAAATGAGGCCTAGTCATTCTGAAATGCTTGTGCTGAATTAATATGTGTTTTTGCAGTGCAGGGAAAAACTTGTGATTTAAGTGGCTTTTTTTAGCTTTGAAGATACTAATAGAATGTGTTGTCTCTTTCCAGCTCATTTCCGTTGCAATCTACATTAACTATTCCTTTCTTAAGAGATTTTGGCTTTGTTGCATATTTGGATAAACATGTTCAGTTTATAACACCTATTTTTTATAATGTGTGTTAATTAACAATGCACTAAACACTACACGTGGGGCAAAATGCTTTCTCCTTGAAAAGCTATCTAAAATATTAAAGCATGTTGCTATGAGTAAGTATTAATTTGTTTGCATGTTTTGCACAAACAATAAGAAAAGCTGCATTAAACTAATAGCTTTGCAAGGTAAGGAGAGGAGTTGGCCTACCGGCTAGGGCGCTCGACCTCGGACCTGGGCATCTGGGTTCGAGTATCGGTAACGACGCCGAAAACGTCCTGTGATTCTGGGCAAATCACTTAATCTCTCCGTGCCTAACAAAAATGAATATGTTTTCCTCATGTTTTGTAACTGGTGCTATGTAAAGCGCTCTGATACCCGATTCGGGTCAAGTTTGCGCTACATAAAACTCTTAAAAAAAAATAATCATTTATGAAGGGTATTAGTGTGGGGTGGAAAAACATAATGTGTTTATTTACATAAAGTAAATATTCTTCTGTGTTTGTTTTGTTTTTAGACCTAAGATAAATTGGCTGCCTGTGAATCCAGCAAGGCTGTGACTTGCATTAAAAAGAAGAGAGCGTGCGCAGCATATACCAGCTTGCCTCAAGTACAAAAGGAGTCAAGGCCACTGTGAACTGTACATTCTTGTTATTGGGCCATTGTACCAGTGTTAGTTAAAGTATCATTCCTGCTTGTGATGTGACAGGAAGGAGGAAAACAGAATGAAACATTTTTCCTGATAAATATTGCTAAAACATATAAATGTATTAATCATTAACGCTTCTTTTGTTGAAACCGGGATGGTTTAGTATTTGCAGTGAGATCAGAATAGTGAGACCCTCATGCCATCTTAGCTAACCAATCAGGTACAAGCTTTTTTGAATATGAAACATTTTTGTGTAGTCTGCCAAGAATTAGAGTATAATGACCTCTTAGGGGGCGTGTGGGCTTTTCTCTTTAAGCCAGGGGGCCTCTGTCAGAGAGGGAGGAGAGAGGAGAGGCAGCAGATGAGATCAGACATCATGTGGGTTAGGCACGTGATCGTCGCAGGTGCAGCCTGGGTGGAGATTACGTCCGAGGAGAGACACAGAGAGGTGGGGGTGCCTTTGCTCATATTTTTTCAGAGAAGTCCTTGCATGTCATATTACTGGTTAGGCAGATCACATTCCACTGAGGACTTGTGAAGGAGGGGCATTTTCATGGAGCAGCCTTTCTGTCAGATGATGGAGAGGTAGAGAGACAGATTGAGCATCACCAGAGCAGAGAGTTCAGCTGATTATAACAGGTTTAGATGCAAACATTCCAGGTTTATGCTTTGACTAATTAATTAGTTTTGAAAAGATGTATTTGTCTTATGCATTTATTTTTCTTTATGGGAGATTTCTGCCGGCTATTATTTATTAATTAGCCTTGCAAGACCTACTCTATTTTAAGAAACTCTTTAAGAGTTTTGACTGACATTTGCGCCACATTTCCTTTGCTACGTGTGATGCTTATATGCAGACTGTAATATGTTCTGGATTAATGCTATTTTTCCTGTTTTCAAAATTCTGTAACCTGATTGTTATTTGACTAATGAATAAAGGGTTACAGAAAAACGTATTTTTTTTACTAGAAAATAAAACCCTTTAAAATACTCAACAACTCTCTTCATCGGCTTAAATAATAATTGAATTTTTGACATGTTTATGTAAAGTCTCTTGAAGGTAATACATGGTGTCAAGGGTCCAATACCATTTCAGCGGTAAATTAGAGGTAGATGAGGTTTTGTATTCAGAAATTACCATGAAATTACAGCAGTAACAGGAGCACAGGATGACTTTGCAACAAGGCCTCTTTGTGCACCTCTGTTAGTTCTTTTTGTATATCTATTGCTTCCTTCTGCACCTTTTCTTCGTCTTTCTAGACTTCTGTTACCTCTTTCTGCATTTCTCTTACTGCTGTCTGCGCCTTTCTTCCTCTTTCTCCATATGTCCTACCTATGTGGGCATAGTTAGAAATTCGCATTTTACAAACCTTTGAAATTCGCAGAAAAGAAAACATAATTTTCATGGACGTTTTAGTTAGAAATTAGCATTTAAAAAACAGTAGAAATTCACTGAAGAAAACACAGGCTTCAGGGATGTTATAGTTAGTTGTACATTTCAGTTGTAGAAAACCGGAGATATTGGAACCCCACAATGCACTGCTGATGACGTCACATTTTAGATCACTCATGCCATGGTCTGTGAAATCACTGATGACACATCACTTAAGACATCACTGATGACATCATCCATGTGATAATCTGATGCACCTCCTCACACCCTAATATAACTTTTAATACGCACACTCTAAACTACAGACTGCCATTTCAAAACCAAAGGCACACAAATTCCAGTTACTACATACCCACTCATTGATTCCTAGGTCTATACACATCTACTCATTCACCCATACAATCACTCATACATGTAGTCACTCAGCACTATCATATGCACTCATACACCTATAAAGACACTCACACACTGCCACTTACTCATAGAGTTACTTACACACATAGTCAGTCATGCAAAGAATCAATCACACTCACGTTTACTCACATACACAATTATTCATGCACCACCTCACTTATTCTTACAGATACTAACACATACTTACTCTCTTATACAACGACTGACACAAGCACATACTCATCCATACATACACTCACCCATGCATACAGCCCTTCACCGATGCACTCTTGAACCCATACACCCAGTGAATCACCCACTCACACATCTAAGCACAGTCACACACACCCCTCCCACTCACACAGACACTCAGGCAACCAATACAGATACTCAGACAATCAATCAATAACCCATATAGACGCTCATGTAGGTACTCACCAACCCATGCAGCTGCTTACAGACTGATACAGACATTCATACAGTTTAGTCACTAATCCATGCATTCGGTAAGACAAGTTTACTCACTCACTTATACAGTCAGTCATGCACCTGTCGCCTGAGCATCCCATTACCCATGTCCGGAGGAGGGCAGAGAGCAGAACACTGGAAATCTATCTCCCATGCTGAGGAATAAAGGATGTGTCGACTGGTCTGGAAGCTGGCAGGGTCATGTAAGCTTGAGGTTCAACATGGCCTTTGTGTTGTGCCATCCACCCAAGTGAAACAAAAAAAAATTAAAGGAGCACTTCGGAGCACATAAAAGAAAACAAATATGAGAATGTGTCCGCTTCAAAGAAAGTGAACTAAAACATGTTTTCCTAGTGTAGTATAAACTGTTGAAAATTGGAAAGGGGTATTAAGTATCACTACAGAGGCATGACTGCACAGCAGTAATATTATTCCCTGTAATAGGTCACCTTATAGAATGCAAACAAAGCTACAAGCACCTGGGCATGGCAGGTTTTGAAGTAGAAACCCGTGATGATCATGTTACTTTTCTTATTAGAAATGACTAACTGATCAACAGATTAATGCAGCAAAGTAATAATTATCAACTTCTCTTCAATATGTAATGCTGCTGCAGAAAACCCGCTACTAGCTATTAATCTCTGTTATAATAGATTAAATAAAATATAAAGTTGATGAATGACATTATTCATTGCTGATTGCAAGTATATATTTTTTGTTGATCAGAAAAAGCAGCAACTAAGGCACAGTACTAATGTATGGAAACTAACCATATAAACATGGAGGTAATATTTTGGTACGTGTACAATTTGGCAGGGATTCTGCTCATACAAAGAACTGTGCACAGAGACCCAGGACCTCAGTGAATTGTGGTGGACCAAAAACTCACCTCAGTACCTAGGACCCCTAACCGACTATCATCAGTGTCTCATTAGCTCTTCGTCCTATAGCAAAGGTACCAATGAGAAGACAACCCAGAACAAGCAACTTAGGATACACTCAGGAATGGTGGAAATCAAGAACACTCTTTCGTTTTATTCTCATACCAGTCCACAGTGTGGGTAAAAAGATACAAAGTAACGTTTAAAATGTTTATTTTAACAACATGCTGTAAGATGCAGTATTTTTGCTAACATTAGCAGGCATATGATTAAAAATAATACAATCAGCATTGTTACAATTCCATAAAACACGAAAGGAGAAATCATATTATAATGATAGTGGAAACAGGTCCCATAGTGCCTTGTATGCCACCCTCCCTAGTTAGGAACTATGTTTTATATAATATTAGAAGGTCTCTTAGGCCAATACCGTCAAGATCAGCAGAGGTGAATCACATAAGGATCTGCAAAAGCTCTCTCCCTCTGGAAACAGATTTTCTCCAAGTGTTTACAATCATGCATACAGTGCAATATTAAAGGCGCTAGAATTTTAGCTAGCTGCAGCTGTGTGCATGTTGTGTCTAGAGCACGAGCCAATCAGCCCAAACAACACCTAACATTGGAGGCTTCAGCACTCATTGTGCAGACTAAGGTCGAAATGTAAGTCTAGGGACGTTGAAAACAAGCCATTCTCATCTTAAGAAATTCATGGAGCCTAACTTACAACAGTTACATGTAGTGTTATGTGCAAAAGCAGCAAAAAGGTAAAATGGCGTTTAAACTAATAAACCTATGCTAACATAGCAATGTGCGCAAGCAAGGCCCTGCCTTCACTACAATAATATGACTAGAAAGAGAAAGTAAAGGATTAGAAACATGGTATGTCATAGGAACCCTCTTCCTTTTTAGGCATTGTCCTAGTTATGTTATGTTGATACTTCGTTTACTCCAGGAGACAAATGAATATCATTTCTTTTACACGCAATAAGCAGAAAAAGTGCATTTGCATCTGACACTGAAAATAGATTTTTTTCAACACGTTCATTAACTTCCAAAGATTTAATTACATAACCAGCATCTCTAATAGCACATCGCAAAAATTCTTCATCCATGCATAGAACTGGAAGCTTGCGTGTTCCAGTCATACGAAAAGTGCATCCAAGTAGCCCAAACATTACAAGGAACCCTTCTGTTTTCAAGAGTGATGCAATATTTTTCAGAGCACAACAATAGTTTTCCTTGCTGAGGCAAAGAAATTCCAAACATTGTAAAGCAAGAATACAATCTGCTTCCGGAAACACACCTGGAGCTAATGGATTACTTTGAACCACATCAAATTTTAGAAGACATTTGATCGTTTTTTTCAGCATCTCTTCTTTTTCAACCCACTTTTTCCTACAAAAAAAATAACAAAGTAAATAGCTGGTGAATTTTCACAGTGCTTTCAGTTTTTAAAGGAACATTTTATTATTAGAAGGCCTGTGTATACCAGCATTGTAATATATATTCACAGAAAACATCAAAGGTAAAAAAAAAAATATTAGAAATCCTTTGAAACAAAATAAAGGTTCAATTAAGTTTACAGTTAGGTCAATATGTCAGTGACAACATTAATATTTTTATCTAAAAAGTCATATACATTCCCCAGTCATAGTTAGCATAGCTATCTATTATGTACCCCTATGCACTGCTTATTACCTCACATTTTAGCATCCCAAAATAAAATGATGGACAGAGTGTTGAAACTTCAAACGCTCCCCCCCAGACACAGATCTGGGGTTCACCTATTGTTATTTTGCTCACTACAGCACTCCAGTTTAGGCCCGGCTATATGCATATCAGTCTTGACCCGGTTCCCCAAGGGAACAGTCCATCCCACAATGGCAGGCCCTCCCTGGACCGGAAACAACCATCCTGGGATCGGTTTTGGGGTATCACCACTCATCAGACAGGCAGGATTGAATCCAGTGGCACAGTGAGCAAGGAACCTCACATAATACATCACTTGTGACATGCTCTACCATATTATGCACAATGCCTTCTATGGCCTAGGCCCTGACTCTATCAAAGCTATGTGACTAACAAGGAGCGTAGGTCAGCAAGTAAAAATCTGCTGCTAGTTTCAAGGTTCAAGAAGGCTAGATGGGGAGGCAGGGCCTTTTCCATTGCCGCTGCTAGGCTGTGGAACTCCCTCCCAGATGATCTGTTGGGACAAGTGTCCCATTCCCTCTTATGCTGGGCTCTGAAGACCTGGCTCTTTATACAGATATCAGTCTGAGTATATTATATTAATTCTGTAAAATTGTCTCTCCTGCATCACCTTGACACCTTGGGGCTACGTGTGTGCTCTATGACTCCAATATTCATCCATTCATTCATTATTAGTGACATTACTGGTGACATCTCAAATAAAATAATTGATGGCATTACTGATGACATCAAAACACACAAGGTGATGGACGGAATGTTGCACATTGGCAAAACATTCACCCCCAGTTACAGATCTGGGTTTGATCCATCATTATTTTGCTCACCACGCCACCCCAGTTCAGACATGACCATATGCAAATCAGTCTTGACCCTGTGCCCCATGGGAACAGTCCAGACGGAACTGCCAAGCCATGTTTTCCCTGGACCGGAATCAAGCATTCTAGGACCGATTTCTGGCTATCAGCCATCTTTAGCCAAGATAGCTTGACTCCAGTGGCGCAGTGAGCACGGGACCCACGTCTGGGCATACCCTTCCCACATAGGGTGACCAGCAAAACACATGATGGACGGAATGTTGCACATTGGCAAAACATTCACCTCCAGTCACAGATCTGGGTTTAATCCATCGTTATTTTGCTCACCACGCCAACCCAGTTCAGACATGACCAAATGCAAATTAGTCTTGACCCTGTGCCTCATGGCAAAACATTCACCCTCAGTCACAGATCAGGGTTTAATCCATTGTTATTTTGCTCACCTCACTCAGGTATAGGAGACCCCGCCCTGTAAGGAAAATAAAGTCACTATTGAAGGGGCACCCGACAAACCTCTGTTCCCTTTATCTGCCCTTCCGTGGATGTACTTAGTTGTGTGAACCAGTACTCCATTGTAGACACCTCCCTTAGGAGAAAACACTCCCAGAACACACAATTTTTCAAGTGGCTGCTCATTTTGCAATGTAAAAAAAAACACCTGTCCCATTCAGTGTAATTCCATTGATAGCAGTCTCTAGCCAGGGCAACAAGGTACTTTATTGGGTCCGATGGGGGAGCCTGAAGAACCTTGGGGGAGACTGAATACCCCTGAAGTCCCTGTCATCTCCCCACCTCCTGCGAAAGCTGGCATTGATTTTGAACAGAGTGAGCTGATGAACATGCTGTCTACAAGCAATTTGGCTCCGCCAAGCCATAGCAAACTGCTTTGTCCCAGGGTGGGAACACCTGGACAATGCAGTAGCTGGCCCTGGGGGGTGGAAGTCCCCAGGGCCATGTTGGCTCCAGGTGGGGAGACTGTGCAGCCCCCGTCCTTTCTTTCTATTGGCCCTGGGGATGTGGTGGATCTCAGTAGTGAATGGAGTCTGAGCACCCCCTGTATTATTTCTAATTAATGCCCCAGGGAGGTGACAGCCTCTGAGGCTGCAAGTGGGTCCATACCACCCCTGCATTATGTCAAATCAAAGCCCAGGGGAGATGGCAGCCCTGGACTTGCAGGGGGGCCACAAGGCCACTCCTATTATGTCTAATTAAAGAGCCAGGAAGGTGGCAGCCCCTGGGGATGTGGGGGTCTGTATGACCCCCTACATTATTTTCAAGTAAAACTCTAAGTAGGTGGTGATACTCAGGGCTTGGGGGTCTAGGAGACCCCACAGTTTTAAAATGTGAACCCTTGGGGAGGTCCCTAGGGCATTAGTAAGCTCCAGAGGGGGGTCCATGTGCATCACCTCCTTTATCTGCATAATGTCCCCGGGACCTGGCTCAACTGAGTACCAATAATGAATGAACCGCAGGATCCCACACTTTTTTCTAAGGTTTTCGGTTGGATCCACAGATTCTGAAGAAAATGTAAAAAACTAGGAGGCCTAGGGGTCAGGGTGTATCTACCCTGCCCCTTTTCTTTTTAAATATTTTTGGGGACAGGGACTTGGTTCAATTGAGTCCCAACATGGCTGTCAACACTTCCTTGTTGAAGTGTTGGCAGCCAGTCAAATTTCAATAGGGTTTCAGTAGGATTTTGGGCTCCCAGATATCAATATTATTAAACTTAGATATCTCTGAAACTGCGGAATATATTTACACTAAATCACAAAAAGCCCACTTTCTGGACCAACATCTAGCTTTCATCCAAAGTTTATGTAATTCTGTTCAGCGGTTCGAGCTGTAGTCGAGTTAAAAAAATGAAAAATCCCCATAGACATAATATGGAGAAAATGTGCTTCATTACTCCAAGTCTTAGTCTTCCTCGCCACAGTAATGACCAGTGAGCAGTCCGCTCCCACAGAAACTCCAAGTAAAACTTACATACTAGTCACCGTATCTCTCCAATATGCCCCTCCGTGGCAACAACCAATCATATAAAAGGACACAAAAGTCAGAGCACAACCTGTAAACAAAGCCATTGACATGAAGCCACAATGAAGGGCCGGGATAGAAGGGAAACTACACTGTGGCGAGGAAGACTAAGACTAGGAGCAATGAAGATTACCAGTCAGTAACCGGGCACTATCGCTTCGCCCGCCTTCCTTGCCACAGTAATAACCATTGAGCAGATACCAAAGCTTTATCAGCTTCATGGATAGAAACATAGCCCACATATGGAGGGCAGTACAAAACTAAATGTATTGATAACAATGGAGAGAGACACACATCTGAAGAAACCACAGAGTCCAGGATCGAAGAGGCAAAGTCAACAGAAGCCCCACCCCCAATCTCAAGCCGGTAATGAGATATGAAGGTATGAGGAGAAGGCCAAGTGGCCACCCTCCAAAAATCCTCACTGGAAACACCTTTAAAGGCGGCCCAAGAATGAGCAACAGATCGAGTAGGACACCCCAGAATAGGATGAGAGGGAACCACAGATTGTGTATCATACGCCAAAAGAATAGTCTCCTTTATCCATCTACGGAGAGTGGAAAGAGGCAGCTTGAGGCAGCACTGAGCCAGACCAAAAGTGACAAAGAAATTGTCCACCTCACAAAAGGAAGCTGTGCAAGACAAATAAATCATCAAACCATGCTTAATATCCAAAAGGTGCAATAGAGACTCCTCGGCCGATGAAGGAACAGGAAAGAAGACTAGGAGCACCACTTCCGCAGAATTATGAAAAAATGAGTCCACCTTAGGGGCAAAAAAAGTATAAGCCTATACTCCAAAATCCCCAAAAAAGGAGTGAACCCCAACTCCCCAACACGTCTGGCAGAGGCAATAGCCACCAAAAACACCACCTTAAGGGCCTCATTAGGATGGCGGTTTTTCCGCATCCTCCGGGCCGGCGGAAGTGTCCGCCGGCCTGGAGGATGCGGAAAAACCGCGGCGGAGACTCCAAAGACCCACCGCCAAATTAGGATGGCTGGTGGGTCTGGAATTCCGTCCGCCGCTTTTCCGCCGCGGTCGGCTTCCGACCGCGGCGGAAAAGCTATAACATGGCAGGCGGTGTCTATGAGACACCGTCCGCCATATTATGATGTTGGTGTAAATATGCTTTTCCACGGCGGCTTTTCCGCCATGGAAAAGCATACGGGCATTCACTTTGGGGGCCCGTTGCGGGCCCCCTGGGTGAATGGGGGGTGGGGGGTGCACATGGGGGGTACCTATGGTACCCCCCTGCATTTGCGTACACAAAGCAGCAGGCACCGTGCGGTGCCTGCCGCTTTGTGCATGTAAATGCAACACATGCATTTTTAACATTGCGGCGGGTGCAGCTTGAAGCTGCACCCGCCGCAATGTTAAAAATAGAGGATGTGACCGCCACCTTGGCGGTCACATCCTAATCAGCACGGAGGGAACGCCGCAGCCCCTGCGGACGTTCCCTCCTCCTCAAGGGGGGCGGACGGACGCAAGTCCGTCCGCCATCCTAATGAGCCCCTAAGTGTCAAAAACTTCAAGTCCACTGACTACAAAGGCTCAAAGGGAACCCCTTTCAAGGCCTGCAACACCAATGGAAGGTCCCAAAGGGGAGGAGACAACACCAGACAAGGGTGTTGAAAAGCCAGAGATTGGAAGAGACGAGCATCCAAGGGCTCCACAGACATAAAAGGGAGTCCATGAAAAGCACAAATGGCAGCCCACTGGACATGGAGGGTAGAAAGGGCCAAGCCCAAATCAAAACCTTCCTTCAAAAAATCCAGGACCCGAGCAGGATCCAAATCCTCAACAGACCAACCATGACAAGGACACCAACTAGCAAAGTTCCCCCAATGCTTAGCATAAGACTTCAAAGTCGAGGGGCACCTGGACTGCTGGGTAAGACTTGCAACCTCCACAGAAAGATCAGAGAACACCATTCAAGAACCAAGCCTGCAGACCCATGGACCGGAACACTGGAAGAGGAACCAGAGGGCCCCTCAAGGGATAGGGCTGGAACAGTAACGCCAACCCCAACAATATTGGAAACCACAGGCGGAAACACAAACCCGGGACCACCATAAGCAGCAATGCCCCATCCGTCTTCATCTTCTGCAACACTGCCGGAATCAGGGGAACTGGCAGAAAAGCATACAACATGCCCCTCGGCCACAGGAAGGACATCGCATCCACTCTCCGAGCATCTGGACAAGACATAATTGTGCAGAAACAATGGATCTTGGCATTGTCCGGAGACGCAAACAAGTCCACCACCGGACACCCAAACTGTCTCTGCAACTTCTGAAACATCAACTGGGTCGGAGACAAAGACCCGTGGAGGGAAAGACCCTGCTCCGACAATCTGCCACTATATTCTCCCGTCCCGGGAGATAAATTGCTGACAGGGACGCCAATTTCGATTTCACCCAGGAACAATTCAGGCGACTCAGGCAACTGAGGGAATGAACCCTGCAACCCCCTTGATGATTGATGTACGACATAAATCACCTGGTTGTCCATCAGGGCCTGAACATGGTGATCCTCCAGCAAAGCAGTGAACGCTAACAGACCAAACTGAATCACCTTCAACTCACTGTATTTGGAGGAACAAGACATCAGAGCCTCCAACCACTCACTCTGTACTGAAGCATCGTTCAGTGTAGCCCCCCCAGAGAAACAAGCTGGCATCTGTAGTGACCACTCAAGAGGAAACAATTAGAAACGGACAACCCCTGGACAGATGATTGTTGTTCAACCACCAACCCAGATCGTCCCTCACCTGCCTGACACAGGAACCCCCTGATTGAAATCTTGACCACAGGGGCACCAATGAGACAAAACAAGGTTCACTACATTATACAAATGGAGATGAGCCTACAGAACCACCAACAATGAGGAGGACATCAGACCCTGGACCCTCAACCACATTCTCACAAGAGGGCAAGTCCCGGACAACAGGGACTGAATCTCCGACAGTCAATTTTCATGCAGGAGGCAGGAACACCAACACCAACTGTGTCCTGAAGTGAGCCCCAATGTACGTCAGATCCTGAGAAGGAACCCGGCAGGACTTCTTCCGATTCACCAGAAATCCTTGACCCTCCAGGACCTGGCAAATTTCCTGGACATGGAGCTCCGCCTTAGAAAAAGAAGAAGCAGACATCAACAAATCATCCATGGAAGGAAAGATCTTAATACCCCTCCCATGTAAATGACCCATCAGAGGGGCCGGAACTTTAGTAAGGACCCGGGGGGAGGAACACAGGCCAAAGGGCAATACCTTGAACTGAAAAATCTTGCCCATGACATAGAAACTGAGAAACTTCTGAGAGTTCAGATGGACCGGTACATGGAGTTAAGCATTCTGCAGGTCAATGGAAGGCAGAAAATTCCCCTTAGTGATCAGAGGGAGGATCACCTGTAAGGACACCATCTTGAATGTTATGGGAGGAATGAACCAATTCAACCACTTCAGATCCAACACAGGTGTGAGGGTCCCTGGTATGTTTCTCAACCAGGTAGAGAATAAAGTACACTCCCAGCCCCTGATGATCCACGGGCACCGGAACAGCAGTGCTCTTTTCCACAAGACAATGGATGCCGTCCAACAGAGCCACCTTCTTTAGATAGTTCCTTGGGCAAGGAGTGACATTTCAACACCACCTAAAGAACCCATTGATCCGACACAGTTCACCGCCTGTTGTACAAAAAGAGAGACAGTCGACCCCCACAGGATCCACTCCTGGAGCATCCCAGTCAGGACTTGGTGGGAGCAGAAGAGGAAGAAGAATTGGAAAAGAACCTGGATTTGTCAAAGGAAGGAGCACTCCGGCCAAGTTACCATTGGCGAAAGGACTGAGGAGCCCATCCTTGACGAGTATGACGAGTAGGACCAAAGGCCGTACAACTCCCAAAAAAGCATGAAAGCCCTGCTCTCTCTTGAGCCAACAGTTTACGATGTTCAGCAGACTTCTTTACCAGATCCTCCAAGGGAGCACCAAACAGTTTAACTCCAGAAAACGAGATTTTCATGAGTAAACACTTCTACGCAGCATCAGCTTTCCAAGAATGTAACCACAACGGGCGATGAGCTGCCACAGAAGACCCAGCTGTAAAAGCCGCCGCACCCAAAGAATCCAAGAAAATCTCAGAAAGCAGCCGCACCTGTTATTCCATCAGTGCCAGAGTAGGAGAAACGTCCTCGCCCTGGTCCAACAAGGCAGCCAAAGTCTGCATGACATAGGATGTATAGGTAGCAGCCCTAATGGAAAAATTGGCAGCAGAAAAATTGTGTTTCACTGCCACATCCACCTTTTTATCAACAGGATCTGCTGGGCAAGAATCCTCAGAAGTAACAGTACCCTGAGAAGACATGCCAGCCATCAAAGAATCCACCTTCACTGAGGCCGGATATTTTACCACAAAGTTCTGTAACGGATATCGTTTGGCCAAAAGCCTGGGAAAGTTATTCTTATCCACATCCCTCCATTCAGTTTCCAAAATGTTCAAGACAGAGGAGTTGAGCGGCACTGACTCTTTCAATTGTTGGATCATAGCCAGGGAAGAGACCACGTCCATAAACCCAGAAGACTCCCCAGAGTGAGCAGAAAGCAACTCAGCACCTTCCTCCATCATGACACGACCAAAAATGTCAGACTAAACCATGACAGCAAGCTAGAATGATTAAAAAGTGTACTATTGCCATAGAAACCAGGAAAATAACTCAGACCGGTCACCGGGACGCCCGTATCGCATTCTGTTAAGTTTTAATGGGGTGACCCCATAAAACTACCCGATCTGGGTCATAATAGCAGTACGTTTAGAAAAGGGTCAAGGTAGTCCCTATAACTTTATATTACCATCAACAATTCACCAGAAAAGTTTTTTTTCGTAAGTTCATCAGAAAAACAGATTTATTTTGAAAAAGTAACAACATTCATTCAATGCTCTTGTGAATCAAAGCATTAATGTCGATCCATGAAACTACTTTTAATATATTTCTATTGCATGTAATATTTACAGTGCTCTCAGTGAACTAGAGAAAAGGAAGTTTATGAGGGAAATGGGGGTGATTAGGTAGGTGAGGGACTGGGTAAAGGTGGTGTGACATAGGCACAGTTTCATGTATGTACAGTTGAACCTTTACAGCCTAATTTAGGTCATAGTTCCCAGATGGGCAGCAAACCGCTCCGAATGAAATATGCAATAATTATATTACATATAGGGACATTTAATGTCCTATAGGAAGGAATATTGAAAAGCAGGAAGGAGACTTACTGAAAAGGACTTTTTGCATGGATAAAGCATTTAGTTAATAACATGGAGTCAAAGTCAATAGCCACACGTTTGTATAATTGAAATAGTGACAAAAATATATTAATAGTGACAAAAATATATTAGTACAATACATGACATGTGCAACCAACAGGCATCATATTCCACAAAATCCCCATTAAATCTGTAAGACCTTGGGCTTTTCTCTCCTCATAATGTGGCCTAATGAGACCTGGTCTTTTTCAACAGCAAAGATTCTAGGGTCATGGTTGTGTGTCTTAGGCGTTCATCTGGTCTTGTGCGACTAATTAGGTGTAGTGTAGTAACCTGAATGGGCCTATTCTTGTTCTAGGCCCGCCATTTGGGCATAGGTGGCATCCAGTTCGTTGAGACCATTGTCCACTGTGTCCAATAGGTGCATCCTCTTGCATTCCCTGATGTTCATGATTGGGCTCAGTTCGCCTTCCCTTGGACCTAAAGTTATTTTTTCAAGCACCAGCCATTTCATTGATTCTGGGGTGTGATTTTTGGCGCAGAAATGCTCGACCAGGGGTGCTCCTGCTGTCTGGCATCTGATCCGACTGCAGTGTTGCAGGATTCGTTTTTTTACCCTTTGTTTAGTTTTGCCCACGTACATGAGGTCACATGGGCAGAGAATGGCATATATCACTTCACTGGTGTTGCAATTGGTATGTGACTTCAAATTCATAACGTGGTTCCTGTAGTTCAGAGGTTTTATTTCTAGACATATTGAGCAGGCTTTGCATCTTGTACATCTGTAGTGTCCCACTACCTCAGGTAGGTTCCATAGTGTCTGAATCGTTGGGGCAGGTGGTGTTTCCAGCAATCAGCGAACTACATGGTCCCTGATGTTCTTCACTTTTTTCAAATGCGTGCATCGGAGGTTCGGCCATCTCATTGGTGTCAGCAATCAGGCCCCAATACTTGTTGATTGTCCTTTTTATATCATTACTTTTTGTACAATGTGTAGTTACACATATCATTCCATCCTGTCCAGAGGTGCGTTCTTAGGTGTCAGCAGATTCTCTCTATCGTTATACCAGGCCCTCTTTCTGGCGCTTTTAACTAGTCTTTTAGGATATCCTCTCACCAAAAGGCGGGAAAGGAGTTCATCAGCTGCCTTAAAGAAGTCTTCTCTCGTGTGGTGGCTGGTATATCTCAGTAACGTGTTCCTTTCCGCCGGCTTTCTACACAGTGTATTGTATAAATGGTCCTCATTGACTTTTATGCTGATGTCCAGAAAGTCTATGGTTTCTCAATTCGAGTGCATGGTGAACTTGATATTTTCTGATTGAGAATTCAGCCAGTGAAGGAAAGATGCGAGGTCTTGTTTGTCTCCTGTCCATATCATTAGCACGTTATCGATATACCTTTGCCATTCGGTGATGTTATTCCTGTATGGGTAAAGGGGTGATAGAATGCAGCTCTGTTCATAATCATCCATAAACAAAATAGCCAGATCTGGGGCAAAAGCTGCCCCCATAGCCACACCCTTACTTTGAATGAAGAAATCCTTTTGGAAAACAAAAAAGTTCTTTGTCATAGCTACTTCTAGCAGTTCTATTATGAATTCCGTAGGCAAGGCAGCGGGTTGAGGTCTCCTTTGCAAAGCTCTTTTCATCGATTCAAGTGCAGGTGACTGTGGAATGCTCGAATAGTGCGAGACGATATCCATCGTTACCAGTATTTGCTTGTCCTTGTCGAAAGCCTTTTTGTCCACCAAGTTGATCACTTGCATCGTATCTCTCACATACGTTGCCTTAGTCTCGGCTAGTGGTTTCAGGAAAATATCCACATATTTACACATGGGTTCCAAGAGAGACCTGCATCCCGATATGATAGGGCGTCTTGGTGATTTCAGTGGATTCTTGTGCACTTTGGGTAATGTGTAAATTGTGGGCACATTCATTTTCCCATGTATAAGGCTCTGTAACAAACGCGGCGACCAGCTAGGAGCCGGCATGAAGCCACGCCCCATAGGATGACCCATGAGCCTGCTAAGGCCAGGTAGCCTCCCAACTGCCGAGCAGCACCACCTGTGCCTGCTCGCTCCACAGCTGCCGCTCCTTGCACATGCTCATCTCCTTTGTACCCCGGTCTGCCGTTGTGCATTTTGGATCGCTTTTAAACCTGTTTCATTTTCTGCTGTTGCAATTTAGTTTGTCCACTAGCAATGTATTCACTGTTGCCCAGTCCGCTCCCCTACCCCCTTTTCTTGTCTTCTGCTAGCAGTTCCTGCTGCAGCCCCCTGAGGCCATGCCCCCTCGCCATCCCGCTCCAGCCTCCCAGATGCTCCTCCCTCCCTCCCCACCTCAAATGGCGGCCGCCGCCTAGACGAGCAGCGGACACACGCAGTGGGCATGCCAAAGGCAAGCCTGTCTGCGCCCTTCCGCGCCTGGACCGCGCCCAGCGTCAGAGCCCCTGTACCCCGTGCAAGCCAATACACCAGACTCCGATACGATGCCAACACCCTCCTTGCCCTCAACACAGGCCGAGATCACCCCTGCTTCAAGGCCACCCCGAAACGCACCCAAGGACCCTTCTCCTGCCACACCTGCAACTTCACCTGCGACAGAACCTCCAAATCTCCAAGGACCGGACCCAACAACCTCCGCTGCATACTCCTCAACACCCGCTCCACACGCAAATATGCCGTCGAGCTCTCTGACCTACTCAACACCTCCCGAGTCCGCCCCAGACATGGCCTTCCTGACCGAGAACTGGTGGAACAACTCCTCGGCACCTGACATTGCCATAGCCATCCTGGACAGCTACAAGATCTCACGCAGAGACCGCACCAACGGAATGGGAGAAGGAATATCCATTGTCCACAAGTCCACCCACCAGGGGGTCGAGCGTGGGTTCGGCAGCACCCTCCAGGTCCACACTCTTGCAGACTGCCTCTACACCACCGAACACCTTCACTTCCAAACCCCCCAGACCTCAGGGCCCCCTTCAGCAACTCCATCGCCGACCTCGCCAGCACCGACACACTCGCCTCTAAGGATTACATCCTCCTCGGAGACCTGAACTTCTACCTCGAGAACAACAATGACACCAACTCCGCCACCCTGATCGACAACCTCGCCAACCTCGGCCTCTGACAACTCGTCACCGAACCCACCCATGCCACTGGCCACACGCTCGACCCCGTGTTCTCCACAAGCACCAACATCGCCTTCAACCACATCACCGAACTCCACTGGACCGACCACCGCTGCATCCACTTCACCTTCAAGAAACCAACCACGCACCACCGCACCCAACAGCTCGCCCGCCGCTCCTGGAGCAAAGTCACCAAAGACCAGCTGACCTCCACCTTCGCCGAGAACCCGCCCACGGACCCCACTGACACAGATGCTACAGCCCGAAACTTCGGACAGTGGATCGACGACTGCGCCAACACCCTCGCCCGGCTCAAGAAACATCCACCAACTACTCCAGCAAGAAAGCCGCCTGGTTCACCGAAGAACTCCAGACCTCCAAACGTGCGTGCCAGAAGTTGGAGAAGAAATGGCTCCACGACCGCACACCAGACAGCCACATAGCCCACAAGGACACCATCAGCAGACATCACCACCTCATCAGAACAACCAAGAGATCCTCCTTCAATGCCCGCCTGGACTACAACTCACACAACAGAAAATAACTTTTCATCATAATGAAGGAACTGTCCAACCCTAGCGCCAACACCAACGACGTCCCGCCCGCACAAAATCTATTCCACTCACTAGCCACCTTCTTCCATCGCAAGATCTCCGACATTCATGACAGCTTCAACACCCCATCCACCCCGACCGCTACAGACCCTGCCCTGAACACCACCTGCCCCACCCAGCTGACCTCCTGGTCCAACGTAAACGATGACGAGACACGCAAGGTCATGAACTCCCTCCACTCAGGATCACAGTCAGACACCTGCCAACACCACATTTTCAACAAAGCAGACGCAACCATCGCACCCCAACTACGGAAGGTCATCAACATCTCTTTCGACACAGCAACATTCCCGGAAAGCTGGAAGTGCGCCCAAATCAACGACCTCCTGAACAAGCCCAAGGCGACCCCAAAGACCTCAAGAACTTCCAGCCCATCTCCCTCCTCCCCTTCCCGGCGAAGGTCATTGAAAAAATCGCCAACTCACAGCTGACCCGCCACCTTGAGTACAACAACATCCTAGACCCATCCCAATCCGGATTCAGACAGAACCACAGCACCCAGACATCCCTCATCGCCACCACAGACGACATCAGTCCCCAACTGGACAGCCGCGAAACGTCAGCTCTCACCCTCCTGGATCTGTCGGCTGCCTTCGACACGGTCTGCCACCACACACTAAGAACACACCTCCAAGAAGTCGTAATACAGGAGAAAGCCCTGGACTGGACCACGTCATTCCTCTCCTGCAGAACCCAGCGAGTTCGCCTCCCACCCTTCAGATCCGAAGCCACCAACATCATCTGCGGCGTACCCGAGGGCTCACCCCTCAGCCCGACCCTTTTCAACGTCTATATGGCACTCCTCGCAGAAGTGGCCCGCCAGCACGACCTGAACATCATCTCTTACGCCAACAACACCCAACTCATCCTCTCCCTCACCAAGGACCCTCACACCACCAACAACACGAGGGAATGAAGGCCGTCGCTGACTGGATGAGGAGCAGCCACCTGAAGCTGAACTTGGACAATAAGGAGGTCCTCATCCTCGGCCCTAACCCCTCTGCATGGGATGACTCCTGGTGGCCGACCACACTGAGAACAGCACTGACACCCACGGACCACACACGGGACCTAGGTTTCATCCTCGACTCCTCACTCTCCATGACAAAGCAGGTCAACGCCATCTCCTCCTCCTGCTACAACACCCTACGCATGCTATGCAGGATCTACAAGTGGATCCTGACCGAAACCAGAAGAACGGTGACTCAAGCCATCGTCAGCAGCAGGCTGGACTACGGCAACGCACTCTACACAGGAATCCAGGCAAAACACCTGCAACGATTTCAACGCATCCTAACCGCCTCTGCCCAACTGACCCTCATCGTCCCCCACCGCACCCGTATCACCCCCACCTCATAGATCTGCACTGACTCCCCGTCAACAAGAGGATCACCTTCAAGCTCCTCACCCACGCACACAAAGCACTCCACAATACTGGACCAGCCTACCGGAACACCAGACTCAACTTCTACACCCCCACCCGCCAGCTCCGCTCCACCAGCCTTGCACTTGCCGCTGTCCCACGCATCTAACAAACATCCTCCGGCGGCATATCCTTCTCCTTCATCGCCGCCAAGACCTGGAACTCCCTCCCCTCTAATCTGCGGCAGACCCAAGACCTGCTCAACTTCAGAAGGCTCCTCAAGACCTGGCTCTTCGAGCAGTAGCAGCACGCCCCCTCAGCGCCTTGAGACCCTCAGGGGTAAGTAGTACGCTTTACAAGTTCATTGATTGATTGATTGATTGATTGATTGATTGATAGGCCAACGACCAGTACAGAAGACCCAGCCGCTGTCCCGCGGAAGCCGGTAAGATACGGGGGAGGAGGGAGCCATGCGGAAACTGAGTCCTCCTTCCTAACCCCACAGGAAGTGAGCGTTAACATAGCCTCACACTAGACCTGCTAAGTCCACTATAGCAGGACTTGGAGGAGCAAATGAAGGCAGTTCCAGGCACGGCACCTCTGAGTGTCAACTAGTGCAGGACCGAGGAAGAATGCCAAAAGTGCCAAAATAAAGGCGGTGACAAATTCCCCTTAATGGGGCCCATGAGTCCGCTAGAGCAGGACATCTGACCCAATTTACCTGCTCATCATGAACCTGAACAGCACTCGGACCAGTGCAGAAGCAAAGCAAAAACAGGTTGTGCTCCGACTTCAGTATCCTTTTATATGTTTGGTTGTTGCCACTGGGGGCCATATTGGAGGGCTAGGGAGACTAGTATGCAAATGTTACTTGGAGTTTCTGAATGCTCAATGGTTATTACTGTGGTGAGGAAGATGGATAAGGAGGTAATGCCTTAGGTGAAGAGGTATTCCAGGACTTGGTGGTGAGGTATGAGAAGGATCTTCCTTTAGTGGATCCTTGGGATGGCGGCCAAGGCCAGTTAGGTGGAGTGTAGGTGTCTGGCAGGTATTTTGGAATGAGAGGGCTTTGTAGGCATGTGTGAGGAGTTTGAAAGTGATTCATTTGTTGATTGGGACGCAGTGTAGTTCTCAAAGGTGTTCGGTGATGTGGCTGCAGTGGGGGATTGTGAGGGCCAGGCAGGTTGGGGTGTTTTAAACATTAGCTGGCACATGCATGCCATTTGCGATTCCTTATTAGTGAAAAATAAGGATTCGCTAATAAGGAATAGCAAAAGGCTATGCATTTAGAAATCGCTTAAAATATAGCGATTTCGAAACATTCCTTAATTGTGACTTGCAAGTTGCGAGTCGCAATTAACAAATACCTCCCCATTCATTATTATATGCCTAGAGGCCCCTAGGAATGAAAGGGAAGACATTACAGAATCGCAAATTGAGAATGCAATTTCTAGGGTGCCAGAGTGTCAAAAGAACACTCTGTTGCACCCTGCATATGAGTACATCTTGCACACACACATGCCCCAATGGCGTGTAAAATGGAACTTTGAAAAATGCACTTTAGTGCATTTTTCAAAGTTTTTGCAAATTACCATGAAGTTCAACTTCAGGTTAATTTGCTCCCCCTATTAGCAAATGTGCTATTTTTTAAACTTAATGCATTGCATTTAAGGAATCTCAATTTGAGATTCCTTAAATGCAATCGCAATTTAAATAATCGCAATTTAAAGATTACTTAAATTGTGATTTTTGCATTTGGGATGATGCATCCCAAATGCAAAAATACCGGTCGCAAAGGGTTTCTGAGAATCTGCCCATTTGTGACCGATTTTGCTTGATGCATGTGTGTTTCTGTAGTTTCCTGAGGAGTTTCTGGGTGAAGCCGGTGTGGAGTGTGTTGCCATAGGCGAGTCTGCTTCTGACCAGTGCGTGGATTACCATATTTTTCAGATTCAGTGGGGATCCATCTGAATGTCTGTCGAAGCAGGCGGAGTGTGTGGAAGCATGATGGGGATACTGTGTTGATATGGTGGTTCACTGTGAGCGAGGAGTACAGTATGATGCCGAGGTTACGTGTGTGGTCCGTGGTGGTGGGGGGTGTTCCCAGTGTGGCAGGCCAAAAGGAATCATTGTAATCTGAGGTGATGGGTCCCATGATGAGTACTTTAGCTTTTTACGAGTTGAGTTTGAGGCAGCTGTCTTTCATCCAGATTGCAATGGCCTTCATCCCGCTGTGGAAGTTGATTCTGGCTGCTGTGGGTTCATTGGTGAGGGAGAGGATCAGCTGGGTGTCGTCCACATAAGAGACGATGCTGAGTACATATCAACAAAGTTTGACAGAGGAAAAATTGAATTTCTTTGTCAAAGATTTGTTAGCCCACTCCTAAACTATGCCATCCTGTAAACAGGGGAAGCTATGCTTGGTACACAGTACTAACTGGGTTGATTGTCTGCCAACATCATCTCTGTTACAAAGGTATAAATAAAAGATGCAGAAAAAGGAATAACTCGAGAACTACTGGCCACTTTTGGCTGGGCACATTATACCTAGTTTCCCAGGTCCACATATTTTTCTCTGAAGTCTGACTCACACCCTGTGTCACACATAGGCGTCAGGCATACAATATTTCTCATGCCCAGTGGTCCAAGTGTACCGTCTGTGTCACACCCAGTGATCTAAGCAACCAACACCTTTCTCTCCTTTCAGATACCAACAGTGCCAATAAACCAATAGCACTGAGAAAACCTTTTTGACTAAACATCTATGAGATTGAGGTGCCAACTCTTCTCAATCAGGGTAACTTTATCACAAAAATAGCATCCTAGGAGTAATCAAGGACTATACAATAAATGTTTGCCTTTCGAAGCATGCTGACTATCGAAGAATTCCGCTGAATTGCATTTGAAGGCGCCTTATGACTTCTCAGCTAGGACATGCACAATAGGCAATATACCGGATTCTGTCAGTGGCAGGGTGCTCAGGTTATCTTTTTTCTCTCCGAGTTTACCATACATAAAATGCTTTAAATTATTTTCTGATGTAGTCTCTTATCCTCTGTGACGGCTTCTTTATGACGGACCTCCTTCCTGTGGATTCAGCAGAACTTCCTGAACTGTTGCACAAATGCGAGTCCATCCGGGCAGGGTGTCCTTCATTTAGGTGAAGTCGGGTTCAAAGTACCAATCAGCTCCTGGATGGCATGCCAAAATGTTACTTGCACACAAAATACCTTTCAAAAAACAAGAGACAAGAGGAGTTTTGCAAAACAGGAGCAGTTTATTTATTTAATACAGAGGTTGGGAGAACAGTTACAGGCACTGCGTTTGAAGAAGGCTCAATTTACAATTGGCCTGTGGCCTTCTTTTATACAGTTCATCGTAGGTGATAAAGGTTTCTGTTGATCCTGTGTTTTCATTCTCATAAATAAATGTATAATTTTCCATATTAGCATTGATTTTTTCCATAATAACATTACACCCCTATATGAAGAACAAACTGCAATTCATTGGTGGGCAGCAAATTACCAGTATCATAAATTGGCCTAATGTAATAAACTCTCAATATAAAAAAATGAACACAGCAACACATTGTCCTGCCTAGTTACAAGATTATTGAACTCTTTTATAGATTACACCTGTTGAAAGCCAGACCTTGTTGCTTTCCAGAAAGAATTAAACACAGACTTCATCTGGAAATACTTCACTGACCAACCCCTCTTTCATTCCCTTCCCTATTCAATGAATAATGACCATTCCATTATTGGTAGACGGCTCTGCTGCTTTGTGGCTAGGAGACAACTGTAGAATTATGTTAAATAAATAAATATAAATAATAAACACTAAAACTGTCCTATTATTCACCGCAAATTGTTTTAAGAGATATCAACCACTGGACTAAGGGGACAAAATGCTCCAAAAATATGTAATCTATCAGTGATTATCTGATCTCTCTCACTAGAGATCGTACCTTCTCTCTAAAATATACTAAGATATTAAAGTTAGCATTTTGTCTTCTTCTTACTGAAAACAGTGTGTGACATAGATCGTCTATTTCTGTTTATCGTTTAGTGTCTTAACCATAGCCCTCTGTCTCTTAGGAATAGATTTAGAATCATTTAGATCATATGTTATCTGATTCATGACACTCTACACACTCTAAGAAATCTTTCTGGGGACAGAAGATACTATTAGTCTTAAATGAAAGGGGAGTTAACTGGAGACTCAATTTATTTTATTGATAATGCTAACAATATGAAGTATATAGATTATAGAGTGGCAAATATTCCCACCATGCAAGCCACTGGCTTGTGAAGTTGGATGTAGCACTGAAGAAGCCATTTGGAAAATTGTTGATACACTACATTTACTTGATAAAAAGTGGCTTCAGCATGCCCATCCTTCTTAAACCATCACTGTTTGAATGCTAAACCATAGCACCCTACTAATTTGTTTATTTATTTATTAAGGATTTGTAGTGTGCATGGCTGCCTCAGCAACGAGGCGTCCCAGCGCAACCAGAAACCAGAGACAAAAGCAGGGACTACCTAGCACCTAAACATCATAGAGTGGGAACAGCCAGGTTTTTATGGTTTTTCGAAACATCAAGAGATTAGAAATACCTCTAATATTCGCTCGGAGGGAGTTCCAAAGTTTCGCCGCTCGAAGGCCGAACGAACGGCCTCCTGCCCTCGCTCTCTAAACTCGAGGGACACAGACAAGTGCACGAACAGCGGATCTCAATGCGCACCTGGGCACATAGGGCATCAGTAGACAAGATAGCCCATCAGGGGCTTGGTGCATCAAGATTTTATAAGTAATGCACAATATCTTAAATTGAATGCGCTTATCGATGGGCAACCAGTGAAGCTTGGGAAGCACATGCGCCATCGAGCAGGATCTAGGTAGAGCCACTAAAAGACTTAATACACTCAACAATAGAATGGGCATGAATGATGCATTATCTACATTAATTGAATACTGATCTGAACAATTGAAATAGAGCAATAAAGCTTCAGCCATTCGGCTCTAGGTCTGGTGGTTCTATGAAGCCCTTTCTGTTAATGCACTCTTTAATCTGTACTAACATCTTTTACCATGCTTCTTAATCACTTTAAAATAAATTATAATCGATATGGAGATGAGACACAACTACTCCGAACAGCATTGTCCACAAAAGGTATATCACTACTAGAGCAGACTCTTAAAGACATTGAATCCAGGATGACTTTTCCCATATGAAATAAAACATCTCATCATCATGTATTTAATCTATTTTGTATACAAATGGTTTATTTGATCCCACTTCAAGCTTGACTAGACTCGCTCAGAGTACGGGACTGCAAACCTCATATTATGGAGTATCTTCTTCTCACAAGTTAAAAACAAAACACACATATGCAAACACACATACCTGGATGCAAAGACATACAAATCTCACACAAAGGTCTCCCAGTACTAACTTACATTTATTTGAGGAGTTTAAGGCCAGATACGTGGATTTGACATTAAAACATTGGTTTAATCTCAAATCATATTCATGCTCAACTTCAGGAATACTTTACTCATGGGTAAACCCAATTCTCATTTTCGTCAAATAGGAAATTAACGTATTCATATGTTCATCAAGACAAGCATAGCACAGCCACAAGTGTTTGACAGTCCTGGACAACTGACTTTTTCCTGTTGAAGAACCAGCAACTTCTTTCTCTGTGTGTCATCATTGCTGCACCAGCTTGTAGCATCTTGGATCTTGTGAATGGTGAAAAGGTCCACAGACACTTGGTTATTTCTCTGCTTCTCTACAGGGCAGAGTATTCATTATTGAGAAGAACGTGCAAGATCCTTTAAGGGGAAGCAGGGCGAGGAAAAGGTCAATATGTAAAGTGCTGTTCTTCCCTGTTTTCAAAAGATGGCAGTCAGAGCAAGACACAGCCACTTTGCTTTGTTTTTACAATGAGCACTGTAAGAGGGAGTGCAAGACATGGCCAATTCCCAAAAAGGAAGTGTTCTCTGCTTTTATGAAAAGTGCTAGGTGACACAGCAGAGGTATGTCATCATCTTGCCAGTCCCGCTGCACACCGTAGACATCAAACATGTATGTGTTGACATCACATGCATAACTTTCTACGTTGTGACCTTATTTCATTGAAGTGGTTGGCAAAACACAGGATGACTTTCCATATTTAAACTTTACATTGAAATAAAAAAATAATTTGCAAGGCTATTTAAAAAAAAAAACAGGTTAAAGAGGGATGGCACAGAATAGCCAAAATCTGCTCTTATATGGCGAAGGTATTTGAAAAAATCATACTACTGGTTTACAAGCATTTAAACACACATTTAGACTTGATGAACATTTACTGTGTCGGTGGCCCATATTTTTGTCTACCCAGCAAGGCCTCAGGCATTGCATTTATAAAATGATTTGACTTATTTCATTAAACATATAATGGACTGGAAAGACTATTCAACTAATGGGTGCTGATAGTATGTTCCATCATCCACATACTTTACACCTTTGAAACATTACACTATCCATCATCCCCTCCCCGTTCTATGACGCAACGGCCACAATTACCATTTATCACAATGGGATCATCCTCATGCAGGCATCAGACCATAACCTTAATCTACTTGATAATATCTTCCCAATCATCAAAGCTAAGGCTACAAGACCCCATCCCACCTCTCCTAATCCTCGGAGGGTCTCTCTATCTAATCCCCTCTCCAGACACTCTCCCTCGCTATCCCATAGCACAAATACATCCACCACAAGTCCAACTGTCACCCCTATGAATAATACTCATCCACAGTATATATGCTCCCCCCAAATAACACCAATATTCCTACTACTTCCATTTCACCTCACACTAGTATCACTTCACCCGTGGCCTTCCCACACACTCCCTCGCCCCTCACTACCACTCCCCATCTCCTCACCCATTTCATCTCCACCTCACCCCCCACCCTCACCCCTCCCATCAACTCTATTCCAGTTTCTACCCCAATCTCTCCCTACACAGCCAATCACGTTATGGCCGCAGCCCCCCTTGTCCCCTGCAATCTAAATCTCAACATCAGTCCCCCCACAGCACACGACAACATCACACCTGCACTTCCACGCTTCACTCTCCCCCTACCTAGTGTCTCCCCTCCCACAATACCACACAAAAATTCAGACACTCTTAAAGCACTCTCCTCCCCTCCTGTCGCCATGGGACGGGGCACTGCAAACCCACCACCCGTCGATCCAACACAAGTCTCACCCCAGGACACCACACAAACCGCAACTCCGCCCATCTTAACCACAGTCCAGGCCAGCAATATGACAACCTTAACACCTGATCCCAAACTAGAAGAGATAATACTATCCTTACGACAAATAAAAGAAGACATCCAAACTCTACACAATCTGATAAGGCAACAACCCAAGCCCAAAGTGAAACCCACTCAGCAGCCTCTCTCTAATCCCTCGCTTCAGGAGCCCCCCAAATGGAAAACAGTGCCAAACCCCAATGCTTCATCCAGGCCAACAAGGGAAATGAGAACACTATCACCTAAGGACCTTATTTCCCTACTGAACTCCTACGAACCTCCAACCCTACCGGGTGGGCGCGTTCACTTAGAGATGACACAGAAAAGGTCCTTAATCCAACCCATCCTTCCCAAGGCCTCTAGACGGACAAGACACACTCCCAGAGGTATTGTTGAAAGCAACCTCACAAGAGTACCCATCTCCCATGACCAAAACACTACCTCGACCAAAGCCCAGTGAAAATGCATTTTATTAAATTGTAGATCGGCTGCACGTCATACCTCGGACATAGCTGACCTTATTATAACCAATGAACCCAACCTTATAATTTTAACGGAAACCTGGCTAACTGAGTCATCCACCCCCATTCTAGACATATTAGTTCCCCCAAACTACTACATCACAAGACTAGACAGACCCGGCAAGATTGGCGGTGGTTTTGCCTACATTCACAAGAACAACATCTCCGTGAACCGCTCTAACACCCCAATGTTCTCCTCCTGTGAATACCTTTGCCTATTCATTACTAGCAATAGCAAGCCAATATGCACACTACACTCTTTCTACAATGCTCCTGGCAACAACCTCACCTTCATCGAACATTTGATGGATATTTTAGCGACAAACGTAGGGCAACAAAATACACAGATCTTCCTGGGGGACCTCAATCTCCACTGGAACGATCTTGACGGCCCAGAGGTCAATAGCCTCAAAGCTTTCCTATCCGACCTCAATCTGATCCAAATTTGTGACAGCCCCACGCACGAAAAAGGATAAATCCTTGATCTAATATCTTCCAAATCAAACTCTACCCAACTGGAATCGATCCTCCCGTGCGACTGGTCCGACCATCACATTATCACTTTTCATATCAAGGTAGCAGTCAAATTACTATCTGTCCAACCCACGAGAACACAAACCTGGAAGAGGAACCTAGAAACCATCAATCCGGTCGCTTTTTCATCAGCTAGTCACACCCTCGCGCCTCCACCTGATGGATCCAACGATGTTCAGGCTTTGACAAATCACTACTTCCACTAGATGAGCAAGATTCTTGACACCATAGCCCCCCTACAACTAAAAATAGTGAACACAAAGAACTCAAACCCCTGGTATGATGGTAGACTAAATGAAGAGAGGAGATCATTGAGAGCTATTGAAAGACAATGGAGAGCCGCCCCATCCACTGCCCACCTGAAATTACTAAAGAACACCAGAAATGCCTACTACAGAAGGATTAGACGATCTAAAGCAGATTACATACGCACTCAACTAGACCAAGCTAAGAATCGCCCCAAAACACTCTTCGAAATAATCAAAGCCCAGTCTAAGGGTGTCCACTATTCCTCCCAAACCAACCCGGATACACTCCCCAAATGTGAGGATTTTACCTCCTTTTTCACAACAAAGGCTGAAAAACTAAAGGCAGACCTACTTAACGATCTAGCATCACTTCCCGTTACACCCACAATCTCCTCTCGGACCACAGTGGGGGTCCCCGTACAACAGCGTCACAACACCCGACCTCAAAAACAATGCCTCCTGGTCCACCTTTAACCTCTACAATGAAGAAACTATCCTCAACACACTCAGTTCTCTGAATCCTTCTAACCATTTCACTGACCCCCTCCCAGCATCACACCTAAAGTCCTTCATGCCACTCCTAGTGCCCCTATGGACGAGGGTCATAAATTCTTCCTTCATGCAAGCAACCATCCCTGACATCCTCAAAGCTGGTTAGGTATCACCCATCCTTAAGAAAGTATCAGCGGACCCATCTGACTTAAATAACTATTGCCCAATATCTAACATCTCAACCCTTGCCAAACTGTTTGAAAAGTGTATCCACATGCAGCTTAGCATCCACATAGACCGCTTCAACCTTCTAGACCAATTCCAATCAGGTTTTGGTTCAGGACACAGCACTGAATCAGCTATGACCCACATAATTGATGATGCACTACAAATACTGGATCAAAACAAAGCCTGCCTGGTAATCCTCCTTGACCTCTCCTCAGCCTTCGATACAGTCAAACACGACAACCTACTGAACCTCCTGAAGCATAGAATGGGGCTATCTGAAACAGTATTTAACTGGTTCACCTCTTTCCTCCAAAACAGAACACAAAGATTCAAGATCAACCAATCACTCACATAGCTTCTCAACTCCGCAAATATCCAATAGCACATGTACGCAGACGATACACAACTCTATATTAAGGTCAAATCTCTTGAAGACATCAAGTCCCTTAACTCAACGCTCCAAGATACACAGATCTGGCTAGCTAAGAACCATATAAAACTAATCCCACTAAAAACCAAATTCCTCGTAATCGCCCATCCCAACCAAACAACGATCATCCGCGAATGGATGGAACACCTAACGGCACTAGATGGTCAACCTCTCATCATTGATTCCGCTAAATCTCTGGGAATAACCCTAGATGATAAACTAAACATGTGGAAACATATCAGCGCTGCAACAAAGGGTGCACATTTTCAAATTAACACACTAAGAAAACTGAAACCCTCCGTTTTGTGGAAAAGTAAATTTTGCCATGTTCTGTGTCCCTACGCCTCATCCATCATATGTTATGTGTGCATGACCAATATGCATCTGTTATTCCCCATGTCTGATAAAGACGCAATTATAGTTGTGTCCACCTCTAGTATGCTATTTTCCAGTCCTCGTGAATACTACGAATATTAGGCCTAGGTAAAGTTATGTTGCCACGTTCCTCAGTGTGCACGTTATTCCATTATAAAGTCCCCGTTTCCAGGCCTCAAAAGGGCCCGGACATCAGATTCAGCTCCTGTCTCCTGAAAGCCTCGCTGAGGAGCGATACAGCCCCCACCTGTATCCTCGACCTTTCACTTACTTCCTGCCTCGCAGTGCCCGGTGCAGCCTGGCTCTGCCTCTGAGTCTGCCAAGAGTATGTTATGATTCCAGCTATCAGTTCAGTCCTTCTTCTCTGCATTCCTAAGCTACTGAACTGCATCAATAGTTTCCGTCATTGTCTAGCCTATTCGGCTCCACGTTAGAGAAATACTGTATTAATGGTCATTTAATATTCTTCATCACGCACTACATGTAGAATAATGCATGGTCCAGTCTTAAGAGTCAAGTTAGCTTTTCCCCTCATGACTTCTAGTTTATATCAACATGTTCCCTAAACATCAGATACCAGATAGGGTTTAGGTACATGTCGCTCCGACCCTCCAGACTCAAGTCTCTGCTCCTAGCACAGAGTTCGTAGCCCCCAGCTTCTCCTAGTAACACGTCATTGCCAGTTTACGCGCACCATTAGATTAGAGGTCCCGGCTCCTTAGGTAGCCCCCTCCTATGTTTCCGCCCATTCATGACATATTCTGTTACGTTTTCATCACATGCCTAAGTATACTCCCAGTTACACCTACTTTTACTGTTATCTCTCGCGACTGCTACGCGTCACGCCTTCTGCTCCACCCACTGCTACGCCTACTGCAATGTAATGCTATGTGTTTGCGCTATGTATATAAGTTGATGTATTGTTATTAAAAGTTAGCGCGCTCATCCCAGATCAAGCCCCGGCAGCTGCTGGGCCCCAGTTGTCCTGCTGGGCCCTGTCACCTCTGTTCCTATGCAGGTTGTCCTGATCCTGTCCTTATGCTGTAATAAACCTGCAGAAACTCCCACTACCTCGAATCTTGACTCTTATTTTATTGAGCTATCTGTTATTCATTCATTCATTCAAAAATAGATCCGGTATTATTTATTTATATACCACAGTTTCCACAAATGACTTCAAACAGGCAGTTCAATCGCTAGTAATTCCCTGAATTGATTATGGGAGTGTCGCACTCTGTGGTCTACCCAAATCAACAACCGCTCCTCTCAGCGCTTCTTTCAATACAGCCGCTATACTCGTTACAGGCACCAAACGAAACAGCCACATTTCCCCGGACCTTCGGGCCCTCAACTGGCTACCCTTTGAGGCCAGAATCCAGCTAAAAATCGCCTGTATGACACATAAGGCACTTCATCACAAAACCTCGGGATACCTAGCTGAGAAACTAGTACTCTCAGGCGGCAACAGGTCTACCAGGAGCTCTAACAATCTTCTTCTGAAACCACAACGTTTCACCAAGAAAAAAACATACATCGTACCTTCTCAGGAATGGCACCTAGGATATGGAACGCTCTTCCCCCAGAAACGAAACTTAACCCTTGTACAGCCTATTTCAAAAAAGAAGTGAAATCAATACTCAAGGCCAAATTCACTTGAACTTGTCCTATACACCACGGCAGCTATGTGCTAATCCTTATTTGTTCCCAGTACTTACTGTATTCATATATGCCACTGTATTTTTATTTACATGTGTTTTATATGCCATTACCTATATTTGATCTGTAAAGTCCACATTTGTAAAGTCCACATTTGTAAAGCGCACAATCACCCGTAAGGGTCTCTAGGCGCTGGGGGCCGTCGGGAAGATTAAGCGAGCTATTGCCCAGAGTCACATGGTGCTGGGCTACCCTGCCGCCGGAGCCGGGGATCGAACCGTGGTCCACAGATTCCAGCGTCAGTCGCCCTGGCCGCGGCGCCACACCTCTCCCACAACTGTAAAGCGCTCTGATACCCGCAAGGGTCTTGTTCGCGCTATACAAAACCGCCAAAATGAAAAATAAATAAATCAATAAAAATACAAGGTTATTATTTTATAAGATTTCGATCTGTATGGGGAATCAATGGGCAATTTATATATATGCAGGGGTTGTGAGTAAGCACCATGAAGGCAGAGCGGTGGTATCTGGAGGGTTTGTGAATTCTCAGGTGATGGTTGATGTAGGCGAGTACAGAGTCGTGCAGGACCTTGTGCAGGTAGGTGAGAAGCATGAACTGGCATCTCCTGGTTACAGGAGCCAGAGGGGTTCTCTCAAGTGGTAGCTGATAGCGATGCGATGAGAGAGCTCAAGTACGAGTCGTCCTTCAGCATTCTGGATGGTCTGTAGTCTTTGAACGAGAAGAGACTCAAATCGAGTGAGAGTATGGATTAGATCCCAGTCCTCGGTGGCATGTTTTCAGAATGCAAAAACAAAAGATGATGGATGTAATGTTGAGTAATTTAAACATTCACCCCAGTCACAGATCTGGGTTCAATCCAATTTGTTTTTCTCACAGCTCAATTCCACTTCGGACCCAGCCATATGCAAATCAGTCTGGACCCTACTCCCCATGGGAACAGTCCAGTCCGAAATGCGTGGCCAGGTACTTCCTGGACCAGAAAGTAAGCATCCTGGGATCAGTTTTGGGTATCACCCCTCATCAGACTGATCTCAATGAGAAAGAGGGATAAGATGAAAGGAGGCTGAAGAGAGCAGAGCTTGAACATAAGAGTGCCAAACCCAAAAGGAAAGGTGAGAATGATGAAAGAGGCAGAAAGTGTGAAAAGGAAAGTACAATTGGACGAAACAGTAGGAAAGGATGGGAAAGGAGAGCATAAAGGGAAAAGGGAGAGAAAGAGGGGCAACCAACAAGAGGCAAAGTGGGAGAAGAGAAAGTAAAAAACAATAATAGGAGAACTGTAATAAAATACGAGGCATAAATTGAAATCGAAGAAGAATGCAGCAGAAGGGAAAAGGTCTGAAGGATAAGCAGGAGAACCCAGATCCTGGAGTTGGCCTGGAGGCCATTCAGAGGTAGGTTGAGAGATGGGCCTGGCACTTGCTAGGCTCTTAGTATAAGAATAAAAGACCATTGCTGTTTTTATCCAATAGATTCATTAGTATTGCAATAATGGCTCTCAAAACAAGCAACAATATGAATGCATGATGACTGAAGGAGTCATACATTAATTGGCATTTTGTTCACCGTATTCTTTAAGTTTTCAGAATCCTTTGCTAGCATTTTTATTGCATCAGCAAATGTTCCCTCTCAGGTGAATTCCTAAATGGCTGTAAAGGCTTGGCAATCCATTCCAAATAAACTTTGGGTGTAAGATGTATAAGTTTCATATAGGGTGATGTTGAAATAAATGCCTCTAGAACTGTACTTGCCACAAGATGATGCAACCCTTCATACAGATTGTATAATGGTGGATTAAAAGACTGATGTGAGAATCCTCTCTTTGCTATGGTTCATGCAGTCCATAGTGGATAAAATTGATTAATTTTCAGTAATTTCATGTTATAATAGTAGTGCAAATGTATTCAGATTACTCCGTCATACCTAAAATTTGACCAGGCCCAATAATATTCTGGTCTCACAAAAAAATGCCCTCATTATGTCAAATGGGCACCGTATCACAAAAATCACAGCGAACAGAAGAATTTCTATACATTTATATGATATTTAGTTACTTAGAAAGCTAGTAAATGGACCACTTAAAACCAAGAGTAAGTGATGCAATACCAACAGATGCAACATGTGTATTTGTACAATACCTGTCATCCTCGGCCTCGTATGTAAGCTTTAGAAGTTGTGCCCAATCAAATGCTCCAGGTTCTTTTTTCCACCATTTCTTGATTTCCTGAAGGCTATTTTCAGTGTACTGGGCAACAATGACCTCGCGGAATGATTCACAAGCTGGCAGGTATTGGTAAATAATGGGAGGTAAGGACAGTCCAATCAGAAGATCTCCCTTCACATCACCTGAATTACAACATTTAAGGAGGATAGTTATTGTGCCCCAACCATAGATGTTCCTCAAGCATCACATACAATTTAACATTTCATGAATCCAGAAATAACAATACAGTCAGCATAGGTGGTGTTTCTATTACCATATCAAGTTTTAAGATATGTCTTGTCAAACATTAAGGCCTAGATTTCCAAACACTTTGCATTAAGTTTGTTTTACTTTTTTTTAACACAGACCCAACGCAAAGTGTTGTGTTGGTATGTACAATCCGATGCAAATCACGATTTAAGTTGAATGGTAGGACTAAAGCAACACAAAGCACTACAATGTGTTGCCTTGCATTTTTTTTTGTTTCAAGGATGCTGTCCATGGGTATTGCTTGGATGTTTTTGTGCATTCGTCCATGAATTGTGATGCAAATCCGTATCTACATAGACTTGGATACATGGATTTGCACCAAACTCCTGTGCATTCCTGAGGCTAGCAGAAGGATGAGAAAGGTTTTTCCTCATGTTTTCCTCTGTGCTTGCATGCTTCCCAAAAAAATAGAAATTGCCTTTCATTATAGTTTCTGTTTGGGAAGGGACCCCTCGCTGGACCAAAAACTATGCTGATCACAACAGAAACACCATGGTGCAAGGGTGTTTGCATTGTCGCATGGCTGCATAATGTACATAAGCAGAGAGAGACTGTAGAACAGTAGAACAGTGCCACATCTTTGTTCATATGTCTCTGTTCTGCTCTCTCTTGTTCATACAACACAGCACAGTTACTTCACTTACTGCGCTGTGTTGCATGATTTAAGAGTAAATCTGGACCTATATTCAGAAAGTTGAGTACCATACTATTGTGAATATAAGTATATACAGGTAGGTACAAAACTCTTAAATCCAATCTCACTACTTTGTGCCTGCATTTGAGGAACCTTTACTGAGGAACAACACCTCACTTCTACCTTAATTTAGACTAACCTTCTAACCAAGGAGGTGAGAGATGATCCTAATGCTATTGAGAGGGATGAAGTTAGCCAGCAGTTTAGGGGTGTTTCTCGAAGGCAAAAATAAGTGATGGATGGTTTTCTGCATTGAGAGAATCTGTTATTCCCTTAAACCTGCAAACTTAAGGTCTAGTAGATTGGGCATCAGTTAAAGCAAAAGGACTAAGACGCCTACATATAATACACTATCAAACAACACTGCTTGCATTGCTGAGACAGCCCAAGCACAAAGTAATTCAAAAGCAGTGCCACTATGTTTAGATGGATAAATATGGGCTCCAATTGTAAGTCCTTTGAAGAGATCACATCATGGATGTTTCTAATACGTCCAGCAGCTCTATTCTTATATTCTTCTTCTTGGTATCAAGGACTTTAACCCCTTCGCTGCTAGGCCTTTGGGGTACTGCATTTTTCTGGGACATAGCCTATTTTTGCTATTTTTAGTGCTTTCAACCTCCTTTCAGTTAATGGTAAATATGAATATGAAAGCAATAATGGATCCTGGAAATCTATACATTTAAAAAAAGTAGACAACATTCTGAATTCAGCAAGGGGTAATTGGTCTAAATCCATGAAGGTTTCTTTATAGAAACTAACAGTTACATTTTGGAAAAATTGAAAATTAGTTGAAAAAAAACAGCCTTTTGTCTCAATGTTTTCACCTGTAACTTCTTCTATTTATGGCAGCTCTATGAAAGTAATATACTGTTACATCTGCTGGACATTCCTGGTTGTGGGGATATATAGGACTTGTGGGTTAACCAATAACCCAATGAACCCAGAGCCAAAAACTGAGCAGCAACTTGCAATGGTATTTTATTATGTACTGGGTATAGCGCAATTTTTTGGGGAAAATGTATACATGGAAAAATCGGTATGAAAGACACCTATGTATTTCTGAATTGGGTACAAATTATAGAGTTTAGAAACAGTATATATTTAAACATTTTAAAAATTGGGAATACTCATGCTCAAACAGAGCAAATCGCAACATGGTCGGACCTCAATTTCGCAGTAAAAAATTGCCTTTTTTTGGGAAAGTGCCTAGCTGTAGTTTTTTAACCGTAGCTCTGCCGGCACCTAGGGAAACCTAGCAAACCTATACATTTTTTTAAACTAAGCACCCAGGGGAATCCAGGATGGGGTGACTTGACTGCCTCCCACCAGGTTCTGTTACCCAGAAATCCTTGCAAACTTACAAACTTGTCACAAATAACATATTTTCTCCACATTTCTGTGGTGGAAAGTTCTGGAATCTGCGTGGATCCACAAATTTCTTCAACCCCACGTTCCCGAAAGTCTTTAGAGAAAAAAGGTACCCCACTTGTCTGGGTCGGCCTAGTGCCTGCGACAGGAAACGGCGCAAAACGCAACGTAGTCACACCTCAAATTTGCAGTAAAAAATTACCCCTTTTTGCAAAGTGCCTAGCTGTAGTTTTTGAACCCTAGCTCTGTGGGCACCTAGGGAAACCTAGCAAATCTATACATTTTTAAAAACTAGACTCCCAGGGGAATCCGGGATGGGGTGACTTGACTGCCTTCCAACAGGTTCTGTTACCCAGAATCCCTTGCAAACCTAAAAAATTGACAAAAAAACATATGTTCTCCACATTTCTGTGGTGCAAAGTTTTGGAATCTCCGTGTATCCACAAATGTCCTTCCACCCTACATTCCCAAAGGTCTTCTGAGAAAAATGGTACCCAGCTTGTGTGGGTCGGCCTAGTGCCTGCGAGAGGAAACGGCACAAAACGCAATGTGGTCACACCTCAATTTCGCAGTGAAAAATTACCCATTTTTGGCAAAGTGCATAGCTGTAGTTTTTGAACCCTAGCTCTGCCGGCACCTAGGGAAACCTAGCAAACCTATACATTTTTTAAACCTATATACCCAGGGGAATCCAGGATGGGGTAACATGACTGCTTTCCCCCAGGTTCAGTTACCCAGAATCCCTTGCAAACCTAAAAAATTGAAATAAAAACTAATTTTCTCCACATTTCTGTGGTGGAAATTTCTGGAATCTGCGTGTATCCACAAATTTCCTTCCACCCTGTGTTCCCCAAAGTCAACAGAGAAAAATAGTACCCCCCTTGTGTGGGTCGGCCTAGTGCCAGCGACAGGAAATGGCGCAAAACGCAACGTGGTCACATCTCAATTTCGCAGTGAAAAATTACCCTTTTTTGGCAAAGCGCCTAGCTGTAGATTTTTAACCCTAGCTCTGCCAGCACCTAAGGAAACCTAGCAAACCTATACATTTTTGAAAACTAGAGACCCAGTGGAATCTAAGATGGGGTGATTTGACTGCCTGCCACCAGGTTATGTTACCCAGAATCCCTGGAAAACCTAAAAAATTGACCAAAAAAACACATTTTACCCACATTTCTGTGGTGGAAAGTTCTGGAATCTGCGTGTATCCACACATTTTCTTTGACCCTGCATTCCCCAAAGTCTTCCAAGAAAAATGGTACCCCACTTGTGTGGGTCAGCCTAGTGCCTGCGACAGGAAACGGCGCGAAACACAACGTGGTTACACCTTAATTTCGCAATGAAAAATTACCTTTTTTGGGGAAAGTGCCTAGCTGTAGTTTTTTAACCCTAGCTCTGCCGGCACCTAGGGAAACCTAGCAAACCTTTACATTCTTGAAAACTAGACTCCAAGGGGAATCCAGGATGGTGTGAATTGACTGCCTCCCACCAGGTTCTGTTACCCATAATTACTTGCAAACCTAAAGAATTGACAAAAAACACATTTTCTCCACAGTTCTGTGGTGGAAAGTTCTGGAATCTGCGTGTATCCACAAATTTCCTTTGACCCTGCATTCCACAAAGTCTTCCGAGAGAAATGGTACCCCACTAGTGTGGGTCGGCCTAGTACCTGCGACAGGAAATGGCGCAAAACACAACGTGGTCACACCTCAATTTCGCAGTGAAAAATGACCTTTTTTTACCGAAGTGCCTAGCTGTAGTTTTCGTGCCCCAGCTCTGCTGGCACCTAAGGAAACCGAGGAAACCTATACATTTTTGAAAACTAGACACCCAGGTGAATCCAGGATGGGGTGACTTGACTGCCTCTCACCAGGTTCTGTTTACCATAATCCATTGCAAACCTAAAGAATTGACAAAAAAGAAACATTTTCTCCACAGTTCTGTGGTGCAAAGTTCTGGAATCTGCGTGCATCCACAAATTTCCTTCCACCCTGCGTTCCCCAAAGTCTTGCAAGAAAAATGGTACCCCACTAGTGTGGGTAGGCCTAGTACCTGCAGCAGGAAACAGCGCAAAAGACAATGTGGTCACACCTCAATTTCGCAGTGAAAAATGAACATTTTTTGCCAAAGTACCTAGCTGTAGTTTTTTAACCTTAGCTCTGCTGGCACCTAGGGAAACCTATACATTTTTAAAAACTAGACATGCAGGGCAATCGAGGATGTGGTGACTTGACTGCCTCCCACAAGGTTTTGTTACCCAGAATCCCTTGTAAACCTAAATAATTGACAAAATAAACACAATTTCTCCACATTTCTGTGGTGGAAAGTTCTGGAATCTGTGTGTATTCACAAATTTCTTTCCACCCTGCGTTTCCCAAAGTCTTTCAAGAAAAATGGTACCCCACTTGTGTGGGTCGGCCTAGTGCCTGCGACAGGAAACGGCGCAAAACTCAATATGGTCACACCTCAATTTCGCAGTGAAAAATGACCTTTATTTGGCAAAGTGCCTAGCTGTAGTTTTTTAACCCTAGCTCTGCCGGCACCTAGGGAAATCTAGCAAACCTATACATTTTTGAACACTAGACACCCAGGGGAATCCAGGATGGGGTGACTTGATTGCCTCCCACCAGGTTCTGTTACCCAGAATCCCTCTCAAACTTAAAAAATTGACATACAAAAAAAATCTTCTCCACATTTCTGTGGTGGAATGTTCTGGAATCTGTGTGTATCCACAAATTTCCTTCCACCCTGCATTCCCCAAAGTCTTCAGAGAGAAATGGTACCGCACTAGTGTGGGAAGGCCTAGTACCTGCAGCAGGAAACAACGCAAAACACAACGTGGTCACACCTCAATATAGTAGTGAAAAATGACCCACACATTTCTTAAAAGTAGACACCCGGGGGCTTCGAAGGAGGTATGGCTTGCGTGGATCCCCCAACGTTCCCTTAACCAGAATCCCTTGCAAATCTCAATTGTAGCTTAAAAAATCTATTTTTTACACATTTTTGTGTGGGAAAGCGTGGCATCACTGGGATCACACAAATTTCCTACCACCCAGCATTCCCGACAAAAATGGTGCCTCACTTGAGTGGGAGGCCCAAGTACCCGCGACAGGCAAAGGCCAAAAACGTAGTGAGGCGACTTCAAAATTGCCTATGTCAAAACCACCTGCTTTTGCAAGGGGGGTTGCCTGGGTTTCTGGCCCCGTGCTCAACAGCCATCTAGGGAAACCTACCAAACCCACACATTTCTGAAAAGTAGACACCCGGGGGCTTCCAAGGAGGTATGGCTTGCGTGGATCCCCCAAAGTTCCCTTGCCCCAAATCCCTTGCAAACCTGCCTTTTAGCTGAAAAAATCAGTTTTTTCACCCATTTTTGTGTGGAAAAGCAGGCATCACTGGGCTCACACAAATGTCTTACCAGCCTGCGTTCCCCCAGGTCTCCCAACAAAAATGGTGCCTCACTTGTGTGGGAGGCCCAAGTACCCGCGACAGGCAAGGGCCCAAAACGTAGTGAGGCGACTTTAAAATTGCCTATATCAAAACCACCTGCCTTTGCAAGGGGGGTCACCTGGGTTTTTGGCCCCGTGCTCATCAGGCATCTAGGGAAACCTACCAAACCCACACATTTCTGAAAAGTAGACACCCAGGGGCTTCCAAGGAGGTATGGCTTGCGTGGATCCCCTAAAGTTCCTTTACCCCGAATCCCTTGCAAACCTGCCTTTTAGCTGAAAAAATCAGTTTTTTCACCCATTTTTGTGTGGGAAAGCGTGGCATCACTGGGCTCACACAAATGTCCTACCACCCAGCATTCCCCCAGGTCTCCCGACAAAAATGGTGGCTCACTTGTGTGGGAGGCCCAAGTACCCGCGACAGGCAAGGTGAATGGACGCATACTGAAGTGCGCGCCGCTGGAAATACCCCGCATGTAATCGCTTGAAAGTGATGAATCTAGAGATAGGACTGATATTCGCTGCCATATTGGTAGAGAAGTCTAGGTGAAAAATCGGAGCATAAAAAGGAAACGTCAAGAATACTAACGTGAAGTGGTGCCCTGCGACACTAAAGATGATAGGACGCACATTTCCTAAATGACAAATAAATGCTGTAATGACAATGATCGCTGATAATGCAAAAAACACTGTTACTTAAATGGAATTCACTGCTGATTGGTGAAACACTTACTGAATGCATTACAAAAAGAATACTTTTACAACTTGTATATGCATGTAGTTAACTTAACAATATCCTAATGTATTTTTGTATAAAAAACTGGGCAATTAAAATAATCCACACAATCAAAACAATCGAAACAATCTGTGCAATGACAACAATCTGATACAATACATAATAGAGATGTGGATTAAAAAAATGAGATAGTGAGTGGTTCTAGGAATGGATGGATCCTGATCTGCTCTAGTTACAGGAAACAACTCAAGTCTATTTTATCATTAAGTCCCATGGGTTCCATAGTTTGGTATTTTTTAATGAGCATGACCTCACGTTGCGAATAGTACTGGCTGGAGTCCCTACCTTCTTTCATTTCAATTTTTTCTATTACCACGAATCGTGCTTGAGAAATGTTGTGGTTATGTTGTAACCAGTGTACTACTAAATTTGAATTGATGTTTTTGTTCCGTGTCATGCTTTTGTGCTCACCTATCCTTACTTTGACTTTGCGTTCTATTTTCCCTATGTACAAGAGTCCACAAGGACACTTAATGCTGTAAATCACAAAGCTAGAGTTACAATCTGCTGTAAATCGTAATACTGATTTTACTCCTGTTCTCGGATGGTTGATGAAATTCTGTTGGATGACGTTATGACAATGAGTGCATTTGTTGCATTTTCTCATTCCTACAAGCCGTGTTGTTAAATTAGGTTGAGTCTTAGACAATTTTTCTTTTAAATTGGAGCTGCGGGTATATGCAAAGATAGGTTGTTTGTTGAAAATGTGGTTGAAATCTTCTTCTTTTTGCAGTAACTCCCATCTATTCAATATTATTTTCTTAATGTTGAAAGATCTTGTAGAAAATTTAGACAGCAACACATTACTATTGGTGCTAGTTGGTTTAAATTTAGCTTTGAGAAGATCTTCTCGTTCAATCATGGTTACTCGAGATTCAGCTTTGTTGATACATTCCTCTGGATAACCTCTGTCTGAAAATCGTCTTTTTCAAAGGTCAATATCTTGTTGTAGTGCTTCTTCTCTGGATGAAATTCTTTTGACACAGAGCTTTTGCGAAAAAGGCAAATTGCGGATGAGTTGTGGTGAATAGAAACTGTGATATGATAGCGTATTATTGCGGTCAGTACGTTTCACGTATGTCTGTGTTTGAATGGTGGAATGATCTTTGGTCACTAAGACATCAAGAACGGAATTTCTTTAAAGCTAGTCTGGTGCGTGAATTTGATCCTCATGTTTTTCAAATTCAAGGATTTGATGTTGTCTTCTAAAATTTGAATACTGCCTGACCAAATTAAAAAAATGTTGTCTATGACTCGACGGAATAAGATAAGATGTTGATTACAATCATTGTCAGACAAAATGTGTTGTTCCTTAAATGCTGCCATAAAGATATTGGTGTATGTGGGCGCTCCCCCAAAGCCCATACTGGTACCGCTAATTTGTAGGAAGAACTCGTCTTCCCATCGGAAATAGCTATGCTGTAAGCTGAACAACAGTAATTCAAGCAGAAAAACGTTATTGACTCCTATTTTCTCCAGATCTTTCAATCGAGCCACATCCTCCACCACTCCAAATCTAGGAACACTTACTTGTTCCACAACAACAAGGCTAGATATCACAGAGTGCTGAAACTGAAGAAATGTCAATTTGGACACAGGAGAACACTCCTTGAACACAATAAAAGCATTAAAAGTTGCTAATTTGAAAAAATGGATGGCCAACTTCTTATACCAAACATAAGCCTTCCGAATAGCAGTGTAAGGTTCCAACCTCTGATCCACTCTGTCAACACCACCCATGTGCTTATTGTAGTCCAGAATACCCACAGGTTTGTGTAACATCAGCAACCTGATGCCAAACAGGCACATGTGAAGTACTGTCATCATGAATCGTTGTCAGCATGTACACATCCCTCCTGTCCACAAATTTCACAGCTAGTAGTTCTTCACTACGCAAGGAACTGCACCGACCCCTCTGAAGTTTTTTGCAAACAAGGTCTTTCGGAAAACCTTTGCGGTTAGAGCGGATTGTGCCACCTGCAAAAGTGTCCACTTAAAACAATTCCTTAAACAATTGCACAGCAGTGTAGAAGTTATAAAGGTACAAATGGTGGCCTCTGTTGAACAGTCTTCTAGCAAGATCCCACACAATTTTCTCTGAAACTTAAAAAGTGGACGGACAACCAGGGGGGTTAATAGTGGAATCTCTACCAGTGTACACACGGGAATTAAAAACATATCCTGTCCTACTCTCAGACAACATATACAGTTTAATTCCATAGCGTACCCTCTTGCTAGGGATGTACTGCCAAAAAACCAAACGACCCTTGAACAAAACCAAAGACTCATCAATAGATATTTCTTTTCCTGGAATGTATCTCTGAAAATCGATCAACAAAGTGATCAAGAACAGGCCAAATCTTAAAAAGACGGTCACAGTCAGAGTGACTACGTTGCAACGCCAAAGAATTATCCACAAAATGCAACATGCGTAGCAAAAGTAAATACAGATCACATTATAGCTGGAAATATGGCTGTTGCCGTCAAGGGACTGGAAGACCAATATGAAGCCAGGTTCGGCTTCCTTACCAAACCCATCAATAAAGTCAAACCCAAAAACATCTTCAGCTCTTCCAGATTTGTGGGAGTCCACCGGGTAGCTCTAGAGTGGGGCATAAGTTTGTCACTGTTGTCCCTCAAAAACTGTTCAGCATACACATTAGTCTGCTCAACAATCTCACCCAAAAATACATCATCCATAAATAACTGAAAATACTTCATAGGCAAAAAATGTTCACAATCCACTTTACATCCTGCTTCACCGCTAAAGGCAGGCAACACCGGCTGTGCCATGTTAGGATCAACCCAGAGTCCAGCACTTCCAGTAGGAAGACTAGCAGCCTCAGACTGCAATCCAGATGCCTCTTGCACCATCGGCCCAGCAGTATCCTCCTCTAAAATAGGCCCTTCATCTGCACTGAGAGAACCTTCATCATCTGATGATTCCATGTGGAGAGAAAACTCACTGCCAGAATGTTCCCCTCCCATCTCTCCCTCAAACGCACTGTCAGTTTCATAATCCAGCTCAGAGGAAGATTCAAGAAGCATACCAACCACCTGCTGAGCCGTCATTCTACTGCTAGCCATAATGATTACTAATAAAGGTAACTTGTCACACAAGTCAACAACAACAAGCTCTATGTAAAATAAGCAATGAACACAATTCACCTTTATCAAAAATACCAATACACTGCAAAACAATACCACTCACTTGCCAGAAGCAGCTAAACTCACCACCACGTACTCTACACAGACACAGTATGGATCAACAATATCCCACTAAAAAAGAAAGAGAAAAAAATACACATAAGACAATGCAAAACACATCACAACGATTTTCATGCTCAAAACACAAACTAAATGCCACTATGACACCACTTAAAAAATAATAATTCTTACATTGCAATATTACAACTTTGGAGTACATACAACAAAAATGTTTTCTTACCTAAAAAATGCAACTACACAAAACTGCGGAACACCCACTGTCGAAACCTCAAACAGGAATCAAAAGCTTTACACTAGATTTAGAAAGAAGAACAAAACATTAGAATCACATATACAAAAAATGCACCAGTCCACCTGCCAAGCTAAGGGGTAGGTGGGCCTAACAGTATAAAATCAATAGGGGAGCAACCCGTGCCCTTAAGGCTACCCCCACCAAAACAAAAATTTTAAAAACTCTGGTGTCTAGTGGCTTCTGCCCCCTTTGGGGACAGATGGGACTAAACACATACTGCTACTCTGCCACTCAAAGAGGACAGAAAAAGCCATAAGCATCCTCCCATGAAGGGGGACGGCCCATGTCCAAGGGGCGGATCCCCAACATAAAATTAAACCCTGGTGTCCTAGTGGCCCTACAAAAAAAAAACGCAGAACTGCCCTTCAAGATGATACCAAAGGATGAAGAATGGATCACTTGAGCAAATCTAACACTCACCCCCAGTCAACTGATCTTGGTTTTATCCATCAACATTGTTTAGCTCACTTCACCAACCCAGTTCACACATGGCCATATGCAAATCAGACTGACCCTGTGCGCTTTGATTGCCCTAAGTTGGCAGACATGGGTCCCCTACTCACTTTGTCACTGGACTCAAGCTAACCTGGCTGATAACGGCTGATTAGCCAGTAACCGGTCCCATTATGGTTGTTTCTGGGCCAGGGAAGATGTGTCTTGGCAGTTCAGGCTGGACTGTTCCCATGAGGCATAGGGTCAGACTAATTTGCATATGGCCGTGTCTGAACTGGGGTGCTGGAGTGAGCTACACCAACTAAAACCTAACATCATGGGCATACCAAAATGGCAAGGCAAAATATATGCACCATAAAAGGGTAGTGCCCATTGCCCAAGGGGCCACTCCCCACTACATTTACTCAATTGGCACAGTGTGTCAAATACATTTTTTAAAATTGTAATCTGCCCCCCAAGGGGGTCAAGTAAAAAATAAGAAAAATGGCCCTCAAAATGGAGCAACCGTTACCTAAGGAGTCGCTACCCAAAACAAAAACAAAAAATGTGGGCTTCCTAAAATGGCCCCCAAGGGGAGTGACCCTTGCCCAAGGGGCCACTCCCCAGCACATCCTAACATTTTAAATAAATTCCCCCCCAAGGGGGGAAGACAAAGCCTTCCTGATTGCCCACAAGAGGGGTGTGACCCTTATCTTAGGTGGTCGCTCCCGTACACACAAAAAACATTGTGGGCAACCTAAAATGGCCCCAAGGGGAGTGACCCTTGCCAAAGGGGCCACTCCCCAGTACATCCTAATAAATATAAAAAAATATAGCCCCCCGGGGGGCAGCCAAAGGCTAACAACTTGCCCACAAAAGTGGAGCGACCCTTGTCCAAGGGGTCACTCCCCAAAACAATAAAAAACTTTAGGGCTACGCAAAATGGCCCCCAAGGGGAATCCCCAGCACATCCTATTTAATATAAAAAAATGTGCCCCCCCGGGGGGCAGCCAACGGCTAACAACTTGCCCCCAAAAGGGGAGCAACCCTTGTCCAAGGGGTTGCTCCCCAAAACAAAAACAAAAACATTAGGGCTACGCAAAATGGCCCCCAACGGGAGATTGACCCTTGCCCAATGGGCCACTCCCCTGCTCATTGCCCCAGTGCGACGATTTTCTAAAAATTAATAAAATTCTGCCCCCCGGGGGGGCAGACAAAGCCAAATAAATTTCCCCCAAAAGGGGAAGCGACCCTTGCCCAAGGGGCCACTCCCGGAACACTGTCAATTAAAAAAAAAAAATCCCTGGTGTCTAGTGGCCGTTCCTGCTGCACGATCGCACAATCGTGCAGCAGGAATTTTCAAAAGAAGCATTGAGGGAAAGGAAAACCCCTTCCTTTCCCTTGATACCTCTGTAGTTTAAATCCCCACTCCCCAGCCCCTAAACTTACCTGTTTCTTCTCAGACACGCAGGAAGCAAATGGCAAATGATGCAAGGGTGCCTGCGCTAGGCGGCCACAAGTGCGCCAGTGCTAGGAAAGGATACTAATGTGCTGCATATTGTTAAATACTTTGCATTCCTGCCCTTTCACGCAATGAAGCAGCACAGCAAGATGGTTTGCTGTGTTGCGTGAAAAAGTAATAAATATGGCCTTTATTTTGCACACACCCTGTGCCTCAATAAGAGCTTATGATTTTTTATTTTCTTGGTTTTTTTACCCTTGCTCCTGAATGGCCACCCATTGATGCTTCAGCGAGACCTTCTGTTTCCCTTTGATCAGCCATCCTGACCTTGGAACAAGTGTCTCCAATTCCACCAATGCTTGATTTGCCAGATTAAATATAATGCAAAGTCTTCCACCAGAAAAGAATACCAACAAACAATTTATTCATTAACATCAAAAACCCATACTGAATACCAGCGTTTGTACCCTGTTTAGAAATTCAGCTTGATCCTCCCAAATGTATGCTAGCTTTGCATTTTCCGTCAGTGCACCTCATAGAACGTTTTCATGCAGCAAAATGTTTCTTTTGCAGGAAGATAAGCAGTAAAGTTCCATTAAAGGGACAGAAAGAAGGGCATTTAAGGATAACAATGCCTGACTTAAGGACAATCAGTGCACTTGTACATCAGCATACTCACAGGAGGTGAACGCTTTCTCCAGCTGTTTCAGAGGCAGCATGATTAAGTCTTCAAGGAATGGACCCTGGGGATTATAGTATGTTTCGAGAATAAACTTTGAGTCGTAATATTTCTCATGCATACTTTGAATAGACAAATCTTCTTCCATTTCTGCCACAAACTGAAGTGCAGTTACAGGGACTGCTGCTTCTAGTTGAGTCGTTAAGTATCTCCAGTACTCCTCGCGACGAGCTTGTGTTTTATATGTTTCTGAGCAGGACCTACGTCCTGTTTCTTTCTGGTCTTTGCTTACTCACTGCAGATGTCGTATGACTTACAGCCTCTGTTGACAGATTGTTAAACCTTACATTGATGAGGGTTAGCCAAACAGTGATTTCCCTGCCTGCATATCTCAAAGCCGCCTTTCAATGTTCAGAAGGCGAGCCGCGAAGTTGACTGGGTGGAACCTAACGCCATTCCTTTTCCTGGGCTCTCTCTGCTTAGTCACCCAAAAATACTTTCCTAATTTTAAAGATGTAAAAATAAATACAGATTGCTGAGTATCTGAATCGAATCCCAGTGTTCTAGGAGGATGTGGATCAGAAGATAGGATTCTCCCAACATTGGGAGCAGGTATCACATGGGGGTGCCAAGCACTCTTCTAAACTCCTTTTAAGAGGGGAGCAGGTGTGAGTCCTCCTGGAGTACCAATTGATTTGTCTGCACCAATTAACCCTAAATGTTTTAATCTGTATAAGTGACACTCTTCAAAACGTATCAAATGCAAACAAATGAACACAAAATCCACAAATTTCTAAAGGATTCCAAAATATTATTGTACCAACATGTCAAAAAGGGTATATTTGAGTTATTAGTGCATTGATTTAAATCTACAGTTATGCAAATATCCAGAGACACCAGCGAGGTCTGTAGTCAATGTACCTGCACTTTCAAATGCAGCGCTGCTTTCGACAGTGCGAGTTTGAAAACGTATCTTTTAACACTTGTACTTGTAGTTGGGGGCGTCAGATCCACGGGTCCATGAGCATCACTGCTGCTGTGAGCTGGCGTGGAAGAATGATGAGAGAATAAAAGTAAGCGTATGTGCAATAAAATTGACCAGAAAGGCAAGATTGGGTATAATGATAAATTGAACTTCACCATTAAAGATGGGTTAGCATTGCAATTCTATAGGTTAAAAAACATGAAATATCTACCCCCTCTCAATTAGGAATGACAGCTTATTAAATGTAATACGGAATCCCCAATATATTCCTATGGGAGGGGTAGGTCTCACCGTAGGGCAAAACAAATTTGGGAGGTTTTCTCTACCTTGACATTTAAAACTAAAATGTACATGCTCTTTCTTTCAATTATACAACACTTTGGACTAGGGCTACCCAGGGCCTACATAGGGGGTGACTTATAGTTAATAAAAGGTGAGTTTAACAAATTGCAAGGGCTTTCAAATGCCATGTCAACATGGGAGTGTGAGACTGCATTTAGGCAGTAATGGCAATGCCTGGGGTACATTTTAGAGGGATAAGTAGGCGGGTGGCAGTGGGTGGCACAATACGTGATGAAGGCTTACTGGTAGCATTTAATTTATAGGCCGTGGGTATATGGTATATTATTCTACAAGGGACTTACAGATTAATTCGATATGCCAAACAGGTGTAAGACAATACTACCCTGTTTTAAAGAGATAGCACATGCACGTTATCACTGTTTATCAGAGGTAAAGAGCTCAGAGTCCTAAGACTAAAAAATAAATTCAGCAAAAAGCAGGAAGAAGGCAGAAGGTTTGGGAGTGACACAGAGAGGGCCATTCCCAATATCCTGTTCTTTAAAATGACAATCAGTAAATGAAGAATGGTAACATTTATCTCATCATCTCGCATAAGAAATATCATCTCATGTACAGCAGCCTGTTGATGATGAACAACCTGACCTTGATTCTACCCTGTCCTGATAGATAAAAAACACCTACCTTCAACTCTAGGATACTATACACACTCATCCCATAATCTTGACAAAGAAAGAAGATGTTGCTGGGTCTCCAAATAAACCTACTCAGACTGAGGGGTAGGGGTCCACCACTGTGTGGTGGAAACTGTGAAGTTGGGGACAGAAAAAATATTGAACACACTTGAAGGAGTCCACAGGTGTCTCAGCCGTATTAAAGGGTTAGAAGGGGCTGTAAGAGACACCCAATCTTTCCTACATGGAATAGATGCCTTCTTAGCAGCCATTGCTGGTGTGATGATGATAGAGGACAAAGACCAAAATCCATATACATCTCACACTACTGGTGTACAAGAGCAGCCAGGAGTCATCAATTTATCAATCCAGTCTATGGAACAAGGTGGACTCCTACATATCAGTAACTCGCTCCCTCAACAGCAACAACCTTGTGTTGAAATAAAATAACCATGCAGCCTTGCTGGCATTCACTGACGTTGTAGGGAAAATGGGCTGTACATCTTCATCAAATGATGAATGAGGTATGGAAACAACAACCTTTACCTCTCAGGCTCCTACTCCACCCCAAAACAATAAAAGGATGATGAGTAAAGGATGGCGAGTACCCATCAGAGGATGAAGAAGTACACTTTCCTAAAGTACAAAGGTGATGTTCCCTGTGACCATTGGTGAGAGTCTTTTGTTCAGGTCAATCTATTTGTGTGTGTTTATCATCATCCTACCCTATTATAAAGCCACTAAAGTCTTCAATTGGTGACATGCAGTTGTTCTTGTCCATCTGTTCTTGTCTTTCATCATCCTTCTTAGCTAATGGTAATGTGATGGAGAGGAGTCACAATATAGAGTACCTTGTTTTGTATTTGGGTGATATAACTACCATCCTTTTTTTAATGTCTTTATTACCTCTTCTACCTTCAAATTTAATTTTTTAATGTGCAACTCAAATAATGTGTGCAACATTGGAGTTGTGTAAATACATTTCACCTACAACACATATCACATTTGAAATGGTGTCAAAATCCTTGCCTGACACATCAACCCATAGTAAAGCATTTTGAGTAACATACGAATAAGCGTGTCCTAACCACATGTTAAAGAAATATGAGAAACAAATGTAAACAAACTTAGTTACTGCATCATAAAAGTATGCAGGTACAGTAGAATAGATTAAATCATATCATGTAGGATAATATAGGTTGATATTTGATTTACCATCTTTGATAGACTGAGGCTATCGAAGGCTGAGATCACCAGCTTTTTGGCTGACCTTGAAGCTTACCAGCTGGCTCAGTGGTTCCGTGAGCATACGCACGAGGCTGGTCACCTACTGGACCCCTTATTCTCTAATCTAAGCTCACTAAAGGTGTTGCCGCCAGTTCCCCAGGCCTGGACAGACCATTTTTTGGTCTCATTCTTGCTGCAGAAACAGGGAAAGACAGACCCAAGCCGTCCTGCCCCAGTCCTAAAATGTCCCTGGCATAAACTTGCCACCGGTCTTTTTTCTGCCTTTCTGTCCAGCCACAGGTCCCAGTGGCCACTGGACATGGAGCTGGCTAACTCGCGCTTCCATGAATGGCTAACGCTAGGTCTGGACAGTTGTATCCCAGCCAAATTTCGGGGGAAAGAATCACGGGCCATCTAATCCCTGCTTCCACGACTCGCTAGCCACAGCCAAGAAGGGTTGTAAACAGCTTTAGCGCATCTGGAGAAGCTCTTACGATGTTGCTGCAAAAAGTAAATATCGAGCGGCCATCAAGCAATACCATAAACGTATTCAGAGAGCACCAGCGGAGTTTGTGGCAGATAAGATTTTGGTTAGTTTGAACGCTGCAAGATGATCTTCTCTTTGCTTAAGGGTAAGGGCATGAAGAGCACGGGCACTACTGGGGTTTCCCGGATTGCCTCAAACCAGCAGTGTAACGAGCTGGTTAGGCACTTCGTGAATAAAGTAGAGAAGATCTACCGTGACTTGCCCACCATGGCCTCACCGGCGGAGGTGGCTGTTCCGGGGGCTATTAGTTTCTCGGGGGAGAATATATTGTCATCTTTTCCTCCCCTGTCCCCCATGGAATTTGAGTCCCTTGGTGTGAAAATCAAATCGGGCTCGCCAGTTGACCCTATGACACCAGCCCTTTTCCGACAATTTCATGATCCTATTCCTCTTGTGAACATGACACCAGCCCTTTTCCGACAATTTCATGATCTTATTTCTCTTTTGAACATTGATCTGGTCAACCTCTCATTTTCTTTAGCATCCGTACTCAGGACATGGAAACACGCTAAAATTACTACACTGCTGAAGAAACCTTCCTTGGATCCTGCCAAGTTGGGCAATTATGGCCCTATTTCCCAGCTGCCTTTTCTGGCGAAGCTGGTGGAATCTCATGTGAATTCCACTCTTTCTGAGTTCTTCGAGCAGAATAACAACCTGGACGATTTCCAAGCGCGTCACAGTACCGAGTCTGCCTTGTTGGCAGTGACGGAGCAATTCGGAGGAGTCTGGATGTCAGTGACTCTGCGGCCTTAGACCTTTTGGTCTTAAGCTCTGCATTCAATACCGTTTCCCACAAGATACTGCTTAAGCGCTTTCAGGAAATCGGCATTAGGGATGTGCCCTTGGAGTGGTTTTGCTCCTTTCTGGAGGGGAGGTCGTTTCAGGTCTCCGTGCCACCCTTTCACTCACAGGAGTTTGCGCTACAACAAGGAGAGCCGCACGGGCTCAATCCTGAGCCCCATACTGTTAAACATCTATGTCCGACCCCTGGCTTCCGTAGCCAAAGATAGGGGACTGCCACTGGTGTCGTATGCCAACGACACCCAACTGGTGATCGCCTTCTCCAATAAATGTAGCGCCAATTTGGACAAGTTTAAAGCGGACCTTTTAGTGGTTGTGGACCGGATGGCGGCTAATTGCTTGCAGTTGAACGCCAGTAAGTCTGAGGTCCTACTGTTTGGGATGGATCGGGAGCTGTGGTCCGATCAGTGTTGGCCGGATTGTCTTAAACCCACCCCCCTGCCTAAGGAGGATGTGAAGAACCCGGGCGTGTGCTTTGACAGTGGCCTGACATTCAACATTCAGTCGAAAGCAGTGGCAGGGGTCTGCTTTGGGCTCCTGAGAGGTTTGAAACCTTTGTTAGGCTTCTTTCCTCCCAAGGTGCCCTTAGATCCGCTGACAAAGCATCGGTCAGCATTCCTCGCGTCATGAAAGCTAGAGCTGGGAGTCACTCTTTTCGCAGCCTTGCTGCGAAACTCTGGAATTCTCTCCCTGTTTCCATCAGAGTGATCCTGAACCACCTCGCTTTCCGTAAAGCTATAAAGACCTGGCTTTTTCCTATCTAAATTTTATTTTCCCTCTTTGGCTCTCGTCTTTGGTCTTTGGTGGCGCTGGGATGCCCTGTTGCTGGGGCAGCTACGCGCAATACAAATCTGACTAATAATAATAATACTAATAATTACATGTCATTTCAGTGGAACTGGAGGATATATTAAACTTTGAGTTGATGAATAGATGGATTACTACTTTTCTTTGTCTTGTTCTTCGTGACGGACCCCGGACACTGCTCCTTAGGAACTTTTGTAGATCTTATTTGCTCCCTCCTGGCTGAAGCATACACTGTGTGTGCCGTACTTGAACTCTTTCCTGATGAGACACTGCAGTGGAGCTGTCATGGAATTGTCTTTGATGGACTCTCCAAATCCTTTTCCGTTTCATGAAATGCCTAACTAATTAGACTGTCCTGTACCCTTTAGTTCTTAAATGTTTATTAAGGCGTTAGTGCCCTTGTAATATCTTTGATAAATTAACCTTTAACTAAACCATAGAATCTGTTATCATGACTTGTCTCCATAAGTTGATTGTGCTTTCCAATAGACTTATCAATGACAGTGAGTGACCAGTATGTGGAAAGTTATGCGCATCATGTGCTAATGGTATTAATTTGTATTGCCTTAGCAGAAATATTAGTCTGTAGGATTGTGGTCTGGGTAAACCTCTTTAGAAGGTTCGGACTAGCAGTAATATTCCTCTACTTATGGTATGGTGCTGAGAGTGATATACATGAATGTAATTTTTAATTTGTGAATCAGTAGTCTAATTCATGATCCTCATTGGATATTCCAGATGTTAGATCTCCTATATCTAACCCCTCAGTGGCACAATACAGGATCCTTCAGAGGATCAAGTTAGTGTCAGAGTGGCTGTATGTGTCTGTATGTGTCTGCTGGGGATGTCTGGGTGTTCCAACGTCCCCCCATATTCTTCAACAAACCCAACAGGCCTCTACTAATCAGTAAATTACTTGTTAAATTAAACAAATTACACATTTAAAATTCTAGCTATTTCTTAAAGAGATAATAACAATTATACCAACATAAATTACACATACAATTAATATTCTGACTAATATGTATTAAAATATTGAAAAAAATATATTTATGACAACTAGCTTAAAGTAAATGATAATACAATATTTTTTTGAATATTGTATGCCATGAAGAACAATATTATTAGCTTAGATACTCAGATCCATGATAATTTCATAGTGATTACATTTTTGACAGTTCATTTATGTCACATGATATTTTTATTTCAATATTTGTAATTTACTGAATTTGACAAATGCATACATTCAGGAAAAGGCCTCAGTTTCCTAATTAATTGCCACTTGTTACATTGAGGCAGGTAAAACTTCAAGAGAGATTTACCAGAAAGAAGTGATAATCTCGTAATATTTGGGACTGAAATTCCTAAAGCACCTCAGCCACCTCCATTAAGGTGAGATTTAAACTGATTCTTCACAGAACGACCTGCAGTGAGAGCAACTCATCCAGAATGGGATGGGGCACTTTCATTGCAGGTTCATATGGAAATGTTAGTTAGGCCAGAGCACCTGAAAGGCTGAGAGGAACCAGGAAAATTGATATAATAACATCCAGGGCCCTTCTTAAATCCATGCTGTCCGGTGGGAGAAAAAAAGAAAAATATTTCAATTTTCAAAAAGCCAAAAACAAGGGATACACAATTCAAATGTAAATGATAAAAAGTATATGTATGTTTGGGAAGATCATTACAAGTAGTGACTAAGGTGCAGGCAGGGCCAGAGTGGCCATAGCGGGCCCCGGGCAATCCCCCGGTGCGCCGCACGGGTGGGGACGGTTTTGGCTGCAAAATCGGCCCTGTACCAAAATCTGCCGAAAACCAGCCCTGGGAAACTGCTTGGCGGCACCTCTGACCCCCCACCCCCCCCACCCCTCAGTGGGGGGGGGCGGCCGAGCATGTTGCCAGGGATGGTTGTGGTTCCCAGTCCAGCCCTGGGTGCAGGTGAACAACCCTCTGTGCAATGACAATCCCACATAAAGACGTAATGTTGAGATGAATTCTAACATGAATGTGTTTTTGTCCCAAAAGGAAGAATATATATACATTCACTCAGGGCTAGCACTTTACCAGACAATAAGAATAAGGCACCAAGGGGGATGGAGCTCGGCCGCAATGAATGTGGCTGGCCTCCAAAGGGCTCCATGGACATATGCTCCATATTGTTTATGTTTATGGATTTATAGAGCGCATAGCTGCCCAAGGGCTTCCTGGGGCTGAGAGATGTATAAAAGATGAGGGAAGAAGCAGGTTTTGCGATTTTTTTCTGAATGCCAGTTCACCAGTTAGTGTCCACATTTCCCTAGGCAGGGAGTCCCATAGGACCGGGGCCTGAGAAAACGATGACTTAACTGGTCCCTTTTTTACTTTAAAAACTTCTGGGAACTCTCACTTGTGTGCTTAGGACAACCTGAGACATTTGGGTTGGCAGCTGAGGATGAGAGCACACTGCATGCAAGCTTCATATCAATGGGCACTACATGGGCGAGCAGGCTTGTGAGTAGAGCAGCTTGAGGCAACAACACAATCCACTGCGGCTCCTCACATCCCTGCGTGTATTGTACCGCAGTGATACAAATATTCAAATAACAGTGAGTTTGTTTTACATCACCTACTTCGTAAACATCATTGAAATACAGCAAGTCTAGACACTCAAAAGCATACATTGGGCCCTGGGAAATGTACAACATCTTTAACTTCAAAGGTGAAGCCCTGTGCTCATTAAACAACAAATATGTTATAACAGTGTATGACTCTTTGATGTATGACTAAACCTTTTTCGCCCTGTTAGTTCCTTCTTGGTGTACTCAAGATTTTCTATATGCTGAGTTTTAAGTGATGGTCTTTAGGATGACCTCAGTGTGCAGATCTGAAGACTTGTAAAAGACTCAGGGGTCATGAAATTGTCTGTAAGTAAATCAAATGATCAGCCATCCTGGTCAATTCCTGCAAGTCACACTGAAGATGTTTAGTTTTACGTGAACAGAATTTCAAAACCTAAAAATGGGAGCTCTTCTGTGTTGGGTTTTAAATCAATACCAAGATACATCTTCTGCAGAATCTATTTGTTCAAACTGTTCTCACATCTGTTTCAGTCTTAAAAATTGTGTTTCAGCACATCTTGCAGTTTTACCATACCCTTTCTGAGCAGGCCCTTCTGGAACAGCTTTTGGCATACATTATGTTTTGACTTTTTAGCACAACTAGGACCCTTTTTATGACCCTAGTAGTTTTGTTAAGTTTGCATCATGATACATAGTACAACTGAAAAGGGAGATAACTCCAGCCATGCAAAGACACTTTGCGTGGTAATGAGTGGCTTCATAAATCTTGAGAAAGGCAATGTAGGGCAAATCGCTGTGTTGCCTTACTCTGCAGTACAGTGGCATTCCATGTGTGTTATGCCTTTCCAGGAGAGGCAAAACAATGGGAAATATCTTTATTTCTCTTTGTTACTTCCTTTTTCTATGTGTGTTTCCACTGCCTCTGATATGCATCCAGGTGTCTCCTAAAGGAGGAAACAGCCATCCCCCTGCACCCAGGCACATTTGCACCAGTGCAGGTGGAAACATTAGGGAGTCAGTAGGTGTACACCGTCAGAAGGTTAGCCACATCCCCGGGGTGTGATACCTGGACTGTACAACCAAGAAATGTTTCTGTCATTTTCAAAAGTTGCAAAATAGAGGTTTCTGGGTAGCAAAGGTGGCACACACTCCCTGATGTGGTTGTTTAAGGGGCAGATATGCCACTGTGTTTAGCCCATAGGCTGCTTGCATCTACACCCCTAACTCCCATAAATCTAGGGGCAACCTTGACAACAAAACATCAGATCTGATTTGACTTGTAACTAGGACAAAGAAGAGACCAGAGTCTGTGATTTCAGGACCTTCATAAAGAAAAGGAATGACAACCGGCACCTTTGGCAACTTTGATACTGCACAGCTGCGACTTGTCTCAGATCAAAGACCAATTCCCCTAGACAGGCGGACCACATTTGGAGCCAAAGGCAACTCCAGACCTTCCTTGAACTAGTGGCACACCTCCCCTGTAGTTTTGCAAACCAAAGAATCATTGCTATCAGGCCCACCAAGGGATCACCCACAATTAAATGATCTAGTGTATTGTGGAAAATGTAATTCTGACCTCCAGCAAGTTTCAGGTGGCTACAATTTTTTCCTGGACTCCAGGACATCAAAGTAACTCCAAGCTAAGCTTGCTGCTGCCAAGGCTTGTTTGTGGTCAGCGCTGCTACCACTACCTTTGTTGGATGCTGTGCCTCGAAAGAACACCACAGCATATTCAACTCCCTACCTCGATGGCCCGTTGTTTACTTTTTGAATCTGGTTCCTCAACAGTATCATCTAAGTTGTAAAATCAGCTCACCCGCAGCTCACGCTTTAGCACCAGAGATAACCGGGACAACGTTGAACTGGGCCATGCGAGCCAGGTAACTGATCCTGGGAATTCCTTCATTGAACCCCCAGTGGGTTTCAGGGGACTCGGCATGCACGTGACCTTTTGTCACTAGGGCTTTTTCCCATTGAAGGCAAAGTTCAACTTTTGCTATAGTAAATTGTACTAGTTTATTTTTCCTTTAAAAATCCATACTTCAGTTATCCTAATCTGATTGTGTTCATTTTGGTGTCTAAAATCATATTAAAAAATCTGCTTTATTCGTATATATTGGGTTTGGATTTATTTTGAGCTGTGTCAGTTACTTATTGTCTATGTTGGTTCTCTGCAATGCTTTTAACACATGTTCCTCAAAGCCTGACTGTGCTGAGCCACTCTACCAGGACTTAGCTAGAGATGTATTAGTGTGGATCTTGACCCTAACTTAAAAGCCATATGGTCTATCATACCCCTAGACAAACATTGTCAGACCTACTTCACCTTTCAGTCCCAAAAGCACAGATCGCTTAGCTGGGAAGGCCTCATGGAAGCACTTCAAAACACAACTTCATACTTGGCAGTCCTGTATAATAAACAGAAAGTGATCATGTAGCTTCTTCTACACATATTTACACAGCATGCAGTATAAACGAGAAATATTCTAGTATCTATAGGCTGTTTTACTTGTGTCATCCCACCACTAGAAGCCACAGACACACTCAATGATTCCTCTAGAAAGATGCTGACACTGTGAGATCTGTCTCTCTAATCAAACTAGTAGAGACTTTAAGGTTGAATACATGTTCCCAACTATATTAACCACTATCCTACCATACTGGCAACTCTGCAAAGTTAGAATGTAAGTAGGCCATAGATAGCGATGTCTGTGCTTGGAACTGGAGAAGTATTATCTCAAGTTTGAATGTCTGACTGCTACAATGAGTTAGGAATGTCTGAACTTCTACATGCATTGTAAGACATGCAGGGTCCAGATGGTCTGTAGGCGAATGTTCTGAGGAGCATCGTTCTGGGGCTTGGCTGGATCTGGAAGTGGATTGGATGTGTTCCATGGGAGGCAAGGCGTCGTCAGAGTGGTGGTTGTCAATCAAAGTGAGCTTTTGTGGATGATGGTGAGGCCTCCTCCTGGGTGGTTGGGGCGGTCGTTTCTCAGGATCTTGTATCCATCGGTGATGTCGGTTGTAATGTCAGGCGCAGAGCTGGCATTTGTCCAGGTCGCTGTGAGGAAGGCAAAACCGGGCATATGAGTGATGAGGAGGTACCATATTTCAATGGCATGTCTATGCAGGTAATTACATTGAGGAGGATGCAACTAAGTGGTTTGAGTATGGTGGCGTCCAGTGGGCTGGTGGCTGCTGCTGGGGTCCAGAGCTGGATGACGGTGCGCAGCAGTGTTGATAGGAGATCGGGCCTTGGGTGTGGCTCAGCATTGCGAGCTGGCAGCTATTGCTGCTTCAAGGGGTTGGGGGACCAGAGTCCCTGGCGCTGGTCGCGGTTAGGTCACTTGCGGGCACATACGGGTTGCCTTTGGCATGCCTTCAGTATTAAGTAGGGGTTGGGCGGCCTTGATCCTGTTGGATCTAAGTGCCACCTTTGACACTGTAGCTCACCACACGCTAGTGCAATGTCTGAAGAAGGGTGGAGTGTCTGGTAGGGCCTTGGACTGGATAAAATCTTTCCTGTCGGGCGGTGCTTCCAGGTGAGACATGGCCAACACTACTCCAGGGTCATCAGGCTGAACCAGGGAGTGGCGCATGGATCGACCCTGAGCCCAACCCTGTTTAATATATATGTAGCTCCCGTGGCGGAGATTGCTGAAGGGTTTGGGATCAGGGCCGTATCCTATGCTGACGACACGCAGCTGGTGGTCTCCCTGACCCAGGCACCGGAGTCGGCTGCCTCCAGCTTCAGGGCATGCATGTATGAATTGGCGGCATGGATGGCGAAGAACTGCCTGAGCTGAATGGCAACAAAACGGAGGTGCTGGTGGTGAGTCGGGCCCCGACGGTATGGTCGTCGGCATGGTGGCCCTAGGACTTGGGGGTGACACCTACGCCCTGTGTGCAGGCTAAAAACCTGGGAGTCTGGTTGGATCCCAGCCTCTCTTTCGACTATCAAACCAGGCGAGTGGCAGGTGCCTGCTTCGGGATTCTGAAGGTCCTGCGAAAAACCTTGGACCTTTTGCCCTTGGCGGACAGGAAGACTCTGGTCCATGCGTTGGTGACGTCGCGCCTAGACTATGCTAACATTCTGTATCTAGGCGCATCAACGAAATGATTGCTCCATCTGCAGGGAGTACAGAATGCTGCAGCCCTCCTCATCTTAAGGCGCCCGAGAAGGTCATCGGCTAGGGCTGCTCGGGCTGCACTACACTGGCTCCCAATAAAAGAAAGAATCACATTTAAGGCTCTTTGTGTTTGCCACCGGATCTTGCAGGGAAAGTCCCCTTTGTATATGTCGGAACTCCTGTCCCCGTATGCTCCCACAAATCAGCTGAGGTCAGGTGGGGTAGGCTTGCTGTGCGTTGCTACTATTAAAAAAGCTAGGATGGGGGGTCGGTCCTTCCGACTACTGCCGGACAAACAATGGAATGCCCTCCCGACGGAGCTCTGGATGGAGACTCAGGAGAGTTGTTTCAGAAAAAAAGTAAAAACGCTCCTTTTTCCCCAAGTGTAGGTGGGTGAAGGCTCTGGGCTTTTGATTTCGGGCTGACCTTACCGCAACGTGGGGACACACTGGTATAAGTGTAACCCTTGCGCTTTACAAATGGACTTATTATTATTATTATTATTGGGGAGGGCGATCAACTGGGAGGCTGGAGCAACATGCTGGGGGAGGGGTCACAGGGGCAGCAGCAGCTGGGAGCGCAGAAAGCGGGAAAGGAGGAAGAGAGCGAAGAGGCAAAGAAGAAAGCTCAAAAGAGGAAAGAGCAAAAGGCAACAAATAAAAAGTAGCAGACAGTAAAAAGGGCAAACAGGAAAGTCACAAAAGAGAAAAAGACTAAGAGAGAAAGGCAGCCAAGAGAAAGAGGCAGGCAGTAACGAGAGCAAGCAGGAAAAAGGCAAGCACAATAGGACAGAACGGAAATAGCAGAAGAGCAGGGTGCTCTTTCACTAGACCACCAAGGATGAGGCACAGGCAGGAGCCTGTGAGTGAAAAAAATCCACAAACACCTACCTGGAAGGAGCTCAAGGGCAGAGCCTTAATGTTGGAGCTTCACAAGGAGAGCAGTGACACTGACCATGGATGTCAGACGTCTTGCACTTCTTGCAGCGCAGTAGGCACTATTTAGTAGGGGTCAAAGGGAGGGCGATCAGCTGGGAGGTGGGAGTGATACCCTCAGGGAGGGGCTTTGGGGGCAGCAGCAGCAAGGAGCACAGGAAGCGGGAAGGGAGTCAGAGAGTGAAGAGCCAAAGAAGAAAGGCACAATGAAGAAAAGAGCAGACGAAAAAAAGGCACCAAGAGATAGAGGCAGACTGTTGATGAAATTGGGGCTACAGCTGTGTAGAGACTTAAAGATCAGGCATCCAGTTTGAAAGGCAGAACGTTGAGAGATAGGGAGCCAGTGTAGCTTTCTTAAGAGAGGGGTGGCAGATTCCCACCTGGGTTGCTGATAAATCAGTCTGGCTGATTTCCTTTTCTTCAGGGACTGAATCAAGGGTAAAAGGTAAAGAATAAACAGATGGGGGGATAGTGAAGACCCCTGCAGGACCCTGCATGTTGTTTTTTAGCTTTTGTGCTGTAAATGGGGCTATGCGGACCGCTTGGGAGCGATATTCAAGAAAGGAGCTAATCCAGCTAAAGGCTGAACCCTTGATGCCGGCCTGCCTGACACGGTCCCTCAGGATACCCTGATTGACTGTGTTGAGTGCGGCCGAAAGATCTAATAGCACCAGGGGTACCTCTATCAGCTCTATCTCGTTGGGTGTCCAGAACCGCCAATATCACCATCTCTGTAGAGTGAGCGGGATGAAATCAGGCTTGGTGAGGGTCTAGAAACTTCGATTGTTCCATGAAGTTGGACAGACACTTCACCACATGGGCCTTCAGTATCTTGGCCAGGTAGGGGAGCTGAGAGATAGGACGATAGATTGACAAACGTTGAGGGTCTGGTCCAGGTTTTTTTTTAAAGGGGGGCCATGGTTGCTTCTTTGAATACTTTCGGAACACAGCCCTGGTTATTCAGGGAGTTGAACAGTGCTTGACTAGGTGTGGGTGTAGGTAGGATTCTGTCTGCATTAGATAGTTCATTAACAATAGAGAAGATTTCCTTCGATCTGTTGTTTGAGTTTAAAATTCTAGAAGAAAAATGAATGGCCTTAGCCGCAATGATAGCCTTTTTATATTCTTTATGTTGTTCCAAATAGTGGTATTTATCTTCTAGAGACTAATTAAATCTCAATTTCCTTTCTTTTTGGTAAAGGGCCAGTTTATGTCCTCTTAGTTCATCAGAGAACCATCTGTGTGCATCATAGTGACGTGCTCGTTTTAATTTTTTGAGTGGGGCATGCCTATCACTAGCCGCTAGTAGCCAAGCTGATGCTGATGCTTTTATAAAGAATAAAAAAGTTATGTACATATGAGTGAATTCAGTTTGTAGAATATATTGTCGTTTTAGCTCTTTGCGGTTAGTTTTGACACTATTAGGTTTTCTAAAAACTAAGCAAAAGAATGGTACACTACACTCATACAAAGCAACCATAAAATGGCCTACCTCTTCAACTTTGCACTCTGTGATCATGACAAAGGCACCAAATAAAATAATGTCTTTCATTTTAGACTACACCATCTCCTCTTCTGAATTGTTAGTATCTGTTAACCCTTGCCCTCTCTTTCAAAAAGAGATTCCTATTTATCTATGTGTGTTTGAGATGTTTTCACAATCATTGCGGAGAAATCATGGAAAAGAAAACAGCAATTCAGACCTATATCTAGCTTTAGCTTCATTTTTATTTAAATATTAGATAACAGTGTATTACATTGTCCTGAGTTGGAAATTACAACTTCTCATTACTTAAATTGTGTCATCACTCCTCAGCTTTTAAAAAAAGAATCTGTTTCTTTAACACCCTTCCACCTCAATGCACTATTACCTCAGTGTACCTAGCAACCTAGTGCAACCAGAAGGAATATGGTGTCTCCAAATGAGATACAGCAGGAGAGCTTTACTCAACAGATTCGAAAGCATATCAATGCCTGTATTACATTTCTTTCTTTAATCAACAGCGAATATTAGGACTTCTTGCTAAGGCATCCACCACACTATGAATTGTATTCACTGTCATGATGACAGCATCCATTGAAATATATCTTTTTTTTTAAACTCAATTTTAACTGATTTGTATTTTTAAAACTCACTTATTCAGCTCCAGCCTTCTCCTGAATGCTATTGCTCCTTCAATCACAAATGCTTAGAGTATGGATTGTGGGCCACAGCTAAGATCTATTGGGCTAAAGAGGCTGCAAAAAAGAGAGGTATTGACAGAGACTTGGGTTTGCAAAATGGGCGGATTACTTGGTTTGGCCAGAAAGGATTTGTTCAATCAATCAATAAATCAGGAAATTCTTAAGCATGTTACTCACCCGTCAGGGTATCAAGGTGCTGCGGGTGAAGCAGCTCCGGTCAGTTGAAGAGCCAGCTCTTGAGGGTCTACCTGAAGATGTGTAGGGTGGGGGCGCGTCTGAAGTTGCTTGGGAGCTCATTCAAGGTCTTGGCCACGATGTAGGAGAAGGTTTTTCCACCCATTCTTGATCTGCGGATGTGTGGGAGTTCGGTGAGGGCTAGGTTTGCGGATTCGAGGTTCCTCTTGTATATAATGAAAGAGATTCTATTGTTGAGATATTGGGGTCTGGTGTTGTGGAGGCTTCTGTAGGTGTGTGTGAGTATCTTAAAAGTTATTCATGTCGACTGATGCCGAGAACTAGTCTGGCTGCTGTGTTCTGTATGGTCTGGAGTTTTTGGAGCAGAGACTTGTTGATCCCGGCGTAGAGGATGTTTCTGTAGTCCAGTCTGCTGGTTATGAGAGCATGGGTGATGGTCTTCCTTGATATGGGGGGATCCATTTGAAGGTCTTTCAGAGGATACTGAGGGTGTTGAAGCAGGTGGAGATGACAGTGTTGACCTGTCGGGTCATGGAGAGGGAGGAGTCGAGTATGATGCCGATGTTTTGGGTGTGGTCTGTGAGGGTGGAGGGATGCTGTGGGAAGTGGGCCACTAGGTGTTGTCCCATACAGAGGGTCAGGGTCGGAAGATGTAGACCTCCATCTTCTCTGAGTTGAGCTTCAGGTAGATGCTGCTCACCCAGGATGTGACGTCTTTCATTCCTTCCTGGAAGTTGAGTCTGGTGGTGATGGGGTCCTTAGTGAGGGAGAGTATGAGCTGGGTGTCATCAGCAATAGGATACTATGCTGAGTCTGTGCTGTCTGACAATGGCGGCGCAGGGGTTCATGTAGATATTCAAGAGCGTGGGGCTGAATGATGATCCCTGGGGTATTGAATAGGAAGGGTGGCAGTCTGATTCATTGGGTTCTGCCGGTGAGGAAGGAGCGTAACCAGTCTATGGCGGTTCCCTGTATGCCTGCATCGTGTGGTCTGGTGGTAAATGTGCGGTGGGAGACAGTATTGAAAGCTGCAGAGAAGTAAAGTAGGATCAGGGCTTAAAGTTTCATCAGTTCATTCTGGATTCCCAAGTTCTTCACATCGTGATTGTGGACTGTTGTGGCACTGACCTAGGCAGATTGACTGGGGTAGGCCTGTAAATCCTAATGAAATAAACTTTTGCAGAACTGCTGTCGCTTTTCCCTCACACTGTCTTGGTGTACTCTAATATATGCCAAAGACAGAAATGGAAGTGGTCAAATCAATTCTGTCGACAGATTGACAAAGCCAGGAAACATGTTAATAAAACAATTTCTGCATTCCTCAGAGACCAGTGCATGGGGTGTATATCTACAACAACAATTAGCATTTTGATATGCATGAAATGTATAGAAATTATGGAGTGCACTTTAAAGATGAGGGCAACATGGTGTTTCTATGTAACCTGACAATCTGCATCTGGTCTTATGTGTAGTAGCCATATACACGCAACCCACACAATGGCTCTTGTCAGAGCGACCCTAGTACACAAAATGTTGTTAGTTTTCTTTAAAAATATATATTTTTAAAATTTTTTGTGGATCTTCATAATGACATCGCAATTGTCATGGATACATCACGGAAACAGAAAACAAAAGCAGGCATTTAATAGCCACCAACACATCCAAAAATAAAGTGTAAAGAAAATATTCTAGACATTCCCCATGTTTAAACTCATTTTTTGTACTAAGTTTCTTTGAAACCCATCGTTCAGAACTATTTTTCATTTTCGCATTTATAAGAGACATTGCAATGACATTGTTGAGGGGAGAGGTGTGGCGCCGCGGCCAGGGCGACTGACGCTGGAATCTGGGGATCAGGGTTCGATCCCCGGCTCCGGCGGCAGGTTAGCCCAGCACCATGTGACTCTGGGCAATAGCTCGCTTAATCTTCCCGACGGCCCCCAGCTCCTAGAGACCCCTACGGGTGATTGTGCGCTTTACAAATGTGGATTATTATTAACAACAACAGTCACACCTTTCCCAGAAAGTGAAAACACGCATATGCACAGACATTGCAATATTCTGCACACATTAGGTTTATTACTGTATACTTCAAACTCAAGTTTTTCTAGTGTATTTCTAGAGCAACCATTGCTAAAACCTATTTTATGTTTCCTTGGTGACTTCGGATATCGCGATGTAGTCGCTGATCGTGATCCCCACAGGTACGTCACAGAAGCAGAAAGCAAAAGCAGGACCATATTAAAAAAATATACCTATATAATTCACTCTAACCATCACAGTTTATAACTCACTACATAAATAACTCAATAAAAACAATTATCAGAATCTCAAAATCTCCATAAGAATGCGCATTAATGATTCACCAATATACAGGACAATGTTGATTGTCGCAGTGTCCCCGCGATGGTACACGGAGGGCCATGCTTGTGATCGCGACATCATCGCAAATAGGGCACAGGATTTAAAAAATACATTTTGGACACAGAACTTGTGTCAATCACACCTCCATTTTTCAATCATGGGATCAGAGTATTTCCACCCTGACCCATTATTTGGGCTTTCACACAGATTTCCAGCCCCAGGAACTGTTCCTGATAGATAAAATGGTTACTGCAACTTCCTACTCAGGTTGTGACCACCCAATCAGAGCATTCTCGTTGGCACTTACATTCTTGAATCATCAAGAAAACCCTCGCAAAATATCCATGGCCAGAGATATTACTATCATTTTAAACTTACATTTCTCAAAAACTACTGAAGAGATTTACACCAAATAAACAGAAGACATTCCCTTGAACTGATATCTACCCCCCTGGCAAGTTGGTTTAAGTCAGTTCACCGTTTCAGGCAGTAAAGGTGGCTAAAGGTTTCAATGGGAATGAACATTACAAAAGCAAATACATTTTGTGCCCCAAATTCTCTGTCCCCACTGCACGGATCACCCCAAAACTTCCTCAATCAATAGTAGCCATCATGACACATTTTGGCAAAATTTCATGCAAACAATGCCATAGTTAAAAAATGCTATTACTATGTAAACTTGATGTGTGTGTATATATAGGAAAAAACCATAGGTTTCATGGTCGTTATAGTTAGTTGGACATTTCACTTGTACAAATCCATAGAAATTTGGCCGTTATAGTTAGTAGACCTAACTGTAACAAGCGCCCCCACAATGCACTGCTGATGACATCACATATGACATCACTCATGACATGGTCAGTGACATCACTGATGACATCTCAAATGACATCACTGATGATATCACTAATGACATAATCCAGTGAATGTGTGTTTGTCTCAAATTTAAATTTATTTTATATATGTTAATGCCAAGGTGTATTGAAGAATGAGTTGGTGTATACGTGTCTGGGTGGAGGATTTAATAGGTGTGTGACTGACTATATAAGTGAGTGATTAATTGTGTCTTACTGAATGCATGGGTTAGGGACTAAACTGTGTGAATGTTTGTATCAGTCTCTCTGTTGTTGTGTAAGCTGCTGCATTGGTTGATGAGTAGGTAAATGACTGTCTATATGGGTTACTTATTGGTTGCATGAGTATCTCTATGGGAGCATCAGTGTTTCTGTGTGTGGGTGGCTGTGGGGGGTGCGACTTTCTGCCTACAAGTGTGAATGGATAATTTATTGGGTGTATGGGTAAAATCGTGCAAGTGGAAATAGCTGTATAGGTAAGTGAGTGTGTGTATCAGTGTGTTGGTGAGTAAATGTATGTCTCAGTGGTATATGGGTGAGTAACTACATATGTGAAAGGCAGGCATGTGAGTGTTGGAGTATATAAATGACTATATGTGAGAGTGAGTAATTGTGAGAGTGGCTGTATAAATGAGTGTCTGCCTGAGTCAGTGATTGTATAAGAGAGTAAGTATATGTTAGTATCTGTAAGAATAGGTTAGATAGTGAACGTATAACTGTATAAGTGAGTAAATGGCATTGGTTTTTTTTATTTTTTTTTATAAACCTTTATTTGTACAGAAAGGATATACAAATCTGGGCCTACAACCAGTCCGGCCGGCCACGACACGATAGAGCAATCAAGAAATCCAGAAGGAAAATTTACAGAATCAATCATAATGGAGCGCAGTCAATACAGCCTAAAAAAAGGGGGGGGGGGAGGATCTGGACGGCCAGCAAACAGGACCAAAGAAGGTTAATTTTTATAATATTACGATAAGGAGTATAACAGGCTCGGTTACAGCATAAATGAACCCGGGTCCCAAAGCAAACCAGTGGCTACAAGAAAGCTAAAGGGCAGCAATGCGGAGGAATGTCACTACAGTATACATCAGTATGAAAACAGATGCGGTTAACACAAAGCAATATTCAATTAGACTCATCTTATGCACACCCACCACCCAGCAGTATATTGGAAACAGAACAAAGGAACCGGAATTTTGACATCACTAGAACTAACCCGTCATACTAACCTTTGGGAAAGAAAAAGGAAGGAGGGGAGGGGAAGGAAGAGGAGAAAAGAAAAATACAGACTGAAAGAGAAGAATGCCGCGCCGATACAAGCACCCCGTAGCAAGGAACACATAAAAGAGCAGGAATATTAGCAACGAGGAGGGGATGGGAGTCGCAATTGAAATGCAGCATAGCCACAAGAAGGAGAGCAGCGACAATACAGACCCCATCCCAATCATACCATGGGAGGCAAGGACAGACGCGGCGCTCCTATAAAGAGACACAAAAGGGCCATAGAACTAAGGAAAATAAAACAGCAAATAAGACCCATAGGACCCATCCCATCCGACCCAGCACCCCTGCAGAAGGCTACGGCCTACCCCCCCAGCAGCATGCCTGTCGCCCTAAATCAGAACCCGAAATGTAGTAGAGACAAGAGAGAGAAGAGGAATAAAGAGACAAAAAGAAGGACATGAAGACAGAAAGAGGTAGGAGGGAGGAGTAAAGGAGCAGAGACAAAACGGCCGGCCTCAGCCCTCCGCCCAACCATACAATCGTAATACGTTTAAACGAAAACGGCACAATCTCGAGCGTCTTAAAACATACAAGGGGGTCACCCATAGCACTATGAATACGGGCAACTTCGCCACGGATCTGTACACCAGCAATCCACCGGGAGCAATGTATCTCACCCCAGGCCTTTCTTAGCCACAATTACCACCCACCACATGACAGCGGCAAGTGAGCAACTCGGTACGGGGCAATCACACAAATGAAAAAAATTCCGATAAAAACGTAGGCCAGGGAGGTCAATCAATAGGCAAGAGAACAAAAGTCCGGGTATGCAGTTCAAGTGTCCCAACAATGTTAACAAGGGCAGTAAAAGACAGGAGTTCAGTCTCGCCGTTCGGGAAAGCGGGGTTTTCCCTGCAGTACAGAAACACGACCTCATCAAGGCAAAGATAGGCAGCAGCCTACCATGCTTCTCGGGCATTCGGGTAGGATCGGGCCCCAGCACGATATCCAAGTCCCCAAACTCCAAACATTGAAGCGCAGGAGGTTCCAAAGCCACTTGCTTGCAGACCTGTCGACGGACAGCGGTAGTAACCCTCGTCGCGACCGAGGGGGGGCGAGGCAGTGGCATCACTGAGACGAGAGGGGACCATGAAGAACCGTCCATCTAAGATGGCGGCGGACCGCACCGATCCCCCAGGGGCACCGGGGGCCAAGGCCGCTTGCAAGGATCGCAATGCGTCAAGAACGTCACCAATTGTAGGCTCACGCACACATGTCCAGGCCCCCGTGCAGTCCAGCAACCCAAGTCCGCCGTCTTGAGGATATCCACGGCCTAGTTCGTCGGCCGCCATTTTGTAGATTCAGCCTCGTCACCACCCTCCGCGACTCTCGGAGCAGTCCCACAGATGCGGAAACCCTCAGGTACTAAGGGGGTCCCACTAATGGAAGCCTTGGTGCAGAAAGGAGAGCCGCCAAAGTCGGGGGTCTGCCTGTACTATCGCTGGCGTGTTTGACGAACAGAGCCCGGGCGCGAGGCTCCAGGGTGGATGGACGGAGCAGCGGCGAGGGACCCCTTCACACGATCAGCCCTCGGAGCACCGCGCCCCGCACCAGCCTCACGGCCGCCAAGGCAAGCCCGGATCAGGACCACCGGGATGCTCGCACAATGGCCTCTCGCCAGTGGCTCACTCTCTCGGCCGGGGCCGACGTTTACATCAACGCCAGGCTGGGTCCAATAGGCGAGGCCCCGGTCTCATCACCGCGGAGGCCCCGGTCCCTCCGGGGGCACAACTTCGGAACCGCAGCACGCAGGAGCCTCCAGGTCAGACGGTGGGTAAGAGCAACACGTTACGTTTCTGTTTCTTCTCGAGTGTGTCCGTAAATGGCATTGTTATTGTTTTTTTACATGTCTAGCTAGGTGTCTCAATAACTCTATGGATGAGTGACGGTGTATGAGTGTTTGTATAGGTATATGGTTTAGGTGTATGAGTACATATAATAGTGCTGTATTGTAGAGTGACTGCATGTATGAGTAACTGTATGCGTGAATGAATGAATGTGTGTATATAGCTAGGAATTAGTCAGTGGGTATATAGTAACTGCTATTGGTTTGTCTATGGTTTCAAAAATGGTAGTCTGTATTTTAGAGTGGGTGTATCAAAGGTTATATTTGGATGTGAGGGGGTGAATCAGATTATCACGTGGATGATATCATCCGTGATGTAATCAGTGATGTCATTTCAGATGTCATCAGTGATGTCATCAGTGATGTCACCAACCATGTCAGGAGTGATGTAATATGTGACATCATCAGCAGTGCATTGCAGGGGCACGAGTTATAGTTAGGTCTACTAACTATAACAGCCAAATTTCTATGGTTTTGTGTGAGTGAAATGTCCAACTAACTATAACGACCCTGAAACCTGTGGTTTTTTTCAGTGAATTTCAAAGGTTTTTTAAATGCTAATTTCTAACTATAACGCGCCTGAAACTTATGGTTTTTTCAGTGACTTTCAAAGGTTTGGTAAATGATAATTTTTAAATTAGATATTCATTAAAGCTATGGTTTGTTCAGTCATTTTTTTATATTTTGTAAGTTTAGTATCCTAAAAATAGTTGTTGTTATTTATTTGTTTTCTTACTAACAGTATTTAATTTCTTCTATTTTCTTACATATTATTTTCTTTTTGAGAAAGAATTGGTGCCGCGCATCCATCGTGTACCTATCTTGGTGGGTCCGCAGATTCAAGCCGTCATATTGGCAAAGTCGTGAAGTTTGCACGTTTGGTTAGCCACGGGTGCATGGTGCCTGACCTCTGCGTAATGTCATAGACGTATGGCACCGCGTCAGCTGCGGATTTGGTTAAGGACGGGTGCACAGTGCCTGACCCCCGCGTAAAGTTATATACGTATGGGATTGCATCATGTGCGCGTTTGGTATGCAATGGAACCACTGTTACCCGCCCCGCATAACGTAATGAACGTGTGCGGTCACGCTGGGAGCGTGACTCCCGCAAAAAATGTTTTATTTTAAAAACAATATATATACTAGTTCAATATGCATATTAGACCAAGAGATTATGTAAACTAATTATTAAAATGATATATGTCTAATTGCAATAAAGTTATATTACTGTTAAATATACTTTCGCTAAGTCGTGTCGGGTGCTCGCTGGGTGTGTACTGGGTGCGCGAATCCCATGTGACTTAAAAAGAAAGCATTTAATTGGTTCATAATGTTTCCCATTCTCTACGTTTTGAGGACTCCACCCATTTTCTCACTCTTTCTACAGCATCCCAGGAGACACACCTGCTGTTTTTTTTTTGCTAGGTTGTAGATTTCTTTAGTGTTTTCTTCTGTTTTTTGTATATGGATTCTTCTACTCCAAGGGTGGGTATTTCTTTGGAAGAAGAGGAAGAGGACATTCCACTTCGACAGAAAAAAGAGAGCATTGTGTGGAAATTCTTCACAATTCCACCTTGAGAAAGTGAATGCAAAAAAGGTCACTTGCATTCTATGTTCAAGAGTTCTCTCAAGGAACAGTGAGAACAAATGAATTGTAGCAATGCTTGTTAGTGTCTGCACCATTGCATAAATATGTAACCAGTAACTGGATGATTAGACTACTGTAAAGGGAGTGCATGGTGTATTTATTAGTGCTTGGGTTTTGGCGGAGTGATACTGATAGATGGGTGATTGGAGAAGTCATGGGGACTGACAGGAAAATTGCTAGAATGAATGAGTACTAATAGAGTATTTAGAAGAGTTAATCAGTAGTATATAGTTGGTTAGAGGACTGCATGGATAGTGCACAGAATATTGTGGCTGTACGTGTGTTAGAGGCTACGCCATTCAATCAGTACATGACTACTAACTGAAATGATTACAGTGCATCAAAAGAGTACATGGTGAATTGATAAGTGCTTAGGTATTGGCAGAGTGATAGGATATGTGGATAGTGGTAGATACATGATTGGAAAAGTGCATGGGACTGACAGGAGAATTCCTAGGCTGCTTGGGTACTACCAGCGTATTTACAGGAGTATACCAATGGTATGTAGCTGTTAGAGCTTTGCATATATAGTGCACAGAATTTTGTAGCTGTACTTGTGTTAGTGGCTAGGCCATTCTATAAGTACATGACTAGTAACTGCAATAATGTCAGTGCTGCAAACAGAGTGCATGGTGAATTTGTAAGTGCTTAGGTATTGGCGGAGTGATAGGATAAGTAGATAGGATAGTGCTGGATATGTGATTGGAGAAGTACATGGGACAGACTGGAGGATTCCTAGACTACATGGGTACTAACTGGATATTTAGAAGAGTGTATCAATAGTATGTAGCTGGTTAGAGGTGTGCATGGATAGTGTACAGAATATTGTAGTTGTACTCGTGTTACTGGCTAGGACATTCCATAAGTACATGACTAGTAACTGGAATAATTACAGTGCTGCAAACAAAGTACATGGTGAATTTATAAGTGCTTAGGTATTGGCGGAGTGATAGGATAAGTAGATAGTGCTGGATTGATGATTGGGGAAGTGCATGGGACTGACAGGGAGATTCCTAGATGGCATAGGTACTAACTGGGTATTTAGAAGAGTGTACCAATAGTATGTAGCTGGTTAGAGGTCTGCATGCATAGTGCACAGAATATTGTAGGTGTACTTGTGTTAGTGGCTAGGCCATTCTATAACTACGTAACTAGTAACTGGAATGATTACAGTGCTGCAAACAAAGTGCATGGTGAATTTATAACTGTTTAGGTATTGGCATAGTGATAGGATAAGTAGATAGTGCTGGATTGGTGATTGCGGAAGTGCATGGGACTGACAGGAGGATTCCTACACTGCATAGGTTCTAACTGGGTATTTAGAAGAGTGTATCAATAGTATATAGTTGGTTAGAGGTCTGCTTGCATAGTGCACAGAATATTGTAGCTGTACTTGTGTTATTAGCTAGGCTATTCCATAAGTACATGACTAGTAACTGGAATAATTACAGTGCTGCAAACAGTGTGCATGGTGAATTTATACGTGTTTAGGTATTGGCGGTGTGATAGGATAAATAGAAGCCTAGACGACAGAGGAGACCCCGGCGGAGTAAAAGAAAAGGGTCACCCAAATACACGGAGCATGATCAAAAAGAAAAAGAAAAAGAACACGTAGTGATTAACATTTCAGATACCAGTCTAACACCTCACGAAATGAAATTATTGGAAAAAGGGACATTGTTTATTCCGACTACTCATACTAACTTACTTGAACTGGATGTCAGCACCTTTAAGTTCAACCGCAAATTGCGGTTACGTAATTTTTTTGACAATGTCTTACCACGGCCCACTGATGTCAAACCAGATCAATTGAAAGGCTTACGTCCTCCGAGTTCATACCAAGCGCCTTGCAGTCATAAATGCATTGACATGTTTGAAACCCTTGTTAAGCAAGATTTGATGAAAATTAATGACAAAAATAAAAGCAAAGAGAACATTACTCAGAAAGACCGTGACACCCTAAAAAAAATAGCGGACAATAAACTGATCAAATGCGTCAAAGCTGACAAAGGCGGAGCCCTTGTAGTTTTAAATACCCAAATGTATGAAGATAATATATTGAACACATTTCTGACCAACAAACCTATATGAAACTCAACGATAATCCAACTATACAATTTAAGGCCACCCTCAACGATTTGATTACCAAAGCGACTGAATCTAGAACTATTGATGATAAGACCAAAAGGTACTTGCATATAGAACATCCTAAAAGACCAGTCATAAACATGACACCTAAAATCCACAAAAGCATTGAAGACCCACAGTTTAGATCCATCGTATCCACTAGGGGATCCCTGCATGAACCTGTAGGGAAATTCCTAGATAGATACTTACAGCCATTGGTAAAGTACATGAAAAGTTATGTGAAAGACACTACTGCCTTTTTATTGAAATTATCTGAAGTGAGCGTAGAAGCTGAAGAACGTCTGATCTTATGTACAGCAGATGTGAGATATTTGTATACCTCTATCCCTCATTCCGAGGGGATTGAGGCGATTGAGAAAGCTATCTTGAACAGTGGGATTGAAATGCACATGCAACAATTTTTATTGGAAGTCATGATGTTCACTTTGTACCACAGTTATTTTGAGTATAAAAAAACATGGTATCTGCAACTATCCGGGATATCCATGGGCAACTGTGCGGCGCCCACATACGCTAAAATCTATATGAAAGAATTTGAAGACATGCATATCTATGGGAATTCCAACTGGACTGACAACATGATCATGTTTGTCAGATACATCGATTACCTGTTTTTTATTTGGAAAAATTCAAAAGAACTCTTACAACAATCCTTAACTATATTGAATACCATGGATGAAAGAATCCAACTAACATGGCAAATGAGTGAAGATTCAATCACATTCTTAGATGTACAGATTACCAGAACACCGAACGGTTTTGAAAACTGATCTTTACCGTAAACAGACTGATCGCAATAACACCTTGCACTACTCTAGCTTCCACCAGAATTCCTTGAAGCGCCATTTACTTTTCTCTCAAATGCTACAAGCTAAACGCATCACGTCTTGCGAAAACATCTCTCAGAAACGCATAAAAGAAATGGGAACTAGATTCCGCGATAAGGGTTACACACAGACTATCATTGAACAAGCAGAAACTTGTGTGTCGCTGATCCCTCGACAGGAGGCATTAAAAAGAACCACTAAACCTCATGATACCAGGATGGTACTTGTATCGAAGTTATCAACACTCAGCACGACATACAAAAAATTATCCTAAAACACTGGCCGATCCTGAAATCAGAACCAGATTTCAATGAACTGTTCTCAGATCCTCCCATTTTTGCATACATGCGTAACTACAATATTAAAGAAATATTAGCTAAAGAAACACCTACAGCAGTTGAGGCCAAAGGCACCCGCCCATGTATGAACTGCAACAACTGTCACAACGGGATCAAAGGAAATATTATCTCCCACCCTATGAAAGGACATAATATCAAGTTGAAAGTAAATGCTACATGCGATTCATCTAATCTGATATATCTACTGAAATGCCCATGTGGAAAGATCTACATGGGGAAAACAGAAAGGAAAATAAAAAATAGTCTTAACGAACACAAATCAAATATACGGACCAGAAATGAAAAATCTAACATAGCTGTACATTTCGTGGAGCAAAAACACAGTATAGCTCAATTGAAATTCATGGTCCTGGAAATCATCCAGAAACGTGAAGGAAAGGACAGTAACAAAACTTTATTGCAGCGTGAAATTTCATGGATTTATTGTCTTCAAGCAATGAAGCCCTTTGGGCTTAACGACAGAGCTGAATTTAGTTGTTTTATTTAATAATTGTTATTTTCCTTAAAGCTATGTGGCTTTCTAATGCTGTCCTTTCTTTATTGTGGCCTTCACCATATTGAATCTCACTTTCTTTATTGACACCCCTCGTGCGTTACACTCGTCTCATGTCACTCCATCAATATGGCCGATTAACCAAACCACAGTCCGTTTTTTATGTTTGTTGAACTCACGTAATCTAACGAGCCAATCAGGGCTCTTTTTAACCTCACGTCTCCGACCGTAGTTACCTTCACATTCGTCCCCCGGATGCTGAACCTCTGACATCGATAATTGGAACCCTCCGATACCTTGTAAGTCGGTGCACCGCTGTCTTGCTACTTTATGTCAGGCGTTACCCTCATGGGTAGCCATTCGCTAATTTTTGTTACTCGTTCTTTTCAGCACTGTTTACGTTATCCACCGGGACACTCCATTTGCGTGAGTAGTGTTCCGCTTTAACTCACGTTTACCGGTCGTACTTTCACTCACCACTTTTTTGCACTTAGCGCACTTACCGGATTAGTTTCACTAATACGAGGTTACATTTCATCACGTTCTCATGTCACAAATGTACAATGTAATGAGTTTGAGACATGCCATTATTATACATTATTGAATGCTATATCCTTTTGGTTTTAGAGCTCCTGGAAAAAGGGCTTGGGAGCCCGAAATGCATCGGAGCAAGTAAACAATGTTGATTAGAGACTATCAGCGTGATTCATGTACGGGCCGTTTTGCGTGGCCCTAATAGCAAATCATAGCGACTCGCTATTGAGGACACGCAAAACGGCATTCATGTAGGAATTGCTAAATAAATAGCGATTCCTACATGATCTCTATTTGTGAGTAGAAAATTGCTACTCGCAAAAAAAGGAATAACTCCCCATTCATTCCTATGGGCCAAAGGGCCCATAGGAATGAATGGGGAGTATCCCTCATTTGCGAGTAGCAATTTGCTACTCGCAAATCAGATAGCGATTTTAAGGGTGCCAGGGGTGTCCAAAGGACACCCTGTAGCACCCCTAAAATGCACATTTGAACAGGTGTTGCGCACACACATGTCCAAAGGACATGTGTGTGTGCAACATGCAACTTAGAAAAATGCTTTTAAAAGCATTTTTCTGAGTTTTTGCTATTTACCGAGAGGTCTGACCTCTCGGTAAATAGCGGCCCAAAAGTGCAAAATCGCAATTTTTTTTTGTGTCATGAATAGCATTTGAGGAATCTCTATTAGAGATTCCTTAAATGCCATTCCTCGCAAATATGCGAATTGTTACATAGCGATTTTTGCATTTGGGATTGTGAATACCAAATGCAAAAATCGCACTCGCAAAGGGCCAGATTCTCAGAATCTGGCCCTTTTGCCAGCGCTTTTGGCTACATGAATCAGGCTGTATGATTCAATCAGTTTGAAATACTTTATTTTGATATGATGAAAATATCAACAAATGGTAATCTTTGAAAAATAAATTAACGCAACCTCTCTGAAACTTTGGAATCTTGTTTCAAGAACCTATGGTGTGCCCGTGTCAGGGATGCACTCATATTCTTTGTGTGCACTTACTCGCCATTTCTGCATGACGTATTAGGCTGGATACGTTACCTGAAGGAGCACCCAAACAGTTTACCCTTGTTTTTGATCTATCCAGTAAATAATTTGTGCTGTGCACCTCCCCTATCCATTAGTAGCTAGGCTATTCCATAAGTACATGACTAGTAACTGGAATAATTAGAGTGCTGCAAACAGTGTGCATGGTGAATTTATACGTGTTTAGGTATTGGCGGTGTGATAGGATAAGTAGATAGTGCTGAATGGGTGGTTGGAGAAGTGAATGGGACAGACAGGTGTATTTCTAGACTGCATGGGTACTAACAAGTTATTTAGAAGAGTTTACCAATAGTATGTAGCTGGTTGGATTTCTGCATGCAATGTGCACACACTATTGTAGGTGTACTTGTGTTAATGGCTAGGCCATTCCATATGTACATGACTAGTAACTAGAATGATTACAGTGCTGCAAATAGAGTGCATGGTGAATTTATAAGTGCTTGGGTATTGACAGAGTGATGGGATAAGTAGTTAGTGATGGATAAGTGTTTGGGGAAGTGTATGAGACTGACAAGAGGATTCCTAGGCTGCATGGGTAGTACCTGGATATTTACAGGAGTGTATTATGAGTTAGAGGTCTGCATGCATTGTGCACAGAATATTGTAGGTGTACTTGTGTTAGTGGCTAAGCCATTCTATAAGTACATGACTAGTAATTTGAATGGATACAGTTCTGCAAACAGACTGCATGGTGAATTTATACATAGTTAGGTATTGGTGGAGTGATAGCATACATAGATAATGGTTCAAAGGTGATTGGAGAAGTGTATGGGACAGATAGGAGGATTTCTAGACTGCATGGGTACTAACTGGGTATTTAGAAGAATGTATAAATAGTATGTAGCTGGTTAGATGTGTGCATGCATAGTTCACAGAATATTATAGCTGTACTTGTCTTAGTGGCTAGGCCATTCTATAAGTGCATGACTAGTAACTGGAATGATTATGATTACAGTGCTGCAAACAGAGTTCATAGTGAATTTATAAGTGCTTAGGTATTGGTGGAATGATAGAATAAGTAGACAGTGCTGCAGGGGTGATAGGAGAAGTGCATGGGACAGACAGGAGAATTCCTAGACTGCATGGGTACTAACTGCGTATTTAGAAGAGTGTATCAATAGAATGCAGCAGTTTAAAGGTGTGCATGGATACTGCACAGAATATTGTACCTGTACTTGTGTTACTGGCTAGGCCATTCAATAAGTACATAACTAGTGACTAGAATAATTAGTGTGCTGCAAACAGAGTGCATGGTGAATTTATAAGTGCTTAGTTATTGATGGAGTGATAGGATAAGTAGATAGTGCTGGATGGAATTTGAATTTGAATTTGATCTTTATTGTTTAGTTAATTAAAACCATAACAAACTTTCTTTACTATATCCTCGCCAAAGATAAAATAACCTAAACAGAAAAATCAAATAGACATTAATTAAAATAAAAGAGAATTCCAATAATAACTTTCCTAAAACCATTAAATAAAAACTTCCTTCAGGCTTAGTCCTCAGTCTTAATAATTCTTAAATGTTACATAGTCATTGACGTGTTTGCTTTCAAACCTTTTGCAAAGGCCAACAAAAACGTTACCATCTTACAGTTCATTTGAGCAGCTGTTGAGTCCAGGCCTCCGATTACTGCTGTCCTGCATGTGCGTATTCCCTCAACCAGAAAGATGTTCTTTAAGAAAAACGCACGCTCCCTACTCAGCTTTTTACAATGACATATTATATGAATTAAATCTTCCTTAGTGTAACCGCAGAGGCGACAATCAGTAGATTCAACGTGCTTCCATGTTGGACCATCAGCGAGAGTTGGAAATCTGCCGAAACGCAAAGCCATCAATCTTTTTTTGATAAATATAGAATAAGTTGTATCCAAGTAGGCCGCTGGAGTAAGAGTTTTGTAACTGTTGATCACAGTCCATGAATGGGATCGATGAGGAAAAAAATTCTTTGTCTGTGATCAACGAGAGAAATTTGGCGGCTTTATTTAATGCCTGTTTAAATGAGGTAAACGGTAAATATTTATCCCATACGTTGGTAGTGCAAGTTAGCTCCAATGCACAGGACAGAAATGTATTTGCCTCTAAGTTTTTTTGTGTTTCCAGCTCCTGCCATAGGAATTTATTAAGAATATTATTGTTGATGGCATTTTCGTTTATTTGGTACCAGACCTTGATGCAAGTGTACAGTCTACCCAGCGATTAATTCATTATTCCGAATACTAGCCGCATTTGCGCTGGAGATACTGCTGGATGGATTATAGGAGAAGTGCATGGGACAGAAAAGAGGATTACTAGAATACAAAAGTACTAACTGGGTATTAACCAAAGTGTATCAATAGTATGTAGCTGGTTAGAGGTCTCCATGCATAGTGCACACAATATTGTAGCTGTACTAGTCTTACTTTCTAGTCCATTCCATAAGTACATGACAGGGTTATTGCAGAAGTTATTCAGTAGTCTGCAGTGGGTTAGGGGACTGCATAGATTGTGCACATTTGACTGTAGCACTGCGTGTCTTAATGCGTGAGTCATTGTTCAAGTGCATGGACAGTGACTGGATAGTTAGAGTGCTGGTAGTTGACGGCAGGGTGAGTTTATAAGTGCTTGTGTTTTGGCACAGTGATTAAAAAAAGGACATGGTTCTGTCAGGATGATTGCAGGAGTGGACAAGAGTGACAGTGTGATTGGTGAACTGCATAGCTACTACCTGGATCTTTGCAGGATTGAATCAGTAGCCTGCAGGGGGCTAGAGAACTGCAGAGATTGTGCACATTTGACTGTAACACTGCATGTTTTCATGTCTGAGTCATTCTACAAGTTCATAGACAGTGACTGGATAGTTAAAGTGCTGGTAGTTAACAGCCGGGCGAGTGCTTGTGTTTCGGCACAATTATTAAATAAGCACATGGGGCCATATGTATCAAGCTCCCCTTTTGAAATTCTCAATTTGCGATTTTTCACGAATCGCAATTTGAGAATCGAAAAAAACTTATGTACATAAAAAATCGCCAAAAAATTGTGATTCGGTAAAAATCGCTATTTTCATTGCGACACCCCAAGTAGCAATTCCTTAACGGAAAAAATCGCAATTTTGCAAAATTCGCAAATCTGAGAATCAGAAACTCAGGTGCAGCTTGATGACATCACAACCAGGAAGTGTGACTACCCATGCTGCACCTGAGTTTCTGAAGCACAGTCAGAAAGGTGTGGTGGAGAGGGAACTCTGCAGGGCTACAAAGAATGGAAGACACTGAAGACAGGGCCAGCCAGGACACACAGCAGCAGCAGCAGGGGGAAACTCAGAGGAAAAGAAAACAAAAGTTCTCTGAAGCTGAGTTGGAGGTTCTGATACAAGAAATGATGATAAGCCATGAGCACCTATTAGGGAAAATATCACTCCGGTTGCCTGAGACACAGAAGCGGCGTATATGGTCAGAAATCCAGTGCAAAGTGAACGCTGTTGGTGTCATACACAGGAGTGTGGAAGATTTAAGAAAGCACTGGTATTATATGCGCCAGCGCTCCAAGGAGAAGGGGGCTGCCAGGTTGGAGCAGTCCAGGACGACTGGTGGAGGGACTTCCCCTGCTGCTGACTCTACACTAAGCATGGGCGTAAAATCCGTTCCGCTCGCGAATTTTTCGGATTTTCGACAAATCCGCAATCCGCGAACGCTCGTGAATTTGTCGAAAATCCGTGAATTCGCTCGCGGCGGATTTTTTGCTTGGTGATACAATATTGCGGCGCGCGGCGTGGTGGACGGCGTTCACTTTCCGTCATTTAGCGTTTGCCGAGTTGTTTTTCTTGATCATATTTAGCGAGTGCTGCGCCATTTTGGATCTTGCTGCGGGATCACGTAATCGCGGCTTGCCACCTTGCACAGCACGCCTCGCGAGAGTTCGCAATTGCGAACACGTAGTTGCGGCGGACAGGAACAATCTCGCACTCGCGAAATAGAGATTTTGCAATTCTGCACAAGAAATTCACCAGCAAACAGGATAAACCTTCAGAAAATTATGATTTTCATCAGAATCACTCCTCAGGTTGACATTTGCATGGCCTTTTTTTTTTGCAAGGAGTCCATTTTTGGGGGGGGGAGGAAGGAAGGAAGTGCCCCACAGTCTCCAACTTCCTGTTCCTGTCCAGCAGGCTCCTCCCAGTGCTTTCTTCATGTGCTGGTCACCTTCATTTGGACCTTGACCTGGAAGGATTACTTTTTGCGGGTGCTGCTGGATATTTGGATTTGAGGCCTTTGACTTTCTTTGGATTACTTTTGGATTAGAAATCAACTTTCACAAGTAAGTTTGTTTGGGGCATTACAGTTGTTGCAACTACAATTTTGGAACTTTTTCAGAACATTAAATACAATATATTGTGGGTAGCCACAGTATCCAGTAGGACCAGGGTTGGTTATGGGTTCTTCGCAAGACCTCTGCAACTCCCTCGCCTCCTACTTCCACAACAAGATCGCGGACATACACAACAGCTTCAGCACTCAACCGACGCACGCCACGACCGAACCACCGCCCCCCACAACCACCCTCCGCGCCTGGACCCCGATCAGCACCGAAGACACCGTCCACACGATGAACTCCATCCACTCCGGATCTCCGACAGACCCCTGCCCTCACCACGTCTTCAACAAGGCCGACGCTGTCATCGCACCCCACCTGCGGGACATCATCAACACCTCCTTCGACACCGCGACCTTCCCGGAGAGCTGGAAGCACGCCGAACTCAGCGCCCTACTTAAGAAGGCATCAGCCGTCCCCACCGACCTCAAGAACTACTGCCCCATCTCGCTGCTCCCGTTTCCGGCAAAAGTCATCGAGAAGACAGTCAACAAGCAACTGGCCGCCTTCCTCGAGACGAACGGCTCCCTCGACCTCTCGCAGTCTGGCTTCCGGGCCAACCACAGCACCGAGACCGCCCTGATCGCAGCTACCGATGACATCCGAGCCCTGCTCGACAACGGAGAAACAGCGGGCCTCATCCTCCTGGACCTATCCGCGGCCTTCGACACTGTCTGCCACCGTACCCTAGTACAGCGCCTCAGCAACGTCGGAATCCAGGAGAAGGCACTAGAGTGGATCATCTCCTTCCTCGCCGGAAGGACACAGAGAGTCCGCCTCCCCCCATTCAGATCGGAGGCCACCGAAGTCATCTGCGGCGTCCCTCAAGGCTCCTCGCTCAGCCCAACACTCTTCACCGTCTACATGAGCCCCCTCGCAGCCATCGCACGCCAGCACAACCTCAACATCATCTCCTACGCCGACGACACCCAGCTGATCCTCTCCCTCACCAACGACCCCGCCACCGCCAGAGCCAACCTACACGAAGGGATGACAGACGTTGCCAAGTGGATGATGAACAGTCGCCTGAAACTGAACTCGGACAAGACGGAAGTCCTCATCCTGGGATCTTCACCCTCCGCCTGGGACGACTCCTGGTGGCCCCCCGCCCTGGGCAGCGCACCCAAACCCACAGACCACGCACGCAACCTGGGCTTCATCCTGGACTACTCCCTCTCCATGACCAGACAAGTCAACGCCGTCTCCTCGTCGTGCTTCAACATCCTGCGCATGCTACGTAAGATCTTCCGATGGATCCCCACCGAGACCAGGAAGACGGTCACCCAGGCCCTCGTCACCAGCCGTCTGGACTACGGCAACTCCCTCTACGCCGGAACCACCGCCAAACTCCAGAAGAGACTCCAGCGGATCCAGAACACCTCAGCACGACTCATCCTGGACATCCCCCGCCGCAGCCACATCTCCGGACACCTGAGAGACCTGCACTGGCTCCCGGTCAACAAAAGAATCAACTTCCGGCTCCTCACCCACGCACACAAAGCCCTACACAACCAAGGCCCAGGATACCTCAACAGCCGCCTCAACTTCTATGTTCCCAAACGCCAGCTTCGATCGACCAACCACGCCCTCGCCGCTGTCCCCCGCATCCGAAGATCCACCACAGGAGGAAGGTCCTTCTCCCACCTGGCTGCCAAGACTCGGAACTCCCTTCCGACCCACCTCCGCCTGACCCAGGACCACCTCGCCTTCAGGAAGCAGCTCAAGACCTGGTTGTTCGAGCAGTAGCGGACCCCCTCCCCCCAGCGCCTTGAGACCCTCCGGGTGAGTAGCGCGCTATATAAATGCTTTGATTGATTGATTGATTGGGTGCATGATACAACTGTTTTGTTGAATTTAAACACCATTGAGGCCATGGAGGGGCTGGGATTGTGCTGATTTTTGTTGTTTTTGTCATTTTTTTGGGGCTGCTGGTGGGGCCCTTTGCCCAGGGGTGGTGAGTGTTGCATGGGCCTAGTCTTTCTGTGGGGTGTCTTCTTGAATTTAAACATCATTGAGGCCATGGATGGGCTGGGATTGTGCTGATTTTTGTGTTTTTGTAGTTTTTTTGGGGCTGCTGGTGTGGCCTTTTGCCCAGGGGTAGTGGTGCATGGACTGAGTGTGCCTGTGGTGTGGTCTCACTCTCTTTAATGTAAACATCCTGGATGGCATTGGATTGTGGTGATTTTTGGGTGTTTTTCTGTTTTTTTGGGGTGTACTGTTGATGTGGACTGGCCATGTGGGTGGTGGTGGTGGCCATCTTGAGTGCTGGCTGGTACAGGCAACATGTGCTTGGGGTGCAAGGGGCCATTTTGAAGAGAGGCAGTGTCTGAGGCCTGCACTTATTTTGCCTATTTTTCATCCATTATGCCCAGGGGTAGTGAGTGTTGCATGGGCCTAGTCTTTCTGTGGGGTGTCCTCTTGAATTTAAACACCATTGAGGCCATGGATGGGCTGGGATTGTGCTGAATTTTGTTTTTTTTTTGTCGTTTTTTGGGGCTGCTGGTGTGGCCCTTTGCCCAGGGGTGGTGAGTGTTGCATGGGCCTAGTCTTTCTGTGGGGTGTCCTCTTGAATTTAAACACCATTGAGGCCATGGATGGGCTGGGATTGTGCTGTTTTTTTGTGTTTTTTGTAGTTTTTTGGGGCTGCTGGTGTGGCCTTTTGCCCAGGGGTAGTGGTGCATGGACTGAGTGTGCCTGTGGGGTCTCACTCTCTTTAATGTAAACATCCTGGATGGCATTGGTTTGTGGTGATTGTTGGGTGTTTTTCTGTTTTTTTTCGGGTGTACTGTTGATGTGGACTGGCCATGTGGGTGGTGGTGGTGGCCATCTTGAGTGCTGGCTGGTGCAGGCAACATGTGCTTGGGGTGCAAGGGGCCATTTTGAAGAAAGGCAGTGTCTGAGGCCTGCACTTATTTTGCCTACTTTTCATCCATTATGCCCAGGGGTAGTGAGTGTTGCATGGGCCTAGTCTTTCTGTGGGGTGTCTTATTGGATTTAAACACCATTGAGGCCATGGATGGGCTGGGATTGTGCTGAATCTTGTGGTTTATGTCGTTTTTTGGGGCTGCTGGTGGGGCCCTTTGCCCAGGGGTGGTGGTGCATGGACTGAGTGTGCCTGTGGGGTCTCACTCTCTTTAATGTAAACATCCTGGATGGCATAAGATTGTGGTGATTTTGGGGTGTTTTTCGTTTTTTTGGGGGTGGACTGGCCATGTGGGTGGTGGTGGTGGCCTGGCCATGTGGGTGGTGGTGGTGGCCATCTTGAGTGCTGGCTGGTACAGGCAACATGTGCTTGGGGTGCAAGGGGCCATTTTGAAGAGAGGCAGTGTCTGAGGCCTGCACTTATTTTGACTACTTTTCATCCATTATGCCCAGGGGTAGTGAGTGTTGCATGGGCCTAGTCTTTCTGTGGGGTGTCTTCTTGAATTTAAACACCATTGAGTCCATGGATGGGCTGGGATTGTGCTGAATTTTGTGTTTTTTGTCGTTTTTTGGGGCTGCTGGTGGGGCCCCTTGCCCAGGGGTGGTGAGTGTTGCATGGGCCTAGTCTTTCTGTGAGGTGTCCTCTTGAATTTAAACACCATTGAGGCCATGGATGGGCTGGGATTGTGCTGTTTTTTGTGTTTTTTGTCGTTTTTTGGGGCTGCTGGTGTGGCCTTTTGCCCAGGGGTAGTGGTGCATGGACTGAGTGTGCCTGTGGGGTCTCACTCTCTTTAATGTAAACAAACTGGATGGCATTGGATTGTGGAGATTTTTGGGTGTTTTTCTGTTTTTTTGGGGTGTACTGTTGATGTGGACTGGCCATGTGGGTGGTGGTGGTGGCCATCTTGAGTGCTGGCTGGTACAGGCAACATGTGCTTGGGGTGCAAGGGGCCATTTTGAAGAGAGGCAGTGTCTGAGGCCTGCACTTATTTTGCCTACTTTTCATCCATTATGCCCAGGGGTAGTGAGTGTTGCATGGGCCTAGTCTTTCTGTGGGGTGTCCTCTTGAATTTAAACACCATTGAGGCCATGGATGGCCTGGGATTGTGCTGAATTTTGTGGTTTTTGTCGTTTTTTGGGGCTGCTGGTGGGGCCCTTTGCCCAGGGGTGGTGAGTGTTGCATGGGCCTAGTCTTTCTGTGGGGTGTCCTCTTGAATTTAAACACCATTGAGGCCATGGATGGCCTGGGATTGTGCTGAATTTTGTGGTTTTTGTCGTTTTTTGGGGCTGCTGGTGTGGCCTTTTGCCCAGGGGTAGTGGTGCATGGACTGAGTGTGCCTGTGGGGTCTCACTCTCTTTAATGTAAACATCCTGGATGGCATAAGATTGTGGTGATTTTTGGGTGTTTTTCGGGTTTTTTGGGGTGGACTGGCCATGAGGGTGGTGGTGGTGGCCTGGCCATGTGGGTGGTGGTGGTGGCCATCTTGAGTGCTGGCTGGTACAGGAAACATGTGCTTGGGGTGCAAGAGGCCATTTTGAAGAGAGGCAGTGTCTGAGGCCTGCACTTATTTTGCCTACTTTTCATCCATTATGCCCAGGGGTAGTGAGTGTTGCATGGGCCTAGTCTTTCTGTGTGGTGTGGTGTGGTGTCTTGAATGTAAACATCATGGATGGCATGGGATTTTGCTGATTTTTCTGTGTTTTTCCATTTTTTGGGGTGTATAACTGTACTGATGTTCCTCTGTCTTCCATTGCTTTTAGGGGCACAAGACTCAAGAGAACCACCAGTGCCAGGAAGAAGTCCTGCAGCAGTGTGTGTGTGCAGCATAACGGCACGCGACGTCACGTCTGGACACAGACAACTCCGCAACTCGTGCAACTACTGCCTGCTGTTCTGACCGGCTCTGAAGAAGATGGCCCCAAAAAAAGTTCCCCGTAGCTCCTCTAGCAAGAAAGTTGCCAGTAAGGAGCAGAAGAAGCAAGTTACCAAGGAGACTGGTGTGCCGGCCGCCCCTTTTTTTGGGAGGAAAAAAAAAGTACGCCTGCAGCAGCAGCGGGATCTGCTGGGGACCAAGCTGGGAGGAGCACCCCCTCTACATTGGGCTCAGTGCCACCACCACCACCACGCCAACTTAAGTCCAAGCCCTTGACTCCTGCAGAGGCAGTTAGTCTAGTTGTTCAATCACCATCGACCAGTGATGTTAGCTCATCGCAAGAAAGTCGCAGCAATGTCCCTCAATCAACACAGGTTGTTGTAACTCATCTGACGAGTGTTGAACAACCACAGCCGCAACAAAAACCACATGTGCAAGTATAAGCCCAAGTACATGTGGAAGGAGAGGCAGCGCAAGGAGATGCGCAAGCAGAGGTGCATGGAGGGTCACAAGTGCCCATAATAGTTGTTCCTCCACAAGTAGGGGCACATCAGGAAATCGACAATCAAGGCGAGGGATCATTTGAGGAAGACACTCCTCCTGATGATCATTCATTGTCTTCCACACCCCTAGCAAGGAAGAGATCAAGGGTGGTGTCTACATCTTCTTCAAGCACACCTCCTTCTGATGATACGGATCAAAATTGGGAACCAGCACCACTGCCGTCTGAGAGTGAGGCACACCATGATCTGACAAAGGTAGTTAAGCGTAAAAGGAAGCTTGTCCAAAGTCTCAGAGTTATGGAGTGTGATGATGAGGCTCAACAAGAAGTGGCGGATACTGCTGCTGATGAACACTCTGACAACGACGACCTAGTCATCATAAAGGTCACTGCAGCCCCAGCGGGCATGCAGCAAACAGACATTTTGACCCTAGCCCGAAAAGCTGCTGAGCGTGATGATGATGATGTTGTCGACGAGGAGGCAGTGGAAAAACCACAATCATTGGAGTTAAGTAGTACACCAACTCGTACCGCTTCCATATTTCTTTCTCACAAGAAGGGACCTCCATCCACCTCGACCTTAATTAGTGGCGGTGAAAGTGCACAACGTACAAAAGTTGGGCAATCCAGATCCTCCACTTCATCTGGCATTAGCAGCATGACCACCACCACCAGTATCGCCGCCTCCTCCAGGCCCCACAGACACTTCAAGTCCCCAGTTTGGGACTTCTTTACTGTTTGCCCAAAAAGGAAAAAGTTCGCCATTTGTACCCTTTGTAAGGTTGGAGTTAGTCGTGGTAAGTTAGGTACTAACTATGGTACCGGAGGCCAGAGAGGTCATCTTGGGAGACAGCACGCTGTCCTATGGTTTGCGCACCTAAAGGCGATCAAGGAAGCCCGAATTGGAAGTCAAGAAATGGTTGATGTTTCATCTGATGATGACGAGGAGGAAGAAGATGTGTCAAACACTTCACTTACACCCAGTACCCCTGTCAGCAGCACACCCCATGTGAGGCACACTAAGAGTGTTGGAGCGAGTGAGACACCAACGCGAAAAAGTTCACCAGCGAGCATAATTGGCTCAACAAAGTCATTATCATCCCGTAAATGCTTGGTCCAGGGCAACATTAGAACCATGTTTTGTTCAGACGCGCCATATGAACGCAACCACCTACTGACGCGTCTGTATAACACTAAGCTGGCTAAAATGCTAGCTGTGGACCTTCTCCCTTTTTCTTTTGTAGAAGCGGTAGGTTTTCTAGAATTAGTGGCAGCGCTCTGCCCTAAATGGAAGGTTCCTAGCCGGTTCTATTTTGCCAGAGTTGCGGTTCCAGCACTACATGAAGATGTGCTGGAGGTGATTGGGGCAGCTTTGCAGAAGAGTGCTGTTCACACTATACATCTGACAACAGACATGTGGACCAGTGGCGCAGGCGCTGATTACATGTGCATCACTGCACACTGGGTCTCTTTTTCAGGGGTTAAAGCAAAGCTAAACACAGGTGTTGACCCGGACCAAGTGTTTAAAGCTGCTCGGAAACATGCAACACTAGCCATGTTTGGCTTGGAGAAAAGTCACACAGCACGAAACATTTTGGACGAGTTTAACAAAAAGGTCTTTCACTGGCTGTCCCCAAAAAAACGCAAGATTGGTTATGTTACCACAGATAATGGCGCCAATGTAGTTAAGGCCATGTCACTGGGTGACTATTTCAGAGTGCCGTGTTTGGCGCACTGTATCAACCTGGTAGTTCAAAAATTCTTGAGTGATAAAGACAGTCCAGCGTGCGAGGTAATGGCCACCTGCCGAAAAATGTGCAACCATTTCAGCCATTCTTTTAAGGCCCGGAAGCATCTGAGGAGCCTGCTACATGAACGTCGAATGCCAGTGAAAGCACTCATCCAGGAGGTGGCAACACGTTGGAACTCAACCTTCTACATGCTTGAGCGTCTGTATGAGCAGTATACGGTACTCGATCACTATTTCTTAAAACAGGGTACAGCTCAGAAGGACCTGAGGATGGGTGCGGCGCAATGGGACATAGTTAAAAGCCTGACAGACATGCTTCGTCCTTTTGAGGTCTTCACGCGTGCAGTCAGCAAGAAGGACTGTAATTTGGGAAAAGCTATCCCATTGTTGTGCATGCTGGAGCACCAACTGAATGCGGTGTCTTCTGATTTAGAAAAAGATGAAAAAAACAAAGACCCTTTTGTTTTGTCGGAGAAATGATTAGAGCGCCTACGTGGTGATGAACGTCTTAAAATGATCAACTCAGAACAGCATTACATTTGTGCTACTATTCTGGATCCACGCTACAAAAAGGCGCTGGCAGGCCAAGCATTCTTTCCTTTTGCTGATGAAGATGTTAAAAAGTACAAACGTTGGCTAGCCTGGTCAGCCAAGAGGTTTGAAAAAGAACGGCAGGATATTGAAGGAGAAGGCAGTACATCAGCATCAGCATCAGCAGGCCATCCCCAGTCAAAAGAATCCACTTCTGCACCTGTGGCTCTGGCACAAGTGACCTCTCAGCCGTTAAAGACACCGGCAACCGGATCATCTGCACCACTCACAAGAGTAACATTGGCTGCTGAAGAGGATTGGCTAACTTGGCTTGGGTATGGTTCTCGAAAACAGGTCACAAGCACAGCAAAAAGTAACCAAAGTGGAGGAACCGTTGAGGACCTTGAGTCAATGGTGCAGGACTATCTGAATGACTCAACAGAGGTCTTTCTTAATGATGAGCCATTGCAGTATTGGCATGGGAAAAAACAATTGTGGCCACAGCTCTCCAACCTGGCTATAAACTACTTGTCTTGCCCACTCGCAAGTGTGTCTTCTGAACGTGTTTTCAGTGCTGCTGGTGGCATTATAACTCCCAAACGGAGCCGCCTCTTGCCCAAAAATGTGGAGAGGCTAACAATGATCAAGATGAATCAGCACCTCATACCACCAGATTACAAATTACGAGAAAGCACGCAGCATGAAGACGAGGAGGACAGCAACGTAGATGAGGGAATTTGTTCTCTGTTCGGTGACGCTGACCTCATCCTGCCTGAATTAGCAGAGTATGATGACGAACTCTTATTCTTATTCCCTGACACCGAGCCCTGAAAATGAGACAATGAATCAATAACTTTCTTTTTCGTCCTTATTCACTTTTATTCCTGTGTGTCTGTCTTTCTTTGTTTTGCACAGTTAATTTAATTCAAACTTTAATCACCTAATCACAAAAACAAGCCCATCAGCAGAACTGTCTTCACTTGTTTGCTTATTGATTTGAAGGTGCCGCAGTCGACATTCCTCAGGTTCACAAGTTCAGAAGAACATGCTCCTCTATCCTCCTCCTCCAGACTCCTATTTCCCTCAAAGCAGAGGGCTGGATTACGCCCAATGAAGAAAGACTCAGCACTTGTGGAGGTGTTCTACTTCTTTGCGGGTGAGTTGACGGCTCTGGGCCCATTGCTGTGAAGCTCTAATAACGGATATAAGTATTTTGGACCAAATATGAGGCGGAAATTTCTTGCCGTTTTTGCTGACTTGCTTGCCTTTGAGGTGCTCTTTGGCGGGTTTCTGAGTGTTTGTGGGTGAGTTTTGGGGTCTGGGAGCACTGCTGCGACAGTCTAATCTTGATTGCATTTGCTTTTCAGGAAATCCGTGGTGGAAAACAGGAGTTATGATGATGATGACCTAGCTGCACAGCACGTTTGGACCGAAGGCCGAGAGATATTGTAAGTATGAGATTTAGCTTTTTGGCTGTTTGGGGGTGTTGTCGCATGCTTTTTTGCGGGTGGGTTGGCGGGTCTCTTGGGGCATTCCTGTGAAGGTCTAATACCGGATAGAAGTGGTTTGGACAAAATCCATGCAGAATTTTTTTTTGCAATTTCTTCTGACATCTTGCTCAATGTAGCATTTTCGGGGGGCCTGTTTGGGGGCTTCCTGGCGTTTGTGGGTGGGTTTTGGTGTCTCTGTCGGAGCACTGCTGCGACAGTCTAATCTTGATTGCATTTGCTTTTCAGGAAATCCGTGGTGGAAAACAGGAGTTATGATGATGATGACCTAGCTGCACAGCGCGTTTGGACCGAAGGCCGAGAGATATTGTAAGTATGAGATTTTTCTTTTTGACTGTTTGGGGGTGTTGTCGCGTGCTTTTTTGTGGGTGGGTTGGCGGGTCTCTTGGGGCATTCCTGTGAAGGTCTAATACTGGATAGAAGTGGTTTGGACAAAATCCATGCAGAATTTTTTTTTGCTATTTCTTCTGACATCTTGCTCAATGTAGCGTTTTCGGGGGCCTGTTTGGGGGGCTTCCTGGTGTTTGTGGGTGGGTTTTGGTGTCTGTCGGAGCACTGCTGCGACAGTCTAATCTTGATTGCATTTGCTTTTCAGGAAATCCGTGGTGGAAAACAGGAGTTATGATGATGATGACCTAGCTGCACAGCGCGTTTGGACCGAAGGCCGAGAGATATTGTAAGTATGAGATTTTGCTTTTTGGCTGTTTGGGGGTGTTGTCGCGTGCTTTTTTGCGGGTGGGTTGGCGGGTCTCTTGGGGCATTCCTGTGAAGGTCTAATACCGGATAGAAGTGGTTTGGACAAAATCCATAAGGAAAAGCCTTTTGGCACTTTTTGTAACTTAGGGTTCGTTAGGGTTAGCCCTAGCAGCAGGATTGCATGTGTTTCGGGGTGTTCTAGATTTTTGCAACTGAGTTCTGGGGTCTTAGAGCACTCTTGGAGCGATGCTGGCTATTGATACTTTTGCTTGCTTGCAAGTGGTTTGAGTACAATCCACGGTGGGTAAGGGGGTATTTGGGCCTACTTTTACTTTCAAAGTCCGTTTTGTCACCATTTTTCTGCTAGGCCTCGTTTTTTGAGATCTGATTGGGGGTCTTCTACATTTTTGCGACTGGCTTTAGTAAGGGTCTGGGTGGGAGCACTGCTGGGAAGGTCTAATTTTGTTCTAAAACACAGTTCACAGTACACCGAGCTTGAGGGGAAAGATCCGCTAAATTAATTTGGCCATACTTATTTATCCTTCAAAAGGTGACTCAGACAGACTACGCAATTTCAAAAATATTGTACTGTCTATTAGGAAAATCAAAGTGTGACTTTTTGCACCACACAGCGTACATACCTTATATTTGTTTATCAGTGGTATTGTAATAGCACTTCCTGTTTTCCGTTCAATAATTACAGGCCGGGTTTCAGTCTGTGCAATGGGGAAAAAAGATGGAGTCAGGCTTCACATTAACGAGCCGCAATTCAACATCCGCCAGGCAGGCAGTGGACAGGGTGTCTTCTGTCAGTGGTCACCAACATTGATGGACGAAGCGTCAGCTGGAATGAAGGAGTGCCGCTAATAAGAGGAATTGTTTGCTGCATGCAACTTACTTACCAAATTCAACAGGACAACTCCAACAACATACATATACAGTATCCATTGTTTTCTTCTATGAGTGTGACTGCATTTCTTGGATCTCTCTCTGCTTCTAAATTGATCCCAGATTTCTTTATCTTCAATTATTGTTTGACCATGCTGTGCTTTTTTATTCTTCTCTCAACAAAACCTACCCAAAAAGAAACCCCCATTCCCATCCATTTTCCAAACCCTAACCCTCTTCCCCCGGGCTGTGTGGTTTTGCTTGATGTGTGACTAAATGACATCAATAATTCCACCCACTTGCTGGGGAGGATAAGGTCATAGCAACAGGCTGGTGAAGGAATCCGAGGATATATTCTAGACTTACTCAGCTTCAGTACTATTTCTTGTAGTAGTAGGAGCCAATGTCAAATAAATTCAACGCAAGTACTAGTTATACTTGCAATACTTTACCATTTGTTAGGCTACATTGTGGCAATGTTCTAGTGTACTGTCACCTGCTATATTCTCTATCGTACCGTAACCGTTGTAATGCTACAGTAAGGACAAACCAGGTTTCGTTTTCTTTTTTTCCATAGGCATGCAACTGCCACTTTGTCACACCACTTGTACCACCGCAATGAGGACATTTCATCTGCCCAGGATTGCCAACCTTAATCCCCATTTCCCGTGGAGCCAGCCCTGGGCCTAGCCCTACTTTCAAACACAAATTACAGGTAAGATAAGCGTTTGGTGGGAGGTAGTATAATGGACTATTAGGACTAGACGAGAGATTGACGGTAGTACTACGAAAGTCCTAGGACTCTTCAGGAAAACAAACTTACTGTTAAACCCCCACCCACCAGACTCAAAAGCAGTAAAAAACAGGTATGGGCAGATTAAGTTAAAAAAATTATATTTATGTAGCCCTAACAAAATAATCTCCCTCAAGACCCTCCCTAACCCCAACGATTGTCTTTCAAAATTCCCAAAAAGAACCCAACTCCCAAATCCCACCCCCCCAAAGTCTCTAAAAAAAGGGCAAGGGACACTACACTACTGGAGGGTGCTGTTGAATTTAGCGGCCAGGGCATCATACTCCTTGCGGAGGGTGGCATGGTTGAAGCGGAGGCCCTCCACCAAGTTCTTGTAGCTAAGGACCTCCTGCTCCAGGTAGGACATTCTTAGGGATAAGCGGCACTGGCGTGCCTTGCAACTCCTGTGGGGGGCAGCTGATGTCTTTGCTGCTTGGCGGTGGCGGTTGGCTTTGGTAGCCCGGCTCCGTACCGCTGGAGCACTGCGCTCTCTGGCAGCCCGTGGGGGCACGGAGGAGGATGCAGCTGTCCCAGTGGAGGATGTTGTGGTTCCACCAGTTGACTGCGTGTGCTCCTCCTCCAGGGCCACCAGCCGCCGATATTCGGCGACAGTGGCATCCAGCCTCCGTTGCCGGGCCATTCGAGCCTGCTCCCTCCGTGATGTCGATTTGGAAGGAGCAACTATATGAAGAAAGAAAGACATAGTCTGTAACCAATGCTCCTTAACATTAATAACACAAAGTGATTTAGCCGAAAGTTGTGTCACAGTACAAGTAGCAAATTGAAAGCACAGTACATAACTATTGAGGACAGTATCTATCTAACCTCCCACTTCTGCATCCTTGCTCTAACATTAGTGGGAGTTTAATGAACAAATTCTACGACCACTATGGACTTCCATTACAGTCGACTATGACAGTACACCAGTCTTATTCTTCTCCTTCTCTCCTCTCTTGTTTAGGGAAATTGGTACGTTATCTTATGCAAGCCGGCAGAATGCCAGCGCAGTGAACTTGCACCCGAGAAAAACAGACGCACACCATGATGAGTGAGACAGACTTGCGTTACTGTACCGGTCCAGTACATGCAGGTGGTGAAGCTATTACTTTTCTATTACGGGTGGCACTGAGAATACTCTGTTACAAGGGCTACTGCTTAATTAATTTACCTTTCACCCTACAGTGCAAATAAGTACTAGTAAAGGAAAATGAAGAAACTAAATAATTTGATTATCTATCACTTCACATGGGATGTATTTGATGACATATGGGATGACTTTAGGTGCTTTGCTTATTATTGAGTGAACAGTGATACACCCACACATGAATGACGTACTACTACTAAAGTAAAGTTATTAAGAGAGGTACGGAGTGTCCACCGTAATAACCGGATATATGCTGTGCTTGCAGTTGCAATACAAACTACTGCTACTATTCATGGTAGTATTGGACAAATTTACAACTTCTTTTCCTTGCCTTCCCCACACTGGAACAGACATGCAGATGCAGTGTTACATGCTCTTCAAGGTAACAGTTAGTTCATCCAGTGACCATCTACTCTCTCTAGATACACATATGCTATCTAAGAGTCAGATAATACCATGCTCCAGGCATACATCCATTCAAAGTATATGCACACATACAGTTTCTGTTTCACCCACCCAGGCTGTTCTCCTTCCACCCATCCTTGCTTCATCATTGACCCAGCCATGCACCATACCATATTCTTCCTTCCCAGCCACCTCGGGGACCAAGCAAACACATATCATTCTTCTTTGCCAGCCATCATAAAATTTCTCGTCCTTACACCCTTCTTTCGCTTTTCGATCATCCCATCCATCAAGTTCATCTAAGATCTTATTGGGATTCTTCTCACCAAAAACTTCACAGCTAAGTCGAAGTACATTTAGAGGAGGATACTACCTGGTTGATTTATAATACACCCATGCAGAAAGCACACTATGCAGTCTTCAATCTCAATAAGTAAGGAATATATAGCTTACCTCTTCCCGCCACCACTGTGTGAACCCTCACAGGAACGTCCGGCACTTGCACCGCATCCTCCCCAGAGTCCTCGTCCAACACCACCACCTCCGCGCTGGCCCCGCCACCAGATGTTACATCTACAAAGTACATTTAAGAATGTTAGAAATACACCACTCACTACTATATAATATTTGGTCTAGGAGGAATAAAGCAATGTTAAAAAAACGAAATACAATGTAATAATTTGTAACTGTATACTTCAAAGTAAAAATGTCCCTTTTTCCAGGGAAGGCTATTGTCTTGCAGCACTTTTTGGCACAACTGATGAATGCTTGCTTTTTCTCCTAACAGACGGAAGCTTGACTTCTAAGAACACGAGCAGGATCAAGTTCAAACCAGGTGAGAGCTCGGCTCGACCACAAGAAATTTGTCCAATTAATCGTCAGCACTAAGCACTTTTCCATTTTCAGTTCAACATTTAGTTTTATGACAAAGTTGATTTTAATAAATGTGTTTACTTTTAATAAAGCTTTTAAACTTAAATAGACTCTGTGGTTTTTGGTCCTCCAGACTAGAGTGGATGAGCTAAAGGTTTTGGATCTTTTGCAAGCATGAGTCCGTGCCTCTGACACTTCTTGACTCTGACTCCGTACTCTTGTCCTGCGTTGGATAATCAAATCATCATTGGGGATCAATCATCGGTGACTTTGGGAGCTAAATGACTCTGCCACACTATCTAGTCAGTAAGGAGATTGGGGATTCAACTACAAAATCTGTTATCACTGAGGTATGTGGAAAGTCTAACAGCACCTATTATAATTGATAAGCTAAGCAATGCATTATTTAGTGTCCATAGTTCTGTTTGTGCAGATTTGTCCCTGCAACAGTAGTAGAATGGATTGTCCTACTATCCAAACCAAAAGTAAAGTAGTATCTTATTCTTTCTTGGTGGTCATTCACCTTTTTATTGTTGGCAATTGTCAAAGCATAAACATTTAGAAGACTTGGAAAGACATTATGGACAATCCCAGAGGACTGCACTCAGTGCATAGAGCTATTGCTGACTGGAATGGGAGTCCAATGGAATTGCCAAATGTGCAATCTTAGTTAGCTACACAGACAGACTAATAAGAATAATCTAGTAATACCACAGGGAGTCATAGTCGAGGCAGGATAAGAATTTAGATCCAGTCTACAAGAAGATCAAAGACGATTTAGAAAAAATCGAATGAGGAACGCTAGGAAAAAATAGGTACTCTATATTAAAATTAAAACTTACTGGGGCCAGCAAAGGAGCCCTCGCCTGCCCGATCCTGGCCTGCATCCTCCTGAACAGCACCCTCCTCCTCCTCCTGTGTCCTCTTGCCCTTGGGGGGAGCTGATGTACAACATGAAAGAAAGAAAGACCAGAAAACAAGGATGAGATTTGTCAACCAAATCAAACATTTCAAAAGAACAATAACAAAATATTTTGGAGAAATAGCAAATATATAGACAACTATTCCACGGGATATATTGACCAATCTCATGTGGTATACTACGTTATTCGTATTGCCTGATTTGGGGACCGTTGACTTTGAAAGTTCCTATGTAACTCACTAAACAGACTACTAAAACGGTTTGCCTAGGCCTGGCAGGCAGCAGTCCGCAGCACGCGAAGTGACAGACAAAGTCCATCGTGCTTGCAGATCAGTGAATACTCCAACTATCAATCCACCAACCACCACCACTATTTCTTCTTATAGCCATGTGTCTAAAGGAAGTACTGGACTTCAGTCTGTTGGGGCTGATTTAGAAGTCCCTTGCGGCTCATTTTCCTCCATTGTTGCGTGACTTTTGTGACGCAGCGGCAGAACAAAAGAGGCGCCATGGTGCGGCGTATATAAAAAAAAAATGACGCATATGGGAGATGCATCAGTCACGTTGTAAAGCCCTGCGCCATCAGGGGGCGTTTCGGCGCAAGGGAGGGCGTTCCTGCGCAGGAACGAATCCTAAAAGTGGCTGAGGGAAATCTACAAGATGTCAATCAGTCACTTTTAGGACAATGATGCGTGATTGAAACCCTGCGCCTGCTTGAAGCCGACGTACGGCTTGTTGCAGCATTGGGGAGATAGGGCACCCCAGAGCATTGCTGGAGCTGCGCCATCGTTGGCACGCAACTCCAGCAATGCGCCGCCTTTACGGCACAGATGCGTAAGGCTTCTGTGACGTTTTGGGGCCATGGGTGGTGGTGGTGGCATGGCGCACAATTACTGCCGCATCCCTGCTACTTTGCAGGGATGCGCCGGTAATTGAAAATATGACCCTTAGTGTCTAGCATTACGCAGTTCTTATCTTTACACTACACTCATACATAATTTCTCAGGCCAATGAAATGAACACAAAATACAAAACAAATAAGCATAGTAGCAAGCAAGGCTACTGAGAAGGAGAGCAGTGCACCTGAAATGCATAGAAGATTTTGAAATATAATTTACATACAATGTAATCGGCAGCATTATTGCTCTTGGTAAAGAACAAACATTTGCAAATAACAGAGCCGGATAAAACAGAGTAGTGATGAAATAGCTAGAAATAGCTACTACTACTCACCAAGCCCGGGGACCTCTACGCCGAGCGCGTCCAGTCCATGACATTCGTCCAGCGGTGGGTGGCCTGGTTATGGGTGCGCCGGACCCCAGAGAGCTTAAACATGGCCCGGCACACCTTCTCCCACCGCTTCCGGCGCTCCCGGATGACATAGCCGGTTGCGATCTTGCCGCCTCCCAGGATGGTCTTGGGGAGGCGGCGCTGGACGTGGAAGATTAGTGCGGCCACCTCCTCCGCGCTAAAGATCTCCCGTGGCATCACTAGGTCCCCCCTCAAACGCCCGCACGGGAGCCGGGCATGGGGTGCGGGACCCTTCCCCTTCTCAGGGTGCTTCCCGGCTCCCTTTACCATGGTCTGGGCAGAAATGAAGTTAAATAATAAAGAAGAAATAGAATAGGGAAGAAGAAAAGAAAAGAGTTTGAAAAGTAGTTTAAAATTAACAAAAAGTAGCAGAAAACACAAAAATATAGAGCTAGAAAAATAGAGGGATAGATAATAAGTAAAATAGATCAAATAAACTTCAAACAAGCAAAGGATGGCAGAGATTCAGAGAGGATACAGAAAGCATGCCCAGAACCATAGCAATGAATGAGAAACAAGATGGCCGCGCCCATTCACGACCGCGTGGGTAAGTTCGCGCGAGATTTTCCTCGCGATCACGTGCAAAATTGTACTAGCGAGCAGCACACTTTGCGAGATTACACATAGCGGCCGGAAACGGAATTACGTCACGCAAACAAGATGGCCGCGCCCGTATACGACCGCGTGGGTAAGTTCTTAAACGTATCACTACAAGCGCCTTGCGAACACGCAAAAAATCACGCGAACATACACGCCGCAAAAAAGTGTATTCGCACGCATTCGCGGCTTCCGAAATCGATCTCGCACGGATTCGCGCCCCGCAAATCGCGCGAAATTGCAGAAAAACGATTTTTGCTAAACTGAAAGCAATCACCAGGTGCAAAAGTTCAAACTTAACATTAGTAACCATTCACTCTAGTGCTTCCTGAGGGGCCCCTCCAGAGTTCAGTTGCCTATTTGCAACTATTCTATGACCCTGCTATGACCCAAACAGCAGGCTCATAGAATAGCTACAAGTAGACCATAAAGGTCCTGTGAAAAAAAATTGCACTGCAACAGAAAGCAAATTACAGATAAGGAAGGAAGCAGGTGCCAGCCAGACTGGAAGTTTCAAAATTACTGACACATTAATCACCCCCAAATTATTTCATGGCAGTTGAAGCAGGGCAGGTGTGCTTGCTTTTTTTCGCCCCCATAATCTACAGTGATAAACAAACCTAATGGGTGGCAGTGAGGATGTACCAGAGGATGGCATGGTTGTACCAGAGGGTGGCAGTGGTGAAACAGAGGGTGCTGTGAACCTGTGATGATAAACCAGACGTAGAAACAACATAGTCGCGGCCGTTGCAAGCCGAAAAGTAAGTTCGCAATTGCGAAATGGTCCACAAATCATCGCGAACACTCGCCAACACAAAAACCGTAAAAATCCGCAAATCCACGAGAGTTCGCGTATTTTTGCGGATTGCGAATCCGTAAATTCGCAAATTCGTGTACGCGAGATCCGCTAGATCCGCCCATGCTTACTCCACACCTCTGCTTCCAGAAAGTGTAATCGGCGTGGCCGACCTTCACAGCTCCGATCCCCCGGTACCAGGACAAGGTAAGAAACATGCCCTCACACCACTGATATCCCCCAACTACCCCACACACCCAGCAGCGACCCAGGGGCAGGACAAAACTAGAAGTCCAGTGCAGGTACACAAGCCCACACAGCAATGCACTATGGGAGATGTAGTCACATGCACATTACAGTGGTGCATTTACACCCAGCCAGTCCCCAATAGCATGTGCACAGCAGGAAAGGCAAATACAAGACACATGTAATCCCAAACAGTGATATTTGATACATAACAAGTGCAAGTCAGAACAGTTAATAAATGTGTGCTTTTACAATCACAGCACCATCTGGAACGCAGGCAACAGGCAGTGGAAGACAGGACAATTCCCCTAACACACAAGCAGCAGGGCAAGAGGAGGATACAGAGGAGGAGGACAGCCCTGTAAAATGCCGCAGGAGGAATGTAGTGGCACCACTGCCCCTTTGGACGACGAGGGCCAGGACACCGATGGTGATGTATAACCTGTCCCAACACAGCCAGAGCCACAACACTGTGCATGTGCATGATCCCAACAGTTCCAACCAGGAGCAGGTCTTGTGCATCCAGCAGTGCTACAGACCCAGGAGGTGACACAGTGTTCGGCTGACTGGAGATGCACATGTTGCAAGTACAGTGCCTGCAGACCAAAAACATAAAATTACTACAGAGGGATGTCAGGGTAGGCTTCAGGGGCATGACGGGTGCCCTAGAGGCACTCTGTGCAGAACTTCAGGCCGACCATGCTGCTAGGCGCAGGGAGATGCAGCGTCTAGATCTGTACACACGGACGGTGAACCGCCTGTCCTCTGCTACAAATGTGCTATCAAGGCGCAGCATCTGTATGCAGCGTGAGGTGGCACACAACAGCCAGGACGTTGCAACGGCCCTGGTCCAAATCACATCTGCTGTAAATGAGCTGCGGGCAGTTCTCAGTACTGGGCCAGGAGTCCTAACTCCCACAGATGAGGATGCCTAATCCGTAAGGAGCAGCATCACCCTCCCGCCCACCATGGATAGGCACCATAGTGGCCGTACCAGTAGGCATAGTAGGCCAAGTGAGGAGGGCACTGTGCAACCCCGAACAGGGGCTTCGTCCCGACAGCGGCGCATTTGAGGTGCACTAAATAAAACCACTGGATGGGTGCAGCTACCCAATTTACATGGACACTTGAGCCTGATTGCACAATTGTACAGTGACAGTAACATGTGCTGGACATTAGGAGATACATTGTTTGGCACTCAGGCTGTGTGCCGTCATTCATCCTGATGTTAAGGAAATAAAACACAGTCTCACAAATGATATCTAGCATTGTGTCATATTTTCTTACCTAGAACCAGTTGCGTGTAATCTCATATCGCCTCTGGCGCCCAGCAGCTGCACCAACTACACCGGCTGGCATGCGTCCTGGAGCTGGCCCCTCCACATATGATGAATCCGATTCACTGAGCTCCAGCGGTGGGCCTTTTCTGGTGGCAATGTTGTGCAGCATGGCACATGCTACCACTATCTTGCAACAGGTCTGGGGGCTGTATTGTAGTACCCATCGACTCTTATCTAGGCATCTGAATCTGCTCGAGTATCCCGAAGGTCCGCTCAATGGTGTCTTTGGTTGCTATGTGGGCGCTGTTGTACCGCCGCTCCCCAGCATTGGCTGGATTCAGGTAGGGAGTCAGTATGAAGTCACGGACAGCATAAGCACTGTCACCTGTGGGGTGGGAGGAATATGGTTAAACACTGTCCTGCACATGCTATCCTTAACTAGTGTGGCCTCTGTACAAATACATTTACCTAGTAGATATCCCTCACCAAACTCCCTACTTGTGAGCCACTGTGACGGAAGATGAAGCGTTGTGCATGCTGCCTGGGTATTTTGCAACAATGTCGGTGATGATGTGTTTGGCATCACACACCACCTGTATGTTCAGGGAAAGGTAGGATTTGCGATTCCTGAACACCTACTCATTCTGGGCGGGGGGATATTGCGACATGTGTCCCAGCTATGCATCCAATGACATGGGGGAAATTGGGCTATTTGATTGGAATCCTGCTTGGTCTGGTCTAGTGCCTGTGGGGTGCTTGGCAAGTGAATGTGGTGATGCAGCCTCTGTACCATGGTATCAAGGAACGTGTGGAAAAAGCGCAACATTGCACTCTGTGAGACCCCTCCTGCTGAGGCTATCACCCCCTGGAAACTACCTGATGCCAAGAGGTGCAGTGAGCACGGGACCTGGGTGTGGGTGGGGATGGAGTGTGTCCTGCATGTGGGGTGTTCAAGAATGGTCTGGAGTTCCTCAATTAACTCAAGGACGCTCTCTTCATGCAGCCTGTAGTGTGTATGGATGTCCTCCTCAGTTCGCTGGAACAGGGAAATGCACGCACAGTATATCCTCTCCAGGCGTCTCCTCCTCTGTGCAGCAGCTCTGAGTCGCAGCCTCCTGACTATCACATACAGCCCAGCCATTGTGGAAAAAGTCTGTTGCATTGTGGGACTTCTTAAATAGTTTGCACCTGTTTATCACCTGCTCATACTTGGTGTTAATTGCGATTCTCTAAATTGCGAATACCGTGAATTCGCTATTTGCAAATTTTTCATACATTGCATAGCGATTTTTAATTTGCGATATCCCGTTTGAAAATTTCGCAAACTGAGAAAATCGCAAAATAAGAAATCGCTAGGGAATTCGCAGAATAATGGTTCTCGCAATGTAAGGAATCGCTATATTTGCGATTTCTCATTCTGCAATGCAATTGTGCATCATACATAGGAAATAGCGAATTTGTAATCGCAAACGCTGTTTTTTGCGAATCGCAACGTTTGCGACTAAAAATTAGCTTGATACATATGGCCCATAGTTCTGTCAGGATGATTGAAGGAGTGGACAGTGACAGTGTGATTGATGAGCTGCATTTATTTCTTGGTGTTCTACAGGTGTCAAAGCGCAGAGATACTCCAATGTGAGTTGATTCCAGCGCTATACAAACCAATAAATAAATAAATAAATAAATAAATGGCAACTACCTGGATTTTTGCAGGAGTGAATCAGTAGCCTGTAGGGGGTTAGAGAACCACATAGATTGTGCATATTTGACTGTAGCGCTGCATGTCTTAATGCCTGAGTCATTGTACAAGTGCATGGACTGTAACTGGATAGATAGAGTGCTGGTAGTTAAAAGCAGGGCAAGTTTATAAATGCTTGTGTTTTGGCACAGTGATTAGATAAGGACATGGTTTTGTAAGGATGATTGCAGGAGTCGACAGAGAGTGACAGTGTGATTGCTGAACTGCATGTCTACTACCTGGAATTTTTCAAGAGAGAATCAGTAGTCTGCAGGGGGTTAGGGGACTGCATAGATTGTGCACATTTGACTGTAGCAATGCGTGTCTTAATGCCTGAGTTATTGTACAACTGCAGGGACAGTGACTGGATAGTTAGAGTGCTGGTAGTTGACAGCAGGGTGAGTTTATGAGTGCTTGTGTTTCGGTATAGTGATTAGAAAAGGTCATGGTTCTGTCAGGATGATTGCAGGATTGGACAGAGAGTGACAATGTGATTGGTAAACTGCATAGCTACTACCTAGATCTTTGCAGGAGTGAATCAGTAGCCTGCAGGGGGCTAGAGAACTGCAGAGATTGTGCAAATTTGACTGTAACACTGCATGTTTTAATGCCTGAGTCATTGTACCCATGCATGGTCAGTGACTGGATAGTTGGAGTGCTAGTAGTTGACAGCAGGGTGAGTTTATAAGTGCTTGTATTTCGGCATAGTGATCAGAAAAGATCATGGTTCTGTCAGGATGATTACAGTAGTCGACAGAGAGTGACAACGTGATTGGTGAACTGAATAGCTACTACCTGGATTTTTGCAGGAGTGAAACAGTAGCCTGCAGGGGGTTAGAGAACCGCATAGATTGTGCACATTTGAGTGTAGGACTGCCTGTCTTAATGCCTGAGTCATTGTACAAGTGCATGGACAGAGACTGGATAGAAAGAGTGCTGGTAGTTGACAGCAAGATGAGTTTATAAGTGCTTGTCTTTTGGCCCAGTGATGAAAAAAGGTCATGGTTCTGTGAAGATGATTGCAGGAGTGTAGAGAGAGTGACAATGTCATTGGTGAACTGCATGGCTCCTACCTGGATTTTTGCAGGACTGGATAGATTGTGCAAATTTGACTGTAGCACTGCGTGTCTTAATGCCTGCGTCATTGTACAAGTTCATGGACAGTGACTGGATAGTTAGAGTGCTGGTAGTTGACAGCAGGGTGAGTTTATAACTGCTTGTGTTTCCGCACAGTGAATAGATAAGCACATGGTTAATAATATGGTACATTTATGACTGCTTACATTTTGGCACAGTGAATAAATAAGGACGTGGCAGAATGATTAAAAGAGTCCACAGGGAGTGACAAAGGAATTGCTGGATTGCATATGTACTGTATTGCCAATTTTACCACTACATAAGTTACTATGACTTACTCCATGAATGCATGGATAGTACTTACATACTAACTACGAGGTTAGCCAATATTGAAGCATTAAATCACTTCTCATGTACTTATAAAATCACATATTCAATACCTTTGCACTCCTCTAATCTGTCAGGTATCTTTCATTAATTCTGTACATAAACATACAACTATATAAATACAATCTAAACAAATATATGAGTCATGACATACTATTTTTTAAGTAGATAACTACTACACACCAGAAAGAGTAAAATGTACTGGTTTTCTTTTGAGCTACATATTGTCCTTTAAATCATAGAAATATACAGCATCTATAAACTGTACCTCTCAACAGACTTAATGAAGAAGAGTAATAAAGAAAACATTTTTATGAGGATTTATAAAACCGCACAAACTGTACAAACTAATAACAGAATCATAATTATTAACACCCTGTATGATTATCTTGCAGACAGCACAGTTGTACCTCATTTTACCAAACTATCTTTAATAATGCAATATTATTAAAGTATACCTTTTTACAGAGAAGAAATAATCATGCCTAAAAAACTTGACCTTATATGAAAATTTTAGAAAATACACATTCTTAGTGCATATTTAACCAATTAATAATAAATAAGAGGCATCATTCAACTACACCTTTCAACACACTTAATAATATATATATTACTGCACATACTGTTTTTTAAACAAACTTCAAATACAATAGAAATCATCCCAATATACCTCTGCACATTTAATAATTTAATTTAAACAACACAGTTTCATAAAAATGTCTAATCTATTTTCAATACATCTCAAAAAAATATAAGTCATCTTTTAAATATATCTGTTGACTGAAAAATCTCACACACTCAGACGGGATTCTCGTTAACACACAGTCAATATAGAACAGCACACTTTCCAAAGTTAAACCAGTATTGGCAAACTTTCCCTCTATTTTTCCATACATATACACATAAGCCACAAATGGCATTGCTTCACATTGTTTTAAAAGTTGAAAAAACGAATTTCCATTGGTCATAGATAATACCATTTTTCAACTGTCATCTTCAGCTCTTTTGCTTAATGCCAGTTTCCATAGCAACAGCTCATGCAACATTTAACAACTGTCAGGTCAAAAGTTCACCCCTGAATGTTACAAATTTCAACAGCAAATGGTTCTATGTCAATATAACGCGGTGTTTACACCGCACTACCATTACAACGCTGGTTTTACAATGCAAGTCGTTACCACGACTTGCGCTGTAGGGTGCTGGACTTAGGAATAGTAAGATGTACTATTCCAACACCAGCCTACGTACAGTAGGGAAGGTGTTGGAATAGTAAATCTACTATTCCTTAGCCTAGAGCACCCTCCAGCGCAAGTTGTGGTAACAATTTGCGTTGTGAAACCATTGTTGTAATGGTAGTGCGGTGTAAACACCGCGTCATAATGGATGTTCCCCACAGCAAATATGGTTGCTTTTGCAAAGCATGCCCTATCCTTTCTGCTGTACCTTTCCAACATTTGTTACTAACCAATAAGAAAGATGCTTTCTAAATTAAGTAAAATGCACACTATATTTGAATGTAGAATGTTCTTAAACAGCCAATCACATCTCTACTTTCTTAAAAACAGCATCTTGTCCACCATTTTAGATAGATTTCATTCTACTGCCTGCCTACCTCAGCTACAGACATCTGATTACTTACAGAGATCCCTTCAAGATGCTTTCAGTGGGGATTATTGGGCACAGCTACGTTTTCTGGTGCAAAAGGTATGCTGGAAGTAGAGGTATTAGTAGTTTAGGAAAACAATGGTACCCTGCAAAGCGAACTTGGGTTTATCGTGTATATAATGAGTACAGTGGTTCAGGGGTGGCCTAGCTAGGTCCAAAAGCACAAGCGATTACTTAAACTGGATACTAAATCAATGTGGGAGGAAGGCATGTAGGGCAATATGTATATTTTTAATAGACGTATTTTTCAAAACTTTAGACGAGGTACATTCAGGTGCTCACAATAATACCAGTGTGCGTATTGTGACTAAGTGAAAATAAACAAAACATTGCATGAAGAACATAGAATTATGTACAGTGGAAGGATTTTTGTTGGGGGGGTTGTCGACGACGTTTCGATCTTGTAGTTATTTAAGATCATCATCAGGACAGTGTGAGCAGCCTGAAACTGAAGCAAGCTAAAATTAGCACTTTGCCCTATTTCACTTCTCACTTGTTATAATGACTTAGTGCGCCCAGTGACATGGTAAAAACAGTTGCCATGCAGACTGTTTATAATAGTTACTTAAGAAAACCGGGCGTTGAGGGCTGGAGCACGCAGATTTTCATCCGATGGCTACAACTACTCAATCGTTAGCGCGCTGCGTACTGTGTGTTATGGCTACACTTACTTTCTTTGTGGGTCGATTCAAAAATGGGGGGGGAGGCTCACTATCGCATGAACAGTGAAGTGGTTGCCTGTAACCACCAGTCTGCAAATCCTGCTAGCATAAAATCTGGATAATTCGAATTTGGGGGTCAAGATCTGTGAGTGGATTGAAAGCAGAAGTCAGCTACATTTCTATTAAGAGTAGTCTAATTGAGGTTAAACAGGTATTTTCCTTATTGGTTGGTAGATTAAGTAGATCAGCAACATGCTAATCAGTCAGGATGGAGGCTCACTTACAGGGAATCTAAAAGGAAAGAATGAATCAGTGTCCACAACAACACGAGTGGTGTAGTAGCTGAACTAATAATATCCATGCTTACTTTTTCAAGGAATGATGGTGTGCACGTTTTAATCGTCACCCTCCGTTCAGGGGGTCGGCCAGTCGGTCGTCTGTACATGGGCCTAGGGATAAGGTGACATGATTACTGAATTATCTATACAGTTGCATGCCATCTATTATGCACGGTAAACGAGGGATGGTTGTGAAAGGATTGGTAGCCTGATAAACACTCTAATCTTATTTAGTTAGGTCCTCGAGGTTCTATTTCCATTTTTAGGTGGCATATTTAAAACATTCATGTCGCGTAGTAAATCAAGGCTAACTGTTTACAAATACTGCTGTGTTCAAAGTCAAAAAACAATGGAGGGAAAACATTTACTAGGTGGTTGCCCGGTCAAGCCACATACACTCACTAGATGTAGTACTCTTCAATCGGGATCTGAAAAATGTATTACTACCGGGGACATTTACAATGAAGGCCATCGTCTTGCTGGTAATTCATTTAAAATCGGGGCAGGGTTGTGTTAGGATGTTGGGGGCAGGGGAGGGGGGCTCAAAGTACTTACTAAATTGCCATAGTTGAGGGCTCCTAGTACCCTCCTGGTCCTCTCCTTAGTCTGTCAAGCTATACCTTCTGCATTCATGGAAGCGGAAGACGGAAGGCGGGACTATATTTGCGTTCTGTATCGTGAAGGGAGAACGCATGCACACTGGGACTGCAAGTTCCGTCTGTGTAAGTGACTGGAGCTCGAGGGGCGCATGAGGATGTGCGCATGCCTGGTGTTCGACACTAGTGTAGTGCACAACAAGGCTTACGTCTATCTGTGTATATACACATGCTCCCAGCAGTGCGTATTCGGAGAAGAGTCAATCTGAACATTAAAACCTCAACATTGTTAAGCAGTGGGAGCCTGCGCATATGCATTACCATGTTTGTAAACCACAACAAGGCTTTTGTATATGTGTGTAAATGTTCCCAGTGGCGTGTATTGGGAACAGAATCAGTGTGCACTTTAAAGACTTTGCACTTGGGCAATAGGCGCATGCGCATAAGTGTTAACGTGTTTGCAGTCCACACTTAGTTTTATGCGGCTAGTGTAAGTTATACACTGGTGATTAACACAATCAGGCGCAGAGGGAAATTTATTCGCAAGGGTCGTGCGCAGAGAAGTAGAGGTATTGACAAAGACCTAGCTTTGCAAAATGTAGACATTAAATGGATTGGACAGAGAGGATTAAATTGGCACCAATTGATGCCATTGGTTAAAACATTTTTGCATCTCCAACCACCTGACCATGATTCTGCACTTTGGTGGCAATGACCTAGGCACATTGGCTGGGGTAGGTCTGGAAATGCTAATGAAGGACATCTTTGCAGAATGGGTGTTGCTTTTCCCCCCAAACTGCCTTTGTGTACTCCAACATATGCCAAAGACAGAAATGGAACTGGTCCGACCAATTCTGTCCACAGATTGAGAAAGCTAGAAAAAATGTCAATAAAGCTGTTTCTGCTTATCTCAGAGACCTTAGTATGGGAAGCATATACAACAACAATCTGCGTTTTGATATGGATGGTATATACAGGAGTGATGGTCGACACTTGATAGATAAGGGAAACGGAGTCCTTCTCAACAACTTAAGACTCTGAAACAGCACTTACCTGTAGCTACAAAAATTTCACTATAAACACAAGGGCTCTTTTTAGAGCTATCCAAGATCCTAACATATATCCTAGGTTTATATTTAAAAAATCTTAAATTTTTTTGCTGGGAGTCGTGCAACCCTCGCGTTCACACCAGGGAGCTCTGCTGGGAGTCGCGCGCCCTTTGCGATCACACCAGGGGCCACGCTGGGAGTTGCAAAACACTCGCGTTCACACCAGGGGGCTGCGCTGGGAGCCTCTCGCCCCTTGCGTTCACACCAGCAGGCTGCGCTGGGAGCTGCGCACCCCTCGCATTCACACCAGGAGGCCGCACTGAGTGCCGCGCTAAGGTCACGACTCCGAATTTTTCACAAAAAAATGTCTCTTACCACTGATTTATATTTGCCCCGGGGACCCCATCCCTGGAGCCTGGCCACTTCGTTGGGGACCATGGGGGAGCTCTTTCGGCCTCACAGTCCTGCCAAGTTCCCGCCTTCTGCGGGAGTCGGCATTGCTTTTCCAGATGGGGAACTGGTAACATGCAGCTCCCCATGTGGAAAAGCAATTTGCTTTGTATTTTGGAAGAGAGAGCAGGTTTTCCTGCTCTCTCTTCCAAAATCAAAACCAGAGTTTGCTACAGTAGGGCAGGAGACATGCTCCCTCCCTACCATAGCAAACAGCAGTGTCTCAGGAGTGGGCACCCCTGGACACTGCAGGAGATGGCCCTAGGGGTGGTGGTCACCAGGGCCATCGAAGGCTCCAGGAGTGGGGCACCCCCAGGACCATCGAAGGCTCCGGGAGGGGGGCTGTACAGCCCCCCTCCCAACTATTCCAAAGCCCCGGGGAGGTGGTGGTCACCGGGGCTCGGGAGTCCACATTTGAACAGTTAGTACCCTGGGGAGGTGGTGATCCCCGGGGGATGTGGGGGGGCTTGAGCCCCCCACACAGGTATCTTTATTTTAAACAAGTGAGCCCCGAGCATGTTAGCAGCTCCCCGTGTGGAAAAGCAATGTGGTTTGGATTTTGAAAGAGAGAGCTGGGAGCTGGCTGGGACCGTGGGGGCATTGGGGCTCCTCCCATGGTCCCCAATGTTATTTATAAGCCCCGGGGGATGGGGTCCCCGGGGATAATAGTAATTAGTGATAGGGGCAATTTTTTTTTTACTGTAAAATTAGGAGTAGGACACCTAGCGCGGTGCTCAGTGCGGCCCCCTGGTGCACACGCATTGGATGCACGACTCAAAACTTGTGGGGTGCGCGACTTCAGCACGTGTGGTGCACGACTTGTACGTGTTGGGTGCACAACTCTAATGCGTTGGGTGCGCAACTCCAAGCAAAAAAATATATATTTTTCAGATATACATCAAGTTTATGTGTTTAGTTCTTAGGTGGCTCTAAAAAAAAACTTTGTGTTTATTGAGATGTTAGTACCTATAAGTAAGTACCTATGCAGAGTCTAAAGTTCAAGAGGAAGACTCTGTTCCCCTCATCTGTAAAATTTACACCATCTCTCCTATAGATGCCATGCATATTGAAACGCAGATTGTTGTGGTAAATGGACCACATTATATAGTCTTGTAGGAACGCAGAAACAGATTTATTCACAAGTTTCCTAGCTTTCCGAATCTGTGGACAAAGTTGATTGGACCAGTTCCATTTCCATATGTTAGAATGGACAAAGGCAGTTTGGGGGAAAACTGACATCAGTTCTCCAAAGGTGTCCTTCATAAACATTTCCAGCACTACCCCAGTCAAAGTGCCTAGGTCATTGCCACCACAGTGCACAATTTTGAGGTCAGTGTGTTGGAGATGCTAAAAGGATTTAACCAATGGCATCAAATTGGTGCCACTTTAACCCTCTCTGTCCCATCCATTTAATGTCTACATTTGGCAAACCTAGGTCTTTGTGAATTCCTTTGTTTTCTGCATACCTTTGGCTCCAGAAAATATAGCTGTGTCCCACAATCCACACTCTAAGCATCTTCAAGGGAGGTCTGGATGCACTCAGATGGTCTCTGTAAATGAAATGATAGTTTGAAAACTAGGATTTTTCTAAAATGGTGGATAAGATGCAGTTTTGAAAAAGGAAAATAAATGATTCATTGTTTGAGAACATTCTACACTGAAAACTAGGGTGCATGTTTCTGTTTTTTAAAAACGTAATTCCTATTGGGTAACACAAACTGATTGAAAGGAACATTACATAAGATAAGCTGATATGTTGAAAAGTCAAGCACATTTGCTGTTTTGATTAGCAACGTTGTGTGGTGAACTTTTGACCTGTGTGCTCAGTTAAGTGTTCCGTGAACTGTTTCTATCGTAACAGGCAGAAGGCAGATTGGGGGTAGGGTTGACATTTATGGTAATTGGAAAGGGTTGAATTGTGTAACCAATAGAAATGTGTGTTTTGGTAAGAGGTGTACAGAACAGAGATTCTGTATAGGAAAATCTGCTGAGTGACTGATATACTTTTTAATCTACAAAACAATTTGAAAGGTGAGTTATTAATTTGTGAGGGGATGTATGTGGTGCATTTTGATTTTAATCAGACTAATATGTTTCTCCTGCTAAAGTGCGGGGAATACTTTTTTTTCTCTAGAATGTTATTTTGAGTGAGTGTGCATTTAGAAACCATTCTGAGATAAGCATTTGTATATTTCATGTGTTTGCAGACAGATACCTGTGCTGTTCTCATGTTTTGGTAGAATTAGAAACCAGTCATTGTTTATGTATTTGAAAAATGTGTCAAGTTTCTATACTAACATGCAGTACTCCTTCTAGACTATGAAATGTGTTTTGGTAAAATGCAAGGGATAGTGTTGTTTGTCTAGAACCACACAGTGAGTCTTGTGTGCATTTAGGAATCATTCTGACAGAAGCACTCTATACTAATGTTTAGTAGAAAATGTTGTGTAATGTGTGCAGTAACCTCTTGTAGACTAGTAAAAGTGATTTGGTAAAATGCAAGGGATATTGTTGCTTGTCTAGAATAACACAGTGAGTCTGTGTGCATTTAGGAATCACTCTGAGATAAGCATGTTGGTACTTCATGTGTTTGCAGACATGTATTTGATTAAAAACCTATTGTGTTCTCACATTTTGGTAGAATTAGAAATTAGTGATTCAGGCCTACAATTCCCCAGTTAGTATCCATACACTCCAGTAAACAACCTGTGAGTGCTCTTGCAATCCCATAGTGACTCTGTCAGTAGCATGTAGTAATCATTTCTGTGAAGTTTAAGAAATACTGTTATTTGTCTAGAATCACACTGTGAGTCAGTGTGCATTTGGGAAAATTGAGAGAGAATGATTTGGTTGGTTAATGTGTTTTCAAACACATAAGTACATGTACTCTTGCAGTGAGCCAGGAGTTAGGGTACGCAGTACTTGAAACTCCTATGCAGTATGCATGTAGTAGTCTAACCACTTTTACACTCGTGATTCAGGCCTACAACTCGGCAGTTTATATCCATACACTCCAGTAAACACTGTGTGAGTGCTCTTGCAATCCCATAGTGATTCTTTCAGTCAAGTGTAATAAATACTGTTATTTGTCTAGAATTACACCATGAGTCAGTGTCCATTTGGCAAAATTGAGAGAGAATGATTTGTTTGGTTGATGTGTTTGCAGACACATAAGTACATGTACTCTTGCAGTGAGCCATGCTTTAGGGTACGCAGTACTTGAAACTCCTATGCATTATGCATGTAGTAGTCTAACCACCTTCACACTTGTATATCAGGCCTACAATGTCCCTCTCACTATCCATACACTCCAGAAAACACAGTGTGGCTGCTGTTGCAATACCATAGCGACTCTTTCAGTACCATGTAGTAATCCATTCACTAAAGTAAAAGTCAACCAATTAATAATTCAGCCAGTGTCTCTCCTTATAGAACTGTAATCATTCCGTTAGTAAGCATGTACTCATGCACTGAGCCAGGCTTCAGGGCATGGAGTGCTTCAACGTGCTATGCACTATGCATATAGTGGTCTAACAACCTTCACACTTCTGCTTCAGGCCTTCAATTCTCCAGTCACTATCCATACAGTCCAGCAAACACACTGTGACTGTTCTTAAAATCCCATAGTGACTCTTTCAGTAGCATGTAGTAATCCTTTCAGCGAAGTGCAAGGGATATTGTTATTTGTCTAGAATCACACTCTTAGTCAGTGTGCATTTGGGAAAATTGAGAGAGAAACATTTGGTTGATTGATGTGTTTGCAGACACATAAGTACATGTACTCATGCAGTGAGCCAGGCTTTATGGCATGCAGTACTTGAAACTCCTATGCACTATGCATGTAGTGGTCTAACCACCTTCACACTTGTGCTTCTGGCCCACAATTTCTTAGTCAGAATTTATATGAAATGTGTTTGTATAGTAATAGAATAGTATAATTTATAAAGTTATTAATATACACTTATTTATGATTATTTTTTACAGATACAGTTTATCATCATTAAAATAAAGTTGTCATGCCGGAGAAAGAAAGAAAAAGAAAAGGTCAAAAAAAGGATACTTACTTGAAAAAAACTCAACCACAAGTATTGGATTACCACTATAATGTGGCTTAAAAAGAGAAACATTTCTGTGCTCCTTTGTGTGGGTCAGTATCAGATGTGAAAAAGGTTTGTGATGATATTGAGTTTTGTTACTTTGGTCCTGAACAAAATAAGAAGTGTGAAAACGCTCACACATTAATAGAAGAAAATATTGTAGAGAATGTTAAACATAGTTGTAAAAAAAATGTTGAAAGTGAAATTACAAAGTTTAAGGTGATTTCAGGTGAAAGGCCAAATTGTTCTTGTATTTGTTGCCTGCGAACTCACTATGACAATCAGACTAAGAATATTGATCTGTATTTAAAAAGTGAAAAAGAAAATAAGGATAAGTGGAAGGAATTTGCAACTTATTTGTTGGTAGAGAATTGTTTTGATTTGGGCTCTGATCAGTGTATTTGTAAATATTGTTATAACAAATTAAATGAGAATAAAATGCCTGCTAGAGCTGTGCATAATAATTTAGAGTTAGTTGCTATTCCTCCAGAATTGATAGATTTAAACACCTATGAGTCTTTTCTCATTCAATGTGTGCACCAGTTTCGAGCTAATGTTCGTATGGAGCCTAAAACAGGTAAATTGCCTCCTTCAGATTTACAAATAGAATTAAGAGGAAGAGTTGTGCATGTATTGTTAGATTTAAAAAAAAATATTAAAACTATTGGTGTAGACAGTGTAGAAAGTGAACCACTAGTTATTCTTGTTAATGGTGTGCCAACTAAGAATAAGAAAATCTGGCAGGAGTTAATGGATGTTAGGAAAGTGCAAAAGGCAACATTTTATCTGATAAAAAACAATCAGTACTATAGAAATGTGTATGTGGGAGAAGAAGAAATAGTTTTAGCAGAAGATACTGAAACATCAAGTGGACAAATTGAAAAAGTGGACATGTTAAGATGTGAAGAAATCTATGAACATTACAGTGTTCATCCACTTCATTCAAAAGAAGTGATGGGGAACACTATTAGGTTGTTCCAAATGAAAAAGGTAAAAGGAACTCCCATGAGTGTATGGGAAGAGAACTTGGAAGCTCGTTGTTTCCCGCAGTTTTTTCCAACTGGAAAAGGAGGGCGATATGATAAACGTCCTGTGCAGATTCCAGCATCTAAATATCAGACAACAAGGTTATATGCAGAAGATCCAAGATTTCGATAATGTATTCCTTATATATTTCATCTTTTGTTTGAGAGTGACTTGTCTGGACTTTCATATGAAGTCAATCACATTTTAAAAACTGGAATACATCTGCAAAATGTATCTTATGTGTGTATTTTATGGACAAAGTGCACCAGAGAGATGATCATTTAGAATCTCAGCTCATTAATCTGATGGCATGTCAGCGTGGGACTAATGAATATTGGTACCATCGTCATGGAGAACTAAAATGTATGCTACGGAACTTAGGAACTCCTACATAGTTCCTTACCCTAAGCTGTGCTGAGTACGCTTGGGATGATTTACTTGAATTTCTTTGAGACGCAAATTGCAATATAAAATATATTGAATACAAGACACCTGGAGAATTGTGCTCTTTGGATCCTGTTAATGTATGCAGGTATTTTAATCATAGATTTGAAGCTATGGTGTCTTTTATCTGTAATAAAAAAAATCCTCCTCTTGGAGAAGTTGTGGATTTCTTTTGGAGAAAGGAGTATCAAGCCAAGAGGTGCTCCTTATATACATATGCTGTTATGGATTAAGGAAATTTGTAACAGATGCGGATGATACTGTTTTGATTTCTATTGAACAATATGCAACATCTGCTGTACCCAAAATCACAGAAGAAAATAACTTAAGAGCACAAGTCTTACGATTCCAAAGCCACCGATGTGGAATATAATGTCGACAAAAGTACAAATCTAAGGATAAGTTCTACACCAAATGTCGTTTTGCATTTCCACGTCCTGTAATATCCAAAGTAAGAGTGAACAGTTTTATGTCAGCTTTGAGACATACCATCACTAGAAAGTCTCCAAAAAATACCTACCACTTAAGAAGAAATGAAGAGTCAAAATTCATAAATGACTACAGCCCAGTTATTTTGTCCATGTGGAATTCTAACATGGATATTCAGTATGTTGCGGACAATTCCATTGCTGTTGCTCGATATGTAACATCCTATATTACAATATCAGAAAAGACAGAATTGAAAGAAATGTGGGAAGAGATTTCTCACGAGAAGACTCTAAGTAAGAAATCAGAGCATATGAATGCTCAGATCGGTTATCATCTGCAAGTCTATACAAAAAATCTAGAAGAATCATTTGGGTGAGTATAGGTCTTGCAGCAATGCGAAATCGGGTACAGAAATCTGTACAAGAAATTGAATAATTAGCAGAAAAAGATCCAGAAAGTACAGATATTTTGAAAACGAATATGTTGGACACATATTACCCGAACAGAAGTCATCATCTTGAGAACATGTGTCTCTATGAAGTGCTGCAAAACTACACTTTTAAACAGAAAACTACAGAGAACATCAATGATGGAAAGTATGGAGTCATTGGTTACAAAGGATGTTTGGTGAAACAAACAAAAGGAAATTTGATGAATCACAGGAAGCTGAGTTGCGACACTGCTGATGAAAGGGAATTTTACTATTTAGCCCTTTTACAACTGTTCAAACCATGGCGTTCAGAACTGGAATTGCTTGGAGATTTCCAGAGCTATGAATGTTCCTTTAATGCTTGTAAAGATAGCATACAATGCAGTGCTTTTGCAAAATATGTGAAAATGTTGAACGATTAAATTGATCAAGAAGCTACAATTGTAGCTAAGATTGCTGGAGACAGTTCTCAAGACAGTCAAAGTTCTGCTGCGCTGAGTCAAGATCCACTAGGATAACCAATTGTTGAAAATGAAGCAGCAATTGCCATGAATGAGGTAGAAACACCAGTGCATCAAGCTCAAGAAGATGTAACAAACTTAGCAAACTTGGAAGAACAACTAAATGTTGAACAGAAACAAACATATCAGCAAGTGAGACAACAGATTGACCATAGATTACTTCATGAAAAGAAAGAGTGCTCATGCACGTTATTTCAACCCATCCGAATGTACATGAGTGGACAAGCTGGAATAGGAAAAAGTGTTTTAATTAAAGTAATTACAAGTTACCTATAGGAAACAACTGAGTCACATTTGGCTTGTGTTGTCACTGCTCCAACTGGGTTTGCAGCACACAACATTAAAGGAATTACTTTACATTGTTTACTAATGCTACCAGTAGAGCATGAAAACAAAGTGGAATACCACAAGCTATCTGGAGAAGCTTCTTCTGAAGTTTCAAGAGTCTTGAAAAAAATTAAACTTATCATTATTGATGAGGTAAGCATGGTATCAAACTTAATGCTTGCCTTTGTGCATTTAAGAATGCAGCAAATTCTTAAAACAGAGTCTGTCGTGTTATCTGGAGGAAAACAGGTTATAGTTTTTAGAGATCTACTGCAACTGACTCCTGTAAATGGAAAACCAGCATTTAAAACTCTTACGCATGAAGACACCAGAAAGTCTCTGGGTAGTATTGGAAACGTGAACATTTGGTCATATTTTGTATACAAAGAACTCATTAAATATATGCGACGGGCAAATGATGTTGATTATGGAACTATTCTCCAAGATATATGAATTGGACGACTGACTGAACATGGCAAACAAGCTTTGCAGAGTCGATTATTTTCAAATGTGTTTCCAAATGAAAATGTAGTTCCTGAAAAATTATTCATGAAAATTGCAGAAAACAAATCTGTAATCTGCTTAATGCCAACACTGCATGAGTGAACTATATTCAACGAACAACTTTTGAAACTGGAAAATGAAGAAATAATAAAAAATGGAAGCCATCGATCAAATAGAGCATGAAGGAATCACTATTATTTTGACAGAAAAATTGAAGACAAAATTTGATTGTTTAGAAAAATCAATATCTAAAACTGCTTGTTTAGAAAATAATATATATACATGTAGAAACTGTCGAGTCATTTTGAGGCACAATTTGGACGTAGAAAAAGGAATAGTTAATGGAGCAATGGGAAAAGTTGTGGATTTTGTTAATTATCAAAATAAAGATGGTATTGATTTCTTAAAAATTAAATTTGATCAGATTAAAGAAGTTAAACAAATTGGAGGTTTTTCAGTTTGTTTTTTGCTTGTTAAAGATGTATATGTCCATAGAAAACAGTTTCCAGTTTCTCTGGCATATGCATTGACTATTCATAAATCTCAAGGTTTAAGTGTTGACAGTGCTCTGGTGAACATTGGAAATACTGTGTTTAAAGATGGTATGGCATATATAACTTTGTCGCGAGTCAGAACAATATTTGGTTTGTTTTTGATTGATGTTGATGACACAAAGGTTACTGTAGATGCAACTTGTATGAAAGAGTAAAATAGGTTAAGAGGAACATAAGCTCCCAATTTAGGTCAATAGCCTGCATTTGAAAAGCATGTGGTTGGTTGAAAAAGAAGGCATTAGAATATCTGTACTGAAGGTGTAGAGAATGGAAAAAAAACAAGATAATGTTGTGATAGCAAGCAAAAAGAAAAAGGACACTGTTGAAGAGATTGTTGGTTATCAATTTCAAAATAGTTCAGGTGTCAACTGCTATGCTAATGTAGTGGTCAATGTTGTTTTTTTTCTTGAAGCTTTGCAACAGCAAATTATGGAGAAACGGGAAAAAAGATTTTCTTCCTTGTTGCATTCCGTTTATCAAAAATATAGAACTGATACAGGTAAATTATAAACCGTTTCTGATGTTCATAATCTTTTGGATTTATGTTCTGGTTGTACACAATTTACACAAAATATCCAACAAGATGCTCAGGAATTTCTAAAGTATATGCTTACCGTATTGTAAAATGAAGGTGTAGAAATAGAAAATATTTTTGGCCCTTGTTATAAATGGGAACATTATTGTGAAAATTGTATGTATACATGTAGCACTAATGTAGACTCTGAAAGATTTCTATATTTGACATTACCGGACTGTAAATCAGTGTCTTTCAATAAATTCGTTAAAGCTGCAAACAAAACATGGAGTGTAGCCAATGCAATTCAGAAATGTTATCAGCATTATTTTTAGAAAGATATGGACAATATATAATTTTAATGATGCAACGTTGGACAGCTGACGGAAGAAAATTGGACGCTTTAATAAAACATTTTGTATCCACTCAACTAACAATATGAGGAAGGACTTTTGTAGCAGTAGCAATCATTTTCCATGATGGTCCTTCCCCAACATCTGGACATTTCACTGCCTATCTAAAAAGTGACAAAGGCTGGACACTATGTAATGATACTCAGTTGGTTTTTAAACAACGTTTGCCTAGCGAATTACCAAATTACTACTTAATATTTTTAAAGCCAACGTTTTAGGAAGATAATTCAGCCTCTGAGGAGTGCAAAAAAACTATTTGGCCTCAGGGAAAGGTATATGTTTAAATTATAGACTTTTTCTTGCACATTGTCTCGGTGCATAGTTTTAACCAACAACATTTACAGTGTTTCTGAATGAAATTTATAAAAAAAAATTTAGCAATAACCATTTTATATATGAATGATTTGTATTATCCAGTATTTTACTGGGGATGAAGGTTTTTTTTTTAAACAATCTAATTGATTGTTTTTTTTTGCCTGCTGTTATGTGATGAGTACGATTACAATCACTGTTTCTAGTGAAATTCAATATATTTTGAGAACAGCAAAAAAGGCAAAGAAATTACTTTGTAAAATGTTAAAATTATGCTGTGCTGTTAAAAATGTATTATTACATGTTATACCTATTTTTTCTTTTCTTTTACAGATCCTAATTTTGAAACATGGAATTCAGTACATTTTACATTATAAAAAACAACTGAATAAAATGTGTAGCGTTTTTTAGATGTATTACTGCTGAGGTAAGTTCAAGTAAGTCTTAAAATGAACAATGGACTGTGTTTCCACACAGTTGGAAAAAAAGGAAGATGGATGGACTAGATTTGTGCCAGAGAATTCCATTACAGACAGGTATAAAATAGGAGACAGCTTCAGTGCAGCTGTATGCAAGATACATGGTATAGTACACAATAGAGTCATATGGTGGTTTTGTAGGTCCTGGTAATTTTAGAATTATAAGAAATAAAACTATTTATCCTAAAGCACACCACTAAGTGTTTTTCAACATTTCACAGTAGGCCCCATCCCTTTTCTTCAGTCATATATAAATATGTGCTATAGGTTTCCTAAAACATAAGTACTTATAAATGTATCTTGTTCTCTGTTAGCAGTACAGAATTGTTATCCTATAAAAAGAATTGGCCTAGCCATTAACTCTCTTACTTATTTACAAGGTGAATAAAAGGCGTTCTATATACCTAATGTTTTCCATGTGAATATAATCTTATCATACACAGCACTTTGCGTTGAAAAGAAAATCTGTAGGTTTTGCTGTGCATGTTTGCACAGAACAGTCATAGAACAGGACATATGTCCAGTTTTATCAAAAATTAGAAATCGGGCCATGTTTGTGAATGCTGCACCATCCTCTAATTGCTGTAGCAAAGCACTACAAGGAGAATTGTTTGCACTTCTCCTCATTTTTTCACTTTCAGCATATGCTACAATGGACAGCATATATTGAAAGTTAAAAATGCCTTTTCTGATTTTTTTGTGCAGCAAGGAGTCCCTTGCTCCACAAAAACAATCTCCGTATGACACGGACATCCTTGCACCATGGTGCAAGGGTGCATATGTTACCACATGGCTGCAGTTTAGTTTAAGCAGCTGTGCAGAGGGAAGCACAGACTTGCAACATATTTATGTACAAATGTTGCATCCCTGTGCTTTGGAAGTACCACAGCATGCTGTAACTAAACAGTTTACAGTGTCATGCTGCAGCACTTCCTCATAGTTCTGCACTTATGCATTCATCACACATCACAAATGCATTATTTCAGTCAATTATGCACTACACATACATACATCTAAACTTTCCCACACTAGCATACACGTTTAGCTCTTTTTTAACCAGAATAGGTAGTTCTTTTTGTTTTGTAGTTTTGTATTTTTTTGGGTTTTTTTTAAAGGATTTTTTGGGGTTTTTTTTAAACAGGGAAACAGGACGTACAGAACCATAAAACTATGAGGAGAAAAAAAAACTAACAACAGTGGTTTGTCATTAGCCCAACAAACAAGGTCTACTGATTTTTCTCCATAAGCAATTAGACGTCCGCATTTTATGCAATTCATCCTGACTCGTGCAAATTGGGGACGTATATCTGGTGGTGAACTTGAAGTAGACAGTGCTTTCCCAGATGTACTTGGAACAGCTGGTGGTGCAGGAGCATTTTGTTGTAGCCTTCTCATCTCCTCTGAAGCAAAGTTGACAGCATGGTGTGTCTGCAAATTCTTCCTCATGCTCACTGTCCCACATGAGTATTTTTAGTTGGGGTGTCCTCTAGAGAGGACCGCCTTGCAGATTTTGCATGTCACATTGGTCACATTTACCTTCTTTAGTCCAGGTGGGAATGTGAAAAACTTCCACACAATAGATGAATATCTCTCTGGAGGGGGAGGTTCTGGAAGAAATTCTTCAGTGCTGGAATGTTCTGAGTCTGAAGAAGAAGGTGGATTTGTAGCCATTTTCAAAATTATCAGGACTATGAGGTCTGCAATCAGCAAAAAACAGCAGTTCTTCTCAGCAGGTCTTTTCCTAAGAAAAGGTCTAAGAAGAGTGATTGAAATGGGTGGGGTCCTTCAATACTTAGAACAGGAAGTTTAATGAACCAATGAAATCTCTGCTTTTGTGGTCACATAGGTTACGCGTAGGGTGCGTGCACCCAGCACGCACCCAGCTCACACCCAGCGCGACTCCACGAAATTGCATTAAAAAGTTATGAAAGAAAATTAAAATTAAGGAATATTATTTTGATAATTACCTCAGATAATGTCTTGTCTTAATATTTATATGAAATACTAGCTGTATCCGGCCACGCGTTGCTGTGGCTCAGTCTGGTTATATGGAAGAGAAAGAAAAGAGTTAGCGCACGTTTCTAATATGTTTAATTTCACAATGCTTGTGGGTATACAATATGTTTTTGTCCATCCGTCCCTTGTATTTGTTGCCCAGCAACCAAATCGATAGCGTCTGTTCGGCCTTTCGATTAAAAAAATGCATGTATTGGACACGTGCTTATTCAAATCCAACGTTGTGTATATATAAACACAATCGCTATTGTTGCAAAGTGAACCAACTACTCCATCCTCCCTCCACCCACTTCCCAGTCTGCCATCCTGACACCAACTGTCCATCCTAATATATGTAGACTATTGTCTATATGCGTCCCTTGTATTTGTTGCGCAGCAACCAAATCGATAGCGTCTGTTCGGGTTGCAAAGTGAACCAACTCCTCCCCCCTCCCTCCACCCACTTCCCGGTCTACCATCCTGACACCAACTGTCCATCCTAATATATGTAGACTATTGTCTATATGCGTCCCTTGTATTTGTTGCGCAGCAACCAAATCGATAGCGTCTGTTCGGGTTGCAAAGTGTGTGGAAAAGTAAATTTTGCCATGTTCTGTGTCCCTACGCCTCATCCATCATATGTTATGTGTGCATGACCAATATGCATATGTTATTCCCCATGTCCGATTAATGACGCAATTACAGTTGTATCCACCTCTGATATGTCAGTTTCCAGTCCTCGTGAATACTACGAATATCAGGCCTATGTAAAGTTATGTTGCCACGTTTCCCAGTGTGCACGTTATTCCATTATAAAGTCCCCGTTTCCAGGCCTCAACAGGGCCCGGACCACAGATTCAGCTCCTGTCTCCTGAAAGCCTCGCTGAGGAGCGATACAGCCCCCACCTGTATCCTCGACCCTTCACTTACTTCCTGCCTCGCAGTGCCCGGTGCCGCTTGGCTCTGCCTCTGAGTCTGCCAAGAGTATGTTATAGTTCCAGCTATCAGTTCAGTCCTCCTCTTCTGCATTCCTAAGCTACTGAACTGCATCAATAGTTTCCGTCATTGTCTAGCCTTCTCGTCTCCACGTTAGAGAAATACTGTATTAATGGTCATTTAATATTCTTCATCACGCACTACATGTAGAATAATGCATGGTCCAGTCTTAGAGTCAAGTTAGCTCTCCCCTCATGACTTCTAGTTTATATCAACATGTTCCCTAAACATCAGATACCAGATAGGGTTCAGGCACATGTCGCTCCGACCCTCCAGACTTTAGTCTCTGCTCCTAGCACAGAGTTCGTAGCCCCCAGCTTCTCCTAGTAACACGTCATTGCCAGTTTTCGCGCACCATTAGGTTAGAGGTCCCGGCTCCTTAGGTAGCCCCCTCCAATGTTTCCGCCCCATTCATGACATATTCTGTTACGTTTGCATCACATGTCTAAGTATACTCCCAGTTACACCTCTTTTTACTGTTATCTTTCGCGACTGCTACGCGTCACGCCTTCTGCTCCACCCACTGCTACGCCTACTGCAATGTAATGCTATGTGTTTGCGCTATGTATATAAGTCAATGCATTGTTATTAAAAGTTAGCGCGCTCATCCCAGACCAAGCCCCAGCAGCTGCTGGGTCATCCTATGCAGGTTGTCCTGATCCTGTCCTTATGCTGTAATAAACCTGCAGAAACTCCTACTACCTCGAATCTTGACTCTTATTTTATTGAGCTATCTGTTATTCATTCATTCATTTAAAAATAGATCCGGTATTATTTATTTATATACCACATAATGGCGCCCGAATAGGGACTTGCCCTTTCCCCACGCGTCGGTGAAGCCACGCCGACCCCCTGACCCTCTGCAGCCGTGACGGAACCATACCGGCCACGTGCAGATATTTCTGCTTCAAGTATCCCTCAGGCCCACGGAGGAGACGGAGGAGGCGGTCCAGCATCCGAACGAGACGGTGGAGGAACGCGGCGAGTCCCGACCAGAGCCCAAGCCGAGAGTCCAAGGTCCGAGGTATCCGGAGGCCCACCCGTAACTGAAGTCCGAAGTCCGAAGTTCGTCGTCGTAGCAGTCTAGTCCCGTTCGAGGCTTTCCGTTCCGTGCTGCCCGGTGAGTACCATTGCTGGGGTAGTATCTAGACAGGACCAATCTAAATTGACTCCTGGTCCGTGGGTTGGTGGTGCCCAGACTCACAAACGAAGTGTTCACCTAGGTGGATACGGGTCTTGATGCGTCCCTTTATGGGACCGGTATGTTCCGTACTGTTACAGCAGTGCATCCAGTATCTCTAGTCTGTTCCGTTCTCGAGAAAATCTGTTCTGTTTCTGTTCTCAGTATTCCAGGTAATATTCTGTTCAAACTGTTTATTTTATAATGTTCTTTATGTATTTTAATGTTGTGGTATGAGTGTGATGTGATTCCGTGTTTCATTGTGTATTGTATTGTGTCCAGATTACAGTCCAGCCATGCCGCTCTTTTCAAGATTACGTCAGTTAAAAACTAGAAAGGGTCTGTTAGAGGAAGCAGTTCCTGTCCCGCCTAGGGACAGTCCAGGTCATTTTATGTATCAGAAACATGGCATAAGCGCCATAATGTATCTAGATTTATGGGTAGAGTATACCAAACAGTTGGAAGAAAAGTATAGATGGCCCGTATCGGGTACATGGGATGCCGAATGTATCATGCGAGTAGAAGAAGCATTATGGAAAAAGAAAGCCAGACAGTCACAGAAAGATGCCATCGAGTTATGGCGGAAGGAAGCTCATAGAAGAACGGAAAAGGAAGTCAGGAAGTCAGAGTTAAGTAGAGAATCCCAGGAACGAGCCCAAGAAAGAGAATTAATCGAGATAGGCGAACAAGTCAAAACCGAACAGTCAGACAGACAGAGGCATGCCCTCATTAAGGGTATGTATCCTCTCCTTGCCGAAGGTTTGCCAAAAGCGACCCCAGAGGCATCCAGTAATTTCCCGCCGCCATTAGTTCCGACCAAGCTACGTCACAAACAGACCGCAGCTGATATTTTTATTTCGTCCTATTTGGACGACACAGTCCCAGAATATGCAAATCCTGTTCGCGCTCCGCCAGTCCCTGTAAATCAGGCACTTCCCGCTCCTCCAGACACCGGAGTACCTGTTACGGTACCCCCGGTCCAGTCCGCCATACAAGTCCAGCCCACGTTACAATTACCGACTCTGCCAGGACGAAGAATGTCAGTCGACGATTCCAGTTTAGGGGCCGCGGGAGGAGGTCTTCCTCAAACCCCGCCGCCACACAAGCGTTTATCAGCACTCGAATTACATGCCCAAGCATCACAGCGTACTCCTAAAAGTAATAAGTCTGTCACAGAAATCAGACAAGCCCTTAACGAATGTGTCTATGATCCAGTCCCAGGCGAATACAATATGGTTTTATATTCCGTACGTGTAAGGAGAGTGACCGAGTATCTAGTCACCTTGCCGAATATGAAAGAAGATCTAGACAGAATATATCGTTTCATCCGTACAGGGGATGATCCAGAAAGTATTGGAGAGATTATGTCTCAAAGGAAAGCCGAGATTCAGCTCATGATATTAAAGTTCCTGATAAATTGTCTAATAAGAGAACAAGATTACCCGTCTAAAGATCCCGCCGAAATGAGAATCCTGACAAGGTGGAGTGATAATATAGCCGAGGGTAAGCACAAGACCGTCGGTGCCATGGAGAGTATGTACAAGAAAATTCGTAAAGAAATAATAAGGTTACACGAACAGCGTAAAGCAGCACAAGTAAGCGAGAAAGAAAGTATCTCTGATCCTGAAGAAGAAGACGAGAATCCCGCCAGAATAGCGTATGTAGGAAAATCTAGATTTCCAGATCGCCATTCACGCCTAGAACACAAGTCTATTTTTCATCATCCAGCACCAGAACAAGGTTCCCTAGAACAAGTATTTCAAGTTACCGATCACATCCTGAAATCACGAGTCGGTTACAGTGAATTAAGTACTATGCATGAACAAGAACTAGCCCGATCAGCAGTCCGATGGATTACTGATTCTACCACTTTTCCAGACGAAATAGTGGCACAAATGTTTCTGAAACTGCCCCCAGCCGAGCAACGACTGGTGGGTATGTATATGATCCAGCACCTTATTACTCTGTATGAGGGTCAACATTCTGATCCAGGTCCGTTGCATGACATCCTGAACGAGTTACTCCAGTATAGATGGAGAGGTCTAGGTACCGATTTAATTAGTGTCATTCTAGAACAGCGTCACAAATATAGAACGTTTCTGAACCCGCATTTTGTTCATGTCTCACCCCCAGAAAGTAAACCATTCTACATAGACAGACAGAATCCGTTACGAGAAGTCCACCCAGTCCAAGGGGCGGGTGGCGTAATGCAACGAGTGTTTGTATACACTCCAATATCAAAGATGGAACTCCTTGAAATGAAGAAATTAATTCCCTGTCATGACAAAGATCCAGCAGGGTTCCATAGAGAATTAAAAGACATGCTCCGTATGGGAGAATACACTTACCCAGATATCATTAAAATGTTAAAGGTCCTGTTACCCGCAGGGGTATATGAAAAGTTAAAAGAAAAAGAATGGGAGGTGGGAGAGAAAAAGATCGATTGGACAGCTCTAGAAGCTGAAGACAAGGCACGAGTACCAGGTACCGGTCTTGGAGATAAATGTAAAGAATTACCAGAATTATTGATTCAAGTTTTACCCAGATTATTGACAACGAGGAAGGAAGACTGGGATGCAATCTCAGCCTGTAAACAGAAACAAGATGAAGATATTAGTGATTTTTATTCTAGATTTGAGAAATGTTTCAGTATTAATAGTGGTCTCAAGACAAGTAGTGAGTCATACCCTCATCTTTTCGTTACCAAATTAGTCGAGAATTCAAGCCCACAAATTAAAAATCGAGTTTTGAAAGTCGAAAGCACCTGGCAAGCAAATACCCCGTCCCAGATGCTCCAGATGCTCCAGTACCACCAGAATAGAATCAGAGAAGAGCAAGAACACGAAAGAAAACGTATGAAAGACACGAAAATGAAAGTGCTAGTTGCACAATCTGTTCCTCAAGACAGTCAGAAGAGGGGTCCGAATCAAGCCAGTCATCCTGCAGCTCCCGTTAAAGGGAACTGCAATTATTGTAAACAGCCAGGTCATTTTATAAACGAGTGTGCAGTTCTGAAACATAACATAGCTACTGGTAAGACTAAAGAAAGACCACGTCCGCCTAGACAAGAACAAGTTTCACAGATTCCCCAGTCACAGAATGCACCACAGACAGTTACAGCACCGCAGCCTATAGCTGCAACACAGCACGTTACATCACAGATGTACCAGTATGCACAGTCTGAGTATCCAGAGTACCAGCAATATTCATGAAACAGCCTAGAGAGGGAGGTAGGCTTGCCTCTCATCGAGATACCTGTAGATCAAGAAGGTCCCTATGTTCACAGTCAAGTATTAGGGAAAGACAGAAAGTTTTTGATCGATACAGGGGCAAGTAGGACCACAATCAATCATGCCGAAGTTCCAGGGGCTCCGCTCTCAGGCTCAAGAAATGTTTCCCTTGGATTTTCAGGAAAGCCAATAGTTAATGAGATATCTAAGCCAGTTACTCTAGAAGTAGGCCCATTGTCCCGTACTACTGATCTGTTACTTACTAAGTCATGTCCAGAAAATCTATTAGGCATTAAGACACTGAAAGAATTAGGTGCAGTTATTTGCTGTTCCCCAGAGGGAATACGTCTGTTCCTACGTGACTTCAAGGGTCACTATGTATTACGAGATTTTGATTCAAGATTGTCTAAAGTTCCGCAGCATCTATGGGCGCAAGGTCCAACTGATGTAGGTTACATGCAAATCACACCCCATCGTGTGACTCTCAAACCAGGTGTAGTGTTACCCCGAATCAGACAGTACAGATTGCCACCTGAGGCTGTAGCAGCCTTATCCAAAATTATTGACGAGCTTATGGCTCAAGGAGTAGTTGTAGAAACTGACTCCAATGTATGTAATTCTCCGATCATTCCAGTCATGAAACGTACTGATCCAAATGCACCCCCAGTATATCGATTAGTGATTGATTTACGAGAGCTTAATAAATGTATTATTCCTCAGTACCCAGTTGTCCCAGACATTTCTTCCCTGTTAACAGTCATTGATTCCGAAGCCATGTTTTTCACTGTCATTGACCTCAAGAATGCATTTTTTAGTGTTCCAATTCATCCAGACAGCCAGTTTCTTTTCGGATTTTGTTTAAATGGAAGGAGCTATATGTTTACACGCGCTCCTCAAGGTTTCACAGAAAGTCCTAGTATTTACAGTCAAGCACTCAAGAGACAATTAGACAACATTCACATGCCAACTGACACTGCCCTGCTCCAGTATGTCGATGATCTACTGATCACAGCCCGTTCTGAACGTGCCTGCGAGCGAGCATCCCTTACAGTCCTGTATTTTCTAGCCGAGATGGGGCACAAGGTGTCACCTTCGAAGCTTCAATTCTGTGTCCAGCAAGTGGTATACTTAGGACACTTGCTGTCCAAGAGGGGTAGGCAGTTGACACCAGACCGTATCCAGTTAATAGCGAGTCTTCCCCAGCCCAGAACCCAGAAGGAGGTACGTGCTTTTATCGGCCTCACTTCTTATTGTAGACAATGGATTCCCCAGTATGCATTTCTAGCCAAGCCACTGATACAGTTAACGACACAGGAGGCAGCCGTATCGACTGTCCTCCCTTGGACATCTGAACATACACTTAGTTTCAACGAGTTAAAGAAAGCCCTATGTCAAGCTCCAGTTCTAGCTACACCGAACTACAGTAAGCCTTTTACACTTTTCGTTACTGAACGCGAAGGTACAGCATTATCTGTTCTCACACAAGATCAAGCAGGACAATACAAGCCCTGTGCTTATTTCTCGAGCACATTAGATCCAGTCGCCCAGGCGTTGCCTGCGTGCCTCAAGTCAGTTGCAGCCACAGCACTAGCTATCAGACAAAGTGATTCCATAGTTTTAGGACACTCCCTGACAGTACAAGTCCCACATTCAGTAGAAGTTCTTTTAAACCGAACACAAACACAGCACTTGACAATTGCACGTTTAACAGGTTATGAATTGACACTGTTCCAGCCACACATAGAAATTAGACGCTGCAACGTCCTGAATCCTGCTACACTGTTACCATCAGTTAGTTCAAATCCAGACCCACATGACTGTGTGGAAGTAGTCAACATTACGACTAAGCCAAGACAAGACCTGACAGACATTCCGTTACCAGATCCTGACCTGACACTTTATGTGGATGGTTCATGTATGAGAACTAGTACAGGAGAACTAGTCGCAGCGTATGCAGTGACTACTGACACTGAAGTTATTGAAACACACCGTATTGATACCCTGTCCGCTCAAGCAGCAGAGCTAGTCGCTCTGACACAAGCCTGTATACATGCCAAGAACCTGAAAGTTAATGTTTATACAGATTCACGTTATGCATTCGGAGTTGTACACGACTTCGGAGTGCTCTGGCAGGAGAGAGGTTTCATGACTTCTCATGGAACCAAGATTCAGCATGGTCTCCTTATTCAAGCCCTGTTAGATGCCATACATTTACCGACATCCATTGCTATCATGAAATGTAAAGCACATACGAAAGTTACTGACATTATTTCCCAAGGTAACGATCTAGCAGACCGCACAGCCAAGCTTACAGCACAGACTCCAGACATTCCAGTTAATCAGACACATACTCCAGATCTGACTACATGCATGACAGTTAAGGACCCTACACAAGATGTCATAGATATCCAGTTACATGCTACTCCCGAAGAAATCAAGAAATGGTCCGAACAAGGAGGGGTCCAGACAGATCAAGGATGGTTAACGAAGGGTAGAGCCACATGGTTTCTCCCCGATTCTATGGTTCAAGTCATTATCAATACCGCACATAGTCCAGCACATTTAGGAGAAAAAGCTATGTTAGACAGTATCCAGAACATTTGGTTCAACAAGCATTTACGAGCTGCAGCCAAGCAGAAAGTCCGTACCTGTATGATATGTTGTCAGTTTAATCCAGGTAAAAGTGTCCCGGTGGAACAAGGTGGTTTCCAGCCTCCTGACCACCCTTTTGAGGTCCTCCAGATGGATTATATTCAGATGGAGCGATGTCGAGGTTTCAAGTATGTCCTTGTAGTTGTATGCGCTTTGTCCAGGTGGACAGAAGCATATCCAGTCCCAGATTACACAGCCGCGACCACTGCCAAGCAGTTGGTTCGTGAATTCTTCCCTAGATATGGACTCCCTAGAGTCGTATATTCTGATAACGGCCAGCCATTCTCATCCGAACTCATGAAGCACGTTTCCCTTTTGTTAGGGTACCAGTGGAAGTTCCATTGTGTACGCCATCCTGAAGCAGCCGGTCTCGTAGAGAGACATAATCAGACCCTGAAAATCCGTATTTCAAAAGTTTGTAAAGAAAAAGGTGTGGACTGGCTAGTAGCTCTGCCAGTTGCCCTGTTTTATATGCGCATGGTCGCACATTCCAGATCAGGTCTATCCCCGTATGAGGTCGTATTCGGCCGCCCCCCTAACATGTGGGGTACTCCTAGACCCCGAAGTATTACCGATGTTTCATGTAATATGCTGACAGATTACCTAGCTTCTTTGATGTCTGCCCTCAACTCATGTCGTTCACAGGTTGCTGCCGCATTTCCAGACAATACCGAGGTGGCACCGCACGAGATCGTTCCAGGCTCCTTGGTGATGATCAGAAATTTCGACAGATCAAGTCCGCTGGAACCACGTTGGAAGGAGCCACGTCAGGTCCTCTTGACCACCCGTACTGCCGTCAAGTTGGAAGGCAGGAAGGGGTGGGTCCATCTTTCTCATGTAAAACTTTTCAATGGATTGAAACCAGTCTCCAAGAACATTTCCAAGGATTCCCAAGATTCGAAAGACTGTCAAGACATTGTTTTAAAGGACTGTCCCGCACAAGACATTATTACAACCCCTCCCTTGTTAGAGAAAACTCCGCAGCAGGAGTATAAGTTAAAGCTCAGGTCTAGTAAAATAAGTCAGTCAGTTTGATTGTATAAGTCCTCCCCTAGGTGAAACGGTTAGACTGTTTCTGACATGTATAAAATAGACCCCCATAGTGAGAGAGTCAGTCGAAGTTCAATCAGATGTATCGTTTTTCTGAGTTTCGTATTATTCATCAGCATTATGATTTCCTGCACCAGCTATGCGTTCTATCTGTATTGTCCAGTTCCTCATGTAAATATGTCTGCTAATACTACAGTAGAGCACACGTTTAGTGATCTGCCTCCTCACGAATATTCTTACCGCCTCGCTATGCGTAACAACACATTTATCCGTATGTTACATTACTCACACCAGACCAGCAATGCCACTAATTGTTGGGTGTGTGGTCGACTCCCCCCTTTTCAGACACCGAAGGGAGTTCTGCCACTGTTTCCTTATCCATTCTCACACAATGGTTCGTGTGGAGCATGGTCCACGTTAACGTCATCCTCAACAGATATGTCTTTTCTTAACAGTACATGTTTTCCAGACAAGAAAGGTTTCCCCCACAGAACAGGTTTAGATCTAGAAAATGAAGTATATAATTTAGGTAATTATTCGTCGAATTTCATGGTCCTGAATGTTCAGTCTGATACTACTCCAGACTTACCTGCTATTTCAGTATTACCAGTCAAAGGCGAATTATGTGTCCGTAGTTATGGTTCCATACATATAGGTCATAGTGAATGTACTACTGTTATCCAGTATAGTGACAGTGGGAAATCTGTTTTCAAAGCTTCACGTCATTCTTATTTTATTTGTGGTCAGACCGCATATGTCCGTCTGCCCCTCGATTGGGAGGGAACCTGTTACATTGCCTTCCTACTGCCACCTGTTTTCCTAGCCCCATCTGATTATCACAGAAACACACATCTAGTACACATTAGACATAGAAGGGAGTCCCCAATTGTCGATTATACTGAAACTACTCTAGAACAGTATACAGATTTCAATAAAGGTTTCTTCTTCTTTGTAGGACCTGTCCAGAATAGTAAACTAATCCGTAGGTTAACAAGAACCCTTGAAGCTGTAGTAAATGAGACTGCCTCTGCTCTAGGTAACCTAACCGAAGAACAATCTGCTATGAGATTTGTCGTTTTGCAAAATCGTCTCGTCCTTGACGTCATACTGGCCGATAGGGGCGGGGCCTGTAGAGTCATCGGATCTAGTTGCTGCATTTTCATTCCAAATAACGCGCCGTCTGTTTATTCAGCTATAACCAGACTCCATAAAATTGCCCATCTGTTACACCAAGATCCAGGCACCTGGACATGGTCCGGTTGGTTCTGGAATATAATTTCCGCATGGGGATGGAAAGTCCTGTCCTTTCTAGGTATTGCAGTAGCGATCATATTTAGCTGCTGCCTCTGTATACAATGTGGCCCTGCGATTTGCAGCATGTGTGCTACCTCTTGTATTCCTAGTCCCAAGCCCCGTTCTAAATCCCGTTCCAAGACAATTCGAGACGAGCAAATGGTACTGTATGAAATGATAGATGGTATCATGAAAATTGATGTTTCCTGATGGAAACGTAGTGACAAGGAGGGAATGTGGAAAAGTAAATTTTGCCATGTTCTGTGTCCCTACGCCTCATCCATCATATGTTATGTGTGCATGACCAATATGCATATGTTATTCCCCATGTCCGATTAATGACGCAATTACAGTTGTATCCACCTCTGATATGTCAGTTTCCAGTCCTCGTGAATACTACGAATATCAGGCCTATGTAAAGTTATGTTGCCACGTTTCCCAGTGTGCACGTTATTCCATTATAAAGTTCCCGTTTCCAGGCCTCAACAGGGCCCGGACCACAGATTCAGCTCCTGTCTCCTGAAAGCCTCGCTGAGGAGCGATACAGCCCCCACCTGTATCCTCGACCCTTCACTTACTTCCTGCCTCGCAGTGCCCGGTGCCGCTTGGCTCTGCCTCTGAGTCTGCCAAGAGTATGTTATAGTTCCAGCTATCAGTTCAGTCCTCCTCTTCTGCATTCCTAAGCTACTGAACTGCATCAATAGTTTCCGTCATTGTCTAGCCTTCTCGTCTCCACGTTAGAGAAATACTGTATTAATGGTCATTTAATATTCTTCATCACGCACTACATGTAGAATAATGCATGGTCCAGTCTTAGAGTCAAGTTAGCTCTCCCCTCATGACTTCTAGTTTATATCAACATGTTCCCTAAACATCAGATACCAGATAGGGTTCAGGCACATGTCGCTCCGACCCTCCAGACTTTAGTCTCTGCTCCTAGCACAGAGTTCGTAGCCCCCAGCTTCTCCTAGTAACACGTCATTGCCAGTTTTCGCGCACCATTAGGTTAGAGGTCCCGGCTCCTTAGGTAGCCCCCTCCAATGTTTCCGCCCCATTCATGACATATTCTGTTACGTTTGCATCACATGTCTAAGTATACTCCCAGTTACACCTCTTTTTACTGTTATCTTTCGCGACTGCTACGCGTCACGCCTTCTGCTCCACCCACTGCTACGCCTACTGCAATGTAATGCTATGTGTTTGCGCTATGTATATAAGTCAATGCATTGTTATTAAAAGTTAGCGCGCTCATCCCAGACCAAGCCCCAGCAGCTGCTGGGTCATCCTATGCAGGTTGTCCTGATCCTGTCCTTATGCTGTAATAAACCTGCAGAAACTCCTACTACCTCGAATCTTGACTCTTATTTTATTGAGCTATCTGTTATTCATTCATTCATTTAAAAATAGATCCGGTATTATTTATTTATATACCACAAGTGAACCAACTCCTCCCCCCTCCCTCCACCCACTTCCCGGTCTGCCATCCTGACACCAACTGTCCATCCTAATATATGTAGAGTATTGTCTATATGCGTCCCTTGTATTTGTTGCGCAGCAGCCAAATCGATAGGGTCTGTTCGGCCTTTTAATGAAAAACACGTGCGTATTGGACACGCATGTATTCGAATCCAATGTTGTGTATATATAAACACGCACTTATGTTGCAAAGTGAACCAACTCCTCCCCCCTCCCTCCACCCATTTTCCGGTCTGCCATCCTGACACAAACTGTCCATCCTGATATATGTAGACTATTGTCTCAATGCTGCTATTGTAGTTGTTGTGCAGCAACCCAATCAATAGGGTCTGTTTGTCCTTTAGATTAAAAACATGCGGGTATTTGACACGCGTGTATTCAAATCCAACTTTGTGTGTATATTAAGCGTTAGCGCAAAATGTATTTATTTATTTATTTATTGCATTTATATAGCGCAACAGCTACCCTGAGGGTTTCCCGGCGCCCTGGATCAGCATTCCTTGTAAACGTACTACGGCAGTTATAGATCAAATAACCAGGCTTTCACTCCCTTGCGGAATCGTAGGTAGCAGGGTTCCAGTCTTAGTTGGATAGGCAGTGAATTCCATAGTGCCGGTCACGGATTTTGCGGATTTTTGGCAATTTCGCGATCAGCGAATCCAGCGAATTTGCCCAAAAATCCGCAAATTCGCAAGCTGGCGAATTATTTTGCTTGGTCGCGCTTGAAAAATACAATATCGCGCGCGCAGCGTTGACTTACCGTGATTCTGAGTTCAAAGAGTTGTTTTCCTCCCTGTTTGCGTGTGCTGCGCCATTTTGGATCTTGCTGCGTGATCGCGCAAGAGTTTTTCGACCGCGAGTACAGTGGCCCGCCATCTTGCACAGCGAGAGTTTGACACCGCGAGTACCTCATAAGGGCCCGCGATCACGCATCGCGGGAGTAAACAATTGCGAACACGTACATGCGATGCGCAGCTGACTTCCGGCGGGAGATTTGAACAGCTCGCTTTCCCGAACTTGCAAAAATTGCATTTCTGCACAAGAAATCCACCGCAGGCAGCATAAACCTTCTGAAAATGATGATTTTGATCAAAATACCTCCTCAGATTTAGATTTGGCTGCACTTTTTGGTGCAAGGAGTCCATTTTTTTGGGGGGGGGGGTGGGAGGAAGGAACTGCCCCAGAGTCTCCAACTTCCTGTTCCTGTCCAGCAGGCTCCTGCTATCTCCAAGTCCTGGTCACTTTTCATTTGGATCTCGAGCTGGAATGATTACTCTTTGTGGCTGCTGATTGATAATTGTATTTGAGGACTTTTTGGACATTGGATCACTTTTGGATTTGAGATTTTACAAGTAAGGTGGTGTTGTTTGTTTGGGGTATTGCAGTTGCTGCAACTACAATTTTAAAACTTTTTCACAACTTCAAAAATATATATATTGTGGGTAGCCACAGTATCCAGTAGGCACAGGGTTAGTCATGGGTGCATGATACAACGGTTTCTGTGAGTTTTGTTGAACTTAAATCTCATTTATGTCATTGAATTTTAGCTCACTATATGTGGATTTTTTTTACAATTTTGGAGTGCCTGTAAAGCCACACTAGCCAGTAGGCCCAGGGGTAGTGAGTGGTGCATGGACCAAGTCTTTCTGTGGGGTTCCTTGAATTTAAACATCATTTAGGGCATGGATGGCATTGGATTGTGGTGATTTGTGTGTGTTTGTCGACTTTTTGGGGTATTGTTGGGGCCTGGCCAGGTGGGTGGGGGCCATTTTGAGGCCTGGTCCAGGCAGGGCCTGGCCATATTGCTGGGGTCAAGGGCCCATTTTGAAGCCAGGCAGAGTGCTCAGGCCAGTTTGCCTTGCTTTCACCCATTATGCCCAGGGGTAGTCAGTGGTGCATGGGCCAAGTCTTTCTGTGGGGTGTCTTGAACTTTAACATCATTGATGGCATGGATGGCATTGGATTGTGGTGATTTTTGTGTGTTTTTTCACTTTTTGGGTGTTGTTGGGGCCTGGCCATGTGGGTGGGGGGCCATTTTGAGGCCTGGTCCAGGCAGGACCTGGCCATGTGGGTGGGGGTCTCGGGGCAATTTGGAAGCCAGGCAGTGTGCTCAGGCCTGCACCCAGTTTGCCTTGCTTTCACCCATTATGCCCATTGGTAGTCAGTGGTGCATGGACCAAGTCTTTCTGTGGGGTGTCTTGAATTTAAACATCATTAAGGGCATGGATGGCATTGGATTGTAGTTATTTTTCTATGTTTTTTTTACTTTTTGGGGTGTTGTTGGGTCCTGGCCATGTGGGTGTGGGCCATTTTGAGGCCTGGTCCAGGCAGGGCCTGGCCATGTTGCTTGGGGTCAAGGGGCCATTTTGAAGCCAGGCAGTGTGATCAGGCCTGCACCCAGTTTGCCTTGCTTTCAACCATTATGCCCCGGGGTAGTCAGTGGTGCATGGACCAAGTCTTTCTGTGGGGTGTCTTGAATTTAACATCATTGAGGGTATGGATGGCATTGGATTGTGGTGATTTTTGTGTGTTTTTCGACTTTTTGGGCTGTTCTTGGGGCCTGGCCATGTGGGTGGGGGCCATTTTGAGGCATGGTCCAGGGCCTGGCCATGTGGGTGGGGGTCTAGGGGCCATTTTGAAGCAAGGCAGTGTGCTTTGTGTTATAGGCCTCCTGTACCCAGTATGTCGTGCTTTCATCCATTATGCCCAGGGGTACTCAGTGGTGCATGAAACAACCCTCTCTGTGTGGTCTCTCTTCTATTAATGTAAACATCCATTTTTTATTAGAAAGACATTTGCAATTTTGATTTTTGGCTTTGTTTGCTTTTAGTGTACAAAGACGAATCAGCCTCATCGCTCATCATCAGTGCCAGGAAGAAGACAACATCCGAATAGTGGGACTTCCGGAGAAAGTGGAGGGGCAAGACATGGTCCGCTATCATGAAGACTGGCTCCAGATGGTAGTAGCACTAGAAGGTCTAACCACTTTCTACACACTGGAGAGGGCTCATAGAGTTCCGGCCAAGCCACCGCAACAGGGTCGCCCCCCACGCCCGGTGGTGGCCTGACTGCTGCATTACCGGGACAGAGTTCTGCTGCTCCAGAATGCACGGATGAACGGTCCCTATCAGGTGGAAAACAGCAAAATTAACATTTTCCCTGATCACACGTATGAAAGGCAGCATCGGCGGACCTCTTTCCTGGCCATTAAGAGAGAATTACAAACTGAGGGCCTGCAATACTCCCTTCTCTTTCCAGCTAGACTACGAGTAATTGTAGACAACAAAACAAGGTTCTTTGATACTCTAGATGATGCCTGTGCTTGGCTAGAATTGTACAAGTCCGGAAAAGATGCCTATGAACAAAGGCCCAGAATGGGCTCAGAAGGATTACCACCGGCTACGCAATAGACAGAAGGGACTGAGGAGACCTTCACTACCGGAGACGATGGAAGAACGGCGAGGGGTCCTGGAGATGGTATCCGCATTATCAGGGACTCAGGACGCCCCATCACAAGATGAGGTGGAATCTGAAAAGGATAATGACCATTCGGATATGGAACGCTCAGAAACGGACAGTGTGCCCTTACCTGTGGTCACCCCCGCGACGGCGGAGGGAATGCTGGACGAAGGATAGAAGCATCCGGTGAGATGTGCGAGCTTGTTGTACAAGCCAATGCGGACTGCTAACTGCGGACTTTGGGAGGGGATTACTGATTGTGGGTGAGAGATGGGAGGTCACTGAGATGCTTATTATATGGGGCTCGATCACTCAGTGAGGGGCTCGGAGATTAGGCGGCTGTCCGTTGGCGGCCGGCCCCTTCTCAGTGCCCTTAAGGCACACCCACAGTGACAACTGTGGGATTAGTCAAATGTTAGTATTCAGGAGTTTTTGGATGGTAGCTAGATGGAGGTTACTAGGTCCTGTTCTGGGGAGGAGGGGAGTTTGGGGATGTTTTGGGATGTTAGCGGGAGGGCTCATCATCGATGCTGGAGGGTTGTCATGCTTAGGGTGCATGGGGAGTGACTGGTGTGGACGGCACAGACCATTGCGGGACAATGTTTGAGTCGACTAACTTGAGATGTATAACCTGGAATGTGAGGGGGCTTCATACTATGGCTCGACGCCATAAGATCCACGCCTACCTAGTACGTAGAGGAGTGCAGGTTGCGCTGCTTCAGGAACACACTTAACGAAGGCTGAGGGACTAGCATTACAGCGGAGATGGAGGGGTCAAGTATACAACACAACATATTCTGCTTTTGCCAGGGGCTTGCTAATCTGGGTCAGAGCAGGGGTCCCATTTCAGGTATCCAAACAGGTCATAGATCCAGAAGGAATGTTTGTAGCGATAGAGGGAAAGCTACGGGGTAAGGACATTGCCTTCTGCAGTGTATATGCACCTAATGTTGATCAGCTGACCTTCCTAGCGAAGTTATCCGGGTCCCTAGCACACTTCCTTGTAGAACCGTTATTTATCGGGGGGGACTTTAATTCTGTGTTAGACGTTTCCCTTGATTGGTCACACCCCCCCTGGCTGATTCACCGCACGCCAAAGGCAGATTAGATTGGCAAACAAGGTGGGGTCTAGTAGATGCTTGGCGAACACAACACCCACATGATCAAGATTACTCCTACTTCTCACATATCCATGAGCTCCATGTGAGGTTAGACGCAGTGCTGTGCTCCCCAGTCCTAATGCCAGCAATTATAAGAACTGAGTACCTATCTAGAACAGTGTCGGATCATAATCCTCTGCTGATTGCTATGCAGTGGCTCCCTGGTGTCTCCTGTGTCCCCACTTGCACCCTATTTTTCAAGCCGCGCTAGAGGAGGGAATTACGCAGTACTTTGAGGACAATGCTGACACGACTGCAGCGAGGGCAACGGAATGGGATGCCTTTAATGTAGTTATAAGGGGTTTTTGCATAGGGAAACATGAAGGGGTGCGGAAAGTAACTCTAGATGACCTGGAGAGGGCTGACAAGAAACTTCGTGAAGTGAAGCTCTTAAGACCTGGGCATCCGGAACTTCTGGATAGAGTTAGCGAGGCGAAGGAAGCGGTTGCAACAGAGATGGAGCGCTTGCGCAGCTTCGATTATAAAGCATACACAGTGAGGTCCCATGCAGAGGGCGACAAGGCAGGACCTTACTGGCTTGGATTGCTAACCCAACAAAAAAAAAGGCTCCCCCATACTGACCATGCGCACAGCGGAAGGGGAAGAGGTCTACACCCAGGATGAGATCCTGCGCTGCTTCGCGAGCTACTATGAAAATGTAAACAAAAGCAGACTGGAGAACAGTACCCCAGCCATTGATGTCTTCCTGGAAGGGCTTTGTTTCCCAGAACTGGATCATGAACAGGCGAAGGAACTGGGCAAGGATATAGAGATAGGAGAAATAAGATGCGCCATAAAACGCATGGCACACAACAAAACCCCGGGTTTGGGCGGGCTACCCATAGAATTTATGGAAGATATACTGACCTGTTGGCACCTCGACTTTTAGAAGTATATAAGGAAGTGAAACACTTGGGGCGGTTACCACAATCTATGCGGGAGGTGTTGGTAATACCCTTATTAAAAAGAGGGAGAGAAATTGGCGATATGGCGTCGTATAGACCACTATCGATGCTAACTACGGATTACAAAATACTAAGCAGCATCCTAGCAGCTCGCCTGTTACAACATATGTCTACCCTAGTCCATGAGAACCAGGCTGGCTTTATACCAACACGAAACACGACCGTGAATATACGCCGATGGATGCGATTGCTAGAGGGAAACCACTTGGAGGCTGAACAGCCAATAATATTGTCGGTAGATATAGAGAAAGCGTTTGACAGCCGCGAATGGGAATATCTTTATAAGGTACTGAGACGCTTCGGAGTGGGAGAGGATTATCTGAGATGGACAGCAGTGCTGTATACTTCGGCGATGGCCAGAGTGAAAACGGGTATGCTCATTTCATCTCAATACCCGGTAGAAAGGGGTATGAGGCAGGGATGCTCACTATCTCTGTTGTTGTTTGCTCTAGCGGTGGAGCCCCTCGCGTTGTCAATCCGGACGGGATATCATTATGGGGGATTACAAAGCAGGGTTGGGCGACAATATATATCGCTATATGCAGATGACCCCCTGCTCTTTCTTGAAGATGCTGATGGGGCACTGAGGGGGGCTGAAAAATTGCTAACGAGCTTCGGCAAGATATCTGGCTTGAGAGTGAACAGGTCCAAGGCATGCTTGTTCCCGGTGCGACGAGGGGAGACTCGACCCTTGATGACCCGAGAGGTGCGTTGGGTGCCCAATTGTATGAAATACTTGGGCGTATACATTTACCACACAACAGCTGATTTATTGGAAGGTAATACCGGCCGTGGTATAGGAGTTTTAAAGGGTAGTATGGCCTTTTGGGCTACTCTGCCACTGTCGCTAGCAGGCCGGATAGCACTACTTAAGATGGTTGCGCTTCCAATGCTCCTGTATTATTTCAGGACATTGCCGATATGGATACCTGCCATTATCTTTAAAGCGTTAAAGTCTATGATAGTATCCTTCCTTTAGGGAATGGGACGGCGGAGAGTGGCACAAGCGATGTTGATAAGACCTAAGGCGGAGGGTGGACTGGCGGTCCCAGACTTTGATCTGTACTACTTAGCAGCTCAACTGCAGATCTACACACAAGAAATTGCATGAGAGTTTAGAGGACCGGAACATAAAAGAGGCCGAGGCATGCCTCGACATATCCTTTCTTTCATTGCGCTGCAATAGAAACTATACCTCAGAGATCTAACGCAGGAGGAAAGAACTATCAGATTGTGTTGGAATCGCTCGCAACGCAGGGCAGGCGTACTACATCCTTATGCCCCAGAGATCCCAATAGGAATGTTGACGGCACTTCCACACGTTGGTGACTGGTCACAGCTACAAGAATGGGAGGAAGCGGGAGTCCAGGTGCTGGGGGAATTATATGAAGATGGCGCACTATTGCTGTACCCGATATTATTAGACAGGTTCGATCTGCCGAGAGGAGGTTTCCTGATGCACGCAGCATTGACAAGAGCAATACAGTCGCACTGGAGGGAGGGACTCATAGAGCCGAGAACAACGACGGTTTGTCAATACACAATAATGGCAGCGGAAACTTTCAAGGCAGTCACGTGCCTTTACTCTAGAATGCTCCATGAAGGGCTGCCACCGCTCGAAGCGCTGAAAGGAAAATGGGAAACGTACATAGGAAAAGTCATCCCGGAGACAGTGTGGGAGTATATAATGCGGAGGGTCTGTGCGGGTTGCAAAGTGAACCTACTCCTCCCCCCTCCCTCCACCCACTTCCCGGTCTGCCATCCTGACACCAACTGTCCATCCTAATATATGTAGACTATTGTCTATATGCGTCCCTTGTATTTGTTGCGCAGCAGCCAAATCGATAGGGTCTGTTCGGCCTTTTAATGAAAAACACGTGCGTATTGGACACGCATGTTTTCGAATCCAATGTTGTGTATATATAAACACGCACTTATGTTGCAAAGTGAACCAACTCCTCCCCCCTCCCTCCACCCATTTTCCGGTCTGCCATCCTGACACAAACTGTCCATCCTGAAATATGTAGACTATTGTCTCAATGCCGCTATTATAGTTGTTGTGCAGCAACCCAATCAATAGGGTCTGTTTGTCCTTTAGATTAAAAACATGCGCGTATTTGACACACGTGTATTCAAATCCAACTTTGTGTGTATATTAAGCGTTAGCGCAAAATCCGTTCCGTTCACGGATTTTGCGGATTTTTGGCAATTTCGCGATCAGCGAATCCAGCGAATTTGCCCAAAAATCCGCAAATTCGCAAGCTGGCAAATTATTTTGCTTGGTCGCGCTTGAAAAATATAATATCGCGCGCGCAGCGTTGACTTACCGTGATTCTGAGTTCAAAGAGTTGTTTTCCTCCCTGTTCTCGTGTGCTGCGCCATTTTGGATCTTGCTGCGTGATCTCGCAAGAGTTTTTCGACTGCGAGTACAGCGGCCCGCCATCTTGCACAGCGAGAGTTTGACGACGCGAGTACCTCATAAGGGCCCGCTATCACGCATCGCGGGAGTAAACAATTGCGAACACGTAGATGCGATGCGCAGCTGACTTCCGGCGGGAGATTTGAACAGCTCGCTTTCCCGAACTTGCAAAAATTGAATTTCTGCACAAGAAATCCACCGCAGGCAGCATAAACCTTCTGAAAATGATGATTTTGATCAAAATACCTCCTCAGATTGACATTTGGCTGCACTTTTTGGTGCAAGGAGTCCATTTTTTTTGGGGGGGGGTGGGAGGAAGGAAGTGCCCCAGAGTCTCCAACTTCCTGTTCCTGTCCAGCAGGCTCCTGCTATCTCCAAGTCCTGGTCACTTTTCATTTGGATCTCGAGCTGGAATGATTACTCTTTGTGGCTGCTGCTTGATAATTGTATTTGAGGACTTTTTGGACTTTGGATCACTTTTGGATTTGAGATTTTACAAGTAAGGTGGTGTTGTTTGTTTGGGGTATTGCAGTTGCTGCAACTACAATTTTAAAACTTTTTCACAACTTCAAAAATATATATATTGTGGGTAGCCACAGTATCCAGTAGGCACAGGGTTAGTCATGGGTGCATGATACAACGGTTTCTGTGAGTTTTGTTGAACTTAAATCTCATTTATGTCATTGAATTTTAGCTCACTATATGTGGATTTTTTTTTACAATTTTGGGGTGCCTGTAAAGCCACACTAGCCAGTAGCCCCAGGGGTAGTGAGTGGTGCATGGACCAAGTCTTTCTGTGGGGTGTCTTGAATTTAAACATCATTTAGGGCATGGATGGCATTGGATTGTGGTGATTTTTGTGTGTTTGTCGACTTTTTAGGGTATTGTTGGGGCCTGGCCAGGTGGGTGGGGGCCATTTTGAGGCCTGGTCCAGGCAGGGCCTGGCCATATTGCTGGGGCCAAGGGTCCATTTTGAAGCCAGGCAGAGTGCTCAGGCCTGCACCCAGTTTGCCTTGCTTTCACCCATTATGCCCAGGGGTAGTCAGTGGTGCATGGGCCTAGTATTTCTGTGGGGTGTCTTGAATTTTAACATCATTGATGGCATGGATGGCATTGGATTGTGGTGATTTTTGTGTGTTTTTTCACTTTTTTGGGTGTTGTTGGGGCCTGGCCATATGGGTGGGGGGCCATTATGAGGCCTGGTCCAGGCAGGACCTGGCCATGTGGGTGGGGGTCTCGGGGCCATTTTGAAGCCAGGCAGTGTGCTCAGGCCTTCACCCAGTTGCCTTACTTTCACCCATTATGCACAGGGGTAGTCAGTGGTGCATGGACCAAGTATTTCTGTGGGGTGTCTTGAATTTAAACATCCTTGAGGGCATGGATGGCATTGGATTGTGGTGATTGTTGTGTGTTTTTTTACTTTTTGGGGTGTTGTTGGGTCCTGGCGATGTGGGTGGGGGCCATTTTGAGGCCTGGTCCAGGCAGGACCTGGCCATGTTGCTGGGGGTCAAGGGGCCATTTGGAAGCCAGGCAGTGTGCTCAGGCCTGCACCCAGTTTGCCTTGCTTTCACCCATTATGCTCATTAGTAGTCAGTGGTGCATGGACCAAGTCTTTCTGTGGGGTGTCTTGAATTTAAACATCATTAAGGGCATGGATGGCATTGGATTGTGGTTATTTTTCTGTGTTTTTTTACTTTTTGGGGTGTTGTTGGGTCCTGGCCATGTGGGTGTGGGCCATTTTGAGGCCTGGTCCAGGCAGGGCCTGGCCATGTTGCTTGGGGTCAAGGGGCCATTTTGAAGCCAGGCAGTGTGATCAGGCCTGCACCCAGTTTGCCTTGCTTTCAACCATTATGCCCAGGGGTAGTCAGTGGTGCATGGATCAAGTCTTTCTGTGGGGTGTCTTGAATTTAAACATCATTGAGGGCATGGATGGCATTGGATTGTGGTGATTTTTGTGTGTTTTTCGACTTTTTGGGCTGTTCTTGGGGCCTGGCCATGTGGGTGGGGGCCATTTTGAGGCCTGGTCCAGGGCCTGGCCATGTGGGTGGGGGTCTAGGGGCCATTTTGAAGCAAGGCAGTGTGCTTTGTGTTATAGGCCTGCTGTACACAGTATGTCTTGCTTTCATCCATTATGCCCAGGGGTACTCAGTGGTGCATGAAACAACCCTCTCTGTGTGGTCTCTCTTCTATTAATGTAAACATCCATTTTTTATTAGGAAGACATTTGCAATTTTTATTTTTGGCTTTGTTTGCTTTTAGGTGTACAAAGACGAATCAGCCTCATCGCTCATCATCAGTGCCAGGAAGAAGACAACATCCGAATAGTGGGACTTCCGTAGAAAGTGGAGGGGCAAGACATGGTCCGCTATCATGAAGACTGGCTCCAGACGGTAGTAGGACCAGAAGGTCTATCCACTTTCTACACACTGGAGAGGGCTCATAGAGTTCCGGCCAAGCCACCTCAACAGGGTCGCCCCCCATGCCCGGTGGTGGCCTGACTGCTGCATTACCGGGACAGAGTTCTGCTGCTCCAGAATGCACGGATGAACGGTCCCTATCAGGTGGAAAACAGCAAAATTAACATTTTCCCTGATCACACGTATGAAAGGCAGCATCGGCGGACCTCTTTCCTGGCCGTTAAGAGAGAATTACAAACTGAGGGCCTGCAATACTCCCTTCTCTTTCCAGCTAGACTACGAGTAATTGTAGACAACAAAACAAGGTTCTTTGATACTCCAGATGACGCCTGTGCTTGGCTAGAATTGTACAAGTCCGGAAAAGATGCCTATGAACAAAGGCCCAGAATGGGCTCAGAAGGATTACCACCGGCTACGCAATAGACAGAAGGGACTGAGGAGACCTTCACTACCGGAGACGATGGAAGAACGGCGAGGGGTCCTGGAGATGGTATCCGCATTATCAGGGACTCAGGACGCCCCATCACAAGATGAGGTGGAATCTGAAAAGGATAATGACCATTCGGATATGGAACGCTCAGAAACGGACAGTGTGCCCTTACCTGTGGTCACCCACGCGACGGCGGAGGGAATGCTGGACGAAGGATAGAAGCATCCGGTGAGATGTGCGAGCTTGTTGTACAAGCCAATGCGGACTGCTAACTGTGGACTTTGGGAGGGGATTGCTGATTGTGGGTGAGAGATGGGAGGTCACTGAGATGCTTATTATATGGGGCTCGATCACTCAGTGAGGGGCTCGGAGATTAGGCGGCTGTCCGTTGGGGGCCGGCCCCTTCTCAGTGCCCTTAAGGCACACCCACAGTGACTACTGTGGGATTAGTCAAATGTTAGTATTCAGGAGTTTTTGGATGGTAGCTAGATGGAGGTTACTAGGTCCTGTTCTGGGGAGGAGGGGAGTTTGGGGATGTTTTGGGATGTTAGCGGGAGGGCTCATCATCGATGCTGGAGGGTTGTCATGCTTAGGGTGCCTGGGGAGTGACTGGTGTGGACGGCACAGACCATTGCGGGACAGTGGTTGAGTCGACTAACTTGAGATGTATAACCTGGAATGTGAGGGGGCTTCATACTATGGCTCGACGCCATAAGATCCACGCCTACCTAGTACGTAGAGGAGTGCAGGTTGCACTGCTTCAGGAACACACTTAACGAAGGCTGAGGGACTAGCATTACAGCGGAGATGGAGGGGTCAAGTATACAACACAACAAATTCTGCTTTTGCCAGGGGCGTGCTAATCTGGGTCAGAGCAGGGGTCCCATTTCAGGTATCCAAACAGGTCATAGATCCAGAAGGAATGTTTGTAGCGATAGAGGGAAAGCTACGGGGTAAGGACATTGCCTTCTGCAGTGTATATGCACCTAATGTTGATCAGCTGACCTTCCTAGCGAAGTTATCCGGGTCCCTAGCACACTTCCTTGTAGGACCGTTATTTATCGGGGGGTACTTTAATTCTGTGTTAGACGTTTCCCTTGATTGGTCACACCCCCCCTGGCTGATTCACCGCACGCCAAAGGCAGATTAGATTGGCAAACAAGGTGGGGTCTAGTAGATGCTTGGCGAACACAACACCCACATGATCAAGATTACTCCTACTTCTCACATATCCATGAGCTCCATGTGAGGTTAGACGCAGTGCTGTGCTCCCCAGTCCTAATGCCAGCAATTATAAGAACTGAGTACCTATCTAGAACAGTGTCGGATCATAATCCTCTGCTGATTGCTATGCAGTGGCTCCCTGGTGTCTCCTGTGTCCCCACTTGGACCCTATTTTTCAAGCCGCGCTAGAGGAGGGAATTACGCAGTACTTTGAGGACAATGCTGGCACGACTGCAGCGAGGGCAACGGAATGGGATGTCTTTAAGGTAGTTATAAGGGGTTTTTGCATAGGGAAACATGAAGGGGTGCGGAAAGTACTTCTAGAAGACCTGGAGAGGGCTGACAAGAAACTACGTGAAGTGAAGCTCTTAAGACCTGGGCATCCGGAACTTCTGGATAGAGTTAGCGAGGCGAAGGAAGCAGTTGCAACAGAGATGGAGCGCTTGCGCAGCTTCGATTATAAAGCATACACAGTGAGGTCCCATGCAGAGGGCGACAAGGCAGGACCCTACTGGCTTGGATTGCTAACCCCACAAAAAGAGGCTCCCCCATACTGACCATGCGCACAGCGGAAGGGGAAGAGGTCTACACCCAGGATGAGATCCTGCACTGCTTTGCGAGCTACTATGAAAATTTATACAAAAGCAGACTGGAGAACAGTACCCCAGCCATTGATGTCTTCCTGGAAGGGCTTTGTTTCCCAGAACTGGATCACGAACAGGCGAAGGAACTGGGCAAGGATATAGAGATAGGAGAAATAAGATGCGCCATGAAACGCATGGCACCCAACAAAACCCCGGGTTCGGGCGGGCTACCCATAGAATTTTATGGAAGATATACTGACCTGTTGGCACCTCTACTTTTAGAAGTATATAAGGAAATGAAACACTTGGGGCGGTTACCACAATCTATGCGGGAGGTGTTGGTCATACCCTTATTAAAACAGGGGAGAGAAATTGGCGATATGGCGTCGTATAGACCACTATCGATGCTAACTACGGAGTACAAAATACTAAGCAGCATCCTAGCAGCTCGCCTGTTACAACATATGTCTACCCTAGTCCATGAGAACCAGGCTGGCTTTATACCAACACGAAACACGACCGTGAATATACGCCGATGGATGCGATTGCTAGAGGGAAACCACTTGGAGGCTGAACAGCCAATAATATTGTCGGTAGATATAGAGAAAGCGTTTGACAGCCTCGAATGGGAATATCTTTATAAGGTACTGAGACGCTTCGGAGTGGGAGAGGATTATCTGAGATGGACAGCAGTGCTGTATACTTCGGCGATGGCCAGAGTGAAAACGGGTATGCTCATTTCATCTCAATACCCGGTAGAAAGGGGTATGAGGCAGGGATGCTCACTATCTCCGTTGTTGTTTTCTCTAGCGGTGGAGCCCCTCGCGTTGTCAATCCGGACGGGATATCATTATGGGGGATTACAAATCAGGTTTGGGTGACAATATATATCGCTATATGCAGATGACCCCCTGCTCTTTCTTGAAGATGCTGATGGGGCACTGAGGGGGGCTGAAAAATTGCTAACGAGCTTCGGCAAGATATCTGGCTTGAGAGTGAACAGGTCCAAGGCATGCTTGTTCCCGGTGCGACGAGGGGAGACTCGATCCTTGATGACGCGAGAGGTGCGTTGGGTGCCCAATTGTATGAAATACTTGGGCGTATACGTTTACCACACAACAGCTGATTTATTGGAAGGTAATATCGGCCGTGGTATAGGAGTTTTAAAGGGTAGTATGGCCTTTTGGGCTACTCTGCCACTGTCGCTAGTAGGCCGGATAGCACTACTTAAGATGGTTGGGCTTCCAATGCTCCTGTATTATTTCAGGACATTGCCGATATGGATACCTGCCACTATCTTTAAAGCTTTAAAGTCTATGATAGTATCCTTCCTTTGGGGAATGGGATGGCGGAGAGTGGCACAAGCGACGTTGATAAGACCTAAGGCGGAGGATGGACTGGCGGTCCCAGACTTTGAGCTGTACTACTTAGCAGCTCAACTGCAGATCTACACACAAGAAATTGCATGAGAGTTTAGAGGACCGGAACATAAAAGAGGCCGAGGCATGCCTCGACATATCCTTTCTTTCATTGCGCTGCAACATAAACTATACCTCAGAGATCTAACGCAGGAGGAAAAAACTATCAGATTGTGTTGGAATCGCTCGCAACGCAGGGCAGGCGTACTACATCCTTATGCCCCAGAGATCCCAATAGGAATGTTGACGGCACTTCCACACGTTGGTGACTGGTCACAGCTACAAGAATGGGAGGAAGCGGGAGTCCAGGTACTGGGGGAATTATATGAAGATGGCGCACTATTGCCGTACCCAATATTATTAGACAGGTTCGATCTGCCGAGAGGAGGTTTCCTGATGCACGCAGCATTGACAAGAGCAATACAGTCGCACTGGAGGGAGGGACTCATAGAGCCGAGAACAACGACGGTTTGTCAATACACAATGATGGCAGCGGGAACTTTCAAGGCAGTCACTTGCCTTTACTCTAGAATGCTCCATGAAGGGCTGCCACCGCTCGAAGCGCTGAAAGGAAAATGGGAAACGTACATAGGAAAAGTCATCCCCGAGACAGTGTGGGAGCATATAATGCGGAGGGCCTGGAAAAGCACACGGAATGCAAGATTCCAATTAGTGCATTTCTACATCCTTCACCGAGCATATCTGACGCCAGGCAAGATTAAGAAATATTTTGATGTAGAGAATGCCGCATGTCCCAGATGTACGCAGTTCGGTGTAGAACTGGATAATATGTTATGGACATTCCCAAGATAAGAGCTCTACTGGAAGGAGGTGGGAGACACCCTAAATGCAATAAAGGAACGGAGCTCAGAATTTAATATGGCCGTGGGTGTTCTGCATTGGTTTCCCCATACCCCCAGGAACAAGATCACAAGTAAATTTATAGACATGGGGCTTATACAGGCAAAACTAGAAATTATAAAACACTGGAAAGCGACAATGGGGCCCAATGGCACTAGATGGAAGAACAAGTTTCTTAAATGGGCCAGCGGCGATAGCGACTTGAGATTCCAAACTGCGCGTAGGCAGCGCAATGAAAAGGCGCTAGAAACAGCTCAGGCGTGGGACACATTAGTGCAGGCAATACGTGATTATGGGACACAAGCAGAAGGAGAGGAATAGTAATAGGATTGGGGACTATCCCCCGAAACATGACAGGCACATCGCACAGACTAACACCTGATCATTCCTGTGCACACAACTTAATATGGTTGAAACCAATTACAGACGTCGATAATAGGGATCCAAGGAGGAGGGAGGGACTATGAGGGACTATATGGGAGGTTGTTTGTAAAATAAGACAGAGCATGTTGGGGCTTAACTTTACTGGAGTATTGTATACATTTACTGGATCGCATCCTACCCACTACCGAGAATGTAGTTAAGGAAGGGTGTAAGGTGAGCTTAGGGAAACATGGGAAATGTATTTGATTTTGTATGTTGTGTGGAACAAAACCCAATAAACTTTGTTTTAAATAAAAATTAAAAATCAGTGCCAGGAAGAAGTCCTGCTTTGGTGTGTGCAGCACAATGTCACGTGTGGCCACAGACAACTATGCAACTCGTGCAACTGCGGCCTGCTGTTCTGACATCTGAAGAAGATGGGCCCAAAAAAAGGTGGCCGTAGCTCCTCTACCAAGAAAGTTGACAGTAAGAAGGAGCAGAAAAAGCAAGTGGCGCCACTTACCAAGGAGATTGGTGTGCCGAACGGCAAATTTTTTTGGGAAAAAAAACTACACCTGCAGCAGCGGGCTCTGCCAGGGACCAAGCTGGGAGCAGCACCTCGGCTGCATCGGGCTCAGTGCCACCACGCCAAGTTAGGTCCAAGCCCATGAGTGCTGCAGAGGCAGCCACTTTACTTGTTCAATCACCATCGACCTGTGATGTTGGCTCATGGCAAGAAAGTAGAATCCAATCAGGGCAGGGTGTAACTCATCTGACGAGTGTTCAACAACCACAGCAGCAAAAACAACCACAGGTGCTGCAAGTACAAGCCCAAGTACATGTGCAAGTAGAGGTGCAAGGAGAGGCGCAAGTAGAGGCACAAGTAGAGGCGCAAGGAGTGTTGCAAGGAGAGGCGCATGGAGAGGTGCATGGAGAGGCGCAACTAGAGGCGCATGGAGCTGCACAACTGCCCACAATGCTTGTTCCTCAAGAGGTAGGGGCCCATCAGGAAATCGAAATTCAAGCAGAGGTATCATCTGAGGAAGCCACTCCCCCTGATGATTCATTGTCTTCCAGATCCCCAGCAAGAAAAAGATCAAGGAGGGCTACCACACGTTCTTTTTCAAGCCCCCTTCCTTCTGATGATCTTGATGTTGATTGGAACCCGCCACCAACAACAATGCATTCTGAGAGGGAGGCACGCCATGAGCCGACATAGGTAGCTAAGCCTAAAAGGAAGGTTCCCGCAAGGCTTTCACTTATGTGTGATGACGACGAACAAGAAGTAGAAGTGGTGGATTCTGCTGGTGATGAACAGTCTGAGGATGATGACCCAGTCATCACAGTCGTCACTCCAGCCCCAGCGGGCATGGAGCAGAAAGATATTTTTACCCTATCCTGAATTGCTGCTGAGCGGGATGTGGGCGGTGTGGCATTGGTACCACCACCAACGCATTTAACTAGTACACCAACACCACCAATAGCTTCCATATTTTCTTGTCAGAAGGGCCCGCAGGGACCTCCATCTACCTCCATTACCTCAAGTAGTGGTGCTGTAAGTGCACAACAGAGTAAATTTCAGGAACGCCCATCCTCCACTTCATCTGGCATTGAAACTCAATGTAGCACCTCCACCACCAGCAGACATCTACAGTCCCCAGTTTGGGACTTCTTTACTGTTAGCCCAAAGGCGGAAAACATGGTCATTTGTTCGATTTGTAACATTTCAGTTAGTCGTGGTAAGTTTGGTACCAACTATGGCACAAAAGGCCAGAGAGGTCATCTCAAAAAACACTACACTATCATTTGGGATGTGCACCTAAGGAATATCCAGGGAGCCAAAAGTACAACAAATCCAAATGTATCCATTGCATCTGATGATGATGATGACGATGGGTTTATCGTGCAGGGGGGAGTGAAGAAGCGACAGACATTTTTTCTGGTACACCCAGTACCCCTGGCAGCAGCACACCCTCTACCCCTGCAACATGTATGAGGCACACTAAGAGTCTGGGAGAGACACCAATGCGAAAAAGTAAATCAATGAGCCTACCTGGGTTGAAGAAGTCTGCATCAACACCATCCCGTAAAATGTTTCAGCCAACCATTAGTACCATGTTTTGTTCAGAGGCACCATTTGAACGCTGGACCTTCTCCCTTTTTCTTTCCTGCAAGGGGTGGGTTTTCTAGAATTTGTGGCAACAGTCTGCCCTAAATGGAAGGTTCCTAGCCGGTCCTATTTTGCCCGAGTTGCGGTTCCAGAACTACATGAAGATGTGCTGGAGGTGATTGGGGCAGCTTTGCAGAAGAGTGCTGTTCACACTATCCACCTGACAACAGACATGTGGACCAGTTGCCAAGCCCTTGATTACATGTGCATCACTGCACACTGGGTCTCTTTTACAGGGGTTACAGAGAAGTTACGTGCAGGTGTTGACAAGGACACAGTTTTTCAAGATACTCGGAAACATGCAACAGTAGCCATGTTTGCCATGGAGAAATCTCATACTGCAGAAAACATTTTGAATGAGTTTCAAAGTAAGGGCTTTAAATGGCTGCATCTAAGAAAGCGCATGATTGGTTATGTTTCCACGGATAATGGCACTAATATAGTTAAGGCCATTCAGGACGGTCAATATTTCAGAGTGCCGTGTTTGGTGCACAGTATAAACATCGTTTTGCAAGATTTCTTAAAAAAAGAAAAGACAGGCAGCAAGTTACTGACCACCTGCTGAAGAATCTGCACACATTTCAGCCATTCTTTTAAGGCCTGGAAGCAGCTGAGGAACATGCAACGTGAAAGTAGAGTGCCAGTCAAAGGATTCATCCAGGAGGTGGTAACACGTTGGAACTCAACCTTCTACATGCTTGAGCGTCTGTCTGAGCAGTGGGTGGGAATCAATCAGTATGTCTATAAACTGGGTTTGAATAATAAAGACATGTGGCTAGAGTTGGAGGAATGGAAGCTAGTTAAAAGCCTGACAGACATGCTTCGTCCTTTTGAGGTCTTCACGTGTGAAGTCAGCAGGGAGGACTGTACTTTGGGCAAAGTTATCCCATTGTTGCGCATGCTAGAGCACCAACTGAAGGCGGTGACTTCAGCATTCCGAAATGAAGCTGAAAAGCAAGGCGCATATCAGTTGGCGGAGAGCTTATTAAGCCTCCTAGTTGACAATCAAAGGCTTAAAAAAATACATACAGAACAACATTACATTTGTGCCACTATTCTGGATCCACGGTACAAAAAGGCAGTGGCCAGCAAAGCATTCATTCCTTTTGATGAAGCAGATCCTACAAAATCCAAACATTGGCTAGCTGTTTCAGCCACTCGGTTCGAAAAATAGCGGCAGAAAATTGAAGAAGGAACCGTCAGAAGTACTACTGAATCACGAGGCCATCTGGCATCAAGGTCCACTTCTGAATCTGTGGCCAAAGGGAGTCACTTTCCCTCACAGCCGTTAACGACACCAGCAACCGTATCATCATCCTCACCTGCACCAGGCCCAACCATAATATTGTCGGGAGTGGATTGGCTAACTCATCAAGGGTTTGCTCGCTCCAGTGATGCAAAGGCCACAGATGGTACGCAAAGTGCAGCAACCCTGGAGAACCTTGAGTCGATGGTGCAGGCCTATCTGGATGACACAACAGAGGTCTTCGTTAATCAGAACCCATTGCTGTATTGGTATAGGAAAAGGCATCTATGGCCACTGGTCACCAACCTGGCTCTAAATTATTTGTCTTGCCCACTCGCAAGCTTGTGTTCTGAACGTGTTTTCAGTGCTGCTGGTGCCTTTGTATCTTCAAAAAGGACCCGGCTCTCGCCCAAAAATGTGGAGAGGTTAACAATGATCAAGATGAATCAGCACTTCACACCACCAGATAACAAAATACGTGAATGCACGCAGGAAGAAGAGGAGGACACCAACTTAGGTGATGGAAGTTCTTCTCTGTTAGCTGACCTACTCCCGTCTCAATTCACAGAGTTTGAGGACGAGCTCTACTTCCCTGACACCGAGGCCTGAAAATGACTTCCTTTTTTTTCGTCCTTATTCACTTTTATTCCTGTGTGTCTTTCTTTCTTCTGCAACTTTTACCACAACAAAACTCTAATCACCTAATCACAACAAGTCCATCAGCAGCACTGTCTTCATCTTCTTTCCTTACTGATTTGAAGGTGCCGGAGTCTGCATTCCTACTGTTCACAAGTTCACAACTCAATCATGCTCCTCTATCCTCCTCCTCCAGACTCCCCCTATCCATTTCCCTCAAGGCAGATGGCTGGATTACGCAGAATCAAGAAACTTTGTCTTCGTAGACGAGTCCCCTCAAGTGGTACTGGAATTACTGACTACATGCTGATTGCTGATAGTTACTTCTGAAATTGACAGGAGAGGCTGCCCTGTGGGCCTTCACCTTCAGAAGAAGATGCGGACAAAAAGTGGAACAGGGTATGAATAATGAGAAGAAGATGGCATGCAGTGGACAGCAATGGCTGTCTGGCTCTGATGAAAGCAATTGCTGTTTGTTTGTTGTACATGAAACAAATTATATGTCTTCTGTTATTATTTAATCTTTTACACACTAAATGTAACTCAAGTTTACTCCGCTTTTTTTTCACCTTGTTTAATTCAAATTGTACTTCAACTGCAGGGGCCACTACTTTGCATTTTCCAATATGCAAAATGTCCTTGTACTTACTGTATTCCAATATACCATGATGATTAATTAAATAATATATCTTTTTTCTTTACAGTCACTCACTGGGATGGATGGATCATCACCGTCGGTTTACGGAAGAACTATGGCCAATTTGTGAGTGGCAAACAGGTAAACCAGTCTACAACAAATACTACAGCAGAACTACATGTCTGTCTAGTCGTGGTATGGAGGGGTCGAGGCAGTGTAGTGTTGTTATGCCAGGCAGAGTCCAGACAACAGTTCATGTGAAATTGGGGCTATGTGGGATGCTGCTACAATTAGATATGCTTTGTCTGTCTGTGTCAAAGAGCCTAGGTATGCTACATCAGGTTGCTTCACTCAGTGGTGCATGCTTTGACCGTCTGCATGGCCCTGCCGCAAGCATGGGACAAAAATCCGTTACGCTTGCGAAATTTGTGGATTTTCGGCTGCAAATTCGCAATCGTGAATCTCGCGAAATTGCCGAAAATTCGCAAATTCTTGAGCGGAACGGATTTTTGTCCCATGCTTGCGGCAGGGCCATGCAGATGGTCAAGGCAGGCACCACTGAGTGAAGCAACCTGATGTATCATACCTAGGCTCTTTGACACAAACAGACAAAGTGGTTTGATGAAAATCAGTGGTGGAAAAGGGGGGTTATGGGCCTAGTTTCAGGCTGTATTTTGGCACGATTTTAAGTAGGGCTCATGCCGTATAGCAGTATTGCATGTTTTTGAGGGGCTACTTGGGGGTGTTCTAGAGTTTTGCGACTGGGTTTAAGGGTCTGGGAGCACTGCTGGGAAGGTCTACATTTGATTGCAAGTGGTTTGAAGAAAATCCATGGTGGAAAAGTTTTTTTTTTAGCAGTGTTGCATGTTTTTTGGGATCTGTTTGGGGGTGTTCTATATTTTTGGGAGTGGGTTCGAGGGGTATGGCAGCACTCCTGGGAATGTCTAATTTTGATTGCAAGTAGTTTGAAGAGAATCCATGGTGGAAATGGGGTGTTTTGGGCCTACTTTCAGAGTGCGTTTTAGCACAATTTTCAAGTAGGCCTCCGACAGGTGGCAGTACTGCATGTTTTTGGGGGCTACATGGGGGTGTTATAGATTTTTGGGGGTGGGTTGAGGGATCTGGGAGCACTCCTGGGAATGTCTAATTTTGATTGCAAGTGGTTTGAAGAAAATTCATGGTGGAAAAGGGGGGTTTTGGGCCTACTTTCAGAGTGCGTTTTCGCACGATTTTCAAGTAGGCCTCAGCCAGGTCGCAGTACCGCATGTTTTTGGGGGGCTACTTGGGGGTGTTCTAGACTTTTAGGGGTGGGTTGACTGGTCTAGGAGCACTGCTGGGAAGGTCTAATTTTGATTGCAAGTGGTTTGGAGAAAATCCATGGTGGAAAAGGGGGGTTTGGGCCTAGTTGCAGAGAGCGTTTGGGCACGATTTTAAGTTAGGGCTCGTGCCAGGTAGCAGCATTGCATGTTTTGGGGGGCTACTTGGGGGTGTTCTAGAGCTTTGCGACTGGGTTGAAGGGTCTGGGAGCACTGCTGGGAAGGACTAATTTTGATTGCAAGTGGTTTGAAGAAAATCCATGGTGGAAAAGGGGGGTTTGGGCCTAGTTGCAGAGAGCGTTTGGGAACGATTTTAAGTTAGGGCTCGTGCCACGTAGCAGTATTGCATGTATTTGGGGGGCTGTTTGAAGGGTGTTCTAGAGTTTTGCGACTGGGTTTAAGGATCTGGGAGCCCTGCTGGGAAGGTCTAATTTTGATTGCAAGTGGTTTGAAGAAAAGCCATGGTGGAAAAGGTTTTTTTTTTAGTAGTATTGCATGTTTTTGGGGGGCTGTTTGGGGGTGTTCTATATTTTTGGGGGTGGGTTGAGGTGTCTGGCAGCACTCCTGGGAATGTCTAATTTTGATTAAAAAGTGGTTTGAAGAAAATCCATAGTGGAAAAGGGGTGTTTTGGGCCTACTTTCAGAGTGCATTTTAGCATGATTTTCAAGTAGGCCTCAGCCAGATCGCAGTACCGCATGTTTTTAGGAGGCTACTTGGGGGTGTTCTAAATTTTTGGGTGTGGGTTGAAGGGTCTGGGAGCACTGCTGGGAATGTCTAATTTTGTTCTAAAATCGCAGTTTACACCTAGCTTGAGGGGAAAGATCTGCAAAATTCGCGCACACTTATTTATCCTTGAAAAGGAGACACAGAGTACGCACTTTCGAAATGATGCTTGTATGTATTGTAATAGTGTCGACTCTGAAACTGAAAGTGTTATTTTTGCACTACACAGCGTACCTTATATTTTTTTCTCTGTGGTATTTTAATATCACTTCCTGTTTTACCTTCAACAATTACAGGCCGGTTTTTACCCTGTGAAATGGGAAAAATGGTGAACTCAGGCTTACCATTAGCGAGCCGCAATTCCACATCCGCCAGGCAGGCAGTGGACAAGGTGTCTTCTGGTCCCCAAGATTGATCGACGAAGCGTCAGATGGAATGGAGGAGTACCACGAAAAAGAGGAATGGCTGGGTGCATGCAACTTCCAAAATTCAACAGGACAACTACAGTTACAGTATCCATCTTCATTTCTACTTATCTTTTAAGTTATGTTATTGCTGTGAACTTCTATGAGTGTGATTGTGCATTAGTTTGCTCTCTGCTTCAATTCATACCTCCAGCCATTATATAATTTTTTATTTGCTATTTTTTAAACTAATGTAATGTACTAAGTGGTTCTTCTCTCTTAGGGCAAATAGGCAAGTGAAATTGCGTAATTACTGCAGCCCTGTACTGTCAACTTGTTTCTTCGTAGTTAGTACATTGTAGAAAGTACTACTTACTTTTTAGTAACCTATCCATTTAGTAAACAACTTCATGCATGCAGTAGTGCATGCACTTCCTTTATGTCCCTTAAAAGATTTATGGATATCTTCGTATCCAAAGATTTGTTTATCTTCATTTGTTGTTTGTCCATGCTGTGGTTTTTTTTCCTCTCTCCACAAAACGTTTTCCACAAACCTCATTCCCATCCAAGTTTCAAACCTTAACCCTCTTTCCTCGGGCTGCGTGGTTTTCATTGAGGTGTGAGTAAATTACAACAATAATTACACACGCTTGCTGGGGAGGATAAGGTGCAAGCAACCTCCTCAAATCAATTTTAAGTCAGCTAGATGAATCCTAGGATATTGTAATTCTGGTTAAAAAAACAACAATGAGTATTTTAAAATAAATTCTGAATTTCATGCCCACCATCGTTTGGATCCATCGTCAACATCATCCTCCTACATGTCAAGAAGACTTGTTACGCTGCTGTGTCACTGTTCTTGTTGTAGCCATAATCATCCATGCAATTATTTTTCCCCATACTTATCTTCAGCATTGCTTAGGCTACTGTTCCTTCTAATACTCCTCTCAGGCCACCCAATGTCACATTTTTTTACTTTGTTTTTCATATGCTGCTACTGCTAGTGTGGTACCACTCCTACTAACACCACAACAGCGGAATTTCGGTCCTGGATGGCGTAATCGCCATTTGCCATTTGCCATGCAGCCAGCGCTGTGCCTAGCTCTATTCTCAAACACGAATCACAGGTAAGATAAGCATTTTGGGGAGGTAGAATAATGGGCTAGGACTCGGAGGAGAGACTGACAGTAGTACACGTAAAGTACTAGTAGGCCAATTGAATTCATTAACTCTGTTAGTGGCACTTTTGAACATTTTTGGACGTTTTAGATAATTCATGCTGGTAAGTTCGAGGAAACCAAAAGTGCCGTAACCCCCGCCCACCACCCCACAAAATAACATTAACACGTACACTATGTTGAAGTATGTAAAACAAATAATTATATATTTACCCTAACAAAAATAAACTAGTCCCACCCCTCCCTAACCCAAACAATTGTCCTTTTCAAGTAGTCCTCTGGAAAGTCCCAAATAATCCCCAACTCCCGATTCCCCCCCCCCACCCCCAACAGTCTTTAAAAAAAGGGGCAAGGGACACAGTCACTTCCGGCGGTGTGTGGACAGGTGGTCCTGCCGCTCCTTGCCGAGGTCCTGGAGCTGTTGCTCAAGATTGTCCACCTTGCGCTCCAGGTAGTCCACTCTGAGGCGTAGGCGGCGCAGGCATGCCATCCAGGCTCTGGGGGGGCCAGCTGCTGGTGTTGTTGCAGCTGAGTGGCGACGGGAGGCTGTCCGAGCACGGCACCGTGCTGGAGGCTGCTGGCTGGTGGACACGGTGGCATTGGAGGAGGTTGTTGACGCCCCCTCCTCCTGTTCCCGAGCCCACCTTAGAAATTCACTGAAGGTTTCAGACATGCTATGGTTTTTTCAGTGAATTTCTAAGGTTTTTTAAATGTTAATTCCTAACTATAACATGTCTAAAACCTATGGTTTTGTCAGTGAATTTCAAAGTTTTTTTAAATGATAATTCCAAACTATGACAGGACTCAAACCTTTGTTTTTGCAGTGAAATATATTTATATATAAAAAACACAGCAACCTCATAAGTAGGACAGGTTGATAGCACACACGAAAATCTTCAAGCTGGGTGTTTTTATTGTGTAGACCCCCCTGAAAGACGCGTTTTGCCTCACAGATTCATCAATGTCAATTTGTTTGTGCATACATGGAAGTATTTAAAATCTCAATAGTGTAAACATTAAAAACTGACTCATGTAGCATTGAACTTACAATTCATGGCGGCCGTCTTGTAGTATTTGATATCTACAAAAGTGAATGAAAGTGCAAACAAACATATGTGCAAATTGCTTATGCAAAAAAAGTAATCAGGCTCTGGGTGAGTTGCAATTATAGTGCATATGTTGATTAATCATTCTAAAAAATCATATTTTAACTTCTTAAAAAATATATATATAATATCTAATGGCATATTTTACCATCACCCTGATGTCCTTCATAATTGTGCCCTGAAGGGGTAATCACACTGTCAATCCGGTTTTGAGAGAATATTTTTTTGCACCATTTTCAACAGAAAAGGGGGGCATTTTGGCAGCTTTTCTTTGATATGGTTATGGCCCCTTGTCGCAGCTATGCTGTATGGTTTAGCCATGTCCAAGATATGTTGTTATTCTAAATGGGTCCACAGCTGCTCATCACTTTTTAATCCGAAGCTTGGAGTTTTCCCACCCTATCACCACCTCTTTCGTGTCTCTCTACCCGATCGATCTATGCAGTAGAAATTCAAAAAGTCCCTGTTGCTCTGGTGATGTATTTCAAAAGGGTGTGCAACAGAGTATGTAGCATCTTTATTTGTAATGGTGCGCAGATGTTGAAAAATGCACTTCTTTGTTTGATTGATGGTGCTACCAACATATCTTTTCTGGCAGGGACATATCAAACAGTACACTGTGAAGTCAGAATTAAAGTTTAAAAATTGTTTAATTTCTCTGACAGGCCTAGGGTCCCCTGGTCTACCTGCGAAAGTGGTCATTGTGTTGCTATGTTTGCAAGCTTTGCAATTTTTCCAGGGAAAGAAACCATCACTACCCAGTCTGCTTTTAACTGTTAGTATATGATTAAAATGGCTGCGTATCAGGTGATCCCTAAGGAAGGGCATCTCCTGTGTGTAATAAGTAGATGCTCTAGAAGATGGTGTTTCAAGACACTGTCTGTCTGTGGAATGTGCCAATTTAAAATTTCCAAGATGTTAGCAGATTTGTCAATATATTAGGTGATCTTCCTGGCTGGGGCCTTTGTTGGTATTTGGTTTGATTTATTGGCCACTAGTAGATCCCTTCTGTTGATTGGTTGGACTTTAGCTACTGCCTGATGTAAATCTGCGTGTGTATACTGTTTCCCTGAATTGCTGAATAGCCTCCTCTTTAGCTATTTCACAGCTGGTGTCAGTGGTGTAGTTACGCTTAAGACACAAAAGTTCCCCATAACGTATACTTTTTTGGGGGCTTTTTGGGTGATGACTGCCCTCCTGTAGGACAGCTTTGACCGCTGTAGGCTTTATAAACAGACTTGTCAATGAAGTTAGAGTTTAAATATACACTTCCAGGTCAAGACAGCTGACTGAAGAGTCACTAATGTGACTCGTGAATTTCAAATTCAAATTGTTGTTGTTTAGCGAGGCAACGTACTCCTCAGCCAAGGAGAGGCTGACACGCCAAACAATAAAAAGGTCATCTATATATCGTGACTATAATATAATCTTGTCCATCCTCAGCTCATTATGTTCCCCCATGCTATGTGCTTCTCCTACCAGCCAACGAATACATTTGCATAGCTGGGGGCGAAGCACATACGCATAGCTGTACCCCGTTGTTACTGGTAGAGCTGGCCTGCAAAAGGAAATCATGTCTAGCAACATTTTGTTGTGATTTAAAAATGTCAAACGTCTCTTTTCCCAAAAACATTTGACCGCTTTCTGTCCATCTTGATGTAGGATGCACGTATATAAGCTGGTAATTTCTAGAGTTATAAGGAGCATATCTTATTCCCATCTAATCCCTTCGATCAATCTCAAGAAGTCCTGCATATCCTGTATGTAGGATGCAAGGTCCTTGACTAGGGGGGCAAGGAAGGAATCAATATAGATTGCAGTATTCTCCAGCAGGCTGTTAATTGAAGCCACAATTGGTCTTCCTGGAGGGTTAAGGGGGTATTTATGAATTTTAGGAAGATGCTAAAATGTTGGTAAAGTGGTTGCTTCACATTGGAGAAAAAAATATCCGTCTTGGCTCAGCATGCATTTGTCCCTCCATTTCCTTGTAGTTAATGGTACGTGTTTATAAATACTACATATTCCTTTCGTTGGATAGGCGTATAACATTCTGGACATTCATGTTGTCTCATGGCCTTCTCATAGTACTGTTGTTTGCTAAATACGACCTTGTTGCCTCCCATGTCCGACGGCTTTACTTCAATATCTGGATCTTCTTTCAATGACGTGATGGCATCCCAATGTTTCCTTGGTATATTGTAATGCCAGGTGTTAGAATTTGTTTGTTTAGCCAATTTCTTAAGATCCGCTATGACTGCTTCATTGAATTCTTCGATTGTGTCGAATGGTGCCTGTGGAATTGTTCTTGATTTTCTCTTGAGTTAACTATGTCCACTGGTTTGTGTTATTCCTGCCAGTTCTAAATGCTTCTCAATGTTCATCTCCCTTTGTTCTCCAGAACTGATTGTTTCCAACGAATGTAGGGTAACTAGGGTTTGCAGAGTATGGCCTGTAAGATGATCTGTATTGTTGGCATTGGTTTCAGAATCATCATTAGATGCCTCCAAAGGGTCGCGTCTACTGTGAATTAGGAAAATCTTTTGCAGTTTCAGTTTCCTAATGTACTTGAAGAGGTTTATAGAGACCTCTGCATAATCATAGCCCGATGTCGGACAGAAGGTTGGGCCCAGTTATAATACTCTCACTTGGTCTGAGTTAGGGCTTTGTTGGAGAGATTCACAACTGTGTGTTCATCTGTGCAGCTTACCATTTGCCTTTTTTCCCCCTGCTCCGGGTTATTCTCGGGGTGGGTTCCTCTTCACCCGCTTTTCTTTCCCTTCCTTGTTTTCTGCTTCTTGCGCCCTTCCCTTGGATCTGTTGCGGAGGGTGAGTTCTTGGGGTTGGCCTCTGGTGGGTTTCCCTTATTAACTGGAATTCGTGAAAAAATAGAGGCTCTGCTTCCGCCAATCCACTTCCTCCTTTATTCACTGTTTGTTCACCCTCTGATATTTCCGCCTCAGACTCTGAGGTGTCTCGTCCTCCACTCGCTGTTGCACCAGGTTGGTTCATCTTTTTTCTTGGGCCGTCCAATTTCCATGCGAATGTTAGAATTCGGCCTTTGTCCCTTTGGAATTTTGTCTGCTTCCGACGCCTTATGACATTTCATAGTCCTTTAGACATTTCATCATGGCAACTCTTACTTCTTCAGCACGCATCCCATCCCCCCAAGTAAATAAATAAGTAGCCCTTCCCACCGGACTGATGAATAAACACAAACAATATACTATAAAGTATGTGAGCAACTCACTGATAAAATACAACAGGTATATACTGTCCACAGCTAAAAAATCAACATAAATGCAGATAAAGCATAACTTCATATTACGCACAATGCATGCATTTAGTTTGCTTAAAATACCTAAAATGTTGCATGGATAATTATACCAGTAAATCACCAAAATCGTTCATCACAGTGGGATTAGAGTGGGTATTTAAAAAAATGCAGCCAAACTCATAATCCTGCGTTAGCCTCAATAAAAATATTTAACTCATAATTTAAAAATGCCACTGCTGTCAAATGCTATTGTTCATGTCCGCTTTTGTTAGCCAAAGTCCCGAAAGCTCACCTGAGTGATAACAAGTCTGCAGCAGCATGACATCTGACCTCAACTTTGAAATCAAAGTGTTTTCCTGCCATAATATCAATGTCACAATCCTGATGAGAACCGAGCTTTGGGACTGGATAATTGAAGTCTCATCTCAGGGTTGCATGTTCAGACAATGAGTATACTTGCAACTCCAAATCTTCCGAGCACATGCTCCCAAACCTTTAGGACTCCTTAGTCATCTCATAATGCCACAGAATGGTGAACTGTTAGGTGGATGATGAAAATTGGATATTATATATTAGATATTATTGTTGCTGGGTCAGTGTCAAAGATGTCTCACACAGGGGCAAAGGCATTAATTAGTAAAAAAGAGTGACGCTGACAGTTGGCATACATTTAGTCATTATGTATATATAGATATATGCCAAAAACTTTGCTACAGCAATACCAGCAATCCCAGCTCACAGTACTCAGGAACAGATGAAAAAAGACCCAGTTGTGTGAAGTGAGAAAATTGAATGCTTTGCATGCAGTATGCAAATCTCAACACATTTTTTAAAAAATAAAGTGTCCTTGGGGCAATGCAGACAATATTTGCGGGTCCTCCGTGGGCCCCCATTGACCTGGGGACAGCCACCTCCCCGGGGCTTTTTCATTTTAAAAAGAGCAATGGCGGTCCTGCCCCCCACGCTGCCCCAGGACCACCACCTCACTGGGGCATTCCAAAATAATGGGTGAGTGGCTTTGCAGGCCCCAAAAATCCCCTGTGACTACTACCTTCCAGGAGGCTTCAATGTTGAGATGGGGGTCTCAACTACCCCACAGCCCTTGGGACTACCACCTAACTGAGGCTAGTTTTTAAAAGTTATTTGTGGAGGGCTCGAGCCCCCCACACTGCACCAGGAACTATCACTCCCCAGAGTTATATACAAGTCAGGAGGGGGGCTGTGCAGCCCCCTCCAGGAGCACTCCTTGGCCCTGGGGACCGCCACCCCCATGGTCCCCAACATAAGGCCATGCCTCATTGGATGGACCCTGGGGCCAAGAGTGCCAAGAGAAGGGGGGCCATGCAAGCCCCACCTGTAAAGTAAAAGAATAAAAAAGAGGCAAAGCCCAGGGGATGGGGTCCTGGGACCGAAAAAAGCCCCCCTCCTTTTAAGATTTCTTTTGTTTAAAAAGTGGCCATGCCCCGGAGGATGGGGCCTCGGGCTGAAATAGAAAGTGTGTAGTATTTACTGTATAGGAATTAAGTAGAGTGGGATTATGTGTTATGGAGAGTAATTATGTGTTATGTGCTGTGGAGTGGTAAGCTCAGGTTTAGTCTTCCTCATTTCCATAGAACATAAACTATATACTTAATGCAGCAAAAAAAGAAGTAACAACAGAGGAGAACTTCTGGACTTAGTCAGTGGTATGAGCAGGGCCATTTTGATTATGCAACTGTTTGGCTGCACAGACTATCGCACAATTATATATTTTGTGCATTTTCCACATATTCCATCATCTGCTGCATAATCCGCAAATTTGAACAAAAAAAACCTTTTTCCTAGGTCAAACTGCTCAAACGATACCAAAAATGCAGCGACAAATGTTATAGCGTGGTGGAAGTCCCTTTGTACACCTAGAATTGTCACCTGTTACTTATTGCTAAATATGGATGTGAAAATGTGTACTAATGGTGTGCAAACCACTCTTGCTTGTTTCTGCATCTGTCTTGCATCTTTATGCATTTCTCTTGCTTCTTTTTGTACCTTTGTACCTTTTTCTGCACTTCTCTTGCCTCTTTCTGCCCATATCTTCTGCTTTCTGCACCTCTCTCGCCACTTTCTACACCTCTTCTGCTTCTTTCAGCACTTGTCCTGCCTCTTTCTGCACCTCTATTTTCTCTTTGTGCACTTCTCTTGCAAGTTTCTGCACCTCGCTTGATTCTTTCTACAGTTTTCTTGCTCATGTCCGCACCTCTCTTGCTTCTTTCTGCACCGCTCTTCCCTCTTTTTGCACCTCTGTTGCCTGTTTATGCACCTCTTGTGTCTCTTTCCGCACTTCTCTTGCCTCTTTCTGCACTGCTCTCACCTCGTTCTGTACTTCTATTGTCTGTTTCTGCACCTCTGTTGCTTCTTTATGCATTTCTCTTGCTTCCTTTTACAACACTCTAGCTTCTTTCTGCACCCCTCTTGTCTCTTTCTTTACCCTTCTTCCCTCTTTCTGACCTCTCTTGCCTCTTTCTGCACACCTGTCCATTTTTCTGTACCTTTCTTGCCTGCTTCTTCAACTCTCTTGAAGTTTTCTGCACAACTCTTGTCTGTTTTTAGCACCTCTTTTGGATCTTTCTGCACTTCTATTGCGCTTTTCGTCAGTTCTCTGGCGAATTTCTCTACCCTTCATGCCTCTGTCTGCACCACTGTTTCCTTTTTCTGCACCAACCTCTTTTGCCTGTTTCTGCAAATCTCTTGCCTCTGTCTGCACTTCTCTTGCCTCTTTCTGTCCCCGTTTTGCCTCTTTCTGCACCTTTGTTGCTGGTTTTTGCACTTTGCTGGTGTCTTTCTGCACCTCTCTTGCTTCTTTCTGCACACCTCTTGTCTCTTTCTTCACCCTCCTTTCCTCTTTGTGCATGTCTCTTGCCTCTTTTTATACCTTTTTACTTTTTTCGTACATGCCTCTTGACTCTTTCTGCACCTCCTTTGCCTGTTTCTGCAACAATCTTGCTTCTTTCTGTACCCATCTTGCCCCTTTCTGTACATTTGTTGGTTCTTTCTTCACTGCTCTTGCTTCCTTCTCACCTCTCTTGCAAATTGTTGGACCCCTCGTGTCTCTTTCTACACCTCTGTTGTTTCTTTCTACACCTCTCTTCCTCCTTCCTATACCCCGCTTGCCACTTTCTTCATACTTCTTTCCTCTTTCTGCACCTCCGCTACCTCTTTTTATAACTCTCTTTCCTTTTTCTGCACTCTTATTTCCCTGCACTTCTATAGCCTCTGTCTGCACCCCTGTTCCCCTTTCTCCACCTCTTTTGCCTGTTTTGTAGCTCTATCATCTCTTTTTGTACTCTGCTTGCCTCTTTCTGTACCTCTGTTGCTTCTTTCTGCACTTTTCTTGCCTCTTTCTATACCCATGTTGCCTCTTTCTGCACCTCTGTTGCTTGTTTCTGCTCTTCTCTTCTTTCTTTCTGTAGCTCTTGTGCTTCCTTCTGCACCCTCTTGCCTCTTTCTGCACCCTTCTTCCATCTTTGTGCACCTCTCTTGCCTCTTTCTGTATATCTGTTAATTCTTTCTATACCCATCTTGCCTCTTTCTGCATCTCTTTTGCTTCTTTCTGCGCTTCTCTTGCTCTTTTAGTACCCTTCTTACCTCCTTCTACACCTCTGTTGTTTCTTTCTGTATTGCTCTTGCTTCTTTCTGTACATCTCTTGTAAATTTCAGCACCACTCTTGCCTCTTTCTGCATATCTGTTGGTTCTTTCTGTCCTGCTCTTGCTTCTTTATGCATCTCTTTCACGTGTTTCTGCATGTATCTTGCCTCTTTCTGCACCCCTTTTGCCTACGTCTGCACTTCTGCTAGTTCTTCTTCCACTGCTCTTGCTTCTTTATGCACCTCGTTTTCCTTTGTCTGCACTTCCTTTGCCTCCTTCTGCACCTCTGTAGATTATTTCTGCACTTCTCTTGCCTCTTTCTGCACCCCACTTGTCTCTTACTGCACCTTTATTGCCTCCTTCTGCAGTTCTCTTGCTTCTTTCTGCACCTCTTTTGCTTCCTTTTGTACCACTCTTTACACTCTCTGCACCCTTCTTCCCTCTTTCTGCAACTCTCTTGCTCTTTCTGCACCCCTGTTCCCTTTTTCTGCACCTCTTTTGTCTGTCTCTGCACATCTGTTGGTTCTTTCTACATTGCTCTTGCTTATTTCTGGACCTATCTTGCAAATGTCTGCACCCTTCTTGTCTCTTTCTGCACCCATATTGCCTCCTTCTGCGCCTCTGTTGGTTCTTTCTACACCGTTATTGCTTCTTTCTGCACCTCTTTTGCCTGTTTCTGCAATTATCTTGCCTCTTTCTGTACTACTCTTGCATCCCTCTGCACCTCTGATGCTTCTTTATGGACTTCTCTTGCCTTTTTATGGGCCCCTTGTTGCTTCGTTTAGCACCTCTCTTGCTTCTTTCTGCACCTCTCTCGCTTCTTTCTGCACCTCTCTCGCCACTTTCTACACCTCTTCTGCTTCTTTCAGCACTTGTCCTGCCTCTTTCTGCACCTCTATTTTCTCTTTGTGCACTTCTCTTGCAAGTTTCTGCACCTCGCTTGATTCTTTCTACAGTTTTCTTGCTCATGTCCGCACCTCTCTTGCTTCTTTCTGCACCGCTCTTCCCTCTTTTTGCACCTCTGTTGCCTGTTTATGCACCTCTTGTGTCTCTTTCCGCACTTCTCTTGCCTCTTTCTGCACTGCTCTCACCTCGTTCTGTACTTCTATTGTCTGTTTCTGCACCTCTGTTGCTTCTTTATGCATTTCTCTTGCTTCCTTTTACAACACTCTAGCTTCTTTCTGCACCCCTCTTGTCTCTTTCTTTACCCTTCTTCCCTCTTTCTGACCTCTCTTGCCTCTTTCTGCACACCTGTCCATTTTTCTGTACCTTTCTTGCCTGCTTCTTCAACTCTCTTGAAGTTTTCTGCACAACTCTTGTCTGTTTTTAGCACCTCTTTTGGATCTTTCTGCACTTCTATTGCGCTTTTCGTCAGTTCTCTGGCGAATTTCTCTACCCTTCATGCCTCTGTCTGCACCACTGTTTCCTTTTTCTGCACCAACCTCTTTTGCCTGTTTCTGCAAATCTCTTGCCTCTGTCTGCACTTCTCTTGCCTCTTTCTGTCCCCGTTTTGCCTCTTTCTGCACCTTTGTTGCTGGTTTTTGCACTTTGCTGGTGTCTTTCTGCACCTCTCTTGCTTCTTTCTGCACACCTCTTGTCTCTTTCTTCACCCTCCTTTCCTCTTTGTGCATGTCTCTTGCCTCTTTTTATACCTTTTTACTTTTTTCGTACATGCCTCTTGACTCTTTCTGCACCTCCTTTGCCTGTTTCTGCAACAATCTTGCTTCTTTCTGTACCCATCTTGCCCCTTTCTGTACATTTGTTGGTTCTTTCTTCACTGCTCTTGCTTCCTTCTCACCTCTCTTGCAAATTGTTGGACCCCTCGTGTCTCTTTCTACACCTCTGTTGTTTCTTTCTACACCTCTCTTCCTCCTTCCTATACCCCGCTTGCCACTTTCTTCATACTTCTTTCCTCTTTCTGCACCTCCGCTACCTCTTTTTATAACTCTCTTTCCTTTTTCTGCACTCTTATTTCCCTGCACTTCTATAGCCTCTGTCTGCACCCCTGTTCCCCTTTCTCCACCTCTTTTGCCTGTTTTGTAGCTCTATCATCTCTTTTTGTACTCTGCTTGCCTCTTTCTGTACCTCTGTTGCTTCTTTCTGCACTTTTCTTGCCTCTTTCTATACCCATGTTGCCTCTTTCTGCACCTCTGTTGCTTGTTTCTGCTCTTCTCTTCTTTCTTTCTGTAGCTCTTGTGCTTCCTTCTGCACCCTCTTGCCTCTTTCTGCACCCTTCTTCCATCTTTGTGCACCTCTCTTGCCTCTTTCTGTATATCTGTTAATTCTTTCTATACCCATCTTGCCTCTTTCTGCATCTCTTTTGCTTCTTTCTGCGCTTCTCTTGCTCTTTTAGTACCCTTCTTACCTCCTTCTACACCTCTGTTGTTTCTTTCTGTATTGCTCTTGCTTCTTTCTGTACATCTCTTGTAAATTTCAGCACCACTCTTGCCTCTTTCTGCATATCTGTTGGTTCTTTCTGTCCTGCTCTTGCTTCTTTATGCATCTCTTTCACGTGTTTCTGCATGTATCTTGCCTCTTTCTGCACCCCTTTTGCCTACGTCTGCACTTCTGCTAGTTCTTCTTCCACTGCTCTTGCTTCTTTATGCACCTCGTTTTCCTTTGTCTGCACTTCCTTTGCCTCCTTCTGCACCTCTGTAGATTATTTCTGCACTTCTCTTGCCTCTTTCTGCACCCCACTTGTCTCTTACTGCACCTTTATTGCCTCCTTCTGCAGTTCTCTTGCTTCTTTCTGCACCTCTTTTGCTTCCTTTTGTACCACTCTTTACACTCTCTGCACCCTTCTTCCCTCTTTCTGCAACTCTCTTGCTCTTTCTGCACCCCTGTTCCCTTTTTCTGCACCTCTTTTGTCTGTCTCTGCACATCTGTTGGTTCTTTCTACATTGCTCTTGCTTATTTCTGGACCTATCTTGCAAATGTCTGCACCCTTCTTGTCTCTTTCTGCACCCATATTGCCTCCTTCTGCGCCTCTGTTGGTTCTTTCTACACCGTTATTGCTTCTTTCTGCACCTCTTTTGCCTGTTTCTGCAATTATCTTGCCTCTTTCTGTACTACTCTTGCATCCCTCTGCACCTCTGATGCTTCTTTATGGACTTCTCTTGCCTTTTTATGGGCCCCTTGTTGCTTCGTTTAGCACCTCTCTTGCTTCTTTCTGCACCTCTCTCGCTTCTTTCTGCACCCCTCTTTTTCTTCTTTCCACTCCCTTCTTCCCTCTTCCTGCACCTCTCTTGCCTCTTTCTACAACTCTCTTGCCGCTTTATGCTACTATCTTGCCTCCTTCTGAACATCGGTTGCTCTTTTCCGCACTTCTCTTGTCTCTTTATGGACCCCTCTTGTCTTAATTCTACACCTCTTTTGATTCCTTATGCACTGCGCTTGTTTTTTTCTGGACCTCTCTTGTACATTTCTGCACCCATCTTGCCTTCTTCTGTGACTCTGTTGGTTATGTTTGCACTGCTCATGCTTCTTTCTGCACCTCTTTTGCCTGGTTCTGCAACTCTCTTGCTTCTTTCTACACTTCTCTTGCCTCCTTCCGTGCCTCTATGGCTTCTTTTGCACATATCTTATCTCTTTCTCCACCCCTTGGTGTCTGTTTCTGCACCTCTGTTTCTTCTTTCTGTACTTCTCTAGCTTCTTTCTACATGTCTTTTGCTTCTTGATGCATCCCTCCTTCTGCAGCCCGTTGACTCCGTCTGAACCTCTGGTGGTGCTTTCTGCACTCTTCTTGCTTCATATTTCAACTCTTTTGCCTGTTTCTGCATCTCTCTTGCTTCTTTCTGCATCTCTCTTGCTTCTTTCTACACCACTATTCCCTCTGTCTGTACCGCTCTTGCCTCTTTCTGCTCCTTTCTTGCCTCTTTATCAACTTATCTTGCCTCTTTCTCCACTTCTATTGCCTCTTTCTGCAATTCGCTTGCATCTTTTTGCATATTCTTACTCTTTCTGCACCTGTATTTCCTCTTTATCCACTTCTCTTGCTTCTTTATTCACCTTTCTTCCTCTTTCTGCACATGTCATACCTATATAGGCATAGTTTGAAATTAGCATTTAAAAACTTTAGAAATTCACCGAAAACAACTGAGGTTTCAGGGACGTTATAGTTAGTATTAGCATATTAAAACAACTTAAACATTCACTGAAATAAACACAGGTTACAGGGATGTTATAGTTAGGCCAACATTTTACTCATATAAACCTGAAAAAGTTGGCCACTATAGTTACCTGTATAGATAAACCTTTGCAGAGGATGTTATTCTCTTCCTCAGTCAAGGTATATGACAATATATTAACCACCGGTTTCTGTCTTTCTTCTACCATCTGTATACCTTGCGTCGCATTGATATTTCCACATGGCTCTCTGGTTGGAAGCGGACATGCTTCGACATGTTCCCCTGGCCTCTCTCCCAATTCGTATTGGTAGGTTGATGTCTTCTCACTGGCTCCCTGGGCCAATTGCCTCCCCGACCTCATGGGGGTCTTCATTGGCCTTGCCCTTAAAAAGGAAGATATCCCAGATGTGGGTACCAATTATCACAGTATTTGTATCCCAAACTGGTACCCCATTGTTGGTTTTCACTCTCGGACCTCACAGATGAGTCCGAAAAGGTTGTGTAATTCCTTCTTCCCCAGTAGCCACCTGTCCCTATACCGGAGAAACGCCCTTGATTGTCCTGTTTGTAATAATCCTTGTTTAGATATGGGTAGGTATTTTTCGTCTCATAGAAACGGATGTCTTTTGATAGTTTCTCAAGTTTTTTGTTTTGGGTAGTTGTTTCAAAATCCTTCAAAGTTTTCTCAGAAGTTCCAAGGCCTCCTTGGCATTGGTAAGGTAGAATTGGCTGCAATTTCCTGTTTCAGGGCAGCAATCTCTCTGGTAAGTATTTGGACTTGCTCAGCTGCGGTCTCCACTCCCAGTACCATTCAATATCAAGAGGCGTTATTTGCAACGGAGCTAAAACCTTCCTTACATTTTGGTATGTCAATGAAGATGGCTGGTTTGTTCTTGTTTTGTAGCCCAAATGGTATTATGTTTGACTGCAAGTATTTGGTCAGGAGGTGGCCATGCAGGCGAGTGCGGATTAATTTATTTTCTTGACGTTCCAGTCAAGCGACTTTGTCACTCAGTGTAAAGTCAATATTAGGTTATTGGAGGAGAGAAACTGGTTTGTAGGGTCCTGAAGAAGTTGGTTAATATATTCCTCCGTATATGACAAAGTTTCACTCTCTACCATTTTGATCAATGGAGATAAATCGCTATAAAAAACTTTGCAGGCGTGCACCTGCTCCCTATTAGTTATACTAAAGGGTAGACCCAAAATCACTGGGACCTGGGACCTCGGAATGAAACAATATCGGAAAAGTGTGATCCCAGTAATTTAACATCAGAAGACGTTAGTAAAACATGATTTACATTACTCAAAAAATCTAACAAAAATGTAATATATTTTTGTTGTAACAGTGTTATTGAATGACACTGAACATGTATCTCAGTCACAGACTACATTTGAAATGGCATTTGGGGTGCCTGCTCGTGAAGTGACACAAGGGATAAGGAAAAGTGAGTGGTTTGAGTGAAGGTAGTGAAATACGTGAAAGCTCAACGACGCATTACACAATTTTACTATTCATTCGCCATAACATTTCACAGCCAAATAGTATGACAAATGGAAATATTAATACAGTCTATTACATAGCCATGTAATACAGCAAATCACAGTTGATCAGGTACTGTTGATAGTATGGCATCAAGGTAGTGTCGATGTTTTGACCCCTGTGTATGTGTAGGTTCCTAAGAGCCTTGCTAGCGGGGTCTTCCTCAGGACTGGTGTGTGCATGAAGTGGAAGGGGCACCTAAGGGTGTAATGTAAATGTGTTGAAAAATAAATTATCGCTAACTAAAACACATTACACATGAAGAAGTGTTCAAAAGATCGTATTTACTGTGGTTGAAACCAGGAGGTCCTCCAAGAGGTTCAAGTGAGGATTGGTGGCCCCAAAGGCTCCAGGAACTTATGATTGGGAGAGACCGAATGCCACCTGCAATATCAAGACGTCGGTCAACAAAACTATCTATATTGAAAATGTTAAAAATATACATATAATCCATGGTTTTCCTACTTAGGTTAAAAGTGTGGTCCTCAAAATTCCAGAATTCATTAACAGAATAAATCTGTTCAATATATATTTCGCTGTCCATTACTTTTGAAAGGTAGCCTACCAAGTGGCTCATATCTAAAGGAGACGACAAAGTGAACAAGAATTTTCAAAAACCAACACTGCAGGGTCGTATTTTCCCTTACACTCATGAAGTACTCTAAAAGATTGATAAAGTCCATTATTATATCCCCGAAAAATTTGACAAAATATATTTTATCCTCTAGGGTGGGGAAATGAGGGAGATCGTAAGCCGACTATCTATTTAAAGAACATGACTCTCCGCTACTCATGTGGCCACCTCTTCTGTGATAGGAATCTGAACAAATGAGCAGGGTTCCTAGCTTGATTTAAGAGACCCGCTGTGTGCTGAAAAATGCTGTGTGACGTCTCGCGTAGTGCAGATGCTGAATGCCTCTGGCAGGGTAGAATTACCCTGACCCCCCAAGGCCTGCTTAGGGGGTCCCAAAATTTGTATTTTTATTTTTTTTAAACGGCAGTAAAAAAAAAAAAAGTTAAGCGTGGGCTCCAGCGCTTTTTTAAACGTTGTGTGGCGCTGATATAAGAAGACTTGGTGCGTTTACTCAAGCACGAGTCTAAGGCAGCAGTGTTGACAACAGAGACCGCATCAGAAGCAGGAGTGTAGCGACACCGTCCTGCTGAAGAGAAGAGTCACAAAGTTTTAGTCGAGCTCTGAGAGAAGCTATTCTGAAAGAACAACGCTCGTGCTGAGAAGCTGAATATTCAAAAGACTGAGCTAAGTGAAAACGTCTTTGTTATAAATTTGTGACTAGATATTTGAACTTACCTGAACATAGAGATATCGTTGGACTACCCAAAGCTGAAAGACAAAAGACACACAAGAGAAAGCATTAGTAGGCTTAAGGGAGCTAACCACAGAATGACAATAAGCTAAAAGCATTGTATATATGTAAATACTCACCTGAGACTGTCTTATTGATGACTCGATTTCTCAACCTGTAAGAAATAAAAGAACTGAGTCAAAAGAAGTGGTCGCAGATATAAGGCAGCACAGGAAACCACAGAGAGATAACAGAACCCATATTAAAAGTACAACTCTTCTAGTTAGTGAAGTAAGTGCACTTACTATATTTGGCCATAGAGATTAGTGTAGGTAAATGAGAAACTAAGTACTGAATTTGTTATTTATTTAAATAGTAACAACTAACCAGAGGAGGAAGACAGTACTACAACTTAGAACAGAAGAGAAGCAAACGTCCAGCATAGCCAGGGTGGGTGAGATATAATACCTATCAGTAGAGCAAGAGTTAAAAGGAGAGTAGAGTTGGTTAGTTATAATGGTGTATTAATTTACAGGTTCCATTGAAAGAACAGAGAACGTCTGCACGTAGCTGCTGGAAGGAGCCAATTCTGGACCAGTCTCTTCTTTGTTTGTTATTTTATCCAATTCCCCAGTCCCCCGAGGTAATGATTTGGAGGTTCTGTTAAAAGACCTCCTAGCATTGCTAAGAGGGATTTGGGACCTAGCATCGCTGTTCCCGTGCAAGAACCGGTAAGCCAACGTAATCTTAAGCTACGAGTTCTGACAGAGTGAAGTGCCCAAGTTGCCTTCGCACCTGAACAGAGATGGCGGAAGGAATTGATGTACAATCCTTAGGAACCATTCTAGACGCTATACAAAAAGAATTGGGAGCAGTCAGGGAAGAAAATCGTTACCTTAGACAAGAGGTAGTCAGCGCTAGGAAAGAAATTGCAGAATTAGCGCTAAGATTAAAGCAGTTTAGTAGCCTAGGGAGAGAGGCGATGAATCCTGTATTAGAAGCCACTAATAGATCAACCACGCAAGTCATTCATTCTCTATCCCCTGTTATACCATTAGCAGCCCCAGAAAGATTTAACGGGGATCCGCAGAAGGCGGAAATATTTCTCTCCCAATGCTCCTTACACTTTATGTGCCGCCCTTCGAGATTCCCTGACGCGCAGTCTAAAGTGGCTTTCATGCTCTCATATCTGAGTGGGGATGCAGCTTCATGGTCCATGCCCCTAGTCACCCGGGATGATCCTTTGTTGAGAAACGTTGAGGAGTTTAAACAAGAATTCCTTCGGATATTTGACAGACGGAGGATATCTCAAGTGATGGATAATGACCTACTCGACCTGCGGCAAGGGAATCAAGATCTAATTGCGTATCTGGCCCAGTTCAATAAGCTGGTTGTGGAGACTGACTGGCCAGAAAGCAAGTGAGTGGCAGTGTTTTACCGTGGTTTAAGAGGCGAATTGAAAGACATGTTGGCCCAAATTCCAGATCGACCAACATAGATCTCAGCCCTAATAGACTTGGTCGTGGAGATTGATTTCCGCCAGGGAGAAAGAAGAGGAGAAAAGAAAAAAGACTTTAGAACGATAACCCCCAGGTTTGATAGAGCTCGATCTGAAGGCACAATAAGTTCGGACACCCAATCCGGAAAAGAACCAATGCAGATTGGAACAATAATTATTTTTAGAAAAAAATTGAAAACACTTCTATTTCCGAAATAACGTCCCCCCTTTCTCTTCTTTTCTTCTTTTTTCTCCTCCATCTCATCTGGATATCAAAATCATTACAGCGCGGGGATGCCTTCGGGTCACCAGGCGCTCTACAAGTCGTTAAAAATAAATAAAAAAATGAAAAAAAATAAGAGGGCCTCTAGCTAAGGAAGAGAAGGACAAGAGAAGAGCCAGTAACTTGTGTATGTATTGCGGATCCAATGGGAATTTTGTTAGAAATTACTCGAAGAAACCCAAAACACCTTCGAGCCGAAGGAAAACTAACAGCAACACCTTAGATGGAGTTGAACGGGTGGGTGCGATCTCATAAAAGACTCCAAAGGAACATCAGGTAGCGAATACACTGCAATCGGCGGCTCCACATTTGAATCTGGCCATGGAAGTGAGATTCAGGCAGACAACTCTAACAGATGTATCGGTCATGATAGACTCAGGAGCCACCGGTAACTTCTGCGACTTAAGGTTTGCGGCCAAGGTGGGCATTCAAGCCATCTGGAAGATTAAGAGCGAGCCCGTCCGGGCAGTGGATGGAACAAACCTTTCGTCAGGACCAATTGTGAGCCACACGGAACTAATTCAACTGATTTCAAGTGATGGGCATAACAAAAAAAATCAGTTCAGCTTAATTGATTTGCCACAGTTTCAGCTAATTCTTGGTCTCCCGTGGCTTACTGAACACAATCCTACGATCGACTGGAGTTCTAGAACCATTGAAATGGACTCAAGTTATTGCCATGAAAATTGTTTTGGTACAAAAGAGAAACCCTTGGAGAGCAATCCGGCCTCATCTCTGTGTTCAACTGGGCATTAAATGTGTGTAATAAACGTCCAAGAAATTCCTATAGAGTATAAGGAGTTCAAGGAAGTGTTTAATGAAGTGGAAGCTGAACAACTACCACCACACCGGGTCTATGACTGCAAGATAGAGTTGGAGCCAGGTTCGAACCTGCCCTGTAGTCGTGTCTATGCATTGACGGAGAAAGTACATCAACACTTGAAAGAGTATTTGGATAAATATTTAGCCAACGGGTTTATTCGGCCTTCGCAGTCCCCGGTTTCATCTCCGTTATTTTTCGTGCCAAAGAAGGAGGGAGACTTACGGATCTGTATCGACTACAGGGCCATCAACAAGATCAGCAAGAGGAACCGGTATCCCCTCCCATTGATCTCGGTGCTCCTGGATCAAGTAAAAGGAGCCCAAGTCTACACTAAATTGGATTTGAGGGGCGCGTACCATCTAGTTCGAATGCGCGAGGGTGATGAGTGGAAGACGGCATTTCGGACTAGATTTGGGCTTTTTGAATATCAGGTAATGCTTTATGGATTGTGCAATGCGCCAGCAGCTTTTCAGCACTTCATCAATGACGTCTTGAAGGAATTTATTGACCAGTGCGCAATCGTGTACATTGATGACATTTTAATATATTCATCTGATGTCACAAAACATCACGAACAAGTGAAAGGAGTTTTGAGGAAGCTGCAAGAGAATAAGTTGTTCGTCAAATTGGAAAAATGCGCTATCGACGTTTCGCAAGTAGAGTTCTTAGGTTTCGTTATTTCACCTACCGGAATACTGATGGACCAGCGAAAAGTGGAAGCTGTTACGAACTGGAAATCTCCAATGAGTGTAAAAGAAGTCCAAGGCTTCATTGGATTTGCTAATTTTTATCTGAGATTTATTAATGAATTCTCCAGGAAGATCCTTCCTCTTACTAAACTGCTGAAAAAAGGAATCAAGTACGAATGGTCAAAGGAGTCGGAGGAAGCCTTTCAGTCCTTGGAAAAAGATTTCACCACGGTGCCTGTCCTGTTACACGCGGATCCTACAGAACCCTTTTATGTAGAGACGGATGCATCAGACCAAGCCGTGGGTGGAGTATTATCCCAGCGACTCAAGACCACAGGTCAATTACATCCGGTTGCTTACCGATCCAGAAAACTGACCCAGGCAGAAATCAACTACACCATCACCGAGAAGGAGTTATTGGCTATTAAGGATGCCTTTAAGGAATGGCTAAAACGATTCAAAAAGGGGGTGGTGATGGACAAAGTGTCTGAATTAAGCAGAACACTCCTACCCAGTCAAAAGATCAGGGCTTGATCCATCACCGTTTTTTAGCTCACTGCACCATCCCAGTTCAGAACCTGGCTACATGCAAATTAGTATGTCCCTGGCCCAGTGCAGCATGGGAACAGGGCAGACCAAACTACCAAGCCAATTCTTTACTGGAAAGGAAACAAGCTTCCGGGGACCGGTTTCTGGCATTACAGCCATCTTCGGCTCGGATTGCTTGAATCCTGATGGTGCAGTGAGCAAGGGACTTACATCTGAGTATACCCTTCCACACTTGTGGTGGCCAAAACGATTCAAAAAGGGGGTGGTGATGGACAAAGTGTCTGAATTAAGCAGAACACTCCTACCCAGTCAAAAGATCAGGGCTTGATCCATCACCGTTTTTTAGCTCACTGCACCATCCCAGTTCAGAACCTGGCTACATGCAAATTAGTCTGTCCCTGGCCCAGTGCAGCATGGGAACAGGGCAGACCAAACTACCAAGCCAATTCTTTAATGGAAAGGAAACAAGCTTCCGGGGACCGGTTTCTGGCATTACAGCCATCTTCGGCTCGGATTGCTTGAATCCTGATGGTGCAGTGAGCAAGGGACTCACATCTGAGTATACCCTTCCACACTTGTGGTGGCCAAAACGATTCAAAAAGGGGGTGGTGATGGACAAAGTGTCTGAATTAAGCAGAACACTCCTACCCAGTCAAAAGATCAGGTATTGATCCATCACCGTTTTTTAGCTCACTGCACCATCCCAGTTCAGAACCTGGCTATATGCAAATTAGACTGTCCCTGGCCCAATGCAGCAGGGGAACAGGGCAGACCAAACTACCAAGCCAATTCTTTACTGGAAAGGAAACAAGCTTCCGGGGACCGGTTTCTGGCATTACAGCCGTCTTCGGCCCGGCTTGCTTGAATCCTGATGGTGCAGTGAGCAAGGGACTCACATCTGAGCATACCCTTCCACACTTGTGATGGCCAAAACGATTCAAAAAGGGGGTGGTGATGGACAAAGTGTCTGAATTAAGCAGAACACTCCTACCCAGTCAAAAGATCAGGGCTTGATCCATCACCAATTTTTAGCTCACTGCACCATCCCAGTTCAGAACCTGGCTACATGCAAATTAGTCTGTCCCTGGCCCAGTGCAGCATGGGAACAGGGCAGACCAAACTACAAAGCCAATTCTTTACTGGAAAGGAAACAAGCTTCCGGGGACCGGTTTCTGGCATTACAGCAGTCTTCGGCCCGGCTTGCTTGAATCCTGATGGTGCTGTGAGCAAGGGACTCACATCTGAGCATACCCTTCCACACTTGTGGTGGCCAAAACGATTCAAAAAGGGGGTGGTGATGGACAAAGTGTCTGAATTAAGCAGAACACTCCTACCCAGTCAAAAGATCAGGGCTTGATCCATCACCGTTTTTTAGCTCACTGCACCATCCCAGTTCAGAACCTAGCTACATGCAAATTAGTCTGTCACTGGCCCGGTGCAGCATGGGAACAGGGCAGACCAAACTACCAAGCCAATTCTTTACTGGAAAGGAAACAAGCTTCTGGGGACCGGTTTCTGGCATTACAGCCGTCTTCGGCCTTGCTTGCTTGAATCCTAATGGTGCAGTGAGCAAGGGACTCACATCTGAGCATACCCTTCCACACTGGTGGTGGCCAAAACGATTCAAAAAGGGGGTGGTGATGGACAAAGTGTCTGATTTAAGCAGAACACTCCTACCCAGTCAAAAGATCAGGGCTTGATACATCACCGTTTTTTAGCTCACTGCACCATCCCAGTTCAGAACCTGGCTACATGCAAATTAGTCTGTCCCTGGCCCAGTGCAGCATGGGAACAGGGCAGACCAAACTACCAAGCCAATTCTTTACTGGAAAGGAAACAAGCTTCCGGGGACCGGTTTCTGGCATTACAGCCGTCTTCGGCCCGGCTTGCTTGAATCCTGATGGTGCAGTGAGCAAGGGTCTCACATCTGAGCATACCCTTCCACACTTGTGGTGGCCAAAACGATTCAAAAAGGGGGTGGTGATGGACAAAGTGTCTGAATTAAGCAGAACAATCCTACCCAGTCAAAAGATCAGGGCTTGATCCATCACCGTTTTTTAGCTCACTGCACCATCCCAGTTCAGAACCTGGCTACATGCAAATTAGTCTGTCCCTGGCCCAATGCAGCATGGGAACAGGGCAGACCAAACTACCAAGCCAATTCTTTACTGGAAAGGAAACAAGCTTCCGGGGACCAGTTTCTGGCATTACAGCCGTCTTCGGCCCTGCTTGCTTGAATCCTGATGGTGCAGTGAGCAAGGGACTCACATCTGAGCATACCCTTCCACACTTGTGGTGGCCAAAACGATTCAAAAAGGGGGTGGTGATGGACAAAGTGTCTGAATTAAGCAGAACACTCCTACCCAGTCAAAAGATCAGGGCTTGATCCATCACCGTTTTTGGATGGGGCTAAAAGGCCCCCAATCCCTGGGGCCTGCCACCCCCGGGGCTTTATGCCAATAAACACAGGGGGGCTCATGGTCCCCCACAGCCCTGGGGACTTCTACACCTCAGGGCTTGTGTTTTTAAAAGACACAAAACTGTGTGGGGGGCTCAAGCCCTTCCACTAGCCATGGGGACCGTCACCTCCCCAGGGCTCTAAAAATTCAACCCCCCGGGACCACCACTTTCCCGGGGCTTTGCTAATGTTGAGAGGGGGTCCGTGCATCACCCCTCCTGGAGCCCTGTGATGGCCCTGGGGACCACCACTCCCCAGGGACGGCTCCTGCAGTGTTCCGGGGTGCCCACCTCCGGGACACTTCTGTCATAGCACACTTGGTTTGGATTTTGAAGGAGAGAGAAGGGAAACCTGCTCTCTTTTTCAAAATGCAAACACGATTGCTTTTCATCGCGGGGAGCTGCATGTTAGCAGCTCCCCATGTGGAAAAGCAATGCCAGCTCCCGAAGGACGTGGGGAGCCGGCGGGACCGTGGGGGCATGGGGCTCTCCCCGCGGTCCCCATCGTTGTATATAGGCCCCGGGGGATGGTGTCCCCGGGGAGAAACGAAATATGAGGTAGGTGTTAATTTATTTTTAAGGTAAAATTAGGAGTCACGCATCCAGCGCGGCACTCATCGCAGCCCCCTGATGGGAACGCATTAGGTGAGCGACTCCTAGGGCAGTTGCTTGGTGTGAACGAGCTGGGTGCGTGACTCCAAAACGTGCTGGGTGCGCGACTCCAAAAAAAATGTAATATTCTTTAGATAAACATGAAGCTTATGTGTTTATATCTTAGGTGCCTCTAAAAAGAGCCCTTGTGTTTATTGAGAGATTTTGGTACCTATCAGTAAGTACCTATGCAGAGTCTAAAGTTGATGAGGAAGACTCTGTTACCCTCATCTGTGAAATGTACACCATCTCTCCTATAGATGCCATCCATATTAAAACCCAGATTGGTGTGGTAAATGGACCCCATCCTATAATCTTGGAGATAAGCAGAAACAGCTTTATTGACTTGTTGCCTAGCTTTCTCAATCTGATTGGACCAGATCCATTTCTGTCTTCGGCATATGTTAGAATAGACAAAGGTAGTTTGGGGGAAAAGTGACATCAATTCTCCAAAGGTGTACTTTATAAGCATTTCCATACCTACCCCAGTCAACGTGCCTAGGTCATTGCGACCACAGTGCACAATTATGAGGTCAGGATGTTGGAGATGCAAAAATGATTTAACCAATGGCATCGATTGGTGTCACTCTAGTCTACATTTGGCAAAGATAAGTCTTTGTCAATACCTCTGTTTTCTGCATACCTTTGGCTCCAGAAAATATATCTGTGTCCCACTATCCACACTCTAGGCATCTTGAAGGGAGATCTGGATGCACTCAGAAGGTGTCTGTATTTGAAATAGCAGTTTAATAACTAAGATTTTTCTAAAATGGTGGATAAGAGGCAGTTGTAAAGAAAGAAGAGAAATGATTGGTTGTTTGAGAACATTATAGATTGAAAAGTAGGATGCATGTGTTTGTGTTTTGAAATCATGTTTCTTATTGGTTAGTAAACACGGTTTGAAAGGAACATTAGATAGGATAAGCTGATATTTTGAAAAGTCGAGCACACTTGCTGTTTAGATTTTCAACATTGTGTGCTGAACTTGTGACCTGTGTGTTCAGTTGAGTGTTCCATGAACTGTTACTATGGTAACAGGCATTAAGCAGAATGGGGCAAGGGTTGAAGGTCATGCCAATTGGAAAGGGTTGGGATGTGTATCCAATAGAAATGTGAGTTAGCTTTTGAATTAATGTGGGAAGCAATGTGATTTTATATTCACATGTATGTGTGTGCAGAAGGAGAGGGAATGTTTGCCATTTCTTGGTTTTGCTAAGAGCAGTGCACTACAGACATTCGTATAAGAAAATCTGTTGTGTGATTGCGATCCTGCTTAATCTACAATTCAGTTTGAAAGGTGAATTAATAATTTGTGAGGGGTTGTATGTGGTGCCTTTGTTTTTAATAAGACTACTGTGTTTCAACTGCTAAAGTCTAGGGAATATTCTTGCTTGTAGAATCACACTGTCTATCTTTGTGCATTTGGGCAACCACTGTCAGGGAAACATTTGCTTAATTCATGTCTTTTGTGACACAAAACTACTTAAAACCTATCCTGTTCTCAAGTTTTAGTAGAATTAGAAGGCAGTCATTGCTTATGCATTTGCAGAATGAGTCAGGCTTTCACACTAGATTGCAGTAGTGAACAATTTAGATTGTGCGCAGTCACCTTACCCTTTCCAGACTAGTGAATCTGTTTTAGTAAAGTCGAAGGAATACTGTTTCTTGTCTAGAATCACACTGTGAGTCTGTGTGCATTTGGTAAACCATTGTAGGAGAAGCATTTGGTAACTTCATGTCTTTGCTGACACATATCTGTTTAAAAAAATATCCTGTTCTCCAGTTTTAGTAGAATTTGCAGCCAGTCATTGCTTACGCATTCACAATATGAGTCAGGCTTTCACACTAGAGTGCAGTAGTGAAATATGTAGAATGTGTGCAGTCACCTTACCCCTTCCAGGTTAGTGAGTCTGTTTTGCTAAAGTCCAAGTAATAGTGTTGCTTGTCTAGAATCACACTGTGAGTCCGTGTGCATATTGGCAACGATTATGAGAGAAGCATTTGGTTACTTCATGTCTTTCTGACACATAACTGCTAAAAATCCTATCCTGTTCTCAAGTTTTTGTATAATTAGAAGGCTGTCATTGCTTATGCATTTGCAGAATGAGTCAGGCTTCCACACTAGAGTGCAGTAGTGAAATATGTAGAATGTGTGCAGTCACCTTACCCCTTCCAGATTAGTTAATCTGTGGTAATAAAGTCCAAGGAATACTCTTGCTTGTCTAGAATCACACTGTGTGCATTTTGGCAACCATTGTGAGAGAAGCATTTGGTAACTTCAGGTCTTTGCTGACATATATTAAGTATGGGCGAATTTTGTGAAACAGCAGTTTTCGCGCAAAATCGCAAAAAAATCTGCGAATTTGCGGATTTCCCCACAAAATCACGGATGTTTTTGCTATTTTGCACCACCGCTAGTGTGTGTGGGGGGCAAACGGGGGGGCTTCTATGTGAGTTCACATGCCACTTGTGTGTATAAAAGGACAGGCGCCGATCAGAGCAGCAGATCGGGGGAAAAAGAAGCTCGTGGTCACAGGAACTGCACGGGGATAGAGCTCGTGAAAGTCAATGATGCCAAGGCCTCCATCAAGCATCATAGCTAATTTTTGACGGTAGATATGGGGAGAACACACACCTGCCCAGCCTGGACAAAACACACTTTTTTTTGGGCTGATTAACTTTGCCATCGCGCTGAAGGGCGCAGGGGTCCCTCGAGTGACCTGTCCATCATAGTGGCTAAAGGGCGGGAAGACGGTGCACATCACTATTGTGTGTGGGGGGGCAAACGGGTAGGTTTCTATGCGAGTTCACATGCCTCTTGTGTGTATAAAATGACAGGCACCGATCAGAGCAGCAGAAAGAAGGAGAAAGAAGCTCGTGGTCATAGGAATTGCACGGGGATAAAGCTCGTGAAAGTCAAGGATGCAAAGGCCTCCATCAAGCATCATAGCTAATTTTCTGGCTAATTTAGTGGCTAAAGGGCGGGAAGACGGTGCACACCACAAGTGTGTGTGGGGGGGGCAAACGGGCGGGCTTCTATGCGAGTTCACATGCCTCTTGTGTGTATAAAAGGACAGACACCGATCAGAGCAGCAGATCCGGGGAGAAAGAAGCTCATGGTCACAGGAACTGCACGGGGATAGAGCTCGTGAAAGTCAAGGATGCAAAGGCCTTCATCAAGCATCATAGCTAATTTTTGGCTGTAGATATGGGGAGAACACACACCTGCCCAGCCTCGACAAAGCGCACATAAATTTTGGGCTGATTAACTTTGCCATCACGCTGAAGGGTGCCGGGGTCCCTCGAGTGAGCTGTCCATCATAGTGGCTAAAGGGCGGGAAGACGGTGCACACCACTAGTGTGTGTGGGAGGTGCAAACGGGCGGGCTTCTATGCGAGTTCACATGCCTCTTTTGTGTATAAAAGGACAGTCACCGATCAGAGCAGCAGATCCGGGGAGAAAGAAGCTCATGGTCACAGGAACTGCACGGGGTTAGAGCTCGTGAATGTCAAGGATGCAAAGACATCCATCAAGCATCATAGCTAATTTTCGACGGTAGATATGGGGAGAACACACACCTGCCCAGCCTGGACAAAACACACATTGTTTTGGGGCTGATTAATTTTGCCATCACGCAGAAGGGCGCCGGGATCCCTCGATTGAGCTGTCCATCATAGTGGCTAAAGGGCGGGAAGAAGGTGCACACCACTAGTGTGTGTGGGGGGGCAAACGGGCGGGCTTCTATGCAAGTTAACATGCCTCTTGTGTGTATAAAATGACAGGCACCCATCGGAGCAACAGATAAGGGGAGAAAGAAGCTTGTGGTCACAGGAACTGCACGGGGATAGAGCTCGTGAAAGTCAAGGATGCAAAGGCCTCCATCAAGCATCATAGCTAATTCTCGGCGGTAGATATTGGGGGAACACACACCTGCCCAGCCTCGACAAAGCACACATTTTTTTGGGCTGATTAACTTTGCCATCGCGCTGAAGGGCGCCGAGGTCCCTCGAGTGAGCTGTCCATCATAGTGGCTAAAGGGCGGGAAGACAGTACACACCACTAGTGTGTGTGGGGGGGGCAAACAGGCGGGCTTCTATGCGAGTTCACATGCCTCTTGTGTGTATAAAAGGACAGGCACCGATCGGAGCAGCAGATCCGGGGAGAAAGAAGCTTGTGGTCACAGGAACTGAGCGGGGATAGATTTCGTGAAAGTCAAGGATGCAAAGGCCTCCATCAAGCATCTTAGCTAATTTTCGACAGTAGATATGGGGAGAACACACCCCTGCCCAGCCTGGACGAAATGCAAATTTTTTGGGGCCTGATTAACTTTACCATGGCGCCGAAGGGGCCCGGGGTCCCTCGAGTGAGCTGTCCATCATAGTGGCTAAAGGGCGGGAAGACGGTGCACACCACTAGTGTGTATAGGGGGGCCAACGGGCGGGCTTCTATGCGAGTTCACATGCCTCTTGTTTGTATAAAAAGACAGGCACCGATCAGAGCAGCAGATCTGGGGAGAAAGAAGCTTGTGGTCACAGGACCTGCACGGGGTTAGAGCTCGTGAAAGTCAAGGATGCAAAGGCCTCCTTCAAGCATCATAGCTAATTTTCGACGGTAGATATGGGGAGAACACACACCTGCCCAGCCTGGACAAAACACACATTTTTTTGGGGCTAATTAACTTTGCCATCGCGCTGAAGGGCGCCGGGGTCCCTCGAGTGAGCTGTCCATCATAGTGGCTAAAGGGGCGGGAAGACGGTGCACACCACTAGTGTGTGTGGGGGGGCAAACGGGCGGGCTTCTATGTGAGTTCACATGCCTCTTGTGTGTACAAAAGGACAGGCACCAATCGGAGCAGCAGATCCGGGGAGAAAGAAGCTTGTGGTCACAGGAACTGCTCGGGGATAGACCTCGTGAAAGTCAAGGATGCAAAGGCCTCCATCAAGCATCATAGCTAATTTTCGGCGGTAGATATGGGGAGAACACACACCTGCCCAGCCTCGACAAAGCGCACATTTTTTTTGGGCTGATTAACTTTGCCATCGCGCTGAAGGGCGCCGGGGTCCCTCGAGTGAGCTGTCCTTCATAGTGGCTAAAGGGCGGGAAGACGGTGCACACCACTAGTGTGTGTGGGGGCTGCAAACGGGCGGGCTTCTATGCGAGTTCACATGCCACTTGTGTGTATAAAAGGACAGGCACCGATCAGAGCAACAGATCCAGGGAGAAAGAAGCTCATGGTCACAGGAACTGCACGGGGTTAGAGCTCATGAAAGTCAAGGATGCAAAGGCCTCCATCAAGCATCATAGCTAATTTTCGACTGTAGATATGGGGAGAACACACACCTGCCCAGCCTGGACAAAACGCACATTTTTTTAGGGCTGATTAACTTTGCCTTCGCGCTGAAGGGGGCCGGGGTCCCTCGAGTGAGCTGTCCATCATAGTGGCTAAAGGGGCGGGAAGACGGTGCACACCACTAGTGTGTGTGGGGGCAAACGGGAGGGCTTCTATGCAAGTTCACATGCCTCTTGTGTGTATAAAAGGACAGGCACCGATCGGAGCAGCAGATCCAGGGAGAAAGAAGCTCGTGGTCACAGGAACTGCACGGGGATAGAGCTCGTGAAAGTCAAGGATGCAAAAGCCTCCATTAAGCATCACAGCTAATTTTCGGCGGTAGATATGGGGAGAACACACACCTGCCCAGCCTCGACAAAGCGCACATTTTTTTGGGGCTGATTAACTTTGCCATCGCGCTGAAGGGCGCCTGGGTCCCTCGAGTGAGCTGTCCATCATAGTGGCTAAAGGGCAGGAAGACGGTGCACACCACTAGTGTGTGTGTGGGGGGCAAACGGGCGGGCTTCTATGCGAGTTCACATGCCTCTTGTGTGTATAAAAGGACAGGCACCGAGCAGAGCAGCAGGTCCGGGGAGCAAGTAGCTCGTGGTCACAGGAACTGGACGGGGATAGAGCTCGTGAAAGTCAAGGATGCAAATGCCTCCATCAAGCATCATAGCTAATTTTCGACAGTAGATATGGGGAGAACACACCCCTGCCCAGCCTGGACAAAATGCAAATTTTTTGGGGCCTGATTAACTTTACCATCGTGCTGAAGGGCGCCGGGGTCCCTCGAGTGAGCTGTCCATCATAGAGGCTAAAGGGCGGGAAGACGGTGCACACCACTAGTGTGTGTGGGGGGGCAAACGGGCGGGCATATATGCAAGTTCACATGCCTCTTGTGTGTATAATAGGACAGGCACCGATCAGAGCAGCAGATCCGGGGACAAAGAAGCTCGTCGTCACAGGAACTGCACGGGGATAGAGCTCGTGAAAGTCAAGGATGCAAAGGCCTCCATCAAGCATCATAGCTAATAATCGACGGAAGATATGGGGAGAACACACACCTGCCCAGCCATGACAAAACGCACATTTTTTTTGGGCTGATTAAGGAGTTACTGAATTTGACCTTCAACTTAGGCACCTGCTTTATCTATATCTGTAAGTGCTTCCTGCAGGAGCCTCGTTGTCTACTTGTAACTATTCTCTGACCCTGCTTTGAGGGTCAGAGCAAGGTCAGAGAATAGTTGCAAGTAGGCATGGAGGCGCTGCTCAGGAAGCACTTACAGGGTTACAGCAGGTGCCCAAGTCGAAGTTAATTTCTTTGTAACCATTTTGCAAATGGTTACAAAGAAATTAGCTTCAACTTGGGCACCTGCTGTAACTTTGTAAGTGCTTCCTGAGCAAAATTCGTCCCGCTCGCGAATTCGCGGATTTTGCCGCGAATTCGCGAGATTCACGGATCGTGAAATCGCGGAAAATCCGCAAATTCGCGAGCGGAACGAATTTTCCACCCATACTTAACACATTTCTGTTTATTAATATATCATGTTGTCAAGTTTTAGTAGTATTAGAAGCCAGACATTGCTTTTGCATTTGCAGAATGAGTCAGGCTTTCACACAGGAGTGCAGTAGTGAAAAATATATAATGTGTGCAGTCACCTTACCCCCTCCAGATTAGTGAGTCTGTTTTGCTAAAGTCCAAGGAATAGTGTTGCTTGTCTAGAATCACACTGTGAGTCTGTGTGCATTTGGGCAACTGTTGTGAGATAAACATATGGTTACTTCATGTCTTTGCTGACATATTACAGATTAAAAACATATTATGTTGTCAAGTTTTTGTAGCATTAGAAGCCAGTCATTGCTTATGCATTCACAGAAAGAGTCAGACATTCACACTAGAGTGCAGTAGTGAAATATGTAGAATGTGTGCAGTCACCTTACCCCTTCCAGACTAGTCAATCTGTTTTGGTAAAGTCCGGGAAATAGTGTTGCTTGTCTAGAATCACACTGTGAGTCTGTGTGCATTTGGGCAACCATTGGTGAGAAGCATTTGGTAACTTCATGTATTTGTTGAAACATATCTTTTTAAAAATATTTATTGTTGTCAAGTTTTAGTAGTATTAGAAGCCAGACATTCACACTAGAGTGCAGTAGTGAAATATGTAGAATGTGTGCAGTCACCTTATCCCTTCCAGACTAGTGACTCTATTTTGCTAAAGTCCACGGAATAGTGTTGCTTGTCTCGAATCACACTGTGAGTCTGTGTGCATTTTGGGCATTGTGAGAGAAGCATTTGGGTACATCATGTCTTTGCTGGCACATAACTGGTTAAAAACATATACTGTTGTGAAGTTTTAGTAGTATTAGAAGTCAGTTACTGCCTATGCATACGCAGAATGATTCAGAAATTCACACAAGGATGCAATAATGAAAAATGTAGAATTTGTTCAGTCACCTTACCCCTTCCAGACTACCCAAGTACTCATGCAGTGACTCAGATCCTCAGCACATAGAGTGCTTCAAACCCCTATTCCTCTAATCACCTACACACTTATTTTCCAGGACTTTAGTTCCCCAGTCAGTGTCCTTACACTCCAGCAAACACCCTGTCACTCTCCTTGCACTCCTCTAGTCACCCTTTCAAAACCATGTACTAATCCATTCACTGCACCGAAACACAACCACTTATAAATTGACTCAGTTTCTTATCATTCACTCATTTCCCAAGTATTCATGCAGTGATCCAGGGCTTTAGCACATGGACTGCTTCAAACTTCTATCCACTATGTATGTAGTTCTCTAACAACCTACACACTTGTATTTCAGGCCTTCAATTCCCCAGTTAGTATCCATACACTCCTGCAAAAAACCTGTTACTCCTCTTGTACTGCTTTAGTGACACATTCAGTACCATGTACTAATCCATTCACTATGCCAAAACTGAACCACTTATAAGTTCACCTAGGCACTCTCCTTGTAGTACTCTAATCATTGTTGTGGTACTCAACTACTCATACAGTGAGCTAGGCCTTAACACATGCACTTGTACAAACTCCTATCCACTATGCATGTAGTCGTCTAACCACCTACACACTTGTGTTTCATACCTTCAATTACTCAGGCAGTACCTATACACTCTAGCAAACACTGTGTCACTCCCTATGCATTCCTCCAGTCAGCCATCCAGCATCATGTACTAATCCAAACACTGTATCAAAACCAAAACACTTATACATTCACCCAGGCATTTTCCTTTTAGGACTCTAATCATTCAGTCAATGCCTAAGTACTCAAACAATGTCCCCAGGCTTAACACAAACGCTGGTACAAACCCTTGTCCTTAACACATGCAGACATCTAACCACCTATACACTTATCATTACACCTTCATTTACAGTTTCAATTAGTGATTACAAAACAAAGTAGTTAAATGTTTTTTATATACAATGTCTTTTTATAGTAATAGAAAGGAATAATTTATAAATGTATTAAAATAAATGTAGTTATATTTATTTTTTACAGATATTGTTTATCATCATTACAATAAACTTATCATGCCTAAAAAATCAAGAAAGAGAAAAGGACAGAAAAAGGACAATTATTTGAGGAACATTGGATGACCAACATCATGCGGGGATAAACAATAAATGTTCCGATAAGAAGACCAAACAATTTATCAAAAATCTTTCAAAGCCTATAAACAATGTGCACATTGATGAAAGTTTAAAGAATGTTTCAGCACCTAAAAAGTATAATAAATAAAAAGGAAATTATTAATTTTAGTTTTAAACAGAATTCAATCACTAGATAAACCAATCCATTTTATGAAGGCCAAAAGTAAGAGGATAAGAGTAATTAACAGAAAAACAAAATTTGATTTTTTTTTGGGGTGAATGGAAACACAGTACAAGTTCAGAGCCTTTCTTTAACGAAGAGAGTTATTTTCAGACCAATAATTTACTGCATGCAGTTGATACCAGTGATTGAGCTTATGAGGTTAGAAATGGTTGTCCAATTGGGAAAGAGAAGATGGTTTCCAGAAATGTAGCAGTAGTGGTATCTGATGAAGTTCTTGGGGAACAACCTAAACCCCAGTGTATACTTGTGATTGCAGTAGTATTTGTAGTATACAACAGGATTCTATTGAAATTTTACGCAATTTCTTACAAGAGTATTCTAAAAAATGAGTTAAACAAAAGATTAAGTTGTTGCAAGTGTGGAAAAGTAAATTTTGCCATGTTCTATGTCCCTACGTGTCATCCATCATATGTTATGTGTGCATGATTAAATATGCATATGTATTCCCCATGTCCGATTCAAGACGCAATTATAGTTGTGTCCACCTCTGGTATGTCATTTCCCAGTTCTCGTGAGTAATACGAATATCAGGCCTATGTAAAGCTACGTTGCCACGTTTCTCAGTGTGCACGTTATTCCATTATAAAGTCCCCGTTTCTAGGCCTCAAAAGGGCCTGGACACCAGATTCAGATCCTGTCTCCTGAAGCCTCGCTGAGGAGCGATACAGCCCCCACCTGTATCCTCGACCTTTCACTTACTTCCTGCCTCGCAGTGCCCGGTCCAGCCTGGCTCAGTCTCTGAGTCTGCCAAGAATATGTTATGATTCCAGTTATCAGTTCAGTCCTCCTTCTCTGCATTCCTAAGCTACTGAACTGCATCAATAGTTTCCGTCATTGTCTAGCCTTCACGTCTCCACGTTAGAGAAATACTGCATTTAATGGTCATTTAATATTCTTCATCACGCACTACATGTAGAATAATGCATGGTCCAGTCTCAGAATCAAGTTAGCCTTTCTCCTCCTAACTTCTAGTTCCTATCAACATGTTCCCTAAACATCAGATACTAGATACGGTTTAGGTACATGTCGCCCTGACTCTCCAGACTTCAGTCTCTGCTCCTAGCACAGAGTTCATAGCCCCCAGCTTCTCCTAGTGATACGTCATTGCCAGTTTGCGCGCACCATCAGGTTAGAGGTCCCGGCTCCTTAGGTAGCCCCCTCCATGGTTTCCGCCCCATTCATGACATATCCTGTTACGTCTGCACCACATGTCTATGTATACGCCCAGTTACACCTACTTTTACCCTTATCTTTCGCGACTGCTACGCGTCACGCCTTCTGCTCCACCCACTGCTACGCCTACTGCAATGTAATGCTATGTGTTTGCGTTATGTATATATGCTCATGTATTGTTATTAAAAGTCAGCGCGCTCTTCCCAGATCCAGCCCCAGCAGCTGCTGGGCCCTGTCATCCTATTCCTATGCAGGTTGTCCTGTTCCTGTCCTTATGCTGTATTAAACCTGCAAAACTCCTACTACCTCGAATCTTGACTCTTATTTATTGAGCTATCTGTTATGATATATGTCTAGTCAAAAATAGGGTATTATTTATTTATTTACCACATAATGGCGCCCGAATAGGGACTTGCCCTTTCCCCACGCGTCGGTGAAGCCACGCCGACCCCCTGACCCTCTGCAGTCGTGACGGAACTCTTCTGCGCAGTGGCAGATATTTCTGCTCAAGTATCCCTCAGGCCCACGGAGGAGACGGAGGAGGCGGTCCAGCATCCAGACGAGACGGTGGAGGAACGCGGCGAGTCCCGACCAGAGCCCAAGCCAAGAGTCCAAGGTCCGAGGTATCCGGAGGTCCACCCGTAACTGAAGTCCGAAGTTCGTCGTCCGTCGTCGTAGCAGTCCAGTCCAGTCTGAGGCCTTCCGTTCTTGCTGCCCGGTGAGTACCGTTACTGGGGTGGTATCTAGACAGGGTCAATTTAAATTGACTCTGGTCTGTGGGTTGGTGGTACACAGTCCCACAAACGAAGTGTCCACTTCGGTGGATGCGGGTCCTGACGTGTCTCTTTAAGAGACCGGTAAGTTTCGTACTGTTTCAGCAGTGCATCTAGTTTCTGTTCTAGTCAGTTCTGTTCTCTAGAAATTTCAAGTGTTCTGTTCTCAGTATTTCCAGGTAGTATTCTGTTCGAACTGTTATTTTTAAATGTTTTTCATGTATTTCAATGTCGTGGTATGAATGGGGATTAAGTATTGTGTTTATTGTGTATTGTATTGTGTCTAGATTACAGTCCAGTCATGCCCATATTTTCCAAGTTACGTCAGTTAAAAACTAGAAAGGGTCTGCTGGAAGCAGCAGTTCCCGTCCCGCCCAGGGACAGTCCAGGTCACTTTATGTATCAGAAGCATGGCATAAGCGCCATATTGTATCTAGATTTATGGGTAGAGTATACCAAACAGTTAGAAGAAAAGTATAGATGGCCCGTATCGGGTACATGGGATGCCGAATGCATCATGCGAGTAGAAGAGGCATTATGGAAAAAGAAAGCCAGACAGTCACAGAAAGATGCCATCGAGTTATGGCGCAAAGAAGCTCATAAAAGAACCGAAAAAGAAATCAGAAAGTCAGAATTAAGTAGAGAATCCTTAGAGCGAGCCCAAGAAAAAGAATTAATCGAGATAGGTGAACAAGTCAAAGCCGAACAGTCAGACAGACAGAGGCATGCCCTTATTAAGGGTATGTATCCTCTTCTTGCCGAGGGCTTGCCAAAAGCGACCCCGGAGGCATCCAGTAATTTCCCGCCACCATTAGTTCCGACTAAGCTACGTCACAAACAGACCGCAGCTGATATTTTCATTTCGTCCTATCTGGACGAAACAGTCCCTGAATATGCAAATCCTGTTCGCGCTCCGCCAGTCCCTGTAAATCAGGCACATCCTGCTTCTCCAGACACCGGGGCACCCCATGCAGTACCTGCTACGGTACCCCCAGTCCAGCCAGCATTTCAATTTCCCGCTCCGCCACGAAGAATATCAGTCGACGATTCTAGTCTAGGGGCCGCAGGAGGAGGTCCTCCTCAAACCCCGCCGCCACGCAAGCGTTTATCAGCACTCGAATTACATGCTCAAGCATCACAGCGTACTCCCAAGAGTAATAAGTCTGTCGCAGAAATCAGGCAAGCCCTTGGCGAATGTGCCTATGACCCAGTCCCAGGCGAGAATAATATGGTTTTATATTCAGTACGCGTAAGGAGGGTGACCGAGTATCTAGTCACCCTACCCAATATGAAAGAAGATCTAGACAGAATATATCATTTCATCCGTACAGGGGATGATCCAGAAAGTATTAGTGATGCCATGTCTCAAAGGAAAGCTGAGATCCAGCGTATGATATTAAAGTTTTTAATTAACTGTCTAATAAGAGAACAAGATTACCCGTCTAAAGATCCGGCCGAAATGAAAACCCTGACAAAGTGGAGTGATAATATAGCCGAGGGTAAGCACAATACCATTAGTGCCATGGAGAGTATGTACAAGAAAATCCGTAGAGAAATAATAAAGATACACGAACAACGTAAAGCAGCACAAGTAAGCGAGAAAGAAAGTAACTCTGATCCTGAGGAGGAAGACGACGAGAATCCCGCCAGAATAGCGTATGTAGGAAAATCTAGATTTCCAGATCGCCATTTACGCCTAGAACACAAGTCAATTTTCCATCATTCAGTACCAGAACAAGGTTCCCTAGAACAAGTATTCCAAGCTACCGATCACATTCTGAAATCACGAATCGGTTACAGTGAGTTAAGTACCATGCATGAACAAGAACTAGCCCGATCAGCAGTCCGATGGATTACTGATTCTACCACTTTTCCAGACGAAATAGTGGCACAAATGTTTCTGAAATTGCCCCCAGCCGAGCAGCGACTGGTGGGTATGTATACGATCCAGCACCTCATTACTCTGTATGAGGGTCAGCATTCTGATCCAGGTCCGTTACACGATATCCTGAACGAGTTACTCCAGTATAGATGGAGAGGTCTAGGTACCGATTTAATTAGTGTCATTCTAGAACAGCGCCACAAATATAGAATGTTCTTGAACCCGCATTTTGTTCATGTCTCACCCCCAGAAAGTAAACCATTTTACATGGAAAGACAGAACCCGTTACGAGAAGTGCATCCAGTTAAGACAGAGGACGGTGAAATGCAACGAGTGTTTGTTTACACTCCAATTACAAAGATGGAACTCCTCGAAATGAAGAAATTAATTCCCTGTCATGACAAAGATCCAGCAGGGTTCCATAGAGAATTAAAAGACATGCTCCGTATGGGAGAATACACTTACCCAGATATCATTAAAATGTTAAAGGTCCTGTTGCCCGCAGGGGTGTATGAAAAGCTAAAGGAAAAAGAATGGGAGGTGGGAGAGAAAAAGATCGATTGGGCAGTTCTAGAAGCTGAAGATAAGGCACGAGTACCAGGTACCGGTCTAGGAGAGAAATGTAAAGAATTACCAGAATTATTGATTCAAGTTTTACCTAGATTATTGACAACTAGAAAAGAAGACTGGGATGCAATCTCAGCCTGTAAACAGAAGCAAGACGAGGATATTAGTGATTTTTATTCTAGGTTTGAAAAATGTTTTAGCATCAACAGTGGCCTCAAGACAAGTAGTGAGTCATACCCTCACCTTTTTTGTTACTAAATTAGTCGAGAATTCAAGTCCACCAGTTAAAAATCGAGTTTTGAAAGTCGAAAGCACCTGGCAAGCTAATACTCCGTCCCAGATGCTCCAGATGCTCCAGTACCACCAGAATAGAATCAGGGAAGAGCAAGAACACGAGAGAAAACGTATGAAAGATACGAAAATGAAAGTACTAGTTGCACAATCTGTTCCTCAAGACAGTCAGAAGAGGGGTCCGAATCAAGCCAGTCATCCTGCAGCTCCCGTTAAAGGGAACTGCAATTATTGTAAACAGCCAGGTCATTTTATAAATGAGTGTACAGTTCTGAAACATAACATAGCTACTGGTAAAACTAAAGAAAGACCACGTCCGCCTAGACAAGAACAAGTTTCACAGACTCCTCAGCCACAGAATGCACAACAGACAGTTACCGCACCGCAGCCTATCGCTGCAACACAGCACGTTACATCGCAGATGTACCAGTATGCACAGTCTGAGTATCCAGAGTACCAGCAGTATTCATGAAACAGCCTAGAGAGGGAGGTAGGCTTGCCTCTCATCGAGATACCTGTAGATCAAGAAGGTCCCTATGTTCACAGTCAAGTATTAGGGAAAGACAGAAAGTTTTTGATTGATACAGGGGCAAGTAGGACCACAATTAGTCACGCCGAAGTTCCAGGGGCTCCGCTCTCAGGCTCAAGAAATGTTTCCCTTGGATTTTCAGGAAAACCTATCGTAAATGAGATTTCAAAGCCAGTTACTCTAGAAGTAGGTCCATTGTCCCGCACTACTGATCTGTTACTTACTAAGTCATGTCCAGAAAACCTATTAGGCATTAAAACACTGAAAGAGTTAGGTGCAGTTATATGCTGTTCCCCAGAGGGCACGATTGTTCCTACGTGACTTCAAGGGTCACTATGTATTATGAGATTTTGATTCAAGATTGTCTAATGTTCCACAGCATCTATGGGCGCAAGGTCCAACTGATGTAGGTTACATGCAAATCACACCCCATCGTGTGACTCTCAAACCAGGTGTAGTGTTACCACGAATCAGACAGTACAGATTGCCACCCGAGGCTGTAGCAGCCTTATCCAAAATTATAGACGAGCTCATCGCTCAAGGAGTAGTTGTAGAAACTGACTCCAACGTATGCAATTCTCCGATCATTCCAGTCATGAAACGTACTGATCCAAATGCACCCCCAGTATATCGATTAGTGATCGACCTACGAGAGCTTAATAAATGTATTATTCCGCAGTACCCAGTTGTCCCAGACATCTCTTCCCTATTGACAGCCATTGATTCCGAAGCCACGTTCTTCACTGTAATCGACCTCAAGAACGCATTTTTTAGTGTTCCAATTCATCCAGACAGCCAGTTTCTTTTCGGATTTTGTTTAAATGGAAGGAGCTATATGTTCACACGAGCTCCTCAAGGTTTCACAGAAAGTCCTAGTATTTACAGTCAAGCACTTAAGAGACAACTAGACAACATTCACATGCCAACTGACACTGCCCTGCTCCAGTATGTCGATGATCTACTGATCACAGCCCGTTCTGAACGTGCTTGCGAGCGAGCATCACTTACAGTCTTGTATTTCCTTGCCGAGATGGGGCACAAGGTGTCCCCTTCGAAGCTCCAGTTCTGTGTCCAGCAAGTGGTCTACTTAGGACACTTACTGTCCAAGAGGGGTAGGCAGTTGACACCAGACCGTATCCAGTTAATAGCGAGTCTTCCTCAGCCCAAGACCCAGAAGGAGGTACGTGCTTTTATCGGCCTTACTTCTTATTGTAGACAATGGATTCCTCAGTATGCATTTCTAGCCAAGCCACTGATACAGTTAACGACACAGGAGGCAGCCGCATCGACTGTTCTCCCTTGGACATCTGAACATACACTTAGTTTCAACGAGTTAAAGAAAGCTTTATGTCAAGCTCCAGTTCTAGCTACACCGAACTACAGTAAGCCTTTTACACTTTTCGTCACTGAACGCGAAGGTACAGCATTATCTGTTCTCACACAAGATCAAGCAGGACAATACAAGCCGTGTGCTTATTTTTCGAGCACATTAGATCCAGTCGCCCAGGCTTTGCCTGTGTGCCTTAAGTCAGTTGCAGCCACAGCCCTAGCTATCAGACAAAGTGATTCCATAGTCTTAGGACATACCTTGACAGTACAAGTTCCACACTCCGTGGAAGTTCTTTTAAATAGAACACAAACACAGCACTTGACAATTGCACGTTTAACGGGTTATGAATTGACACTGTTCCAGCCACACATAGAAATCAGACGCTGCAACATCCTGAATCCTGCTACACTGTTACCATCAGTTACTTCAAATTCTGCCGCACATGACTGTGTGGAAGTAGTTAACATTACGACAAAGCCAAGACAAGATCTGACAGATACTCCGTTACCAGACCCCGACCTGACACTTTATGTGGATGGTTCATGTATGAGAACAAGTACAGGAGAACTAGTCGCCGCGTATGCAGTGACTACTGACACTGAAGTTATTGAAACACACCGTATTGACACTCTGTCCGCTCAAGCAGCAGAGCTAGTTGCTCTGACACAAGCTTGTATACACGCCAAGGAAAAGAAAGTTAATATTTACACAGATTCACGCTACGCATTTGGAGTTGTACACGACTTCGGAGTGCTCTGGCAGGAGAGAGGTTTCATGACTTCTCATGGAACCAAGATTCAGCATGGTCTCCTTATTCAAGCTCTGTTAGATGCCATACACTTACCGACATCTATCGCTATCATGAAGTGCAAAGCACATACGAAAGTCACTGATATTATTTCCCAAGGTAATGATCTAGCAGATTGCACAGCCAAGATTACAGCACAGACTCTAGACATTCCAGTTAACATGACACACACTCCAGATCCGACTACATGTATGACAGTTAAGGACCCTACTCAAGATGTCATAGATATCCAGTTACATGCTACCCCCGATGAAATCAAGAAATGGTCCGAACAAGGAGGGGTCCAGACAGATCAAGGATGGTTAACGAAGGGTAGAGCCACATGGTTTCTCCCCGACTCTATGGTTCAAGTTATCATTAATACCGCACATAGTCCAGCACATTTAGGAGAAAAAGCAATGTTAGACAGTATCCAGAACATTTGGTTCAACAAGCATTTACGAGCTGCAGCTAAGCAGAAAGTCCGTACCTGTATGATATGTTGTCAGTTTAATCCAGGTAAAAGTGTCCCGGTGGAACAAGGGGGATTCCAGCCTCCTGACCACCCTTTTGAAGTCCTCCAGATGGATTATATTCAGATGGAGCGATGTCGAGGTTTCAAGTATGTTCTTGTAGTTGTATGCGCTTTGTCCAGATGGACAGAAGCATATCCAGTCCCAGATTACACAGCCGCGACCACTGCCAAGCAGTTGGTTCGTGAATTCTTCCCTCGTTATGGACTCCCTAGAGTCGTATAATCTGATAACGGCCAGCCATTCTCCTCAGAGTTAATGAAGCACGTTTCCCTTTTGTTAGGGTACCAGTGGAAGTTCCATTGTGTACGCCATCCTGAAGCAGCCGGTCTCGTTGAGAGACATAATCAAACCCTGAAAATCCGCATCGCCAAAGTCTGTCAAGAAAAAGGTGTGGACTGGCTAGTAGCTCTGCCAGTCGCTTTATTTTATATGCGCATGGTCGCACATTCCAGATCAGGTCTGTCCCCGTATGAGGTCATTTTCGGCCGCCCCCCTAATATGTGGGGTACTCCTAGACCCCGAAGTATTACCGATGTTTCAAGTAATATGCTGACAGATTACCTAGCTTCCTTGATGTCTGCCCTCAACTCATGTCGTTCACAGGTTGCCGCCGCATTTCCAGACAATACCGAGGTGGCCCCGCATGAAATCGTTCCAGGATCCATGGTGATGGTCCGCAACTTTGACAGATCAAGTCCGCTGGAGCCTCGATGGAAAGAGCCCCGACAGGTCCTCCTCACCACCCGTACAGCCGTGAAATTGGAAGGACGCCGCGGCTGGGTACACCTTTCGCACGTCAAGAAATTCTACGGATTAAAGCCGGTCTCCAAGAACATTTCCCAGGATTTAAAAACTTGTCAAAACATTGTTCCTAAGGACTGTCCCGCAAAAGACATTGCTACAACCCCTCCCCTGTTAGAGAAAACTCCGCAGCAGGAGTATAAGCAAAAGCTACGGTCTAGTAAAATAAGTCAGCCAGTTTGATTGTCTAAGTCCTCCCCTAGGTGAAACGGTTAGACTGTTTCTGACATGTATAAAATAGACCCCCATAGTGAGAGAGTCAGTCAAAACTCAATCCGATGTATCGTTTTTCTATGTTTTATATTGTTTTCCAGCCTTATGATTTCCTGCACCAGTTATGCATTTTACCTATGTTTCCCAGTTTCACATGTAAATAAGTCTTCTAATGTTACAGTAGAGCACACGTTTAGTGATCTGCCCCCTCATGAACTGTCCTACCGCCTCGCTATGCGTAACAATACTTTTATCCGCATGTTACATTATTCACACCAGACCAGCAATGCCACTAATTGTTGGGTGTGTGGTCGACTCCCCCCTTTCCAGATGTCAAAGGGAGTTCTGCCACTCTTTCCTTATCCTTTTTCACATAATGGTTCGTGTGGAGCATGGTCCACGTTAACGTCATCCTCAACAGATATGTCTTTTCTTAACAGCACATGTTTCCCAGACAAGCAAGGTCTTCCCCACAGAACAGGTTTAGATCTAGAGAATGAAGTGTATAATTTAGGTAACTATTCTTCGAATTTCATGGTCCTGAATGTTCAGTCTGATACTACTCCAGACTTACCTGCTATTTCAGTACTACCAGTCAAAGGCGAATTATGTGTCCGAAATAATGGTTCCGTACATGTAGGACATAGTGATTGTACTACTATTGTCAAGTATAGTGACAGTGGGAAATCTATTTTCAAAGCTTCACGTCATTCATATTTTATTTGTGGTCAAACCGCATATGTTCGTCTGCCCCTCGATTGGGAGGGAACCTGTTACATTGCCTTCCTACTGCCACCTGTTTTCCTAGCCCCACCTGATTATCATAGAAATACACATCTAGTACACATTAGACATAGAAGGGAGTCCCCAATTGTCGATTATACTGAAACTGCTCTAGAACAGTATACGGATTTCAATAGAGGTTTCTTCTTCTTTATAGGACCTGTCCAGAATAGTAAGTTAATCCGTAGATTAACAAGAACCCTTGAAGCTGTAGTAAATGAGACTGCCTCTGCTCTAGGTAACTTAACCGAAGAGCAATCTGCTATGAGATTTGTCGTTTTACAGAATCGTCTCGTCCTTGACGTCATACTGGCCGATAGGGGCGGGGCCTGTAGAGTCATCGGATCTAGTTGCTGCATTTTCATTCCAAATAACGCGCCGTCTGTTTATTCAGCTATAACCAGACTCCATAAAATTGCCCATCTGATACACCAAGATCCAGGCACCTGGACATGGTCCGGTTGGTTCTGGAATATAATTTCCGCCTGGGGATGGAAAATATTGTCCTTTCTAGGTATTGCAGTAGCGATCATATTCAGCTGCTGCCTCTGTATACAATGTGGCCCTGCGATTTGCGGCATTTGTGCTACCTCTTGTATTCCTAGTCCCAAGCCCCGTTCTAAATCCCGTTCTAAGAGAATTCGAGATGAGCAAATGATACTGTATGAAATGATAGACGGTATCATGAATATTGATGTTTCCTGATGGAAACGTAGTGACAAGGAGGGAATGTGGAAAAGTAAATTTTGCCATGTTCTATGTCCCTACGTGTCATCCATCATATGTTATGTGTGCATGATTAAATATGCATATGTATTCCCCATGTCCGATTCAAGACGCAATTATAGTTGTGTCCACCTCTGGTATGTCATTTCCCAGTTCTCGTGAGTAATACGAATATCAGGCCTATGTAAAGCTACGTTGCCACGTTTCTCAGTGTGCACGTTATTCCATTATAAAGTCCCCGTTTCTAGGCCTCAAAAGGGCCTGGACACCAGATTCAGATCCTGTCTCCTGAAGCCTCGCTGAGGAGCGATACAGCCCCCACCTGTATCCTCGACCTTTCACTTACTTCCTGCCTCGCAGTGCCCGGTCCAGCCTGGCTCAGTCTCTGAGTCTGCCAAGAATATGTTATGATTCCAGTTATCAGTTCAGTCCTCCTTCTCTGCATTCCTAAGCTACTGAACTGCATCAATAGTTTCCGTCATTGTCTAGCCTTCACGTCTCCACGTTAGAGAAATACTGCATTTAATGGTCATTTAATATTCTTCATCACGCACTACATGTAGAATAATGCATGGTCCAGTCTCAGAATCAAGTTAGCCTTTCTCCTCCTAACTTCTAGTTCCTATCAACATGTTCCCTAAACATCAGATACTAGATAGGGTTTAGGTACATGTCGCCCTGACTCTCCAGACTTCAGTCTCTGCTCCTAGCACAGAGTTCATAGCCCCCAGCTTCTCCTAGTGATACGTCATTGCCAGTTTGCGCGCACCATCAGGTTAGAGGTCCCGGCTCCTTAGGTAGCCCCCTCCATGGTTTCCGCCCCATTCATGACATATCCTGTTACGTCTGCACCACATGTCTATGTATACGCCCAGTTACACCTACTTTTACCCTTATCTTTCGCGACTGCTACGCGTCACGCCTTCTGCTCCACCCACTGCTACGCCTACTGCAATGTAATGCTATGTGTTTGCGTTATGTATATATGCTCATGTATTGTTATTAAAAGTCAGCGCGCTCATCCCAGATCCAGCCCCAGCAGCTGCTGGGCCCTGTCATCCTATTCCTATGCAGGTTGTCCTGTTCCTGTCCTTATGCTGTATTAAACCTGCAAAACTCCTACTACCTCGAATCTTGACTCTTATTTATTGAGCTATCTGTTATGATATATGTCTAGTCAAAAATAGGGTATTATTTATTTATTACTAGATCCTTGCAGAGTAAGAAAGAATACTGGTTTGCAAGGTCATTCTCTGGCTTGTCTTTCTAGGAAAGTATGTCAAAGTGTTTTTCATCATTTCAGAATGTTAGCAGTACATCATTCTCAAATGTGGAAGTTAGTCAGAAGATTGTAAGACACAAAAAGTCCAGCACTAATGTTAAATGAGTTGAACAGTGCTCTTTTGCGTGGGTCAGATATGAAGAAGCTTTGTGATGAAATTGAGTTTTGTTACTTTAATCTTGAACAAGAGAGTGCAGAAACTGACACATTAATAGAAGAAAATGTTGAAGAGAATCTGCAACATAGTACTACAAAAGAATGTGAAGAACAAATTACAAAGTTTAAGGTGATTTCTGGTGAAAGGCCAAATTATTCTTGTATGTGTTTCTCGCAAACTCACTATAAAAATCAGACTAGGACTGTTGATCTGTATTTAAAAAGAGAAAAAGAAAATAATGATAAGTGGAAGGAATTTGCAACTTATTTGTTGGTAGAGAATTGTTTTGATTTGAGTTCTGATCAGCTTTTTTGTAAATATTGTTATAACTGATACACCTGAAACACCTTATGACACAGTAGTAAAACCTTTAATCACTTAGTATAAAATACAAGGTGCCATTTTTGAAACCATTGACACACCAATACAAGTTTCTAAAAAGACACTCAGTGATTCCTAGGGCTAAACACTCATCTATAAATTAACTCATACAACATGTTACAAATCAATAGAACACTATCAAATGCACCTATGCACCAATATCAACATTGACACACCAGCACGCATCCTACTCACTAATACAGTCACCCTACTCACTTATTTTGATCACACTTACATTTACTCAGCTACAACCTTATACAAACACTATTTCATTTATTTATACAGATAGTAACTCGTACTTAGTGTCTTATACATTCATCCATACAGTCAATTGCACAATCACTGACTCTTATGTATAGTTTTTTATATACAACAATTGTCACATGCACTGCCTTTTATTTTTTTGTACTTAGTTGCGCATGTATCACTAAGAGATGTATTTGCTCATCAACACAGTCATAAACATACTCACTCAACCAAACAACTGTTTCCACATGCACTCTTAACCTCATGTACCTAGTGAATCAACTATACATACATATTTGCACAGTCACACCCCCATACAATCGCACACCAATTCACTGTCCCATACAAATACTTACCTAACTAATCAATATATAATACATACTTTCATATAGCTAGTAACCAACACTATAAGTTAGTCATTTAAACAGTCAGTCACACAGCTACTAAATCCTCCATCTAGATATTTATATATCCACTCATTCTTCAATGCAGATTGCTATATATATAATACATATTTAAATATCGAACCAAACAACATTCGATGGATGATGTCATCAGTGATGTCAAATTGAGGTGTCATCAGTGATGTAATTAGTGATGTCACTGACAATGTCATGAATGATGTATTATGTGACATCATCAGCAGTGGATTGCGGGCACATGAGTTATAGTTAGTAGAACTAACTATAACTGAGGAATTTCAATGGATTTGTTAAGAGTGAAATGTCCAGCTAACTATAACACCCCTGAAATCTATGTTTTTCAGTGAATTACCTACTGGCGGTCGCCAGTAGGTAGTTATAGTTAGGATTGGCTACCATAGGAAATCCGCAACATTCTATTGGGAATAACTTTGGCGCCGATTGAGGGATCTGCCTGTAATTCTCCTTAAAATGGTCTCGCTGCGCTCCGCTCCTTCCCTGAAAGTTTCGGGGGGATTCGTGAAGTGGGGGCTGAGACAAAAGGGGGGTCCCAAAACGTGTTTTCCCCATGTTAATTTCCATAGGACGGTCTGACAAGTCTACAGCTCGAACCGCTGAACGGAATTACGCCAAACTTGGCAAAATTGTAGGGACTGGCAGTTGTGCCTTTGCTATATTTGGTGAAAATTTCTCCAGTGTTTTTTTTTTAAAATTAACTTCAAAAACACATATATATCTATAGTCGCGCTCCGAGCGCTCACCGGTACGCGTATCAGGGAGCGCACCCGGCGCGCTACGGGAGTGCGCGAGCGGAAAGCTGGTTGGCTGTCGGGTGTCTGTCAACATTCCAAACAGTCCGGAGAGTCCGCCATCTTGTGTCTCGGTAGAATCGAGACACAAGAGGTGAAAAAGAAAAGAGGGAAATAATTAAAGGGGGGCAGAGTAGACACCCCTGACCCCCTAGGTTTTCTGAGGGGGGCCTAGAAGGACCCTGAAGGGCAAAAATACTTTTTTTTTTTAAAAAATTCACGGGGTAAGCGCTGGCTGTGGTCACCGGTGCGCGCTCCGATACACGCACACTGAGCGCACCACGGGGAAAAACAGTGTAAAAAAATAGAGTAAAAAAATAATGCAGAGTGTTTAGAGGTAAGTTAGCTCTGAAAAGAGCTGTTGTGTTAAGTGTGTTTTTTGTACCTACAAGTAGGTACCAATGCAGAGTCTTATATTCAAGAGGAAAACTCTATTCCCCTCATTTGTAAAATGCACACCATCTCTCCTATAGATGTCTTGCATGTTGTAACGCAAGTTGTTGTGGTAAATGGAACCCATACCATAGTCTCCCATGTAAGCAGAAACAGATTTATTTACATGTGTCCTTGCTTTCTCAATCTGTGGAAAAAATTGGTTGGACCAGTTCCATTTTCGCCTATGGCATATATTAGAAAATACCAAGGCAGTTTTTGGAAAAAGTGACTTCAATTGCCCAAAGATGTCCTTTAAAAGCATTTCCAGACCTACCCCAGTCAAAGTGCCCAAGTCATTTCCACCACAGTGCATAAATATAAGGTTAGGGTGTGGTACATGTATAAAGGGTTTTACTAATGGTATCAATTGGTGACTTCTCAATCCTCTTTGTCCAATCCATACAATGTGCACATTTGGTAAATCAAGGTTGTAAATACCTCTGTTAGTTGCGTATTTCTGAGCCCAGTGGACATAGCTATGCCCCACAAACCAGACTTTTGTCATTTTGAAGGTAGGTGTGTGAAGGTAGGTGTGCTTCTAGTCAGATGAGTTGTGGAAATGAAATGGCAGTTTGATTATGAAAAAAAAGGTGTTTGAGAATCAGTGCAGATGAATAAGTAGAAATGATTGGAGCTTTGTTAAAAATCTCCACTGAAAATTAGGGTGTATGCTTTTTTTTTTTAAAAGAAGTAATTTCAATGGTTGGGAAAAAGTCATTTAAAGAAACATTGCATTTCATTAGCTAGTAGATTGAGAGGTCAAGCAGGCTTGATGGAATTTTTTACAACATAGTAAAATGAACTTGTGAACTCTGTCTTGGTTTTAGAGGGAGTTACCATGGTTACTTGGTGAATGAGCACTGGGGGGATGGGTGAATGTTATGTGAGTTTCAAAGTCTTGAAATCTTCAACAAATTAAAATGTGCAGTTTGCTTTTTAATTTGTGGGGGAATAATTTTTATTGGCTATGTGCAAGAATATGGCTCTGAAATCAGAAAGAATCTGTGCCATTATTGAAAGGCTCCCAGTGAAGGAAGCATTGTTCAGACATTCTGCTTAAGAATATCTGTTGACTGTGACTGACACTGTTTGACATCTTCCAAACCATTTTTAAAGGTGAGTAATGATTCTTTTAAAAAAGATAGAGAGTTTAAAGATTTTTTACAAGTATAATAGTGTGTGTCTCTGTGAATTAAGGAATTATATTTTACCTTTTTCCATAATGTTAGCTGTGTGTTTCTAAGGTAGTCTTCTTTATAAATTGTTTTTTATGCTTGGATTCAATGCTGGTTTAGAAATTGTGTAATGGTTTCATTGGAGTTGTAAATATGCTCATTTTTTGAAGCACATTGTGCAACCTGTAACATGGGTAGAAGGAGTGAATGTCTGGAGAGAGATAGGAATAGCAGATAGAAAACCATATGAAATGGTGGGGAGATGCATAAACACACAGCTATGTCAAAGATTGTGCACGCAGCTTGTAAATATGCAGGCAGACAAAGCAATCTTTGACATAGCTGTGTGTTTATAAGGTAGACTCTCACAGTGATAAGATCTCTCACAGCATTTCATATTCTTGTCTGGGTGTATATTTACAAGCTGTGTGCACAATCTTTGACATAGCTGTGTGTTTATAAGGTAGACTCTCACAATGTTAACATCTCGCACATTACATAAGGTAAGGTCATGGAATTGCCCCATGTGATAGGATGTATTGCTGGAAATTATTTTTTTTCTACAATTTTTTACACAGTTTTTCCCTGTGGAGCGCTTGAGGTCCTCATTTATGAGGCCATGCGTCACTTTTACGCCGCCGGTGGGTCACTTTTTGTTATGCAGCAGTGGTGTAAAAATTGCACCTTGTTGAGTTATATTTACAAAGTGACGCATCTAGGTAGATATGTCACTTTGTAAAGCCCTGTACCACATTATACGTGCGTCAGGTGTAATGTATGCAAAGGGGGCGTATTGACGCAAAGAAGGGTTGTACAAATGACGCAGTGAAATCTATGAGATTTCACTGCATCACTTTTAGGACGCTGTTGTGTCAAAATGTTGTACCTGCCTCACAGCAGGTGTAAGACTGACGCAGGCTCTTTCACTTAGGGCTTGCCCCATGTGAAAGGATGCATTTTTTGAAATTATTTTTTTAAATGGCATAAATTGAGATAGAATATACAAAAAAAAGAGAGGCATATTTACAAGCTGCGTGCGCAATCTTTGACATAGCTGTGTGTTTATAAGGTAGACTTTTTTATAAATTATTTTTTATGCTTGGATTCAATGCTGGTTTAGAAATTGTGTAATGGTTTCATTGGAGTTGTAAATATGCTTATTTTTTTGAAGCACATTGTGCAACCTGTAACATGGGTAGAAGGAGTGAATGTCTGGAGAGAGATAGGAATAGCAGATAGAAAACCATATGAAATGGTGGGGAGATGCATAAACACACAGCTATGTCAAAGATTGTGCACGCAGCTTGTAAATATGCAGGCAGACAAAGCAATCTTTGACATAGCTGTGTGTTTATAAGGTAGACTCTCACAGTGATAAGATCTCTCACGGCATTTCATATTCTCTTCTGGGTGTATATTTACAAGCTGTGTGCACAATCTTTGACATAGCTGTGTGTTTATGAGGTAGACTCTCACAATGTTAACATCGCTCACATTACATAAGGTAAGGTCATGGGATTGCCCCATGTGAAAGGATGGATTGCTGGAAATTATTTTTTTTCTACAATTTTTTACACTGTTTTTCCCTGTGGTGCGCTTGAGGGCCTCATTTATGAGGCCATGCGTCACTTTTACGCCGCTGGTGCGTCACTTTTTGTGACGCAGCAGTGGTGTAAAAATTGCACCTTGTTGAGTTATATTTACAAAGTGACTCATCTAGGTAGATGCGTCACTTTGTAAAGCTCTGTGCCTCATTATACCTGTGTCAGATGTAATGTATGCAAAGGGGGCGTATTGACGCAAAGAAGGGTTGTACAAATGACGCAGTGAAATCTATGAGATTTCACTGCGTCACTTTTAGGACGTTGTTGTGTCAAAATTTTGTACCTGCCTCACAGCAGGTGTAAGACTGACGCAGGCTCTTTCACTTAGGGCTTGCCCCATGTGAAAGGATACATTTTTGGAAATTATTTTTTAAAATGGCATAAATTGAGATAGAATATTCAAAAAAAGAGAGACATATTTACAAGCTGCGTGTGCAATCTTTGACATAGTTGTGTGTTTATAAGGTAGTCTTCTTTATAAATTGTTTTTTTATGCTTGGATTCAATGCTGGTTTAGAAATTGTGTAATGGTTTCATTGGACTTGTAAATATGCTCATTTTTTTTAAGCACATTGTGCAACACGTAAAATCGGTAGAAGGAGTGAATGTCTGGAGAGGGATAAGAAGAGCAGATAGAAAACCATATGAAATAGTGGGGAGATGCATAAACACACAGCTATGTCAAAGATTGTGCACGCAGCTTGTAAATATGCAGGCAGACAAAGCAATCTTTGACATAGGTGTGTGTTTATAAGGTAGACTCTCACAGTGATAAGATCTCTCATGGCATTTCATATTCTTGTCTGGGTGTATATTTTCAAGCTGTGTGCACAATCTTTGACATAGCTGTGTGTTTATAAGGTAGACTCTCACAATGTTAACATCTCTCACATTACATAAGGTAATGTCATGGGATTGCCCCATGTGAAAGGATGCATTGCTGGAAATTATTTTTTTACTACAATTTTTTACACTGTTTTTCCCTTTGGTGTAAATATTGCACCTTGTTGAGTTATATTTACAAAGTGACGCATCTAGGTAGATGCGTCACTTTGTAAAGCCCTGTGCCACATTATATGTGCGTCAGGTGTAATGTATGCAAAGGGGGTGTATTGACGCAAAGAAGGGTTGTACAAATGACGCAGTGAAATCTATGAGATTTCACTGTGTCGCTTTTAGGACGCTGTTGTGTCAAAATGTTGCGCCTGCATCACAGCAGGTGTAAGACTGACACAGGCCCTTTCACTTAGGGCTTGCCCCATGTGAAAGGATGCATTTTTGGAAATAATTTTTTTAAATCGCATAAATTGAGATAGAATATACAAAAAAAGAGAAACATATTTACAATATGTGTGCGCAATCTTTGACATAGTTGTGTGTTTATGCATCTCCCCACCAGTGCTGTGAGAGATGTTAACATAGTGAGAGTCTACTTTATAAATATTTATAATGAGTTTTTAAGAAGCATATTGTGCTTTTGTATGATGTATATTATGGAAATGAATTTTGTTAATGAGTTAGATTTCTGCTTTGATTTGTAGTGGTCATTTAAATGGGTTGTGCTCTGTGTTAAAAACGATTTAGTATGGAAAATGTTTTCTGGTAAAAAGTCTGGTATATATATATGATTATATATAGGTGGCCAGTTTTTGGCCAGTAGAGACAGTGAAATATTATGAGCAGAGACACATATACTGCTTGCAGAGGCAGAGATGGTAAATTACATGTAATATGCTGCTTATGTGTTTAAGTTGACATTGTGACTCAAGCCTTATTTGAAATGGAACTGGCTGAAAAATATGCTTACTTGATGTCTTAAAAAATATGGAAGTACACGTTTTTTAAAGACATGGTATATTACATGGGACATTCTGGTCATCTGCCTAACATCACACTGATGGGTGAATGAAGCTTCAGTCATAGTGTTATTTTAGGCACATGAGAAGGATGTTATATGTAATGAGAAATTAATGGTATGTGTTGCTTATATATAGGTGGCCTGTTTTTGGCCAGTAGAGACAGTGAAATATTATGAGCAGAGACACATATACTGCTTGCAGAGACAGAGATGGTAGATTACATGTAACATCCTGGTCATCTGCCTAAGATCACACTGTGACTGTAGCTTGATTCACCCATCACTATGATCTTAAGCAGAGTCACACATACTGTTGGCAGAGACAGACATGGTACGATATCTAACATTCTGATTATGTGCCTAAGATCACACTGTGACTGAAGCTTGATTCACCCATTATTGTGATGTTAGGCAGAGTCACACATACTGTGGGCAGAGACAGACATGCTACATTATAACTAAAATCCTATTAATCTGTCTAAAATCACACTGTGAGTGAAAGCTTGATATAATGAGGAACTAGAGTGCTAACATTCAGAAGATATGGCAAATGTGTGACCATCTGAATGCCTTCTTGATGGAACTAAAGTAAACAAGCATTGAAAATACAATAGATTTGGTGTGATCCTCGGCACATGTGCACGATGTTAGATGTAATTTACCATCTCGCAAGCAGTATGTGTGTCTCTGCAGTAATTATTTCTCTGTATCTACAGGCCAAAAACAGACCATCTATATATAAACAAGATATAACATTAATTAGTAAATCTTTTTTGACACAAAGCAAAGCACTTGTAATGTAAATGAGCCTTTTGTTGTATACTAGTGTTTATATTGTTTATTTATTGTAATTGCTATGTAATATGTTTGTAGTGGTCTATAATATGTTATTTTTCGTTTTCCACAGATTATAATCATCTATACAAACAAAGAGATGCCTTCTAAAGCAAGAAGAGCAAAAAATTATAAGAGAAAATTAAGGTCTAAGGAAAAAGAAAATCAAGAACCAACCAAATTAAAATCTTCAGAAAAAAAGAAAAATGCTCCTGGTATGCAAAGTACAAATTTTCTCAGGAAGTTATTGAAATGTGAAGCAAAAAAAAGTTCTTTACCTAAGAAAAATGAAACACCTGTAAATTCAAAAAGACAGAATATCCTTCTAAAAATGTTAGACGTGCACAAGGAGACAATATTTTGAAAAGCAATAGAAGAAGCAAACAATTTTCTGACATTCGTAGACGAATGTTTCACAACAGGATTATTTCCAATTTATTAAAAAATATAAAAAGGTCTAAAAAAAAAGACAGCTTTTTACAAGAAAAAAAAACATAGTTAAGATCGTGGATGAAGCATTTAAAGTGAAAAATAAATTGTTGTGTTTAGTAATGAATAGAATTCGTACACTTGATACGATAATCAATGTGTTTAAATCAAAATGTAAGTGGAGGAGAGTAATTAATCAAACTAATTGTTGTGATGTTTTTTCTGGAGAATGGAAGCATAGTTCAAGTTCTGAGCCATTTTTTAATGAAGAAAGTTATTTTCAGGATAATGATTTGGTGCATGCAGTTGACACCAGTGGTCGACCATATGAGGTGAAGGACGGTTGTCCGGTTGAAAAAGAAGAGATTGTGCCTAGAAATACAGAAGAGGTGTTAGCTGATGAAGTTTTAGGGAGATGTCCTAAGGCTCCAGTGTATACATGGAATTGTAGTAGTATTTGTAGTGTCCGACAGGAATCAATTGATTTGTTTCGCACTTTCTTACGGACATATACTAAGAAAACTGTGAAACAATAAATGAAAATTTTACAAGAGTTAGATCCTTGTAGAGTGAGAGAAAAAAACTGTTTTGCAAGGGCATTCACTGGCTTGTCTTTCAAGAAAAGTATCCCAGAGTGTTTTTCACCATATTAGGATGTTAGCAGTGCATCATAATAAAGTGAGGAAATTAGTGAGAAGGCTGTACTATGCAAAAAGTCCAGCACTTAAACTTAAACAGTTAAACAGTGCTCTTTTGCATGGAACTGAATTAGATGTCAAAAACATTTGTGATGAAATTGAGTTTTGTTACTTTGGTGAAAAAGAGGTTAGTGCAGAAGTTGATACAGTAATGGAAGGTAATGTAGAAGAGAATGTAGAGATTTTGAGTACAGAAAATGTTGAAAATGAAATTATAAAGTTTAAGGTCAATTCAAGTGAAATGCCTAGTTTTTCTTCTGTTTGTTGTTGACGGACTCATTATAAGCATCAGACTAGATTAGTTGATTTATATGTAAAAAACAAAAAGATAAATAATAATGAGTGGAAGGATTTTGCAACTTATTTGTTGGTTGAAAATTGTTTTGATTTGGGCTCTGATCAACGTATTTGTACATATTGCTATAATAAATTAAATGAAAACAGAATGCCTGCTAGAGCTGTTCATAATAATCTGGAGTTGGTAGACATTCCTTCTGAATTGATGGATTTAAATACCTATGAGTCTATTCTGATTCAATGTTTGCATCCTTTACAGGCTATTGTTCGCATGGAGCCTAATACAGGGAAATTGCCTCCTTCAGATTTACAGAGAGCATTAAAGGGAAGAGTTGTTTATTTGCCTCTAGATTTTAAGAAAAATATTGATACCATTGGTGTTGAAAAAGTAGAAGAGGAACCTCTGGTTATTCTAGTTAATGGTGTTCCGACAAAAGTAAGAAAATCTGGCAAGAATTAGTGGATGTTAGGAAAGTCAAGAAGGAAACGTTGTATCTGGTAAAAAATAATCAGTAGTATAAAAATGTGTATGTGGGAGATGAGGAAACAACTGTACAAGACGACACTGATGTCTCTGCTGGACAAATAGAAAAAGTTGATGTCTCTAGAAGTGAAGAAATTTACGAACATTATAGTGTTCATCCATTGCATTCCAAAGAAGTAATGGGGAATGCTATTGACTTGTTTCAGATGAAAAAAGCCGAAGGAAGTCCCATTAGTGTATGGGAAGAAAGTTTAGAAGCTCGTTGTTTTCCACAGTTATTTCCAACAGGTGAAGGTGGACAATATGACGACCGACCTGCTCAAATTCCTGCATCTGAATACCGGACTTCAAGATTATATGCAGAAGATCCAAGGTTTCGTCAATGCATTCCATATTTGTTCCATCTACTGTTTGAGAGTGACTTGTCTGGACTTTCCTATGCAGTAAACCATATACTGAAAAGTGGAGCACATCTACACAATGTTTCGGCAAGGGATTTTATGGATAAAGTGAAACTGAAAGACAGTGTTTTGAAATCTCAGCTAATTAATCTCATGGCATGTCAGCGTGGTACTAACGAGTATTGGTACCATCGTCATGGGGAATTGAAATGTATGCTAAGAAACTTAGGAACTCCTACATGGTTCCTCACTCTAAGCTGTGCTGAGTATGCTTGGGATGACTTACTTGAATTTCTACAAGAGGCAAATAAAAACATTGAAAATATTGAATTCAAGACACCTGGAGAACTGTGCTCTTTGGATCCAGTTAATGTATGCAGGTATTTCAATCATAGGTTTGAAGCTATTATTACGACCAAAAAAAATCCTCCGCTTGGAGAGGTGTTGGATTTCTTTTGGAGAAAGGAGTATCAAGCAAGAGGTGCTCCTCATATACATATGCTGCTATGGATTAAAGATGCACCTAAATTTGGAACAGATTCAGATGAGAAAGTGATGAGTTTCATTGAGCAGTACTCTACATGTGCTGTTCCGAAAAGTACAGATGAAAACAATTTAAGACAGCAAGTTTTACGCTTTCAAAGCCATCGTTGTGGGAAAAACTGTCGTCGAAAATCCAAATCCAAAGACAAGTTCTACACGAAATGTCGTTTTGCATTTCCACGTCCAGTAACATCGAAAGGAAGAGTCAACAATTTTATGTCTTCTCTGCGACATACTGTGACAAGAAAATCACCCAAAACTACATACAACCTAAGAAGAAATGAGCAATCCAAATTCATAAATGACTACAACCCAGTCATTTTATCCATGTGGAATGCTAACATGGATATTCAATATGTGGCTGACAACTCTATTGCTGTGGCTCGATATGTGACGTCTTACATAACAAAATCAGAAAAGACGGAACTGAAGGAAATGTGGGAAGAAATTTCACATGGAAAGAGTCTAAGCACGAAATTATACAGTTACAGTCTAAAGATGTTGTTGCATTGAGAAATTGGAGCGTATGAATGTTCTGATCGGTTGTCATCAGCAAGTCTATATGCCAAATCTAGAACCATTATTTGGGTGAGTCTAGGTCTTGCTGCAACACGAAACCGAGTTTTAAAATCTGTACAAGAAATTGAGTATTTGGCGGAGAAAGAACCAGACAGTACAGATATTTTGAAGACAAACATGTTGGATACATACTATCCAAATAGAAGTACTCACCTTGAGAACGCTTGTCTGTATGAAGTTCTGCAAACCTACATTTTTAAAAGGAACGCCACAGAAGACATCAATAAAGGTGTATATGCTGTAATTGGATGTGAAGGCTGTTTAGTAAAACAAAGAAAAGGCCATTTGATTAATCATCGAAAATTGAGTTGTGATTCTCCAGACAAAAGAGAATTTTATTACTTAGCACTTTTACAACTCTTTAAACCTTGGCGTAGAGAGGAGGAACTACTTGGAGATTTTCTTACTTATGAAGATTCGTTCAATGCAACCAAAGATACCATGGAATGTCCGTTTTTTTCAAGTTATCTTCAAATGTTGAACGAGGAAATACAGCAAGAAGCTACAATTGCAGCAGAGATTGCTAGAGACAGTTCTCAAGACAGTCAGAGTTCTGCTTCATTGAGTCAGGATCCACTAGGAGGACCAATTATACAAAATGAAGCTGCCACTGCCATGGATGAAGTTGAAGGAGCCATGGAACAAGCTCAGGAGGATGGAGTTGATTTAGAAGATTTGGTAAAAGAACTAAACGTTCAGCAGAGACAAATATATGACCAAGTCACACAACAAATTGAGCATGGTTTATCACATGAGAAAAAAGAGTGCTCATGTACAGCCTATCCGACTATATGTCAGTGTAGAAGCAGGAACTGGGAAAAGTTTCCTGATTAAAGTGATTGCAACATATTTGCAGAAAACATCGGAATCATCGCTCTCTTGTGTTGTTATCGCTCCAACTGGGTTGGCAGCACACAACATTAAAGGAATTACTTTACATCGCTTATTGATGCTGCCAGTAGAGCATGATAACAAATTACAATACCACAAGCTATCTGGAGAAGCTTGTTGTGAAGTTTCAAGAGTCCTAAAGAAAATGAAACTTCTTATTATTGATGAAGTAAGCATGGTATCAAATGTAATGCTTGCTTTTGTGCATTTAAGAATGCAAGAAACTCTTAAAACAGACTATAATGTGTTATTCGGAGGCAAACACATCATTGTTTTTTTGAGATTTACTGCAACTAACTCCAGTGAAAGGACAGCCAGTGTTTAAAATGCTTACGCATGAAGATACCAGAAGTGCTTAGGAAGCATTGGAAATGTTAACATATGGCTACATTTCAAATATACAGAACTGCTTCAAAATATGCGACAGGCAAAGGATGAAGATTATAAAAATATTCTACAAGAAGTAAGAATTGGAAAACTAACTGAGCATGGCAAAGAAGCTTTACATGCACAATTAATTTCAAATTTGTTTCCAGAGAATATTTTTAAGAAAATTCCTGAAAACAAATCTGTCATATGCTTGATGCCAACTCTGCAAGAATGTTCAATCTTCAACACCAAAATGTTAAAGTTGGAAAATCAAGAGATTGTGAAACTGGAAGCTATTGATAAAATAGAACATGAAGGAGCCACTATTATTTTGTGAGAAAAGAGGAAAACAAAATTGGATTCTTTAGAGAAGATAATATCCAAAACTGCTGGTATGGAAAAGACTCTGTATGCATCTTTAAATTGTCGTATAATTTTACGACATAATTTTCATGTTGAAAGAGGTTTAGTAAATGGAGCAATGGGTCATGTTGTGGATTTTGTGAATTACCGAAATAGAGATGGAATTGAAATTATAAAAATTAAATTTGATTATATTGAAGAAGTACAACAAATCAGTCGTTGTTCTGCTCGCTTTTTGCTAGTGAAAGATTTATATGTCTGCAGAAAACAGTTTCCTGTTTCTCTAGCATATGCAGTAACTATTCATAAATCTCAAGGTTTAAGTGTTGATACTGCTTTGGTGAATATTGGAAATTCTGTGTTCAAAGAGGGCATGGCATCTGTTGCTTTATCTTGAGTCAGAACTTTATCTGGATTGTACTTGATTGATTTTGATGAGACAAAGATTAATGCAGATCTAAATTGTGTAAAAGAATATAATAGGTTAAGAAGAGAGTATGCTCCAAATTTACCTCAATATCCCCTGTTTGAAAAGCGTGTGGTAGGCCGAAAAAGAAGAAATGAGAAAAATTGTAGTGAAGTTGTAGCAAAAAGAAAAAAAGTAGATGAACCAGTAATTGTAAGCAGAAAGGAAATGGATTCAGTTAAAGATGTTGTTGGATTTCAGTTTGAAAATAGTTCTGGTGTCAACTGCTATTGCTGAAAATCGTGATCAAACACTTAGTTGTTTATTAAATTCTGTGTTTGGGAAATGTAGCAGTGATAGAACAAAAATACAAAGTGTTTCTGAAATTCGAAAGGTTTTAGACATATGTTCTGGTCTAAATCAATTTTCACAGAATATTCAGCAAGATGTCAGGAATTTCTAATGTATATACTTGTTGTTTTACAAGATGAAGGAGTAGATGTAGAAAATCTTTTTGGCCTTTCTTATTAAATGGCAACATGACTGTGACAATTGCTCCTTTTCAAGTAGTACTACAGTACACACTGAAAGATTTATATATTTGACTTTACCAGACTGCAAATCAGTGTCTTTTAATAATCTAGTTAGAGCAGCAAATCAAAACATGGTCTGTAGTCAATGTAAATCTGAAATGCTATCAAGTTTATTTTTAATAAGATGTGGACAGTATGTTATTTTAATGTTCCAACGATGTAGACCTGATGGGACTAAATTGACAACATTAATTAAAAATGTTGTGGCTTCTCAATTATCAATTTCAGGAAGAACCTTTACAACTGCAGCAATTATTTACCATGATGGTCCTTCAACAACACCAGGACATTACACATGTTATTTAAAATGTGAAAAAGGTTGGCAGCCCTGAAATGCTACTCAATTGACTTTCAAACACAACGTTTGCCTTCTGACTTACTAAATTCTTTCCTGGTGTTCTTACAACCGAAATTTTAGGGAAGGTAATTGGCCTATGAAGATTGCAGCAGTTAATGTAACTTAGTTTGCTCTTCAAAATTACTTTCTGAATGAGAGTGATGAAGGTAATAAAAACATGTAGTTCTCATAGAGATAGTATATGTTTATTATATAAAGTGTGCTGTGAGTATTGTAGGAATTATTTATTAAATGTAAGCTAGAGATGGAAGTAAAACTCTTGTTTCATAACGTGAAAGATGTTGGAGCTTTTCTTTCAGAAAGTCGGGTAAATGAGACCTTATGAAAACAGTGGACTAATTTCCATAAAAAAGGACTTTCCATATACTATTTGGCCTCGTGGAAAAGTGGATGGATCAAAAGTGAGTTTAGATATGGTTTTTAAAAAATTACAATATTTAAGTAATTATTCAATGTTTTTTTTAAACACAATCATTTTGATTGTTTTTTTTTGCCCGCTGTTATATGATGAGTACTTTTGAAGTCACTGTTTTAAGTGAAATTCAATATATTCTGAGAGCAGCAAAAATAAACCATTTAACATGTTGTGAAATTATTTTGTATTTTCTATTATTAAATATATATTATTTTTCCATTCTCTTATGCTCACTTACCTATTTCCACCCTCTATTACTCTTTTTAACTCAACCTCACTGGCCTTTTTTGATTCTCCCTGACCTCCCTTCCCTTATTCCATTTTCCACACTTATTCTCATTAACCACTCCTTCTCATTACCTCTCTCCCATCCACCAATTTCCAGCTGTCAGTCACTCTACTTCACTCCCCTTCCCTTTGTTTCTTTTCTTTATTCCCTCAATAATGCTCCTTCTCTCATTCACCTTATTACACTTCACTCACTTCTTTTCTCACTTCCTATATCCTCTCACATCCTCACTCCCTTTCCCTCACAGCCTGTCTCTTAGCTTCAGTCTCTGGATTCTCTCAATCTATTACTCGTCTTCTGTCATGCTTACTCCCTAAAAATGACCCACACTCCCTTCCTTACCTTGCTTTGCTCTCTTACTCAGTTCCTTTGTGTCACTCTTTCCTTTACTAGCTCTATATTCTCACACCTTCACTTCGTTTGTCTCAAGCTTACTTGCTTTTATCCTCTCTTTATTTTTCCTTTTTCATCAACCTCCCTGCCCTTCACTCACCCGGACTTACCCTTGTTAACCTCCTACTTTGTCTCTTGTATTGTAAAATATATATTATAAATATTGTAACTTATTTTGTTTTGTCTTTCACAGATAAATTTAAATGAAAATATAAAATTAAGTTGATATTACTTATAAGGTAAGTTTGATGTAGAATATTTATTTTCTCTATACTATTTTCCATAACCTCACTACTCTTCTTTGATATTCCCACACCTCTGTTTCCTTATAGCGCTTGCCTCACTTATTCTAAATCCCTACATTTACTCTTTTTTTTCACACTCTTCCCTTACTCTCACTTTTTTTAGGTGTACTCTTTTACTTTCTTTCCTCTGTCTTCTCTTACTTCTTTGTTTTATTTTTTCCCTTTCTTTACTGTCCTTACTTCACTTCACTAATTCCTTCTCTTACTCCCTCTGTCCTCTTACTTCTACACTCCCCTTACCTCATTCTCTCTCTGTTACTCTCATTCTATCCGTCTCTTTAGTCTCTCACTCGTCTTCTGTTGAGATCACTCCCTATAACTTAGTTATAGTCACACATTCACCTTTTTTTGAAACCTTCTCTTTTACTTACCTTCCTCTCTCTTCCCATCCTTTGCTCTTTCATTCTTTTCCTTTTTCTTACTCTTCTTACTCCACTTCAATAACTTCTTTTCTCAAATCCTCTGTCTTCTAATTTATTCACTCCACTTTTCTCAGTCTTTTTCTATTACCCTCAAATAATTTCCAGCAATATATCCTTTCACATGGGGCAAGTCCCATGTGAAAGTACCTGCATCAGTCTTACGCCTGCTGTGAGGCAGATGCAAGAGTTTCACGCAAGGGTGTCCTAAAAGTGACGCAGTGAAATATTATAGATTTCACTGTGTTACTTCTAAGACTTTTCCTTGCGTCAATATGCCCCCTTTGCATACATTACATCTAACGCAGGTATAAGGTGGTGCAGGGCTTTACAAAGTGACGTATCTACCTAGATGTGTCCCTTTGTAAATATAACTCAACAAGGTGCAATTTTTACACCACTGGTACGTCACAAAAGGTGACGCACCGGCGGTGTAAAAGTGACACATGGCCTCATAAATGAAGCCCTGAAGTGCAACACAGAGAAAAACTGTGTAAAGAATTATAGTAAAAAAAAAAATTCAAGAAATGCATCTTTTCACATGGGGCCAGCCCCATGTGAAAGGGCCTGCGTCAGTCTTAGGCCTGCTGTGAGGCAGGTGAAAGATTTTAACACAACGGCGTCCTGAAAGTGACGCAGTGAAATCTCTTAGATGTTACTGCGTCACTTGTACGACCCATCTTTGTGTCAATATGCCCCCTTTGCATATATTATACCTGGTGCAGGTATAATGTGGCGCAAGGGTTTACAAAGTGACACATCTACCTAAATGCATCACTTTGTAAATATGACTCAACAAGGTGCAATTTTTACACCACTGGTGCGTCACAAAAAATGACGCACCGGCGGCGTAAAAGTGACACATGTCCTCATAAATGAGGTAGTGAAGCGCACCAAAGAGAAAAAACGGCCTTTTATTTTATTTTATTTCTATTGTTTTACTTCATTGTTTTATATATTTCGATCTTTTTATTCTCCTGACTCCAGTTCAATTACTACTTCTCTTTCTTTGTCTGTCTTCTTAGTTCTACGCTCCCCTTCCCTTAATCTCTTTCTGTTAGCCTAATTCTCTCCATCCCCTTAGTCTCTCACTTTTCTTCTGTCACGCTCACTGCCTATAACTCAGCTATACTCCCACACTCACCTTCTGTCAGACCTTCTCCTTTACTTTGCTTCCTCTCTCTTTCCTTCTTTTGCTCCTTCACTCTTTTCTCTTCACTTTCTTTTTTATTCCACTGTAGTAACTCCTTCTCTTACTTATTCTGTAATCTTATTTGTACACTCCCCTTCCCTCATACTCTCTTTGTTAGCCTCATTCTCTCTGTCCTCTTAGTCTCTCACTCCTTTTGTATCACACTCACTCCCTATAACTCGTCCATACTCCTACATTCACCTTCTTTCAGACCTTCTACGTTACTTTCCTTCCTCTCTTTTCCCATCCTTCACTCCTTCACTCTTTTCTCTTCCCTTACTCCTCTTTGTACAGTTCAGTAACTGCTTCTGTCAATCCCTCTGTCCTCTAACTTACTCAGTCCCCTTTTCTCACTCTCTCTGTGTTACCCCCATTCTCTCCATCCTCTTAGTCTCTCACTCCTTCTCCTATAATGCTCACTCCCTATTACTGAGCCATACTCTCACACTCATCTTCTTTCAGACCTTCTCCTTTACTTTCCTTCTTCTCTCTACACTCCCCCTTACCTCATTCTCTCTCTGTTAGTCTCATTCTCTCCGTCTCTTTAGTCTCTCGCTCCTCTTCTGTCAAGCTCACTCCCTATAACTTAGTTATACCTACACACTCACCTTCTTTCAATTCCCTTCCACTCTCGTCCCTTTTTTTGCTCTCTCACAAACAATGATCATAATACTTTGTTCCCCGTAACAAATTAGGGCATCACAATTTTTGCATTTGATGGAGGCCTCATTAAATACAGGCTGAATATTTGGGATCAGCTGCTCTGGTCGCCCCCTGACCGATGCAGTTATTCCTCTAGTTGAAGTAGAGGCACTATCTCTTGGGGCCTCTCGTGCCAGAGCCCTGACACTCTTCTGGGCATAGTTCTGGGTGTGCCTCCTCTGCACATGTCGAATCATAGTTGGATTACCAAAATTGTACTTTATTCTGGGGTCTTTTTTGCAAAATATAGTATGGCACACATTGAATTCCACGTTTGGAGTATTACAATTCACTGTATTCTGAAAATACAAAAAATGGCGGCGATAGTGTACATTAGAGAGAAATAGTGAGAGAAAGAAGGCATGAGATGAAAAAGAGATGTGAAATGCACATTGGAGAAAATATATTGGGAGAAGGGAAGTAACTGTGAGTAAACTTACTATGTAATACAGAAATGTTGCACTCTATACTATAAGTCTTACTTTATACCACAATTATTTCACTACTATCTCATAAATTTCAAGCACAATCACAGAAAAATGTCTCAAACAATTTATAATTTATAAATATAAATTTATTCTTCAGAATTTTCATAATTTAGAAGTACCTCTAGCATTATTTGATCAGGAATCTCCTCATCACAACTCTTCATAAATGACTCCTGGAACTCAACATCGTCCAAACATTTCAATAATTGAGCATCCAAAGTCTCATCATTAAAATCCTCCTTTCCATCTTCTCTCAAAAGAAGGTCTTCTACATGGATAGTGTTATGAATAGGATCAAGTGGAGTGGAGTGGAGTAAAGTGGAGTGGAGAAGCGTGGCTCAGTTGTTAGAGGCGGCAGACCCGGAAGCTGAGATCGATCGTGGACCAGGGTTCGATTCCCCGCCTCGGTGGGTCTCAGGCTCAAAATTCCACGGACTCGACAATTCTTGATCTGGTGCCTACTCAACTCACAGCGTCCGACTCTGGGCAATAGCTTGCTTAATCTCCACTACGGCCCCTCGCGGCAGGATGCCTGGCTTTCACCTTGTGGACACCCTGCCGGGGTTTCTCACAGGGGAATACCAGGACGAGTTCCCTAAGCAAGCGCCGGAACGCTTACGGGCAGCTGTGCGCTTTACAAGTCCAGCACATTTACATCATTTGAGACCTCAATCAAACTCTCCTCAACAAAGGTTGCAGAAATTCCAAAATTAATATCAACGGTGCCCTCATTGATATTCATATTCTTTTCCAATTTTTTGCTGTAAATAGCAGAAAAACAATCACTTTAATTAATCGTTTTTAGTAATAGATAATATTAAACTAGCTTTATCAAGTATTAAATTCCCCTTACAAATTAATAATTCACCTTTTAGAAAGGAGTAGAAGAGATAATACTGTGTAAATTTCACACCAGAAATAGAACACCAAATATTCCTCACAAATGTACTTCAATGAGTACTATCACAAAATGGCTGTGTTTACCTCTCATTAGAAAACCATTTCATTAGTAGAAAACCAATGAAACTTCATCGCACACAAATTCAAAACCAAAGAAACATTTTAATTGGTTGTAAATTTCAAAAGCTAATTGGCTCTTGGGTGTCTGTAAACATTCTAAATGGTCTGCATAGTCCGCCATCTTGTGACTCTGAAGAACAGAGACACAAGAGGTGAAAAATAAAAAAATAAATGGGGAAATAATTAAAAAGGGGCAGAATTTTCGCGGTGTAAGCGCTGGCTGCCCTCACCTGTGCGCTCAGCGGTATGTGCACCCTGAGCGCACCACAGGGAAAAACAGTGTAAAAAAATAGAGTAAAAAAAATAATGTAGAGTGTTTAGAGGAAAGTGATGCATTGCTGGAATGTGTCACAAAAATTATGCAACTCCAGCAATGCATTCTTTCACATAGGGCCAGTCTTATGTGAAAGGGCCTGCATCAGTCTTACGGCTGCTGTTAAGCAGGCGCAAGATTTGGACGCAAGAGCGTCATAAAAGTGACGCAGTGATATCTCTTAGATGTCACTGTGTCACTTCTACGACCCTTCCTTATGTCAATACACACCCTTTGCATACATTACAGCTGGTTGACGCATCGGTGGCGTAAAAGTGACGCATAGCCTCATAAATGAAGGCTTCAGTCTTCTACTTATGTGTGATATTTAATTTATGACGTGTTATGTCGCAATTAGGGTGTATGCTTTTTTTTTTTAAAAGAAGTAATTTCAATGGTTGAGAAAAAGTCATTTAAAGAAACATTGCATTTCATTAGCTAGTAGATTGAGAGGTCAAGCAGGCTTGATGGAATTTTTTACAACATAGTAAAATGAACTTGTGAACTCTGTCTTGGTTTTAGAGGGAGTTACCATGGTTACTTGGTGAATGAGCACTGGGGGGATGGGTGAATGTTATGTGAGTTTCAAAGTCTTGAAATCTTCAACAAATTAAAATGTGCAGTTTGCTTTTTAATTTGTGGGGGACTAATTTTTATTGGCTATGTGCAAGAATATGGCTCTGAAATCAGAAAGAATCTGTGCCATTATTGAAAGGCTCCCAGTGAAGGAAGCATTGTTCAGACATTCTGCTTAAGAATATCTGTTGACTGCGTCTGACACTGTTTGACATCTTCCAAACCATTTTTAAAGGTGAGTAATGATTCTTTTAAAAAAGATAGAGAGTTTAAAGATTTTTTACAAGTATAATAGTGTGTGTCTCTGTGAATTAAGGAATTATATTTTACCTTTTTCCATAATGTTAGCTGTGTGTTTATAAGGTAGTCTTCTTTATAAATTGTTTTTTATGCTTGGATTCAATGCTGGTTTAGAAATTGTGTAATGGTTTCATTGGAGTTGTAAATATGCTCATTTTTTTGAAGCACATTGTGCAACCTGTAACATGGGTAGAAGGAGTGAATGTCTGGAGAGAGATAGGAATAGCAGATAGAAAACCATATGAAATGGTGGGGAGATGCATAAACACACAGCTATGTCAAAGATTGTGCACGCAGCTTGTAAATATGCAGGCAGACAAAGCAATCTTTGACATAGCTGTGTGTTTATAAGGTAGACTCTCACAGTGATAAGATCTCTCACAGCATTTCATATTCTTGTCTGGGTGTATATTTACAAGCTGTGTGCACAATCTTTGACATAGCTGTGTGTTTATAAGGTAGACTCTCACAATGTTAACATCTCGCACATTACATAAGGAAAGGTCATGGAATTGCCCCATGTGAAAGGATGTATTGCTGGAAATTATTTTTTTTCTACAATTTTTTACACTGTTTTTCCCTGTGGAGCGCTTGAGGTCCTCATTTATGAGGCCATGCGTCACTTTTACGCCGCCGGTGGGTCACTTTTTGTTATGCAGCAGTGGTGTAAAAATTGCACCTTGTTGAGTTATATTTACAAAGTGACGCATCTAGGTAGATGTGTCAGTTTGTAAAGCCCTGTACCACATTATACGTGCGTCAGGTGTAATGTATGCAAAGGGGGCGTATTGACGCAAAGAAGGGTTGTACAAATGACGCAGTGAAATCTATGAGATTTCACTGCATCACTTTTAGGACGCTGTTGTGTCAAAATGTTGTACCTGCCTCACAGCAGGTGTAAGACTGACGCAGGCTCTTTCACTTAGGGCTTGCCCCATGTGAAAGGATGCATTTTTTGAAATTACTTTTTTAAATGGCATAAATTGAGATAGAATATACAAAAAAAAGAGAGGCATATTTACAAGCTGCGTGCGCAATCTTTGACCTAGCTGTGTGTTTATAAGGTAGACTTTTTTATAAATTATTTTTTATGCTTGGATTCAATGCTGGTTTAGAAACTGTGTAATGGTTTCATTGGAGTTGTAAATATGCTTATTTTTTTGAAGCACATTGTGCAACCTGTAACATGGGTAGAAGGAGTGAATGTCTGGAGAGGGATAGGAATAGCAGATAGAAAACCATATGAAATGGTGGGGAGATGCATAAACACACAGCTATGTCAAAGATTGTGCACGCAGCTTGTAAATATGCAGGCAGACAAAGCAATCTTTGACATAGCTGTGTGTTTATAAGGTAGACTCTCACAGTGATAAGATCTCTCACGGCATTTCATATTCTTGTCTGGGTGTATATTTACAAGCTGTGTGCACAATCTTTGACATAGCTGTGTGTTTATGGGGTAGACTCTCACAATGTTAACATCGCTCACATTACATAAGGTAAGGTCATGGGATTGCCCCATGTGAAAGGATGGATTGCTGGAAATTATTTTTTTTCTACAATTTTTTACACTGTTTTTCCCTGTGGTGCGCTTGAGGGCCTCATTTATGAGGCCATGCGTCACTTTTACGCCGCTGGTGCGTCACTTTTTGTGACGCAGCAGTGGTGTAAAAATTGCACCTTGTTGAGTTATATTTACAAAGTGACTCATCTAGGTAGATGCGTCACTTTGTAAAGCTCTGTGCCTCATTATACCTGTGTCAGATGTAATGTATGCAAAGGGGGCGTATTGACGCAAAGAAGGGTTGTACAAATGACGCAGTGAAATCTATGAGATTTCACTGCGTCACTTTTAGGACGTTGTTGTGTCAAAATTTTGTACCTGCCTCACAGCAGGTGTAAGACTGACGCAGGCTCTTTCACTTAGGGCTTGCCCCATGTGAAAGGATACATTTTTGGAAATTATTTTTTAAAATGGCATAAATTGAGATAGAATATTCAAAAAAAGAGAGACATATTTACAAGCTGCGTGTGCAATCTTTGACATAGTTGTGTGTTTATAAGGTAGTCTTCTTTATAAATTGTTTTTTATGCTTGGATTCAATGCTGGTTTAGAAATTGTGTAATGGTTTCATTGGACTTGTAAATATGCTCATTTGTTTTAAGCACATTGTGCAACACGTAAAATCGGTAGAAGGAGTGAATGTCTGGAGAGGGATAAGAAGAGCAGATAGAAAACCATATGAAATAGTGGGGAGATGCATAAACACACAGCTATGTCAAAGATTGTGCACGCAGCTTGTAAATATGCAGGCAGACAAAGCAATCTTTGACATAGGTGTGTGTTTATAAGGTAGACTCTCACAGTGATAAGATCTCTCATGGCATTTCATATTCTTGTCTGGGTGTATATTTTCAAGCTGTGTGCACAATCTTTGACATAGCTGTGTGTTTATAAGGTAGACTCTCACAATGTTAACATCTCTCACATTACATAAGGTAATGTCATAGGATTGCCCCATGTGAAAGGATGCATTGCTGGAAATTATTTTTTTACTACAATTTTTTACACTGTTTTTCCCTGTGGTGTAAATATTGCACCTTGTTGAGTTATATTTACAAAGTGACGCATCTAGGTAGATGCGTCACTTTGTAAAGCCCTGTGCCACATTATATGTGCGTCAGGTGTAATGTATGCAAAGGGGGTGTATTGACGCAAAGAAGGGTTGTACAAATGACGCAGTGAAATCTATGAGATTTCACTGCGTCACTTTTAGGACGCTGTTGTGTCAAAATTTTGCGCCTGCATCACAGCAGGTGTAAGACTGACACAGGCCCTTTCACTTAGGGCTTGCCCCATGTAAAAGGATGCATTTTTGGAAATTATTTTTTTAAATCGCATAAATTGAGATAGAATATACAAAAAAAGAGAAACATATTTACAATATGTGTGCGCAATCTTTGACATAGTTGTGTGTTTATGCATCTCCCCACCAGTGCTGTGAGAGATGTTAACATAGTGAGAGTCTACTTTATAAATATTTATAATGAGTTTTTAAGAAGCATATTGTGCTTTTGTATGATGTATATTATGGAAATGAATTTTGTTAATGAGTTAGATTTCTGCTTTGCTTTGTAGTGGTCATTTAAATGGGTTGTGCTCTGTGTTAAAAACGATTTAGTATGGAAAATGTTTTCTGGTAAAAAGTCTGGTATATATATATATGATTATATATAGGTGGCCAGTTTTTGGCCAGTAGAGACAGTGAAATATTATGAGCAGAGACACATATACTGCTTGCAGAGGCAGAGATGGTAAATTACATATAATATGCTGCTTATGTGTTTAAGTTGACATTGTGACTCAAGCCTTATTTGAAATGGAACTGGCTGAAAAATATGCTTACTTGATGTCTTAAAAAATATGGAAGTACACGTTTTTTAAAGACATGGTATATTACATGTGACATTCTGGTCATCTGCCTAACATCACACTGATGGGTGAATGAAGCTTCAGTCATAGTGTTATTTTAGGCACATGAGCAGGATGTTATATGTAATGAGAAATTAATGGTATGTGTTGCTTATATATAGGTGGCCTGTTTTTGGCCAGTAGAGACAGTGAAATATTATGAACAGAGACACATATACTGCTTGCAGAGACAGAGATGGTAGATTACATGTAACATCCTGGTCATCTGCCTAAGATCACACTGTGACTGTAGCTTGATTCACCCATCACTATGATCTTAAGCAGAGTCACACATACTGTTGGCAAAGACAGACATGGTACATGATATCTAACATTCTGATTATGTGCCTAAGATCACACTGTGACTGAAGCTTGATTCACCCATTATTGTGATGTTAGGCAGAGTCACACAAACTGTGGGCAGAGACAGACATGGTACATTATAACTAAAATCCTATTAATCTGTCTAAAATCACACTGTGAGTGAAAGCTTGATATAATGAGGAACTAGAGTGCTAACATTCAGAAGATATGGCAAATGTGTGACCATCTGAATGCCTTCTTGATGGAACTAAAGTAAACAAGCATTGAAAATACAATAGATTTGGTGTGATCCTCGGCACATGTGCACGATGTTAGATGTAATTTACCATCTCGCAAGCAGTATGTGTGTCTCTGCAGTAATTATTTCTCTGTATCTACAGGCCAAAAACAGACCATCTATATATAAACAAGATATAACATTAATTAGTAAATCTTTTTTGACACAAAGCAAAGCACTTGTAATGTAAATGAGCCTTTTGTTGTATACTAGTGTTTATATTGTTTATTTATTGTAATTGCTATGTAATATGTTTGTAGTGGTCTATAATATGTTATTTTTCGTTTTCCACAGATTATAATCATCTATACAAACAAAGAGATGCCTTCTAAAGCAAAAAGAGCAAAAAATTATAAGAGAAAATTAAGGTCTAAGGAAAAAGAAAATCAAGAACCAACCAAATTAAAATCTTCAGAAAAAAAGAAAAATGCTCCTGGTATGCAAAGTACAAATTTTCTCAGGAAGTTATTGAAATGTGAAGCAAAAAAAAGTTCTTTACCTAAGAAAAATGAAACACCTGTAAATTCAAAAAGACAGAATATCCTTCTAAAAATGTTAGACGTGTACAAGGAGACAATATTTTGAAAAGCAATAGAAGAAGCAAACAATTTTCTGACATTCGTAGACGAATGTTTCACAACAGGATTATTTCCAATTTATTAAAAAATATAAAAAGGTCTAAAAAAAAATACAGCTTTTTACAAGAAAAAAAACATAGTTAAGATCGTGGATGAAGCATTTAAAGTGAAAAATAAATTGTTGTGTTTAGTAATGAATAGAATTCGTACACTTGATACGATAATCAATGTGTTTAAATCAAAATGTAAGTGGAGGAGAGTAATTAATCAAACTAATTTTCGTGATGTTTTTTCTGGAGAATGGAAGCATAGTTCAAGTTCTGAGCCATTTTTTAATGAAGAAAGTTATTTTCAGGATAATGATTTGGTGCATGCAGTTGACACCAGTGGTCGACCATATGAGGTGAAGGACGGTTGTCCGGTTGAAAAAGAAGAGATTGTGCCTAGAAATACAGAAGAGGTGTTAGCTGATGAAGTTTTAGGGAGATGTCCTAAGGCTCCAGTGTATACATGGAATTGTAGTAGTATTTGTAGTGTCCGACAGGAATCAATTGATTTGTTTCGCACTTTCTTACGGACATATACTAAGAAAATTGTGAAACAATAAATGAAAATTTTACAAGAGTTAGATCCTTGTAGAGTGAGAGAAAAAAACTGTTTTGCAAGGGCATTCACTGGCTTGTCTTTCAAGAAAAGTATCCCAGAGTGTTTTTCACCATATTAGGATGTTAGCAGTGCATCATAATAAAGTGAGGAAATTAATGAGAAGGCTGTACTATGCAAAAAGTCCAGCACTTAAACTTAAACAGTTAAACAGTGCTCTTTTGCATGGAACTGAATTAGATGTCAAAAACATTTGTGATGAAATTGAGTTTTGTTACTTTGGTGAAAAAGAGGTTAGTGCAGAAGTTGATACAGTAATGGAAGGTAATGTAGAAGAGAATGTAGAGATTTTGAGTACAGAAAATGTTGAAAATGAAATTATAAAGTTTAAGGTCAATTCAAGTGAAATGCCTAGTTTTTCTTCTGTTTGTTGTCGACGGACTCATTATAAGCATCAGACTAGATTAGTTGATTTATATGTAAAAAGCAAAAAGATAAATAATAATGAGTGGAAGGATTTTGCAACTTATTTGTTGGTTGAAAATTGTTTTGATTTGGGCTCTGTTCAACGTATTTGTACATATTGCTATAATAAATTAAATGAAAACAGAATGCCTGCTAGAGCTGTTCATAATAATCTGGAGTTGGTAGACATTCCTTCTGAATTGATGGATTTAAATACCTATGAGTCTATTCTGATTCAATGTTTGCATCCTTTACAGGCTATTGTTCGCATGGAGCCTAATACAGGGAAATTGCCTCCTTCAGATTTACAGGGAGCATTAAAGGGAAGAGTTGTTTATTTGCCTCTAGATTTTAAGAAAAATATTGATACCATTTGTGTTGAAAAAGTAGAAGAGGAACCTCTGGTTATTCTAGTTAATGGTGTTCCGACAAAAGTAAGAAAATCTGGCAAGAATTAGTGGATGTTAGGAAAGTCAAGAAGGAAACGTTGTATCTGGTAAAAAATAATCAATAGTATAAAAATGTGTATGTGGGAGATGAGGAAACAACTGTACAAGACGACACTGATGTCTCTGCTGGACAAATAGAAAAAGTTGATGTCTCTAGAAGTGAAGAAATTTACGAACATTATAGTGTTCATCCATTGCATTCCAAAGAAGTAATGGGGAATGCTATTGACTTGTTTCAGATGAAAAAAGCCGAAGGAAGTCCCATTAGTGTATGGGAAGAAAGTTTAGAAGCTCGTTGTTTTCCACAGTTATTTCCAACAGGTGAAGGTGGACAATATGACGACCGACCTGCTCAAATTCCTGCATCTGAATACCGGACTTCAAGATTATATGCAGAAGATCCAAGGTTTCGTCAATGCATTCCATATTTGTTCCATCTACTGTTTGAGAGTGACTTGTCTGGACTTTCCTATGCAGTAAACCATATACTGAAAAGTGGAGCACATCTACACAATGTTTCGGCAAGGGATTTTATGGATAAAGTGAAACTGAAAGACAGTGTTTTGAAATCTCAGCTAATTAATCTCATGGCATGTCAGCGTGGTACTAACGAGTATTGGTACCATCGTCATGGGGAATTGAAATGTATGCTAAGAAACTTAGGAACTCCTACATGGTTCCTCACTCTAAGCTGTGCTGAGTATGCTTGGGATGACTTACTTGAATTTCTACAAGAGGCAAATAAAAACATTGAAAATATTGAATTCAAGACACCTGGAGAACTGTGCTCTTTGGATCCAGTTAATGTATGCAGGTATTTCAATCATAGGTTTGAAGCTATGATGTATTTTATTACAACCAAAAAAAATCCTCCGCTTGGAGAGGTGTTGGATTTCTTTTGGAGAAAGGAGTATCAAGCAAGAGGTGCTCCTCATATACATATGCTGCTATGGATTAAAGATGCACCTAAATTTGGAACAGATTCAGATGAGAAAGTGATGAGTTTCATTGAGCAGTACTCTACATGTGCTGTTCCGAAAAGTACAGATGAAAACAATTTAAGACAGCAAGTTTTACGCTTTCAAAGCCATCGTTGTGGGAAATACTGTCGTCGAAAATCCAAATCCAAAGACAAGTTCTACACGAAATGTCGTTTTGCATTTCCACGTCCAGTAACATCGAAAGGAAGAGTCAACAATTTTATGTCTTCTCTGCGACATACTGTGACAAGAAAATCACCCAAAACTACATACAACCTAAGAAGAAATGAGGAATCCAAATTCATAAATGACTACAACCCAGTCATTTTATCCATGTGGAATGCTAACATGGATATTCAATATGACAACTCTATTGCTGTGGCTCGATATGTGACGTCTTACATAACAAAATCAGAAAAGACGGAACTGAAGGAAATGTGGGAAGAAATTTCACATGGAAAGAGTCTAAGCACGAAATGATACAGTTACAGTCTAAAGATGTTGTCGCATTGAGAAATTGGAGCGTATGAATGTTCTGATCGGTTGTCATCAGCAAGTCTATATGCCAAATCTAGAACCATTATTTGGGTGAGTCTAGGTCTTGCTGCAACACGAAACCGAGTTTTAAAATCTGTACAAGAAATTGAGTATTTGGCGGAGAAAGAACCAGACAGTACAGATATTTTGAAGACAAACATGTTGGATACATACTATCCAAATAGAAGTACTCACCTTGAGAACGCTTGTCTGTATGAAGTTCTGCAAACCTACATTTTTAAAAGGAACGCCACAGAAGACATCAATAAAGGTGTATATGCTGTAATTGGATGTGAAGGCTGTTTAGTAAAACAAAGAAAAGGCCATTTGATTAATCATCGAAAATTGAGTTGTGATTCTCCAGACAAAAGAGAATTTTATTACTTAGCACTTTTACAACTCTTTAAACCTTGGCGTAGAGAGGAGGAACTACTTGGAGATTTTCTTACTTATGAAGATTTGTTCAATGCAACCAAAGATACCATGGAATGTCCGTTTTTTTCAAGTTATCTTCAAATGTTGAACGAGGAAATACAGCAAGAAGCTACAATTGCAGCAGAGATTGCTAGAGACAGTTCTCAAGACAGTCAGAGTTCTGCTTCATTGAGTCAGGATCCACTAGGAGGACCAATTATACAAAATGAAGCTGCCACTGCCATGGATGAAGTTGAAAGAGCCATGGAACAAGCTCAGGAGGATGGAGTAGATTTAGAAGATTTGGTAAAAGAACTAAACGTTCAGCAGAGACAAATATATGACCAAGTCACACAACAAATTGAGCATGGTTCATCACATGAGAAAAAAGAGTGCTCATGTACAGCCTATCCGACTATATGTCAGTGTAGAAGCAGGAACTGGGAAAAGTTTCCTGATTAAAGTGATTGCAACATATTTGCAGAAAACATCGGAATCATCGCTCTCTTGTGTTGTTATCGCTCCAACTGGGTTGGCAGCACACAACATTAAAGGAATTACTTTACATCGCTTATTGATGCTGCCAGTAGAGCATGATAACAAATTACAATACCACAAGCTATCTGGAGAAGCTTGTTGTGAAGTTTCAAGAGTCCTAAAGAAAATGAAACTTCTTATTATTGATGAAGTAAGCATGGTATCAAATGTAATGCTTGCTTTTGTGCATTTAAGAATGCAAGAAACTCTTAAAACAGACTATGATGTGTTATTCGGAGGCAAACACATCATTGTTTTTTTGAGATTTACTGCAACTAACTCCAGTGAAAGGACAGCCAGTGTTTAAAATGCTTACGCATGAAGATACCAGAAGTGCTTAGGAAGCATTGGAAATGTTAAATTATGGCTACATTTCAAATATACAGAACTGCTTCAAAATATGCGACAGGCAAAGGATGAAGATTATAAAAATATTCTACAAGAAGTAAGAATTGGAAAACTAACTGAGCATGGCAAAGAAGCTTTACATGCACAATTAATTTCAAATTTGTTTCCAGAGAATATTTTTAAGAAAATTCCTGAAAACAAATCTGTCATATGCTTGATGCCAACTCTGCAAGAATGTTCAATCTTCAACACCAAAATGTTAAAGTTGGAAAATCAAGAGATTGTGAAACTGGAAGCTATTGATAAAATAGAACATGAAGGAGCCACTATTATTTTGTGAGAAAAGAGGAAAACAAAATTGGATTCTTTAGAGAAGACAATATCCAAAACTGCTGGTATGGAAAAGACTCTGTATGCATCTTTAAATTGTCGTATAATTTTACGACATAATTTTCATGTTGAAAGAGGTTTAGTAAATGGAGCAATGGGTCAAGTTGTGGATTTTGTGAATTACCAAAATAGAGATGGAATTGAAATTATAAAAATTAAATTTGATTATATTGAAGAAGTACAACAAATCAGTCGTTGTTCTGCTCGCTTTTTGCTAGTGAAAGATTTATATGTCTGCAGAAAACAGTTTCCTGTTTCTCTAGCATATGCAGTAACTATTCATAAATCTCAAGGTTTAAGTGTTGATACTGCTTTGGTGAATATCGGAAATTCTGTGTTCAAGGAGGGCATGGCATCTGTTGCTTTATCTTGAGTCAGAACTTTATCTGGATTGTACTTGATTGATTTTGATGAGACAAAGATTAATGCAGATCTAAATTGTGTAAAAGAATATAATAGGTTAAGAAGAGAGTATGCTCCAAATTTACCTCAATATCCCCTGTTTGAAAAGCGTGTGGTAGGCCGAAAAAGAAGAAATGAGAAAAATTGTAGTGAAGTTGTAGCAAAAAGAAAAAAAGTAGATGAACCAGTAATTGTAAGCAGAAAGGAAATGGATTCAGTTAAAGATGTTGTTGGATTTCAGTTTGAAAATAGTTCTGGTGTCAACTGCTATTGCTGAAAATCGTGATCAAACACTTAGTTGTTTATTAAATTCTGTGTTTGGGAAATGTAGCAGTGATAGAACAAAAATACAAAGTGTTTCTGAAATTCGAAAGGTTTTAGACATATGTTCTGGTCTAAATCAATTTTCACAGAATATTCAGCAAGATGTCAGGAATTTCTAATGTATATACTTGTTGTTTTACAAGATGAAGGAGTAGATGTAGAAAATCTTTTTGGCCTTTCTTATAAATGGCAACATGACTGTGACAATTGCTCCTTTTCAAGTAGTACTACAGTACACACTGAAAGATTTATATATTTGACTTTACCAGACTGCAAATCAGTGTCTTTTAATAATCTAGTTAGAGCAGCAAATCAAAACATGGTCTGTAGTCAATGTAAATCTGAAATGCTATCAAGTTTATTTTTAATAAGATGTGGACAGTATGTTATTTTAATGTTCCAACGATGTAGACCTGATGGGACTAAATTGACAACATTAATTAAAAATGTTGTGGCTTCTCAATTATCAATTTCAGGAAGAACCTTTACAACTGCAGCAATTATTTACCATGATGGTCCTTCAACAACACCAGGACATTACACATGTTATTTAAAATGTGAAAAAGGTTGGCAGCTCTGTAATGCTACTCAATTGACTTTCAAACACAACGTTTGCCTTCTGACTTACTAAATTCTTACCTGGTGTTCTTACAACCGAAATTTTAGGGAAGGTAATTGGCCTATGAAGATTGCAGCAGTTGATGTAATTTAGTTTGCTCTTCAAAATTACTTTCTGAATGAGAGTGATGAAGGTAATAAAAACATGTAGTTCTCATAGAGATAGTATATGTTTATTATATAAAGTGTGCTGTGAGTATTGTAGGAATTATTTATTAAATGTAAGCTAGAGATGGAAGTAAAACTCTTGTTTCATAACGTGAAAGATGTTGGAGCTTTTCTTTCAGAAAGTCGGGTAAATGAGACCTTATGAAAACAGTGGACTAATTTCCATAAAAAAGGACTTTCCATATACTATTTGGCCTCGTGGAAAAGTGGATGGATCAAAAGTGAGTTTAGATATGGTTTTTAAAAAATTACAATATTTAAGTAATTATTCAATGTTTTTTTTTAAACACAATCATTTTGATTGTTTTTTTTTGCCCGCTGTTATATGATGAGTTCTTTTGAAGTCACTGTTTTAAGTGAAATTCAATATATTCTGAGAGCAGCAAAAATAAACCATTTAACATGTTGTGAAATTATTTTGTATTTTCTATTATTAAATATATATTATTTTTCCATTCTCTTATGCTCACTTACCTATTTCCACCCTCTATTACTCTTTTTAACTCAACCTCACTGGCCTTTTTTGATTCTCCCTGACCTCCCTTCCCTTATTCCATTTTCCACACTTATTCTCATTAACCACTCCTTCTCATTACCTCTCTCCCATCCACCAATTTCCAGCTGTCAGTCACTCTACTTCACTCCCCTTCCCTTTGTTTCTTTTCTTTATTCCCTCAATAATGCTCCTTCTCTCATTCACCTTATTACACTTCACTCACTTCTTTTCTCACTTCCTATATCCTCTCACATCCTCACTCCCTTTCCCTCACAGCCTGTCTCTTAGCTTCAGTCTCTGGATTCTCTCAATCTATTACTCGTCTTCTGTCATGCTTACTCCCTAAAAATGACCCACACTCCCTTCCTTACCTTGCTTTGCTCTCTTACTCAGTTCCTTTGTGTCACTCTTTCCTTTACTAGCTCTATATTCTCACACCTTCACTTCGTTTGTCTCAAGCTTACTTGCTTTTATCCTCTCTTTATTTTTCCTTTTTCATCAACCTCCCTGCCCTTCACTCACCCTCACTTACCCTTGTTAACCTCCTACTTTGTCTCTTGTATTGTAAAATATATATCATAAATATTGTAACTTATTTTGTTTTGTCTTTCACAGATAAATTTAAATGAAAATATAAAATTAAGTTGATATTACTTATAAGGTAAGTTTGATGTAGAATATTTATTTTCTCTATACTATTTTCCATAACCTCACTACTCTTCTTTGATATTCCCACACCTCTGTTTCCTTATAGCGCTTGCCTCACTTGTTCTAAATCCCTACATTTACTCTTTTTTTCACACTCTTCCCTTACTCTCACTTTTTTTAGGTGTACTCTTTTACTTTCTTTCCTCTGTCTTCTCTTACTTCTTTGTTTTATTTTTTCCCTTTCTCTACTGTCCTTACTTCACTTCACTAATTCCTTCTCTTACTCCCTCTGTCCTCTTACTTCTACACTCCCCTTACCTCATTCTCTCTCTGTTACTCTCATTCTATCCGTCTCTTTAGTCTCTCACTCGTCTTCTGTTGAGATCACTCCCTATAACTTAGTTATAGTCACACATTCACCTTTTTTTGAAACCTTCTCTTTTACTTACCTTCCTCTCTCTTCCCATCCTTTGCTCTTTCATTCTTTTCCTTTTTCTTACTCTTCTTACTCCACTTCAATAACTTCTTTTCTCAAATCCTCTGTCTTCTAATTTATTCACTCCACTTTTTTCAGTCTTTTTCTATTACCCTCAAATAATTTCCAGCAATATATCCTTTCACATGGGGCAAGTCCCATGTGAAAGTACCTGCATCAGTCTTATGCCTGCTGTGAGGCAGAAGCAAGAGTTTCACGCAATGGTGTCCTAAAAGTGACGCAGTGAAATATTATAGATTTCACTGTGTTACTTCTAAGACTTTTCCTTGCGTCAATATGCCCCCTTTGCATACATTACATCTAACGCAGGTATAAGGTGGTGCAGAGCTTTACAAAGTGACGTATCTACCTAGATGTGTCCCTTTGTAAATATAACTCAACAAGGTGCAATTTTTACACCACTGGTACGTCACAAAAGGTGACGCACCGGCGGTGTAAAAGTGACACATGGCCTCATAAATGAAGCCCTGAAGTGCAACACAGAGAAAAACTGTGTAAAGAATTATAGTAAAAAAAAAATTCAAGAAATGCATCTTTTCACATGGGGCCAGCCCCATGTGAAAGGGCCTGCGTCAGTCTTAGGCCTGCTGTGAGGCAGGTGAAAGATTTTAACACAACGGCGTCCTGAAAGTGACGCAGTGAAATCTCTTAGATGTTACTGCGTCACTTGTACGACCCATCTTTGTGTCAATATGCCCCCTTTGCATATATTATACCTGGTGCAGGTATAATGTGGCGCAAGGGTTTACAAAGTGACACATCTACCTAAATGCATCACTTTGTAAATATGACTCAACAAGGTGCAATTTTTACACCACTGGTGCGTCACAAAAAATGACGCACCGGCGGCGTAAAAGTGACACATGTCCTCATAAATGAGGTAGTGAAGCGCACTATAGAGAAAAAACAGCCTTTTATTTTATTTTATTTTATTTCTATTGTTTTACTTCATTGTTTTATATATTTCCCTTTTTTTATTCTCCTGACTCCAGTTCAATTACTACTTCTCTTTCTTTGTCTGTCTTCTTAGTTCTACGCTCCCCTTCCCTTAATCTCTTTCTGTTAGCCTAATTCTCTCCATCCCCTTAGTCTCTCACTTTTCTTCTGTCACGCTCACTGCCTATAACTCAGCTATACTCCCACACTCACCTTCTGTCAGACCTTCTCCTTTACTTTGCTTCCTCTCTCTTTCCTTCTTTTGCTCCTTCACTCTTTTCTCTTCACTTTCTTTTTTATTCCACTGTAGTAACTCCTTCTCTTACTTATTCTGTAATCTTATTTGTACGCTCCCCTTCCCTTAATCTCTTTCTGTTAGCCTAATTCTCTCCATCCCCTTAGTCTCTCACTTTTCTTCTGTCACGCTCACTGCCTATAACTCAGCTATACTCCCACACTCACCTTCTGTCAGACCTTCTCCTTTACTTTGCTTCCTCTCTCTTTCCTTCTTTTGCTCCTTCACTCTTTTCTCTTCACTTTCTTTTTTATTCCACTGTAGTAACTCCTTCTCTTACTTATTCTGTAATCTTATTTGTACACTCCCCTTCCCTCATACTCTCTTTGTTAGCCTCATTCTCTCTGTCCTCTTAGTCTCTCACTCCTTTTGTATCACACTCACTCCCTATAACTCGTCCATACTCCTACACTCACCTTCTTTCAGACCTTCTACTTTACTTTCCTTCCTCTCTTTTCCCATCCTTCACTCCTTCACTCTTTTCTCTTCCCTTACTCCTCTTTGTACAGTTCAGTAACTGCTTCTGTCAATCCCTCTGTCCTCTAACTTACTCAGTCCCCTTTTCTCACTCTCTCTGTGTTACCCCCATTCTCTCCATCCTCTTAGTCTCTCACTCCTTCTCCTATAATGCTCACTCCCTATTACTGAGCCATACTCTCACACTCATCTTCTTTCAGACCTTCTCCTTTACTTTCCTTCTTCTCTCTACACTCCCCCTTACCTCATTCTCTCTCTGTTAGTCTCATTCTCTCCGTCTCTTTAGTCTCTCGCTCCTCTTCTGTCAAGCTCACTCCATATAACTTAGTTATACCTACACACTCACCTTCTTTCAATTCCCTTCCACTCTCGTCCCTTTTTTTGCTCTCTCACAAACAATGATCATAATACTTTGTTCCCCGTAACAAATTAGGGCATCACAATTTTTGCATTTGATGGAGGCCTCATTAAATACAGGCTGAATATTTGGGATCAGCTGCTCTGGTCGCCCCCTGACCGATGCAGTTATTCCTCTAGTTGAAGTAGAGGCACTATCTCTTGGGGCCTCTCGTGCCAGAGCCCTGACACTCTTCTGGGCATAGTTCTGGGTGTGCCTCCTCTGCACATGTCGAATCATAGTTGGATTACCAAAATTGTACTTTATTCTGGGGTCTTTTTTGCAAAATATAGTATGGCACACATTGAATTCCACGTTTGGAGTATTACAATTCACTGTATTCTGAAAATACAAAAAATGGCGGCGATAGTGTACATTAGAGAGAAATAGTGAGAGAAAGAAGGCATGAGATGAAAAAGAGATGTGAAATGCACATTGGAGAAAATATATTGGCAGAAGGGAAGTAACTGTGAGTAAACTTACTATGTAATACAGAAATGTTGCACTCTATACTATAAGTCTTACTTTATACCACAATTATTTCACTACTATCTCATAAATTTCAAGCACAATCACAGAAAAATGTCTCAAACAATTTATAATTTATAAATATAAATATATTCTTCAGAATTTTCATAATTTAGAAGTACTTCTAGCATTATTTGATCAGGAATCTGCTCATCACAACTCTTCATAAATGACTCCTGGAACTCACCATCGTCCAAACATTTCAATAATTGAGCATCCAAAGTCTCATCATTAAAATCCTCCATTCCATCTTCTCTCAAAAGAAGGTCTTCTACATGGATAGTGTTATGAATAGGATCAAGTGGAGTGGAGTGGAGTGAAGTGGAGTGGAGAAGCGTGGCTCAGTTGTTAGAGGCGGCAGACCCGGAAGCTGAGATCGATCGTGGACCAGGGTTCGATTCCCCGCCTCGGTGGGTCTCGGGCTCAAAATTCCACGGACTCGACAATTCTCGATCTGGTGCCTACTCAACTCACGGGGTCACACTCTGCGACTCTGGGCAATAGCTTGCTTAATCTCCACTACGGCCCCTCGCGGCAGGATGCCTGGCTTTCACCTTGTGGACACCCTGCCGGGGTTTCTCACAGGGGAATACCAGGACGGGTTCCCTAAGCAAGCGCCGGAACGCTTACGGGCAGCTGTGCGCTTTACAAGTCCAGCACATTTACATCATTTGAGACCTCAATCAAACTCTCCTCAACAAAGGTTGCAGAAATTCCAAAATTAATATCAACGGTGCCCTCATTGATATTCATATTCTTTTCCAATTTTTTGCTGTAAATAGCAGAAAAACAATCACTTTAATTAATCGTTTTTAGTAATAGATAATATTAAACTAGCTTTATCAAGTATTAAATTCCCCTTACAAATTAATAATTCACCTTTTAGAAAGGAGTAGAAGAGATAATACTGTGTAAATTTCACACCAGAAATAGAACACCAAATATTCCTCACAAATGTACCTCAATGAGTACTATCACAAAATGGCTGTGTTTACCTCTCATTAGAGAACCATTTCATTAGTAGAAAACCAATGAAACTTCATCACACACAAATTCAAAACCAAAGAAACATTTTAATTGGTTGTAAATTTCAAAAGCTAATTGGCTCTTGGGTGTCTGTAAACATTCTAAATGGTCTGCATAGTCCGCCATCTTGTGACTCTGAAGAACAGAGACACAAGAGGTGAAAAATAAAAAAATAAATGGGGAAATAATTAAAAAGGGGCAGAATTTTCGCGGTGTAAGCGCTGGCTGCCCTCACCTGTGCGCTCAGCGGTATGTGCACCCTGAGCGCACCACAGGGAAAAACAGTGTAAAAAAATAGAGTAAAAAAAATAATGTAGAGTGTTTAGAGGAAAGTGATGCATTGCTGGAATGTGTCACAAAAATGATGCAACTCCAGCAATGCATTCTTTCACATAGGGCCAGTCTTATGTGAAAGGGCCTGCATCAGTCTTACGGCTGCTGTTAAGCAGGCGCAAGATTTGGACGCTAGAGCGTCATAAAAGTGACGCAGTGATATCTCTTAGATGTCACTGTGTCACTTCTACGACCCTTCCTTATGTCAATACACACCCTTTGCATACATTACAGCTGGTTGACGCATCGGTGGCGTAAAAGTGACGCATAGCCTCATAAATGAGGCCTTCAGTCTTCTACTTATGCGTGATATTTAATTTATGACGTGTTATGTCGCAAGTAGTTACAGATACGTCAGTATTTCTGACATATCTGTAAACGCAAAAGTGATGCATTGCTGGAGTGTATCACAAAAGTGACACAACTCCAGCAATGCATCCTTTCACATGGGGCAGGCGCAAGATTTTGACACAATGGCGTCCTAAAAATGATGCAGTGAAATGTCATAGATTTCACTGCGTCACCTCTAAGACCCTTTCTTGCGTCAATATGCCCCTTTTGCATACATTACACCTGACGTAGGTATAATGTTTGGCAGGGGTTTACAAAGTGACACATCTACCTAGATGCATAACTTTGTAAATATGACTCAACAAGGTGCATTTTGTACAGCACTGGTGCGTCAGAAAAAGTGACGCACCGGTGGCGTAAAAGTGACGCATGGCCTCATAAATGAGGCCTTCAGTCTTCTACTTATGTGTCATATTTAATTTATGACGCATTATGTCAGAAGTACTTACAGATACATCCGTATTTCTGACGTATCAGTAAGCGCAAAAGTGATGCATTGCTGGAGTGTGTCACAAAAGTGACAGAACTCCAGCAATGCATCTTTTCACATGGGGCAAGTCCCATGTGAAAGGGCCTGTATCAGTCTTACGCCTGCTGTGAGACAGGTGCAAGATTTTGACACAACGGCGTCTTAAAAGTGACGTAGTGAAATCTTTTAGATTTCACTGCGTCACCTCTACGACCCTTTCTTGCGTCAATACGCCCCTTTTGCATACATTACACCTGATCTAGGTATAATGTGGCGCAGGGGTTTACAAAGTGACACATCTATCTAGATGCGTCACTTTGTAAATATGACTCAACAAGGTGCTTTTTTTACAGCACTGGTGCGTCACAAAGAGTGACGCACCGGCAGCGTAAAAGTGACGCATGGCCTCATAAATGAGACCTATAGTCTTCTACTCATGCATCATATTTAATGTATGACACATTATGTCGAAAGAAGTTACAGATACGTCAGTATTTCTGACGTATCTGTAAGTGCAAAAGTGATGCATTGCCGGAGTGTGTTACAAAAGTGACACAACTCTGTGCTTTCTCACTCATTTTCTTCTCGTTTATCAATGCACTCCACTTCACTTACTCTTTTTCATTTTTTTAAGAACACAGCTCTTTGATGAGAATTGGAGGTAGTTCTGAAAAAAACTTTTTTTTTTCTTTTTTTCTTTTTTTAGAACAAAAACAAAACCAGGGAATGGGAAACTGCTCAACAGGAGCAAAAAAACAAAACAAAATTAGGGCTGGGAACGGCAGCGATGGTTATCCAATGCTCGAACCATCAGCAGAACACGTTGTTCCCCATAGCAAAGTAACTTATCGCAATATCTGCACTTAATAACGCCTTTATTAAAAGCAGGCTGGATGTTGGGAATCTGCTCTTGTGATTGCTCCCTCCCTGATGCAGTTTGTCCTCCGGTTGAAGTAGAGGCCCCATCACTGGGAGCCTCTCGTGCCAGAGCCCTGACACTTTCCCGGGCAAAATTCTGGGGGTGCATCCTCTCCACATGGCGAATCATTGTGGAGTTACCAAAAGAATATTTCATAGTGGGGTCACCCCGTGACAGGACAGTGTGACAAATCCTGCACTCCACTTTTGGAGCATTTACTTTATTCTGGTCATCAGGAATAGAAAAAAACTTCCAAATAAAGTGTTCTTTTACTTTCGGCTGAAGAGCCTCTTCATCAAGAAATTCATTGGAGTCATCTTCACTGCTGGATGGTCTGGCAGCCATGATAATCCAAGATTTTATTCCCACAAAGATCCGACAGCAAAAAGGCAGGTCTTGCAGTCACAAAAGTGAAAGAAGAAGTGAAGGAAATGGGTGGGGATTTCGTTCTTTGTAAAAAATACTGTTAGGAACCAATGAAAAGAGTTATTTTAAGGTCACATGACTGGACGCGCTTACGCTGCGCGCACCGGAGCGCTTCCAGGGGCGCTCACGTGGCGCAAACGTAGGCGCTTCCGGGGGCGCTCACGTGGCGCGAACGTAGGCGCTTCCGGGGGCGCTTACGCGGCGCGCCTGAGTGACGTTTTGATAGCTTTACGGAAATGCAAAATCATTTTCATTTCGTAAATCAAAAATACTGCTTTTATAAGTATGATACTAAATGTCTTCCATTATTATTTTGTTTTCATGCATATTTTTTTTTACGAACGCTGAAATAGCGCTCTCGGTGCGCTCTCGGGAGAGCTTACCGGTGCGCGCACCCTGAGTGCACCAGGAAATTAAAAAAAATATATATGTATACATTGAACAAATATTTTTTTTTTCCAAAAATATAATTAATAGTTATAAAAAACAGCTTATAACAAAAAAAGAAGTAGGTTACAAAGTCAATATACAAAGGAATTACTTTTAAAAAAACTATAAAAATCACTCAAAAAAACCATAGGTTTTACAAACATTATAGTTACGAATTATGTATAGTCATTTATATATGCCAACTCTCACATGCACTGTGTTTTACATATGTACTTACTTGGACATGGAGCACTGAGATAGCCATTCACTCACCAACACACCCATGCACACAGTCAACCACCCATACAGCTATTTACACATGCACTCTTGAACCCATATACCAAGTGAATCAACTGCTCACACATATATACACAGAGACACACACCTCCCAGCCACCTACACACACACTCACCCTCACATACAAATACTTGGGCAACCAATCAATAACCCATATAGCCACTCATATAGCTACTGATCAACACATGCAGCAACTTACACAACAACAGACATACTGATGCACACATTCAGACAGTTTAGTCACTAACCAATGCATTTAGTAAGACACATTTAATCACTCACTCATACAGTCAGTCATGCACCTACTAAATCCTTCTACCAGACACTCATACATACACTCATTATTCAATATGTTAGACACATTTTAACTTTACAGGAACACACATTCACTGGATGAATGTGTGTTCCTGTTTGAATAAGTAAGGTTTAGTGTGTATAACTGTGTAGTTGAGGAAATGGGAGTGTGATTGATTCTTTGCATAACTGACTAGGTGTGTCAGTAACTCTGTGAATGAGTGTCAGCGTGTGAGTGTCTGTATAGGTGTATCAGTGCATATGATAGTGTTCTATTGATGAGTCATTGTATGTATGAGTGCTAGTATGGGTGAATGAGTGGATGTGTGTGTAGACCTAGAAATCAGTGAGTGCGTATGTAGTTACTGGTATTGGTGTGTCAATAATTTTAGGAATGGTATTTTGTATTTAACACTGGGTGTATCAAAGGTTAGATTAGAGTGTGAGGAGGTGCATCGTATTTTCACATGGATGATGTCATCAGTGATGTCATCAGTGAGGTATACAACTGTTACAACGCAATTTTTACTCCGCACTACCACTACAACGCGACCATTACTCCGCATACCATTACAACGCATTGCGCTGGGGGGCGCTCTAGGATAGGGAATAAGTTTAATTTTCTATCCAACACCTTCCCTAGTGTCCACGGGGACTGGAGTTGGAATAGAAAATTATACTTACCACTATCCAGCACCTCTAAGCGCTATGCGTTGTAACGGTATTCGTTGTAAATACCGCGTTGTAATGGTATGCGGAGTAAAAGTATGCGTTGTAACGTCATACATCCCATCAGTGATGTCATGTGAGATGTCATCAGTGATGTCATCAGTGATGTCATTTGAGATGTCATCGGTGATGTCATCAGTGATGTCACTGACCATGTCATGAATGATGTAATATGTGACATCATCAGCAGTGGATTGCGGGCGCGCGAGTTATAGTGAGTCCAACTAACTATAACGTGGGAATTTCAATGGTTTTGTATGAGTAAAATGTTCAGCTAACTATAACTGGTGTGAAACGTATGGTTTTTTCAGTGAATATATATATATATATATATATATATATATTACCTACTGGCGGTCGCCAGTAGGTGTATATAGTTAGGATTTTTTCCCTATGGGATTTTTGAAAATTCTATGTCTAATAACTTTGGCGTTTGTGGACGGAATTGGCTGAAATTTTCAGGAAAATGGCACATTTTGTTTCTGAGCAGCCCTTGAAAATTTGGGGGGGGGTTCGTCAAGGGGGGGCCGAGAAAAAAGGGGGGTCCCAAAACGTGTTTTTAACATTGAGTTTTCCATAGGGCGGTTGGCCTCACTTTTAGCCCGAACGGCTGAATGGATTTGCACGAAACTTGGCAAACTTGTAGGGACTGGTAGCCCGATGTGCCTTTTGTAGGTGTCAATATATGTGCTTCAGTGGATTTTGAGAAATTAACGTTCAAAAAAAGATATATATCTGTAACAGCGGACCAGGCAGCGCTCCGGTTCGCAGACTTTACGCGGTACGGAGCTTTGTGAAGCGAAGCTGATTGGTTCTCCGGCATCTGTAAACATTCCAAACAGTCTGTAGCGGCCGCCATCTTGTCTCTCGGTAGGATCGAGAGACAAGCGGAGGCCAAACCGAAGGGGCAAATGACCATAAGGGGGCATAGTAGATCCTCCCTGACCCTTTAGGTTTGATGTGGAGGTTTTAAAAGGGCCCCGCGGGGCAAAAAAAAAAAAAAATAATAATAATCGAACGGCTGAATGGATTTGCACGAAACTTGGCAAAATTGTAGGGACTGGTAGCCCGATGTGCCTTTGCTAGGTCTCAATATATGTGCTCCAGTGGATTTTGAGAAATTAACGTTCAAAAAAAGATATATATCTGTAACAGCGCTCTGCTTCGTGTACTTTTCGCGTTACGGAGCTTTGCGAAGCTGATTGGTTCTTCGGCGTCTGTAAACATTCCAAACAGTCCGTAGCGGCCGCCATCTTGTCTCTCGGTAGGATCGAGAGACAAGAGGAGGCCAAAGCGAAGGGACAAATGACCATATGGGGGCATAGTAGATCCTCCCTGACCCCCTAGGTTTGATGTGGAGGCTTTAAAAGGGTCTCCCAGGGCAAAAAAAAAATATATCATTTTTTTAGTTTTTTTGCGTGGAGTGCGCCCGGTTCGCGAACCGGGAAGCGTTCTGGGGAGCGTACTTTCTTGAAAATTTGTGAAAAAAGTTAGACTAAAATAATAATTGTGAGTGATCAGATGTAGGGTAGCTCTGAGAAGAGCTTTTGGGTTTATGGTACATTTAGGTACTTATAAGTAGGTACCAATGCACAGTCTTAAATTCAGAGTGAAAATTCTGTTGCCCTCATCTGAGAAGTGAACTCCATCTCCTCTGTAGATATCTTGCATGTAGTAACGCAAGTTATTGTTGTATAGGGAGCCCATTCCATGGTCTCTCATGTAAGCTGAAACAGATTTGTTTACATGCTTCCTCGATTTCTCAATTTGTGGACAAAATTGGTTCGACCACCTCCATTTTTGTCTTTGGCATATATTTGAATATACCAAGGCAGTCTGAGGAAAAAGTGCCATCAATTGCTCAAAGGTGTCCTTTAAAAGCATTTCCAGACCTACCCCAGTCAAAGTGCCCAAATCATTACCTCCACAGTGCACAATTAACAGGTCAGGTTTTGGCAAATGCATAAAGGTTTTCACGAATGGTATCAATTGGTGACATTTTAATCCTCTGTGACCAAACCACTTAATTTCCACATCTTGTAAATTGAGGTTAGGTAAATTCCTGTTTTCAGCGTACCTCTGAGCCCAATAGATGTAACTATGTCCAACAATCCAGACAGAAAACATGGCGAGAGAAGGTTCTCCTGCAGTCAGATGAAGTGTGGCAATGAAATGGCAGTTGAAAAAATGAGAGTGTAAAATGAAAAAAACTGAGGAGTTTCTGTGTTAATGAAGCAGTAAGAGTGATTGGTGGATTTTGATTGCTGAAAACAGAAAGTTAGGGTGCATGGATGAGTTCGTTGAAAGATGTATTTTGAGTGGCGAAGAAAAAATCATTAAATGAAAGTATGCACTGGATATGCAGGAGCACTGAGAGTTCAGAGTTCAATTGCTACATTGTTGTGTGAACTTGGAAACACCAGAGGTCTTGCAAGAGGTGGTTGCTATGCAGAAAAAGCAGAGAGGGGGCAGAGGGGGGAAGGGTTTTGATTTGAAAAAAAGTGAGGGAAGAGTTTTGATTGGGTGACATGAGAGATATGTGTGAAGAATTACAGAATTTCTGTGCTTTTGATAGCTGCAGACTCTGGAGTGCATACCTTTTGCTCTGCTGAAGACAAATTGGTGTGTTTCTGAGACTGTTTTGAAACTCAAAGTATTTGCTAAGGTGAGAAAAGATTTCTTTAATTTATATAGAAAATAGTGTGCTTTAAGGAGAAAATTATGAAGAAAGTTGTGTTTTTCAAATGTTGGTTTGTCTGAAGTGTTTTACAAATAGATGTTGTTTCTTTGAGAAATTGTAATTGGAGAAAATGTGAAGTATTAGTACTGACAGGGTTTTTATGTGCATAGGAGCTGTGGAGTGTTTTCAAATTATGACTTGTAAATTGTTTTTGAGGAAAAGCAATGGTTTTAATATTTATGACAAGGACATAATGGTGTATGCTTCTTTATAAGGCAATTGAGAGTCTCTGATGTTATTTTTCCCATTTCAATGTAAGAAGTTTCTCTGTGGAGCAAATTGCTTGTAAATATGCTCCCATCTGTGCATGGCAAATTTAGATTTTGAATGTTTGCGTTACATAGGCATGTTAAAGGTGACCGAAACATGCTGCAAAGGCAATCAAAAAACGCATTCATGTGTCTTAAGGACATTTTAAGTCATTTCCCCATGTGGAGTGTTTTTAAATTATGACTTGAAAATCGTTTTTGGGGAAAATGAAGGCTTTTAAAATTTATGACAAGGACATAATGGTGTATGCTTCTTTATAAGGCATTTCAGTGTCTCTGATGTTATTTTTCCAATATTAAATTAAAAGACCTTTCCCCGTGGAGCAAATTCCTTGTAAATATGCTCACACCTGTGCATGGTAAATTTAGATTTTGACTGTTTGAGTTACATAGTCATGTTAAAAGTGACCCAAAAAAGTTGCAAAGGCTTTAAAAAAAGACTTTCATGTGTCTTGAGGACATTTTAAGTCATTTCCCCGTGGGCAGTGTTTTCAAATTATGAGTTGAAAATCGTTTTTGAGGTAAAGGAATGTTTTCAAAATTTATGTGCGCCATATGCCCCTAAATTTCTTTTTCAGGGGTGCAGCAGGGTGTTCTTGAGACACCCCTGCACCCTCGGAAAAATTCGTAATTTGCGATGAGGTAATTGCTAATCGCAAATTGCACCTTCATTCGTATGGGCCTCCTGCTCCATGGAAATGAATGGGTAATTTGTAATTAGCAAATAGCTCATCGCAAACTAGGAATGGTAAAGAATCGCTATTTATTCCTTAAAGTTCGCTATTTAGGAAATGCAAAAAACTTTGATGATACATATGGCGGTTCTTCTCTAACAAGATAAGAAGCATAGGGATAGATTTATGATGACTGGCGCATCACCAGGGATGTGTTAGTCATCCTGTGCCGCTGTTCCGCCACCTATGGTGTGCTGCATTTGCGTGACGTATCTGTGCCGTAAAGGTGGCGCATTGCTGGAGTTGTATCGCAAGTGTGATGAAGCTCCAGCAAGGCTCAGGGGTGCCCCTGTCGCAGGGTTTCTGTTCTCACAGAGAACTGTGCACAGAGGATTGGAACCTCGGCGAATTAGGGTGCCCCAAAACTCACCTTAGTAATCAAAAACCGCTTAGCAAGCTAGGTACAGTGTCACATTGGATATAACAAACTCTCAATGTTTAGACAATCCAGAATATGAACTTATAGTACCTCAGGATACGTGGAACTCATGAACACTCGGTCGTTATATAGTTCTTAGAAACCAGAACATGGAGTTAAGAAGAACACATGTGTATTTGAAATGTTTATTTACTAATGCCGTCTTCTCAGGCGTAGTATCTTAGATTATACAAGTACACATATTATCAGTAGCAAAATTACCAGTATAGTTAGTAGTACATAAAAAGCGAATGGTGACAGTATGTTAACATGCTGTAAATGAATAAGAGTTAGCAACACTTATAAGCAGCCGCGGGCCATGGAGGGAGTTACGGTGGGGCAGGGAGGCGGGGAGGGGGAGGGGCAGGGTGGAGAGGGCTCCACCCTGCCCCTCCCCCTCCCCGCCTCCCTGCCCCACCGTAACTCCCTCCACGGCCCGCTTCTGCTTATATCTCACCCTCCCTAATACACATATTATATTATTTGCTAAGAAGGTCTCTTTGTGTTGGTTTAGGGCGTGCCCATACTTTAGTGTCTTAGATTTGAAGGAATCACATCAGCATACACCAGCTCTCTCTTCATGTGAACCGCATCAAGTGTTGTGTATGTGTGTTCGGCAAAGCAATATAAAACCCGCCTCATGTCGTGGAGATCAGACCTCATAACAATTCTGTATCGTGTTGTTCTTGAAACTTCAGCACTCGCTGTACAGATATAGTTTAACAAGCAAAGCAGATAGTAGAGCAATAACATATTATTCTCATGTAAACCACGATGAACTACTAGGTTGAAAGCTAAAGCAACAACTAAGTGTCGTGTGCAGAAGATGCAAAAAAGGAAAAATGGCGTTTAAACCGGTAATGAGCCCATGCTAACTTAACACGGTGTAAAGATATCCAGGACCTAGATGACACCTCCCCATGATCCGGAAACGAACTGAATAAGATAATAGAAGTGCCATCTCATGAGAGCAGATTGCAAGTTTATATGTGGACGGTCCGCAAGGTAAAGCATTAAAAACTTGGAAAATGTAATGCTAAAGAAAAATAAAACAGCCAAGTACTTTATCGAGTCTTAAGCCAATAGGCAAGCTAAATAATAAAAACTTGACAAATAAGTCAATGAATTGTCAATGAAATGCTAGTACTCAGCATATCAAACATGAAAAAGGTCTATGACATAACTGTGTATGCAAAATAAGCTGCAACAGCCTCCAATAGGAAGTCACCGTCTTCATCCGAAAAGAGTTCAGCCATCCAATTTAAAAGCGGAAAAGAACATACGTGCTCTCCCAGCACCGGATCCTCTATCACCATCAGAGGACAGCTCGGTGGGTTTTCAAGAAAGCTCTGTTCCAAGAAAGACTGTGTTGCCGCCAGTAAATTCCAGGGACCAATTAGTCCATGCATCAATGCCACAGCCATAATCCTTTCGCCAGGACAAACCAACTCGTGAGTAATGATAGGAGTCATCAGCTGATTAAAGTCGACGTCAGGAGAAACCGGTCCGCAGAGACACAAATCAATGGCCCAATCGAAATCACAGGTCAGGCAGTGAAATACAGGCTGGACACAGGTGAAGTAGGAGAATCGAAAAGATAATCCATATGCCGTGCTTAATATCGCCAACGGCATTGTGCCATAATATTCAAGCATGCGATTGCGGAACAGCGTCAGCAGCTGCAGGGCGGGAGCTTGCACAGGAGGGACATCCATATTTAAAAATGTAAAAAAGCACAAGAGCGTCCGCTGGTAATGCAAGTAAAAATGGGAATCCACCAAGCACAGTGGAAAAAATAGAATGAAAGAAAGCAGGGATGACTCCAAAGATTTTCTCAAATGAAGTCACGAGACCACTGGTAACAACTTTAAAAAAGTGCGCCAGGGCCTTTGTGGAGGACGCGTTAAAGATAGTCCGAACCATCTTGCTGAAATGGAAAGGCGAATCAGTATTGAAAAGGGTCTGAACCTCTGTACGGGTGTTCGCTATGTGAAGCACGAAACTTTCACGGGCCGAACTCAAGGCCACCTCTCTCTGAGACAAAAGAGCTCTTATTCTTGCCATGCCGTTGAAATCTGCTCCCAAGGTTGGTATTTGTGGCCAGATTGAAAACTCCCTATGTTCATGTGTGGGAGGAAATAGAACATTTCTGCAGCAAATAACCCGTTCACTTACTGTTACGATAAAAGGAATACTTTTAATTAACCCAGAACAATCTTCATTATTGAGCATCAAATAACTACCATTTTCCAACAACTTGAACGTGGGGATGATAGCAGGAACTGGCGTGCCTTGCAACACGCAAGCCATATTTGGTCGGTGTTTGTTGCATGAACCGTGTAACTGTGTGTGCCTACACATTAGTGAATGATCTGGCGTCTCAGTGCATTCCTCTCCATTCAGATAAACTTCTTGATCATCTTTGAAACATCTGTATGTGTATGGAAGCGACCAGACCTCATGAAGAAAAGCACTACCTAAAGGTTCATAACGACCTATTGGTATATATTTCATACAATTTGAAAACTTATATAAAGCAAAAGGCAGCGTTATTAAACCGTGGATAAGGCACGTTGCCAAAAAACCCGCAATCCTCTGCTGATGATGTCACTGAGCATGTCATGAATGATGTAATATGTGACATCATCAGCAGTGGATTACGGGTAATAGTATCTCTAGTTTACTCCCCTATAGCTGTCTTTCTTTTAACATAAGTGTCTGTTTCCTTCCCTTATACTTACTGTTCTTTTTAAAAAAAAAAAATTTGGGTTCGCTTCCGGTTCGCGTACCGGCGAGCGAACTGGGAAGCGAACTACGAGAAATAGAGGTTGGCACAGTTCCAAATATTGTACCAATTTTTTAATAACGGGGAGGTAGTTCTGAAAAGAACTTTTTTTTTATTGTTTTTGTTGTTTTATATTTTTTTTATTATTTTTCTGAACATTTTTTTACTTTTTTTGAATTTTTCTGAACAGTTTTATATTTTTTTTTGTTTTTTTCGGAGGGGGCAACGAAAACGATTCATTGTAAAGGGCTCAACAGGAGCAACAAAACAAAAAAAAAGAATTTATTATTTGGGGCGTTTCGTACAAACTTGCATATGATAGTCAATAGCTCTGTTGATCAGAGTGATGCTACTTTCTCCGTAGCAAATGAATCCACTGCAATGTACGCAGACTTGTTTTACTTCACGAAATCTCGTTTGTATATTTGGCACCATCTCCCTGCCCTCTGGTCCCGTTACTTCCGGTACAACAGATCTTCTGGCCATAATAGGGAGATTATGTAGGTCGTTACGAAACTGTGCAGCACTGTAGTTGTTAGGATGTCACCTAGTCATATGGCGATGCATTGTGTAGTTTCCGAAACTGTATTTTTTGTCGGTCCCTCTGGACAGTCTATCTTGACATATAAGGCAAGTTACGTATCTTGCATTTACTTTTTTCTGACCTTTGGGAATTTTAAAAAATTGCCAAATGAAGTTTTCTTTCCGGTGAGACGTCCTGGGCTCCTCAGGCAAAAAGTGCCTCTCTTCGTGCTCGTCGTCCTGTTCCTCTTCTTCCTCTTCTTGCTGAATTATAACTTCAGCAGGTGGTCCACTCTTCCTTGGATGTGGTGGAGGTGGTGGGGAAGCACCAGCTAAAGCTACTAAAGAAGCCATTGCTCACTGGTAACAAAGGGTCTTTCTCTCACAATGATGAAAGTCAGAGTGAGGAAAGAAGGAGGGATTTTCATCATTTGGGAAAAACAATAGTTCTCAACCAATGAAAAGTGTTCATTTTAGATTATATGACCTAGTCTTACATCATTAGGAAACCAAAAGTGAAATGAACCAATGAAAAGTGTTATTACCAAGTCACATGACCTGCTGTGTTTACGTTACGCGCTTTGCAGGGCCTCCCGGTTTGCTTCCAGAAACCTGTGCTTTGCGACTCGGTAAGCGTACCAGTTCGCTAACGTAGCACGTCATATGACGTATCACGCGACAACGCGAAACGTCATGCGGACGGGAGGCGTCACGATGTTGTTTTCTAACGCGGCAGTTGCGATAAAGAGACGTTTACCGGCTCGCGGTCTATTTCGTGGCATCAAGGTCAGCTAACGGGAAGCTTCCCGATTCGCGAAGCGGGAACGAAGAAAAAAATATATTTTAAAAAAAAGTTATTAATAAACATATAAAATATATTTTTGGATTTAAAGAAGAATACATTTTACAGCTACAGATATTAGCTGTTAAAAAACCAATGAAATTCACTGAAAAAACCATAGGTTATAGACCATATATAGTTAGGAATTAGCATTTACAAAACCTTGAAAATTCACTGAAAAAACCATAGGTTATAGACCGTATATAGTTAGGAATTAGCATTTAGAAAACCTTATTTTACTCACACAAAACCATTGAAATTCCATATATAGTTAGTTGCACTAACTATATATCGCGCACCCGCAATCCACTGCTGATGATGTCACATATTACATCATTCATGACATGGTCAGTGACATCACTGATGACATCACTGATGACATCTCAAATGACATCACTGATGACATCACTGATGACATCTCAAATGACATCACTGATGACATCATGACACACCAATACCAGTTACTACATACGCACTCACTGATTCCTACGTCTACACACACATTCACTCATTCACCCATACAATCACTCATACATACAGTCACTCATTATTACAACACTATCATATGCACTCATACACCTATGCAGACAGTCACACACTGCCACTCATCCATGGAGTTACTCACACACCAAGTCAGTCCTGTAAAGAATCAATCACACTTCCATTTCTTCATCTATACAGTTAAACACAGAACACCATACTTCAGTGACATCACTGATGACATCACTAATGACATCTGAAATGACATCACTGATGACATCTCAAATGACATCACTGATGACATCATGACACACCAATACCAGTTACTACATACGCACTCACTGATTCGTACGTCTACACACACATTCACTCATTCACCCATACAATTACTCATACATACAGTCACTTATTATTAGAACACTATCATATGCACTCATACACCTAGTCAGTCCTGTGAAGAATCAATCACACTTCGATTTCCTCATCTATAGTTAAACACAGAACACCATACTTTTCACACATATACTAACACATACTTACTCTCTTATACAATCACTGATACAAGTACACATTGATATGCACAGAGTCACACACCTCCCAGCCAGCCACACACACACTCAGTCTTCCATACATCCAGTCATTCTTCAATATGTAAAACGTATTTAAACTTTACAAAAACACACAGACACTAGATGATGTCATCAGTGATGTCATTTGAGATGTCATCAGTGATGTCATCAGTGATGTCACTGACCATGTCATGAATGATGTAATATGTGACATGATCAGCAGTGGATTGCGGGTGTGTGATATATAGTTAGTGCAACTAACTATATATGGAATTTCAATGGTTTTGTGTGAGTAAAATAAGTTTTTATAAATGCTAATTCCTAACTATATATGGTCTATAACCTATGGTTTTTTCAGTGAATATATATATATATATATATATATATATATATTACCTACTGGCGGTCGCCAGTAGGTATATATAGTTAGGATTTTTTCTCTATGGGTTTTTTGAAAATTCTATGTCTAATAACTTTGGCGTTTGTGGACGGAATCGGCTGAAATTTTCAGGAAAATGGCACATTTTGTTTCTGAGCAGCCCTTGAAAATTTGGGGGGGGTTCGTCCAGTGGGGGCCGAGAAAAAAGGGGGGTCCCAAAACGTGTTTTTAACATTGAGTTTTCCATAGGGCGGTTGGCCTCACTTTTAGCCCGAACGGCTGAATGGATTTGCACGAAACTTGGCAAAATTGTAGGGACTGGTAGCCCGATGTGCCTTTTGTAGGTCTCAATATATGTGCTCCAGTGGATTTTGAGAAATTAACGTTTAAAAAAAGATATATATCTGTAACAGCGGACCGGTTAGCGCTCTGGTTCGCGGACTTTTCGCGCAACGGAGCTTTGTGAAGCGAAGCTGATTGGTTCTCCGGCGTCTGTCAACATTCCAAACAGTCCGTAGCGGCCGCCATCTTGTCTCTCGGTAGGATCGAGAGACAAGAGGAGGTCAAAACAAAGGGGGAAATAACTATAAGGGGGCATAGTAGATCCTCGCTGACCCCCTAGGTTTGATGTGGAGGTTTTAAAAGGGCCCCGCGGGGAAAAAAAAAATAATAAAAATAATAATTGAACGGCTGAATGGATTTGCACGAAACTTGGCAAAATATTAGGGACTGGTAGCCCGATGTGCCTTTGCTAGGTCTCAATATATGTGCTCCAGTGGATTTTGAGAAATTAACGTTCAAAAAAAGATATATATCTGTAACAGCGCTCCGCTTCGCGTAACGGAGGTTTGCGAAGCTGATTGGTCATTCTGTCACTGGGCTATAGTTGGGCTACATCTGGCTGATATTTGGGCTACATTTGTTTTTTTGTGTGTCTGGCGGCCATCTTTGGGCTACATTGGGCTACATTGGGCTTCATTGGGCTACATTCGGCTAATTAGCAAATAGCTCATCGCAAACTAGGAATGGTAAAGAATCGCTATTTATTCCTTAAAGTTCGCTATTTAGGAAATGCAAATAACTTTGATGATACATATGGCGGTTCATCTCTAACAAGATAAGAAGCATAGGGATAGATTTATGATGACTGGCGCATCACCAGGGATGTGTTAGTCATTCTGTGCCGCTGTTCCGTCACCTATGGTGTGCTGCATTTACAATGCGGCGCATCACGGGGCAAAAACAGCACAGATGCGTGATGTATCTGTGCCGTAAAGGTGGCGCATTGCTGGAGTTGTATCGCAAGTGTGATGAAGGTCCAGCAAGGGTCGGGGGTGCCCCTGTCGCAGGGTTTCTGTTCTCACACAGAACTGTGGACAGAGGATTGGAACCTCGGCGAATTAGGGTGTCCCAAAACTCACGTTAGTAATCAAAAACTATTTAGCAAGCTAGGTACAGTGTCACATTGGATATAACAAACTCTCAATGTTTAGACAATCCAGAATATGAACTTATAGTACCTCAGGATACGTGGAACTCATGAACAGTCGGTCGTTATATATTTCTTAGAAACCAGAACATGGAGTTAAGAAGAACACATGTGTATTTGAAATGTTTATTTACTAATGCCGTCTTCTCAGGCGTAGTACCTTAGATAATAAAAGTACACATATTATCAGTAGCAAAATTACCAGCATAGTTACTAGTACATAAAAAGTGAATGGTGATAGTATGTTAACATGCTGTAAATGAATAAGAGTTAGCAACACTTATAAGCAGCCGCGGGCCGTGGAGGGAGTTACGGTGAGGCAGGGAGGCGGGGAGGGGGAGAAGCAGGGTGGAGAATACAAGTACACATATTATCAGTAGCAAAATTACCAGCATAGTTACTAGTACATAAAAAGCGAATGGTGACAGTATGTTAACATGCTGTAAATGAATAAGAGTTAGCAACACTTATAAGCAGCCGCGGGCCGTGGAGGGAGTTACGGTGGGGCAGGGAGGCGGGGAGGGGGAGGGGCAAGGTAGAGAGGGCTCCACCCTGCTTCTCCCCCTCCCCGCCTCCCTGCCTCACCGTAACTCCCTCCACGGCCCGCGGCTGCTTATATCTCACCCTCCCTAATACACATATTATATTATTTGCTAAGAAGGTCTCTTTGTGTTGGTTTAGGGCGTGCCCATACTTTAGTGTCTTAGATTTGAAGGAATCACATCAGCATACACCAGCTCTCTCTTCATGTGAACCGCATCAACTGTTGTGTATGTGTGTTCGGCAAAGCAATATAAAACCCGCCTCATGCCCAGAATTGGCAGAAGTTGCACTTATGTTATGAGTATGAAGTCGTGGAGATCAGACCTCATAACAATTCTGTACCGTGTTGTTCTTGAAACTTTAGCACTCGCTGTACAGATATAGTTTAACAAGTAAAGCAGATAGTAGACCAATAACATATTATTCTCATGTAAACCACGATGAACTACTAGGTGGAAAGCTAAAGCAACAACTAAATGTCGTGTGCAGAAGTTGCAAAAAAGGAAAAATGGCGTTTAAACCGGTAATGAGCCCATGCTAACTTAACACGGTGTAAAGATATCCAGGACCTAGATGACACCTCCTCATGATCCGGAAACGAACTGAATAAGATAATAGAAGTGCCATCTCATGAGAGCAGATTGCAAGTTTATATGTGGACGGTCCGCAAGGTAAAGCATTAAAACTAGGAAAATTCAATGCTAAAGAAAAATAAAACAGCCAAGTACTTTATCGAGTCTTAAGCCAATAGGCAAGGTAAATAATAAAAACTTGACAATTAAGTCAATGAATTGTCAATGAAATGCTAGTACTCAGCATATGAAACATGAAAAAGGTCTATGACATAACTGTGTATGCAAAATAAGCTGCAACAGCCTCCAACAGGAAGTCACCGTCTTCATCCGAAAACAGTTCAGCCATCCAATTTAAAAGCGGAAAAGAACATACGTGCTCTCCCAGCACCGGATCCTCTATCACCATCAGAGGACAGCTCGGTGGGTTTTCAAGAAAGCTGTGTTCCAAGAAAGACTGTGCTGCCGCCAGTAAATTCCAGGGACCAAGTAGTCCATGCATCAATGCCACAGCCATAATCCTTTCGCCAGGACAAATCAACTCGTGAGTAATGATAGGAGTCATCAGCTGATTAAAGTCGACGTCAGGAGAAACCGGTCTGCAGAGACACAAATCAATGGCCCAATCGAAATCACAGGTCAGGCAGTGAAATACAGGCTGGACACAGGTGAAGTAGGAGAACCGAAAAGATAATCCATATGCCGTGCTTAATATCGCCAACGGCATTGTGCCATAATATTCTAGCATGCGATTGCGGAACAGTGTCAGCAGCTGCAGGGTCGGAGGTTGCATAGGAGGGACATCCATATTTAAAAATGTAAAAAAGCACAAGAGCGTCCGCTGGTAATGCAAGTAAAAATGCAATCCACAAACCAGAGTGGAGAAAATGGAATGAAAGGGAGCAGGGATGACTCCAAAGATTTTCTCAAATGAAGTCACGAGACCACTGGTAACAACTTTAAAAAAGTGTGCCAGGGATTTTGTGGAGGATGCGTTAAAGATAGTCGGAAACATGTTGCTGAAATTGAAAGGCAAACCTGTGTACGGGTGTTCGCTATGTGAAGTACGAAAGTTTCACGGGCCGAACTCAAGGCCACCTCTCTCTGAGACAAAAGAGCTCTTATTCTTGTCATGCCGTTGAAACGTGTCCCAAGGTTGGTATTTGTGGCCAGATTGAAAACTCCCTATGTTCATGTGTGGGAGGAAATAGAACATTTCTGCAGCAAATAACCCGTTCACTTACTGTTACGATAAAAGGAATACTTTTAATTAACTCAGAACAATCTTCATTATTGAGCATCAAATAACTACCATTTTCCAACAACTTGAACGTGGGGATGATAGCAGGAACTGGCGTGCCTTGCATCACGCAAGCCATATTTGGTCGGTGTTTGTTGCATGAATCGTGTAACTGTATGTGCCTACACATTAGTGAATGATCTGGCGTCTCAGTGCATTCCTCTCCATTCAGATAAACTTCTTGATCATCTTTGAAACATCTGTATGTGTATGGAAGCGACCAGACCTCATGAACAAAAGCACTACCTAAAGGTTCATAAAGACCTATTGGTATATATTTCATACAATTTGAAAACTTATATAAAGCAAAAGGCAGCGTTATTAAACCGTCGATAAGGCATGTTGCCAAAAAACCCGCAATCCTCTGCTGATGATGTCACTGAGCATGTCATGAATGATGTAATATGTGACATCATCAGTAGTGGATTATGGGTAATAGTATCTCTAGTTTACTCCCCTATAGCTGTCTTTCTTTTAACATAAGTGTGTGTTTCCTTCCCTTATACTTACTGTTTTTGGTTCGCTTCCAGTTCGCGTACCAGCGAGCTAACTAGGAAGCGAACTAAGAGAAATAGAGGTTGGCACAGTTCCAAATATTGTACCAATTTTTTAATAACGGGGAGGTAGTTCTGAAAAGAACTTTTTTTTTTATTTTTCTGAACATTTTTTTACTGTAAGGTTCCCGATTCGCGAAGCGGGAACGAAGAAAAAAAAATATTTAAAAAAATAATTATTCATAAACATATAAAATATATTTTTGGATTTAAAGAAGAATAAATTTTACAGCTACAGATATTAGCTGTTAAAAAACCAATGAAATTCACTGAAAAAACCATAGGTTATAGACCATATATAGTTAGGAATTAGCATTTACAAAACCTTGAAAATTCACTGAAAAAACCATAGGTTATAGACCATATATAGTTAGGAATTAGCATTTACTAAACCTTATTTTACTCACACAAAACCATTGAAATTCCATATATAGTTAGTTGCACTAACTATATATCGCGCACCCGCAATCCACTGCTGATGATGTCACATATTACATCATTCATGACATGGTCAGTGACATCACTGATGACATCACTGATGACATCTCAAATGACATCACTGATGACATCACTGATGACATCTCATTTGACATCAATGACCACATCACTGATGATATCATTCATGTGACAATACAATGCATCTCCTCACATTTTAATATAACCTCTGTTTCACCCAGTGTTAAAAAGAGAGTATAATTTTTGAAACCATTGACACACCAATACTAGTTACTACATACGCACTCACTGATTGCTACGTCTACACACACCTTCACTCATTCACCCATACAATCATTCATACATACAATCACTCATCTTTACAACACTATCATATGCACTCATACACCTATACAGACACTCACAGTCTGCCACGCATCCATGGAGTTACTCACACACCTAGTCAGTCCTGTAAAGAATCAATGACACTTCCATTTTCTTGTCTATACAGTTAAACATAGAGCACCTTACATTTTCAAACATATACTAACACATACTTACCTTCTTATACAATCATTGATACAAGTACAGATTGATCTGCACAGAGTCACACACCTCCCAGCTAGCCACACACACACTCAGTCTCCCATACAAATACTTGGGCAATCAATCAATAACCCATATAGTTACTCATATAGCTACTGATCAACACATGCAGCAGTTTACAGAACAACAGACATAATGATGCACAAATTAAGACAGTTTAGTCACTAACCCATGCAGTCAGTGAGACACATTTAATCACTCACTCATACAGTCAGTCATGCACCTACTAAATCCTTCGTCCAGACACTTACACATCCACTCATTCTTCAATATGTAAGACATATTTAAACTTTATAGAAACAAAAAATCACTGGATGTTGTTATCAGTGATGTCATCAGTGATGTCATTTGAGATGTCATCAGTGATGTCATCAGTGATGTCACTGACCATGTCATGAATGATGTAATATGTGACATCATCAGCAGTGGATTGCGGGTGCGCGATATATAGTTAGTGCAACTAACTATATATGGAATTTCAATGGTTTTGTGTGAGTAAAATAAGGTTTAGTAAATGCTAATTCCTAACTATATATGGTCTATAACCTATGGTTTTTTCAGTGAATTTTCAAGGTTTTGTAAATGCTAATTCCTAACTATATATGGTCTATAACCTATGGTTTTTTCAGTGAATATATATATATATATATAAGAGGTCCTCCTAGTGGATCCTGACTCAATGAAGCAGAACTCTGACTGTCCTGAGAACTGTCTCTGGCAATCTCGGCTGCAATCGTTGCTTCCTGCTCAATTTCCGCATTCAACATTTCTACATATTTGGGAAAAGCAGGACATTCTATGGTCTCCTTGGCTGCATTGAAAGAGTCTTCGTAACAGAGGAAATCTCCAAGCAGTTCCTCTTCTGCACGCCAAGGCTTGAAAAGTTGCAAAAGTGCTAAATAGAAAAACTCCTTTTTTTCAGGAGATTCGCCACTCAATTTTCGATGGTTTATCAAGTGGCATTTTCTTTGCTTGACCAGACATCCCTCACTTCCTATTACAGCATACACTCCTTTCTCAGTATCTTCTTTGATGTTCCTCTTGAATATGTAATTTTGCAGAACCTCATACAGACAAACATTCTCTAGGTGACTGCTTCGATTTGGATAATATGTATCTAACATGTTTGTCTTCAAAATGTCGGTACTGTTTGGCTCCTTTTCCGCCAAATACTCAATTTCCCGCACAGGTTTGAGAACTCGATTACGCGTTGCAGCAAGACCAAGACTCGCCCAAACGATACTCCTGGACTTGGCATAGAGACTTGCTGAAGACAACCGGTCAGAACATTCGTACGCTCCGATTTCTCGATGCGACAACATCTTCAGACTGAAACTGTACAACTTCTTGCTGAGGCTCTTTTCATGGGAAATGTCCTCCCACATATCCTTCAATTCTGTCTTCTCTTTTTTGGTGATGTAAGACGTCACATACCGAGCCACAGCCATACAGTTATCAGCCACAAACTGTATATCCATGTTAGCATTCCACATGGACAAAATCACCGGGTTGTAGTCGTTGATGTACTTGGACTCTTCGTTCCTCTTCAAATTGTATGTGTTTTTAGGTGATTTCTTCATCACATTATGTCGCAGCGAAGACATCAAACTGTTTACTCTTCCTTTAGAAATCACCGGTCGTGGAAAGCCGAAACGACATTTGGTGTAGAACTTGTCTTTGTTTCGGAATTTACGAAGGCAGTACTTTCCACATCGATGGCTTTGGAAACGCAGAACTTTTTCTCTTAGGCTTTTCTTCTCCTTTGCGTTTGGAACAGCACACGTAGAATACTGTTGGATGAAACTCATCACTGAGTCTTCTGGATCCGTTCCAAATTTAGGTGCATCCTTGATCCACAGCAACATATGTATATGAGGAGCACCTCTTGCTTGGTACTCCTTTCTCCAGAAGAAATCCAACACCTCTCCAAGAGGTGGATTCTTCTTATTCATGATGAAAGACATCATAGCTTCAAATCTATGATTGAAGTACCTACATACATTGACTGGATCCTAAGAGCACAGTTCTCCGGGTGTCTTGAATTCGATGTTATCTACGTTAGCATTTGCCTCTCGTAGAAATTGAAGTAAGTCTTCCCAGCCATACTCGGCACAACTCAGAGTGAGGAACCATGTGGGAGTACCTAAGTTCCTCAGCATACATTTTAAATCACCATGACGACGGTACCAGTACTCATTAGTACCACGCTGACACGCCATGAGATTAATCAGGTGAGAATCCAAAATACTATCTTGAACATTCACTTTATCCATAAAATCACTTGCCGAGATGTTTTGCATGTGTATACCACTTTTCAAGATGTGGTTCACTGCATATGACAGTCCAGACAGATCGCTTTCAAACAGGAGATGAAACAAATAAGGAATGCATTGTCGAAACCTAGCATCTCCTGCATACAATCGCAAAGTCCGGTATTCAGAAGCAGGAATTTGATGAGGTCGCTCATCATATCTTCCTCCCTGACCTGTTGGAAAAAGCTGTGGGAAACACCGAGCTTCCAAACTTTCCTCCCAAACACTAATGGGACTCCCTTTGGCTTGTTTCATTTGAAACAACTCAATAGCATTCCCCACGACTTCCTTGGAATGCAAAGGATGAACACTATAATGTTCATATATTTCCTCACTAGTAGAGGGTTCTACTTTCTCAATTTGACCAGCACACAAATCGCTATCCTCTTCCTCACTTACTTCCTCTTCTGCAACATATACATTCTTATAGTATTTATTATTTTTTTTCAAATACAATGTTGCCTTTTTAACTTTCCTAACATCTACTAAATCTTGCCATATTTTCTTATTCTTTGTCGGAACCCCATTAACTAAGATAACCAGAGGTTCCTCTTCCACTTTTTCTACTCCAATTGTGTTAATGTTTTTCTTCAAATCTAGAGGCAAATAAACAACTCTTCCCTTTAATCCTCTCTGTAAATCTGATGGAGGCAATTTCCCTGTCTTTGGCTCCATTCTTACAATAGCCTGAAAGGGATGGATACTTTGAATCAAAATAGATTCATAAGTATTTAAGTCCTTCAATTCAGAAGGAATCTCAACCAATTCCAGATTATTATGAACTGCTCTAGCAGGCATCTGGTTTTGTTTTAATTTGTTACAACAATAAGTACACACACGTTGATCCAATCCCAAATCAAAACAATTTTCTACCATCAAGTATGTTGCAAAATCCTTCCATTCACTATTATTTTCCCTTTCACTTTTTGCATATAAATCCACTAACTTAGTCTGATTCTTATAATAAGTGCGTCTACAACACACACAAGTGAAATTAGGCCTCTCACTTGATTTCACGTCAAACGTCGCAATTTCCCTCTGGAAATTATCTGTACTGGAAACATGTACACTATCTTCCAAATGACCCTCTACTTCTTGCTCAATTTCAACATTCTCCTCTTTACTTCCAAAGTAACAAAACTCAATTTCTTCACATATATTCTTCACATCTATTTCAGAACCATGCAAAAGAGCAGCGCATAATTGTTTCAGCATAATTGCTGGACTCTTAGCATAATACAACATTCTAACTAATTTCCTCACTTTGTTATGATGCACTGCTAGCATCCTGAAATGATGAAAAACACTCTGGCATACTCTCCTGGAAAGACAAGCCAGTGAATGACCATGCAAACCTGTCACTTCTCTTACTCTGCAAGGATCTAATTCTTGCAACAACCTCATTTTCTGCTTCAAACTTTTTTTGTTAAATGACCGTACAAAATCACAAAGCAAATTGATGGAATCCTGTTGCACACTGCAAATACTACTACACTTCCAGGTGTACACAGGACCCTTAGCACGTCTTCCTAAAACCTCATTATCTAACAACTCTTCTGCCTCTGTTGTCACAAGTTTTTCTTTTTCAACTGGACAACCATCTTTCACTTCATAAGCACGACCACTGGTGTCAACTGCATGCACCAAATCATTATCCTGGAAATAACTCTCTTCATTAAAAAATGCCTCACAGCTTGAACTATGCATCCATTCTCCAGAAAAAACTTCACAAAAATTACTACGATTAACTATTCTCTTCCATCTACTATTTCTTTTGAAATCAAAAATTGCCTTGTTTAGCTTCCTAATTCTATTGATTATCAAAATAAATAACTTACGTTTAATTTCAAATGCCTTATCAATAACTTTCTCAACTTTTTTTTTTCTCTTATAAAAAACTAGTTTCTGTTGACCTTTCTTAATATTTTTTAACAAATTGCCAATTATCCTGTTGCGGAACATTCGTTTACGAATCTCCCTAAACTGTTGTTTCCTTCTACTATCATGCACAGATTTATCTCTTGCTCTAGCACTAACATTTTTCATTGTCCTTTTCTTTCCATTTGATTTACTTCTCGTGTTATGGACTGAAACATTTTCTGTAGTAATATTTTTTTTATTACAAATATTTCTTATGAAATATTTAGAGCTCTTACCCGGTGCTTTCTTCGTGGCTTGAGAAATCTTTTTGTTAGAGGACTGCTGCGTTTTTTTTTTCTCCTGCAGTCTTTGACGTTTTGCACCCTTTATCTGTCTTTGTATTGTAGGCATATTGAAATATTTAAATGATCTGCAGTTGAATCTGAGGAAAAATATAATAAAAAATGTTAATAAACATTATTATCAAACAGTAAATCAGTAATAGTGATCAAAAACATAACACACTACTTGACATTTTAATTTGAAGATTTTTTAGTCATTGGCGATTCTTTACCATTCCTAATTTGCGATGAGCAAATTGCTAATTGCAAGTTACCCATTCATTTCCATGGCCTAGGAGGCTAATATGAATGAAGGTTTAATTTGCGATTAGCAATTTGCTCATCACAAAGTAGGAATTTTTCCAAGGGTGCAGGGGTGTCTCAAGAACACCTGCTGCACCCCTGAAAAACAAATTTGGGGGCATATGGCACACATACATGCCCTAAGGGCATGTGTTGACGTCATATGGCACCTTTTGTTTTTTTGAAAAAAAGCTTTTTGAAAAGAATTCACAAATTACCACTAATTTACCACAATAGTTTCCAAATCCTTAATGTCATTTTTTACATAGTTTTTGTTTGATACATTGCATTTAAGTAGTCACAAAATTTACAAATGCTTCAGTGCAATCGCAAAATAAGGAATAGCAAATTTTGCTATTCCTTATTTTGCATCAAAGTTGTTTGATACATACCATTTGTCTAATTAACATTCGCAAAGGCCGAAATTCATAGAAGTTTGATCTTTGCAAATGCTAATTAGCTTGATACATATGGCCCCAAGTGAGGCCTGTCTTGCGACATGGTGCATCTTTTGCATCACTGCTGCTTGGCTTTTATGTGGTACGTTTTTTTTTTACACCATGACATATCTGCCTAAATGCATCAATTTTTAATGTTGTCACCTCATAGCAAATATTTTACACCACCGCTGCATCATAAAAGTGACGCACAGTAGCACAAAAAAGGCATACACCTATCATAAATCTATCCCTAGCATTTTAAATGATTAATCCAGGATGACAATAAAGTGTGTCCTATCCAGAGGTTTGTTTAAGGTGAGGCCTACTCAGGATTGCAGATTAAAGTTACGCTTGATGAAGAATACAGAGGAGATAATACATATAAAGGCCTACCAATGAAGTAAGTAATGTGCACTTTATTGCGCCAGTCATCATAAATGTATCCCTAAGCTTCTTATCTTGTTACAGATGAACCACCATATGTACCATCAAACTATTTTGCATTTCCTAAATAGCAAATTTTAAGGAATAAATAGCAATTCTTTACTATTCCTAATTTGCAATGAGCAAATTGCTAATTGCAAATTACCCATTCATTTCCATGGGCTAGGAGGCTCATAGGAATTAAGGTTGCAATTTGTGATTAGCAATTAGCTCATCACAAAATAGGATTTTTTTCAAGCGTGCAGGGGTATCTCAAGAACACCCTGCTGCACCCCTGAAAAAGAAATTTGGGAGCATATGGCACACCTACATGCCCTAATGGCATGTATGGGCGTCATATGGGACCTTTTTTTTTGTTGAAAAAAATGCTTTTTGAAAAGAATTCGCAAATTACCACAAACTAGAAGTTGGTGGTAGTTTTCAAATCCTTAATATCATTTTTTACATATTTTTTGATACATTGCATTTAAGGAATCGCAAATTTTGAATTATTGACATTTTAAGTCATTTCCACATGTGCAGTGTTTTCAAAATATAATTTGAAAATCGTTTTTGGGGAAAAGTAATGGTTTGCAAATTTATGACAAGGACATAATGGTGTATGCTTCTCTATAAGGCATTTCAGTGTCTCTAATGTCATTTTTCCCATATTACATTATAAGACCTTTCCCCATGAAGCACATTCCTTGTAAATATGCTCCCACCTGTGCATTGCAAATTTAGATTTTGACTGTTTCAGTCACATAGCCATGTTGAAAGTGACCCAAAAAAATTGCAAACGTTTTAAAATAACACATTCATGTGTCTTAAGGACATTTTAAGTCATTTCCCCATGGACAATGTTTTCTAAGTGGCACAAAAGAGGTATACACCTATCATAAATCTGTCCCTAGCATTTTAAATGATTAATACAGGATAACAATAAGATGTAGCCTATCCAGAGGTTTGTTTAAAGTGAGGCCTACTCAGGATTCCAGATTAAATTTACGCTTGATGAAGAATACAGAGGAGATAATATATGTAAAGCTCTACCAATGAAGTAAGTGATGTCTACTTCATTGCGCCAGTCACCATAAATGAATCCATAAGCTTCTTATCTTGTTAGAGATCAACCGCCATATGTATCATCAAACTATTTTGCATTTCCTAAATAGTGAATTTTAAGGAATAAATAGCAATTCTTTACCATTCCTAATTAGCAATGAGCAAATTGCTAATTGCTATTTTACCCATTCATTTCCATGGGCTAGGAGGCTCATATAAATGAAGGTGCAATTTGCGATTAACAATTTGCTCATCACAAATTAGGAATTTATTCCAAAGGTGCAGGGGTGTCTCAAGAACACCCTGCTGCAACCCTAAAAAAGAAATTTGGGGGCATATGGCGCACATAAATTTTAACAACATTCCTTTAACTCAACAACGATTTTCAAATCATAACTTCAAAACACTACACATGGGAAAATTACTTAAATTGTCCTTAAGACACATAAAAGCGTTTTTTGATTGGCTTTCCTGCATGGTAGGGTCACTTTTAACATGGCTATGTAACACAAACATTCAAAATCAAAATTTTCCATGCACAGGTGGGAGCATATTTACAAGCAATTTGCGCCACAGAGAAAGGTCTTACATTAAAATGGGAAAAATAACATCAGGGACAGTCAATTGCCTTATAAAGAACCATACACCATTATGTCCTTGTCATGAATTTAAAAACAATTCCTTTTTCCCAAAAACGATTTTCAAATCATAATTTCAAAACACTGCACATGAGAAAATGACTTAAAATGTCATTGAAACACATGAAAGCGTTTTTTGATTGGCTTTCCTGCATGGTTGGGTCACTTTTAACATGGCTATTTAACACAAACATTCAAAATCTAAATTTTCCATGCACATGTGAGAGCATATTTACAAGCAATTTGCGCCACAGAGAAAGGTCTTACACTAAAATGAGAAAAATAACATCAGGGACAGTCAATTGCCTTATAAAGAACCATACACCATTATGTCCTTGTCATGAATTTAAAAACAATTCCTTTTCCACAAAAACGATTTTCAAATCATAATTTCTAAACACTGCACATGGGAAAATGACTTAAAATGTCATTAAAACACATGAAATCATTTTTTGATTGGCTTTCCAGCATGGTTGGGTCACTTTTAACATGGCTATGTAACACAAACATTCAAAATCAAAATTTTCCATGCACATGTGAGAGCATATTTACAAGCAATTTGCGCCACATAAATCATAATTTTCTCCTTAAAGCACACTATTCTCTATCTAAAGTAAAAAAATATTTTCTCACCTTAGCAAATACTTTGAGTTTGAAAACAGTCTAAGAAACACACCAATTTGTCTTCAGCAGAGCAAAAGGTATGCACTCCAGAGTCTGCAGCTAACAAAAGCACAGAAATGCTGTAATTCTTCACACATATTTCTCATGTCACCCAATCAAAACTCTTCCCTCACTTTTTTTCAAATGAAAACCCTTCCCCCTCTGCCCTTTCTGCCTATTTTCCATAGCAACCACCTCTTGGAGAAACTCTGGTGTTTGCAAGTTCACACAACAATGTTGCAATTGAACTCTGAACTCTCAGTGCACCTGCATATCCAGTGCTTTCTTTCATTTAATGATTTTTTATTGACCACTCAAAATACATCTTTCAAACAACACATCTGTACACCCTAACTTTCTGTTTTCATCAATCAAAATCCACCAATCACTGTTACTGCTTCATGAACACAGAAACTCCACAGTTTTTTTTTCATTTTACACTCTCATTTTTTCAACTGCCATTTCATTGCCACACTTCATCTGACTGCAGGAGAACCTTCTCTCACCATGTTTTCTGTCTGGATTGTTGGTCATAGTTATATTCACTGGGCTCAAAGGTACGTTGAAAGCAGGAATTTACCTAACCTCAATTTACAAGATGTGGAAATTAAGTGGTTTGGCCACAGAAGATTAAAATGTCACCAATTGATACCATTGGTGAAAACCTTTATGCATTTGCCAAAACCTGACCTGTTAATTGTGCACTGTGGAGGTAATGACTTGGGCACTTTGACTGGTGTAGGTCTGGAAATGCTTTTAAAGGACACCTTTGAGCAATTAATGGCACTTTTTCCTCAGACTGCCTTGGTATATTCAAATATATGCCAAAGACAGAAATGGAGGTGGTCAAACCAATTTTGTCCACAAATTGAGAAGTCGAGGAAGCATGTAAACAAATCTGTTTCAGCTTACATGAGAGACCATGGAATGGGCTCCCTGTACAACAATAACTTGCGATACTACATGCAAGATATCTACAGAGGAGATGGAGTTCACTTCTCAGATGAGGGCAACAGAATTTTCACTCTGAATTTAAGAATGTGCATTGGTACCTACTTATAAGTACCTAAATGTACCATAAATCCAAAAGCTCTTCTCAGAGCTACCCTACATCTAATCACTCACAATTATTATTTTACTCTAACATTTTTCACTAATTTTCAACAAAGTACACTCCCTGGGGCGCTACCCGGTACGCGTACCGGGAGCTAACCTCGCGAAATTTTTTAAAAAAATGTTTTTTTTTCGCACATATAAACCTCCTCAGCCACCCTCAGAAAACCTAGGGGGTCAAGATAACTCTACCGTGCCCCCTTCTACCCATTCCGAACATTAATTGCCCTCCATCTTGTATCTTAATTCGACCGAAACACAAAATGGTGGACTCCCGGAACGCTTAAGGTACGCGAACCGAGGCGCTCAACGGTTCGCGTACCTGGTCACTCCCTGGGAAGATAAAGGAAAAAAAAAAATATTAAAAAAATCCAACAATTAATTAACATACAGCATTTGAAAAGACTATCATTCATTTTTCATTGTAGTACGCTCCCCAGAACGCTTCCCGGTTCGCGTACCGGGCGCTAACCACGAAAAAAAAACAAAAAAAAAAATTTTTTTTTTTTTGCCCCGCGGGGCCCCTTTAAAACCTCCACATTAAACCTAGGGGGTCAGCGAGGATCTACTATGCCCCCTTATAGTTATTTCCCCCTTTGTTTTGGCCTCCTCTTGTCTCTCGATCCTACCGAGAGACAAGATGGCGGCCGCTCCGAACTGTTTAGAATGTTGACAGACACCGGAGAGCCAATCAGCTTCGCTCACGAAGTTCCGTTACGCGAAAAGTACGCGAACCGGGGCGCTGCCTGGTCCGCGCTTACAGATATATATCTTTTTTTGAACGTTAATTTCTCAAAATCCACTGCAGCACATATATTGAGACCTACAAAAGGCACATCGGGCTACCAGTCCCTACAATTTTGCCAAGTTTCGTGCAAATCCATTCAGCCGTTCGGGCTAAAAGTGAGGCTAACCGCCCTATGGAAAACTCAATGTTAAAAACACGTTTTGGGACCCCCCTTTTTTCTCGGCCCCCCCTTGACGAACCCCCCCCAAATTTTCAGGGGCTGCTCAGAAACAAAATGTTCCATTTTCCAGAAAATTTCAGCCAATTCCGTCCACAAACGCCAAAGTTATTAGACATAGAATTTTCAAAAATCCCATAGGGAAAAAATCCTAACTATATATACCTACTGGCGACCGCCAGTAGGTAATATATATACATATATATTACCTACTGGCGTAACTTTATATACATATATATTACCTACTGGCGGTCGCCAGTAGGTATATATAGTTAGGATTTTTTCTCTATGGGATTTTTGAAAATTCTATGTCTAATAACTTTGGCGTTTGTGGACGGAATTGGCTGAAATTTTCAGGAAAATGGCACATTTTGTTTCTGAGCAGCCCTTGAAAATTTGGGGGGGGGGTTCGTCAAGGGGGGGCCGAGAAAAAAGGGGGGTCCCAAAACGTGTTTTTAACATTGAGTTTTCCATAGGGCGGTTGGCCTCACTTTTAGCCCGAACGGCTGAATGGATTTGCACGAAACTTGGCAAAATTGTAGGGACTGGTAGCCCGATGTGCCTTTTGTAGGTCTCAATATATGTGCTCCAGTGGATTTTGAGAAATTAACGTTTAAAAAAAGATATATATCTGTAACAGCGGACCTGGCAGGGTCCCAGGACGCGTACTTTACGCGCAACGGAGCTTTGTGAAGCGAAGCTGATTGGTTCTCCGGCGTCTGTCAACATTCCAAAAAGTCCGTAGCGGCCGCCATCTTGTCTCTCGGTAGGATCGAGAGACAAGAGGAGGTCAAAACAAAGGGGGAAATAACTATAAGGGGGCATAGTAGATCCTCGCTGACCCCCTAGGTTTGATGTGGAGGTTTTAAAAGGGCCCCGCGGGGCAAAAAAAAATAATAATAATAATAATCGAACGGCTGAATGGATTTGCACGAAACTTGGCAAAATATTAGGGACTGGTAGCCCGATGTGCCTTTGCTAGGTCTCAATATATGTGCTCCAGTGGATTTTGAGAAATTAATGTTCAAAAAAAGATATATATCTGTAACAGCGCTCCGCTTCGCGTAACGGAGGTTTGCGAAGCTGATTGGTCATTCTGTCACTGGGCTATAGTTGGGCTACATCTGGCTGATATTTGGGCTACATTTGTTTTTTTGTGTGTCTGGCGGCCATCTTTGGGCTACATTGGGCTACATTGGGCTTCATTGGGCTACATTGGGCTACATTTGGGCTCCAACATATATATAGGCCAATGTAGCCCAATATATATTTTTCAAAGTTAATTTTCGTAAAAACCACTGGAGCATATATCTTGAGACATAGCAAAGGCACATCGGGCTACCAGTCCCTACAATTTTGCCAAGTTTCGTGGAAATCCATTCAGCCGTTCGAGCTAAAAGTGAGTCCAACCGCCCTATGGAAATGAAGGAAATGAATGGGTAATTTGTAATTAGCAAATAGCTAATCGCAAACTAGGAATGGTAAAGAATCGCTATTTATTCCTTAAAGTTCGCTATTTAGGAAATGCAAAAAACTTTGATGATACATATGGCGGTTCATCTCTAACAAGATAAGAAGCATAGGGATACATTTATGATGACTGGCGCATCACCAGGGATGTGTTAGTCATTCTGTGCCGCTGTTCCGTCACCTATGGTGTGCTGCATTTACAATGCGGCGCATCATGGGGCAAAAACAGCACAGATGCGTGATGTATCTGTGCCGTAAAGGTGGCGCATTGCTGGAGTTGTATCGCAAGTGTGATGAAGCTCCAGCAAGGGTCGGGGGTGCCCCTGTCGCAGGGTTTCTGTTCTCACACAGAACTGTGGACAGAGGATTGGAACCTCGGCGAATTAGGGTGTCCCAAAACTCACGTTAGTAATCAAAAACTCCTTAGCAAGCTAGGTACAGTGTCACATTGGATATAACAAACTCTCAATGTTTAGACAATCCAGAATATGAACTTATAGTACCTCAGGATACGTGGAACTCATGAACAGTCGGTCGTTATATATTTCTTAGAAACCAGAACATGGAGTTAAGAAGAACACATGTGTATTTGAAATGTTTATTTACTAATGCCGTCTTCTCAGGCGTAGTATCTTAGATAATACAAGTACACATATTATCAGTAGCAAAATTACCAGCATAGTTACTAGTACATAAAAAGCGAATGGTGATAGTATGTTAACATGCTGTAAATGAATAAGAGTTAGCAACACTTATAAGCAGCCACGGGCCGTGGAGGGAGTTACGGTGAGGCAGGGAGGCGGGGAGGGGGAGAAGCAGGGTGGAGAATACAAGTACACATATTATCAGTAGCAAAATTACCAGCATAGTTACTAGTACATAAAAAGCGAATGGTGATAGTATGTTAACATGCTGTAAATGAATAAGAGTTAGCAACACTTATAAGCAGCCGCGGGCCGTGGAGGGAGTTACATGGGGCAGGGAGGCGGGGAGGGGGAGGGGCAAGGTAGAGAGGGCTCCACCCTGCTTCTCCCCCTCCCCGCCTCCCTGCCTCACCGTAACTCCCTCCACGGCCCGCGGCTGCTTATATCTCACCCTCCCTAATACACATATTATATTATTTGCTAAGAAGGTCTCTTTGTGTTGGTTTAGGGCGTGCCCATACTTTAGTGTCTTAGATTTGAAGGAATCACATCAGCATACACCAGCTCTCTCTTCATGTGAACCGCATCAACTGTTGTGTATGTGTGTTCGGCAAAGCAATATAAAACCCGCCTCATGCCCAGAATTGGCAGAAGTTGCACTTATGTTATGAGTATGAAGTCGTGGAGATCAGACCTCATAACAATTCTGTATCGTGTTGTTCTTGAAACTTTAGCACTCGCTGTACAGATATAGTTTAACAAGCAAAGCAGATAGTAGAGCAATAACATATTATTCTCATGTAAACCACGATGAACTACTAGGTGGAAAGCTAAAGCAACAACTAAGTGTCGTGTGCAGAAGTTGCAAAAAAGGAAAAATGGCGTTTAAACCGGTAATGAGCCCATGCTAACTTAACACGGTGTAAAGATATACAGGACCTAGATGACACCTCCCCATGATCCGGAAACGAACTGAATAAGATAATAGAAGTGCCATCTCATGAGAGCAGATTGCAAGTTTATATGTGGACGGTCCGCAAGGTAAAGCATTAAAAACTTGGAAAATTTAATGCTAAAGAAAAATAAAACAGCCAAGTACTTTATCGAGTCTTAAGCCAATAGGCAAGGTAAATAATAAAAACTTGACAAATAAGTCAATGAATTGTCAATGAAATGCTAGTACTCAGCATATCAAACATGAAAAAGGTCTATGACATAACTGTGTATGCAAAATAAGCTGCAACAGCCTCCAATAGGAAGTCACCGTCTTCATCCGAAAACAGTTCAGCCATCCAATTTAAAAGCGGAAAAGAACATACGTGCTCTCCCAGCACCGGATCCTCTATCACCATCAGAGGACAGCTCGGTGGGTTTTCAAGAAAGCTCTGTTCCAAGAAAGACTGTGCTGCCGCCAGTAAATTCCAGGGACCAAGTAGTCCATGCATCAATGCCACAGCCATAATCCTTTCGCCAGGACAAACCAACTCGTGAGTAATGATAGGAGTCATCAGCTGATTAAAGTCGACGTCAGGAGAAACCGGTCCGCAGAGACACAAATCAATGGCCCAATCGAAATCACAGGTCAGGCAGTGAAATACAGGCTGGACACAGGTGAAGTAGGAGAATCGAAAAGATAATCCATATGCCGTGCTTAATATCGCCAACGGCATTGTGCCATAATATTCTAGCATGCGATTGCGGAACAGTGTCAGCAGCTGCAGGGTGGGAGGTTGCATAGGAGGGACATCCATATTTAAAAATGTAAAAAAGCACAAGAGCGTCCGCTGGTAATGCAAGTAAAAATGCCAATCCACGAACCAGAGTGGAGAAAATAGAATGAAAGGAAGCAGGGATGACTCCAAAGATTTTCTCAAATGAAGTCACGAGACCACTGGTAACAACTTTAAAAAAGTGCGCCAGGGTCTTTGTGGAGGATGCGTTAAAGATAGTCGGAACCATCTTGCTGAAATTGAAAGGCAAATCTGAATTGAAAAGGGTCTGCACCTCTGTACGGGTGTTCGCTATGTGAAGCACGAAAGTTTCACGGGCCGAACTCAAGGCCACCTCTCTCTGAGACAAAAGAGCTCTTATTCTTGCCATGCCGTTGAAATCTGTCCCAAGGTTGGTATTTGTGGCCAGATTGAAAACTCCCTATGTTCATGTGTGGGAGGAAATAGAACATTTCTGCAGCAAATAACCCGTTCACTTACTGTTACGATAAAAGGAATACTTTTAATTAACTCAGAACAATCTTCATTATTGAGCATCAAATAACTACCATTTTCCAACAACTTGAACGTGGGGATGATAGCAGGAACTGGCGTGTCTTGCAACACGCAAGCCATATTTGGTCGGTGTTTGTTGCATGAACCGTGTAACTGTATGTGCCTACACATTAGTGAATGATCTGGCGTCTCAGTGCATTCCTCTCCATTCAGATAAACTTCTTGATCATCTTTGAAACATCTGTATGTGTATGGAAGCGACCAGACCTCATGAAGAAAAGCACTACCTAAAGGTTCATAACGACCTATTGGTATATATTTCATACAATTTGAAAACTTATATAAAGCAAAAGGCAGCGTTATTAAACCGTGGATAAGGCACGTTGCCAAAAAACCCGCAATCCTCTGCTGATGATGTCACTGAGCATGTCATGAATGATGTAATATGTGACATCATCAGCAGTGGATTACGGGTAATAGTATCTCTAGTTTACTCCCCTATAGCTGTCTTTCTTTTAACATAAGTGTCTGTTTCCTTCCCTTATACTTACTGTTTTTGGTTCGCTTCTGGTTCGCGTACCGGCGAGCGAACTGGGAAGCGAACTAAGAGAAATAGAGGTTGGCACAGTTCCAAATATTGTACCAATTTTTTAATAACGGCGAGGTAGTTCTGAAAAGAACTTTTTTTTTAATTGTTTTTGTTGTTTTATATTTTTTTTATTATTTTTCAGAACATTTTTTGACTTTTTTTGAATTTTTCTGAACAGTTTTATATTTTTTTGGGTTTTTCTTGGAGGGGGCAATGAAAACGATTCATTGTAAAGGGCTCAACAGGAGCAACAAAACAAAAAAAGAAGTATTTATTATTTTGGGCGTTTCGTACAAACTTGCATATGATAGTCAATAGCTCTGTTGATCAGAGTGATGCTTTTTTCTCCGTAGGAAATGAATCCATCGCAAAATACGCAGATGTGTTTTACTTCACCAAATTTCATTTGTATATTTGGCACCATCTCCCTGCCCTCTGGTCCCGTTACTTCCGGTACAACAGATCTTCTGGCCATAATAGGGAGATTATCTAGGTCGTTCCGAAACTGTGCAGCACTGTAGTTGTTAGGATGCCACCTAGTCATATGGCGATGCATTGTGTAGTTTCCGAAACTGTATTTTTTCTCGGTTCCTCTGGACAGTCTATCTTGACATATAAGGCAAGTTACGTATCTTGCATTTACTTTTTTCTGACCTTTGGGAATTTTAAAAAATTGCCAAATGAAGTTTTCTTTCCGGTGAGACGTCCTGGGCTGCTCAGGCAAAAACTGCCTCTCTTCGTGCTCGTCGTCCTGTTCCTCTTCTTCTTCTTCTTGTTGAATTATAACTTGAGCAGGTGGTCCACTCTTCCTTGGATGTGGTGGAGGTGGTGGGGAAGCACCAGCTGAAGCTACTAAAGAAGCCATTGCTCAGTGATCACAAAGGGTCTTTCTCTCACAATGATGAAAGTCAGAGTGAGGAAAGAAGGAGGGATTTTCATCATTTGGGAAAAACAAGAGTTCTCAACCAATCAAAAGTGTTCATTTTAGATTATATGACCTAGTCTTACATCATTAGGAAACCAAAAGTGAAATGAACCAATGAAAAGTGTTATTACCAAGTCACATGACTTGCTGTGTTTACGTTAAGCGCTTTGCAGGGCCTCCCGGTTTGCTTCCAGAAACCTGCGCTTTGCGACTCGCTTCGCGTACCAGTTCGCTAACGTAGCACGTCATATGACGTATCACGCGACAACGTGAAACGTCATGCGGACGGGAGGCGTCACGATGTTGTTTTCTAACGCGGCACTTGCGGTAAAGAAACGTTTACCGGCTCGCGGTCTATTTCGCGGCATCAAGGTCAGCTAACGGGAAGCTTCTCGATTCGCGAAGCGGGAACGAAGAAAAAAACTATTTAAAAACAAAATTATTCATAAACATATAAAATATATTTTTGGATTTAAAGAAGAATACATTTTACAGCTACAGATATTAGCTGTTAAAAAAACAATGAAATTCACAGAAAAAACCATAGGTTATAGACCATATATAGTTAGGAATTAGCATTTACAAAACCTTGAAAATTCACTGAAAAAACCATAGGTTATAGACCATATATAGTTAGGAATTAGCATTTAGAAAACCTTATTTTACTCACACAAAACCATTGAAATTCCATATATAGTTAGTTGCACTAACTATATATCGCGCACCCGCAATCCACTGCTGATGATGTCACATATTACATCATTCATGACATGGTCAGTGACATCACTGATGACATCACTGATGACATCTCAAATGACATCACTGATGACATCACTGATGACATCTCATTTGACATCAATGACCACATCACTGATGATATCATTCATGTGACAATACAATGCATCTCCTCACATTTTAATATAACCTCTGTTTCACCCAGTGTTAAAAAGAGAGTATAATTTTTGAAACCATTGACACACCAATACTAGTTACTACATACGCACTCACTGATTGCTACGTCTACACACACCTTCACTCATTCACCCATACAATCATTCATACATACAATCACTCATCTTTACAACACTATCATATGCACTCATACACCTATACAGACACTCACAGTCTGCCACTCATCCATGGAGTTACTCACACACCTAGTCAGTCCTGTAAAGAATCAATGACACTTCCATTTTCTTGTGTATACAGTTAAACATAGAGCACCTTACATTTTCAAACATATACTAACACATACTTACCTTCTTATACAATCATTGATACAAGTACAGATTGATCTGCACAGAGTCACACACCTCCCAGCTAGCCACACACACACTCAGTCTCCCATACAAATATTTGGGCAATCAATCAATAACCCATATAGTTACTCATATAGCTACTGATCAACACATGCAGCAGTTTACAGAACAACAGACATAATGATGCACAAATTAAGACAGTTTAGTCACTAACCCATGCAGTCAGTGAGACACATTTAATCACTCACTCATACAGTCAGTCATGCACCTACTAAATCCTTCATCCAGACACTTACACATCCACTCATTCTTCAATATGTAAGACATATTTAAACTTTATAGAAACAAAAAATCACTGGATGTTGTTATCAGTGATGTCATCAGTGATGTCATTTGAGATGTCATCAGTGATGTCATCAGTGATGTCACTGACCATGTCATGAATGATGTAATATGTGACATCATCAGCAGTGGATTGCGGGTGCGCGATATATAGTTAGTGCAACTAACTATATATGGAATTTCAATGGTTTTGTGTGAGTAAAATAAGGTTTTCTAAATGCTAATTCCTAACTATATATGGTCTATAACCTATGGTTTTTTCAGTGAATTTTCAAGGTTTTGTAAATGCTAATTCCTAACTATATATGGTCTATAACCTATGGTTTTTTTTGTGAATATATATATATATATATACCCATAGGTCTCCCCAGGGGTCCTACCTTGCTATGTTACTCTGTCGGCCTAAAGGATGACGTCGGACCTGAACTTTATATAGAGATATTATACAGGAGATGTTGGTCCCACTATTAGTCCTGCTGTTCTTCCAAGAAGCCTATGATGAATGAGAATCAAACTAGGGAAAAACCTGTGTTCCGAATGCAGTGACGTATATAGTTAAAAAGCCAGTCCTTATGAACCGTTTTATATGTAATGTAGGGAAGGATATAGGTGAAAGGTTGCAGTGTTACAGCGCCTATATAGGGTACCTATATGGAATATAGCACCTGCTGGTTCAAAGCACCAAAAATAATCAGGTGACCGTTCACTCCCATCCATCATCAATGCAAACCTGCCAGCTGACTGGACATTGACCCTATTGTTTAATAATAGATGGACAGGACTGACTGCTGTGGGAAGTTCAGTTTCATTGTGCCCCTGGTGTCGTAGTAGAAATATGGTCATCTTTCACCTCAAATGAAATAAGAAACGGCTTGGATGTCTGACATTTTCTATCTTGTATAGTCCTCCTATGTACTGGAAGATGTCCAAATGCAAGAGGTATCAGGTCAAACAGGAACAAAGACAAGACACATCTACCTGATTAGCTGCCCTTGTCACTTGAAATATGTTGGGATGACGACTAGGAAGATTAAGACGAGGATCTCAGAACATAAAAGTACCATTAGGTGCAAAAAACAGGCAACTTGTCTTACCAATCATTTCTTAGAAGGAAATAGGAGGAGTGGAAAGACATATCAGGTGATATAATTATCATTTAAATTTGTGTGTTTTTCACTAAGATTATTAGCAGTAGCAAAATTAACACGATCCTGACAAAAGCAGTAGATACCATTTGGATCGAAAAAACTGCTGAAACATGTTGACCAAAGTATACCATCCAGTAGCTATTTGTTGAAACTACTGTTTTTTTGCACTAAGTCTTTTAATATTGGAAGTGGAATGCTACTAAATAAAGTTGTTTTTGCGTCCACTCTCAAATTTTAATATAGCACATTTCTATCACTCACACTTTTCTTTTTGATGCACTGCTTTCAGTTACTCGCAATTGCCACCTGGGAAGTGATCTAGTCCATTTACACACTGGGCTATATGCTCTATCTTTTGAAGGTGGTGGCAACGAGAGTTCTCCACTCTGTGAAGTGGCCCAGATGATGAAAAGGGTGGCATAGAGCGTGTAACTGATAGAAACACTTCACAGCGTGAAGTATCCTGTTGTATCCCATGTTTATAGGATACATGTATTTCAGGTCTAAATTGACACAGTAAACCAAGGTAGATTGTTCTCAGACCCACAGTTATCTTTTTGTAGTTATATAGTGTACATAGGGGGCTATAACTGTGTGACGGTCTCTAAAGATTCCCCTGGACCCTACCTCCATCGTGTTTGTTTCTATTGTGTTTAATTTTATGTTATCAATTGCAAGTTGATAATCTCTTACTTCATCTTTCTTATTAGTTGATGCTATGTTATGTTCTTGATTTTTATTTTTATTTAGGCTATGGTTATATTTTGATGTTGAGGCTCTTCTTATAACTTTTTTTTGCCTGTGCGTTCAAAATTTTGTCTGGGGGTCCCGGAGTTAAAGCTTTTGATTCAAAAACGGTGCCATGGTTATGATCAATTGGGGCTGATTTATTTTGTACAATTCTGTCTGACATCGTTTTTACCTCTTGCACCATGGATCTCACGATGGTCGGTAGCTCAGAGATCTTATTGATTAGTGTCGCACAGGTACATGTTGACAATTGATCTTCTTTAACTGTTTGTACTTTGGTTACCTGATTTGAAAGGTGAAGCAGTTTGGCATTGATTCCGGATACATAGATGGCAAGCTTCTTTAGTAAGTCAACTTGAATGTTCAATTTGTTCGAGTGAAAGTTAAGAGCGCTAGTAATATTGTCCATTGTGTTGAGTAAACTACCCAAAATTCTGCAAACTGGGCTAATTTGTTTATTTTTTAAGGCACAAGATTTATCCCGAAAGTTTTCGTCATATTTGGCAAGTAATGATAGATCTGCTGAAGTGAGCGGATTAATCATAGATTCGGCTTGCACAGACATAGTGTGTTCTTTTGGGGTTGCCACCGTCACAACTAAGCCTTTGTCTGGAACCAGAGTTGACTTATTATCTCTTTTGATAAAACTAGTTTCCCAAATTAAACTTGCCAGAGCTATATTGGATAACTTTTTACTACCATTTGGGTTGGAAGATGACCCTGGAATCAAGGATTGACAGCCCTTCAAGATTTTTAAATTGGGTATAGTAAATGAGGACAAAAAGACCTCATCACTTGAGTTTTATTCTGAACCAGAAGATATGTTGATAATGTCTCTTTGATTAGGAACTTGTGGTATTGAAATCGATGAATCTTTGCACCCATCAGATACTACAATAGGGAACATAGAATCCTTAGAAGCTCTAGGTCCATGAACCTGAGCTTGGACCTGAATTGGACGAGTAGATTGTACAATGGCTGAGGGCAAATAGTGTCCAGTGCTCTTGTTTATTAGTTGGGAATCACTACTGACTTTCTTTTTCTCTGATTCTGACTCTGGTAAAAAAGGGCATCCTCCAACCTTTGCCCTATGACTGTGCCTAAGCCTTGCGAGCCGACTGCATTAGATCTCAGATGTTTGATCCACATTGACACAAACCCACACTGGCGATGCTCCATTCACAATTGCCTTGTTTTCAGATTTATTCTGCCTAAGGTATCCTATAATCGAAGATTGGCGACTACTTGGCCTATTACGAATTCCCGAGAATTTGACATCTACAGGATAATCTATGTTTAGAGAAAATGCTATTGATTTGTGATGCTCTCACAGAGTGACTCCTTTGGGGCTGCTTTGAGTAAACAGGAAATCGACCCCGCAATCTGAAATCCCCTCATTCTTTCTCCGCCATTTTAGTTGGGGTCGAGGCAAGGTCCCACGCTGGCGGCCAGACCTCATTGTTGACAATCTTTGTTGGCAATATTTCTTTTGTCTCTTGCTACTATTATTTTGTAACTAATTATGTTTTTTAAGTCAATTTCTGGGAGTTACTGGGTATGGGGTGTAAAGACATTGCTTGATGATCAATTTAAAGATGGCCGGGCACGGGGAACCAGGCACAAAGCACAGATTTCCACTCTCCTCTGTTCTCCTCTGTGTTCCTTCTTTATCAGACCTTCTCTTTATCCCGCCTTCTTACAACAGATCCATGTAGTACTGATTTATGTGTGCTGTTTGTTGGATTCTGGAACACAAGCACAACCTGCTGCTCACATGTGCTGACCTCAGCACAGCTTCACTGCTCTCTTTCTGTTTCCTCAAAACTGTGCTGATGCACTCACTGGAAGTGCTGGTAGATCTGAAGCTAGAACCAAAGTGCCAGAGTCAGTGCAGGACTTTGAGGGCTCAAAATGACACTTTGGCTCAACCCGACTCAGGGTCAGACTGCAAACGAGTTGGATTTTTGAGCACCACCATCTGTTAGGTACTTTCCTGCACTATCTTGTACTAGACTTCACTGGCTTTCATTGACCAGCACTGGAACAATCATAGCCAGCCAACCAGCCTGCCGGCCACAGCCTGCGCTCTTGCTGTGCCCTTCTTCTCCAATTGACTCCGACTGATGCCACTTCTCCACATGATCACTTGTTTGCTGTGTCAAAGCCTGTGATGCTGCAATCGCCTCTGACACCTAGCCGCTGGCTCCGCAGTTATTGCCACAGCCCACAGATAACAATCCTCAGTTGCAGCTGCAACCCCTATCCACAGCCACAACACCTTTGCCGACCACTAATGAGGGCAAGAGGCGGGCTAGGCAGGCTGGGAAGGGCGAGCGTGGGTGCAGGTAGAAAAGGAAATCTGATGCCGCAGCCCCAGTACTCAGTCCTCAGCAGCGACCCCTAGCCGCAGTCGTGGCCCCCCTTGCTTATGGGGATAATGGCGAGCATAGGCACCAGAAGGGCGTGCGTGCGGGGGGGGGCTTACCGTGAGCTTGCCTATGCTGCTCCAGATGACGGTCCTAATGCAACCGCTGGGGGCGTCCTCGGGGCTCTGCAGAATCAACCGCGGCTTGAGGACCGCACTCCGCAGGGGACAGAGACACCTTGCTCCCTTCACCTTGCTCCCCATGCTAGCCGCTCACAGCTCACTGATGAAAATTCTGCCGTGTACAGGTCAGCGGGAGCGTCAGGAAGGTAGGCTGTGGGTCAGGGGGTTCTGAGGCTTCGGTGGCGTCTCCCTCGTGCGTTGCAGTCAGAGTGAGAGGGAATGTGAAACCACGGAATGGAACACTTCTCACTTGGGAGGCTGTCAGTTTCGAACAGCTCCACGGAGCAGCACTTGGGCAGGATTGAGGCGAATCTCATCGGCGGTGAATGATTGCAAGGACCACCCTTGATGCTGGCTCATGGGGCACGCTTAATTTCGGACCAATAGACCACATTGGGTCATCTTTTTCTTTTGAAAGGGCCTACTCAAGCCCTAGTACAAAATAGAGTGGCCCATTTTTGCTACCCTATTTTAGGACAATAGGCATACTACATTTAGTGAGTTACCTGAGTTTTTCTAGTAGGGACTAACGAAGGTCCTGATGAATAAGCAGTAGGGGACTACTTATGAAACATGTCGATCAAGTAGGGTGCATTCCAGCCCTACCACACCCTTTTTTAACATTTCCAGCAAGAGAAGCTAATAAATCATTTTTTCTACTAGCCAGGACATTTTTTAAATTCTTTTATATTCACACACTTAAGTCCCTACACATTCCTAATCACTTACACAACCATCACATCACACATAGCCTATTCTCAATAAAACCAAGTGCTCCCGCGTAGTTCGTAGATCACAGCACGCCCGCCCCGTAGAGGGACAGGAAGACCCCCATGATGAAGCATGACACTAAGGGATCGTTAGTGTGTCAGGGGTATTTTAAAAACACATAGTGCTTACCTTTGCCATCAGCAAATATTAGCCCTCCAGTCCCCATTTGTTTTGTATAAATAAAATTCATTAAAAAAAAAAAAAAATTCTGCACGCATTGATAGAACCCCATTGTTTGTATACATATTTCAGGAGGGTAATTCTATCACCAATACCTCTACACTTCCCTATCTGTTTATTTGGACTTTATAAATCTTCAGCAGGGATTCCCAGTAGTACTATCTTTGTTTTTGAGTTGTACCATGCTGGGCATTAAGGGTGCCTGGAGAAGATTGAGCTCAAGCTCTGCAGAAAGACAAGTAATTCTTCTCAGTTGTTGCAGGTATTGCTGTGATGCAAAAATGAAATCTTAGTATATGTTGTAGGGTTTATTGATGGATGCGCAGTAGTTTCCGTAGTTACATGTTAAAATCTGTGAACCTATCAGGGTATGAAGGAAATGGGTACTGGCAGTCCCCTTGCAGATGACGACATTGAATTTGTTATTTTTAATTTTACTTTAAATACTTCAAACCTGTTGATGAGCAGTTGAAAGTGATACTTACTATTCAGCTTCAGCAATTCCCAGTAGTGCTATCTGTGTTTTAGGGTTGTTCCCAAGCTGGGCTTTAAGAGTGTCTGGAGACTATCGGGCACACGCTCTGTAAAAAAAAACAGATAACTGTTTTCAGTTGTTTCTGATATTGCTGTGATGCCTACATGAAATCCTCTTATATGTGTGTCTATCAGGGTAAGATGGAAATGGATACCAGGCTGTCCACCTGAAGATGACTACATCAACTCTGCTGCATTCTCAGTTTCTTCTCATAAAGACCCCCCGAATATGAAAACCACCCTTACAAAGTCTGAAGCCAGCAGATGAAGCAGCTCATTTTCTTGCCAGTGACTTCATCTTGTTGTGGCAATGCTCATAATGGGGTCACATTGTCCTCGCAGTCATGCCTATGCTGTCATAAATTGTGATGGTTCTATTTCTAATTTTACTTTAAATACTTCAAACATGTTTCATCCTTTCCACAAGAGTGACCCAGAATAGATTCTCCAGTCTTGTGGAGCAGAGCCTTTCTCTGCCTCTTCTCCATTGAAAGGAAGTGTACTGGAGGTCTTCTGCCTGAGCTGACCATGGCCTGAATTTCAGATTCTGCTTCTCATGTTGCAGTCCATATATTCTGTATTTGTTCTATAATAGCTGAGGTTCTTCAGCCGAAGAGGTAATACACTGAAGGAGCATCTCATGTATCTCAGCACAGAGGCACAGAACAGCAAACAAAGATCTGAATGTACAAGTAGGTTTAGGTTGATTAGATTATGATAAGTTCAAAAACTTGTCTTTGTAGTTAAGATGAAAGAAGCAGTGTGTAAACCGCCCGGAGCAAAGCCTATGGTGTTGAGGCCAAATTACAATGCCTTGCAGTCAAGATATACACTACAAGCTCAACATTGTCTGTAGAATATGCTAATTAAAGTTAAACAAACATGTTCCTTATATCGTGAATGAAGTGTCCCAGTTCTTTATTAAGTTCCAAACAATGCCACTTTAAGCTTTTTAAAGATTATGCGAAAAACAGGACCTAAATGGTTAGTTGTTCATCTGACTCAGAAACATGTCTCCTGACAGATGTTCCAAAGATATGCCTATGGAGCAGATGATCCATTTATATGAACTAGATTGTCCACATTTTTTGTATTTTTAATGTTAAACATACTAGTGAGTGGAAGAGTGTGTTTTGCTTCCATGTCTGATGTATCATTATATCCTTTAACTTTAACATGTCACTATCTTGACTCAGGCAGTGATAATAAAGGTTAACAAAATAGCAGATGTTGTATTTGATTTTACAATGAAGTTAATATAGGCCTCAGCTATCTCGGATGGAGTAACATGACCGTGTACAGGCACTCTGGAAAATCAGTCATCTGGGTTCTGATCCTTTCCTGGATGATGGACAGTGATAAAATCATACTCCTTTAACCATAGTCCCCATTAGTCAATATGAGCGGGCATTTTGGCCTTTTGATTTCCAAAAATAATCTGAAACATGCCATTTCAGCAGCATTCTCAATGGCTTGCTTAATTTTCCTAAATCTTTTCTCACATTTATGTGATCATAACAAGAAATGAACAGACCATGGAAACATCTTGCGGGGGTCCAGTTTTGGCTATGTTTGTACTTTAAAACACACAAGATGATGGATGGAATGTTGAACATTGGTAAAACATTCACCCCCAGTCACAGATTTGGGTTTAATCCATCGTTATTTTGCTCACCACGCCACCCCAGTTCAGACATGGCCATATCAGTCTTGACCCTGTGCCTCATGGGAACAGTCTATCCGAACTGCCAAACCATGTCTTCCCTGGACCGAAATCAAGCATACTAGGACCGGTTTCTGGCTATCAGTCGTCATCAGCCAGGATAGCTTGACACCAGTGGCGTAGTGAACACGGGACCCACGTCTGGGCATACTTTTCCCACATAGTGTGAACAGCAAAACACACAAGATGATGGACGGAATGTTGCACATTGGCAAAACATTCACCCCCAGTCACAGATCTGGGTTTAATCCATCGTTATTTTGCTAATCACGCCACCCCAATTCAGACCTGAGTCCTGTGCTCTCATACCACTGGAATCAAGCTATCGTGGCTGATGAGTGCTGATATCCCGAAACCGGTCCTAGGATGCTTGTTTCTAGTTCAGGGAGGACCTAGCTTGACAGTTCGAGCTGGACTGTTCCCATGGGGCACAGGGTCAAGACTGATTTGCATATGGCTGGGTTCAAACTGGAATGACACGGTGAGCAAAACATCGATGGATTTAGGCCCAGATCTCTGTACTGGGGTGAATGTATGACATTGTTTTGCATTCTGTCCATTAACTGTTGTTTTTGTGTTTGTACTTTAACAGGATCTGATGTGATGCCGACATAAGAAACGTTATGGACAAAGAGTTCTAGCTTTGTTTTATGGAACTCACACTTGGGTGCATTCAGAAGATGACACTATTTTCACACAGTGAAGCTTTTCCTTTGCCTCTAGCCTATGAGGAAATCCCAAAAATGACAACCACTCTAAATACTGAGCCCAAATCCAGTGCTTTGTTTATTGCCACAAATGCCAAATCAGAAAGTATCCAGAAATAGCTCCAGTATAAACAGTGCAGCCAAAACTACCAACCCAAGTGACCTTCAAGCATGACCACAGGCAATTTTAGCCTGGGTTAGGCTATTTGGACCTCCTCAGTAAGGCGTTGTTTCATTCCATTGCCCCAGTGAGTACAAGAATATGTCTGTGCATATCTGTCACACTCAGGATAACGTATGTCTGAAAACAAAAAAGTTGTGGTTCAATTTCTTACATTAATTTCAGCCACTGGTAATTACTCTGGACCATAAACCAGTGCATTATTTCTGCCCACCAGACCACCCCAGGCCGGAACAAGCCATTTGATAACCAACCTGTATTCTGCTCCAATAGGAGCAGTCAACCCATGCCCACCAGACCAAGTTGCCTCGGAGCATGGACGCATTAAAGAAGGTATTAAGCAGTATGTAGCTTGATCGTTATGGCACAGTGAGCAAGAGACCCAAGTCTGAGCATTCTTGACACACTTAAGGTGGTTCACAAAGAAGCATAAAAAAGTGATGGGTGGAGGCTTGAAGTAATCTCAACCATTCCACCCATAGTGTGTCTTGCATTTGTCAGTGTGACGCCCCAAGCAATGAGTATGTCCAAACATGGATTTTGTGATCCCACTCATGCGACTGAAAGCAAACTGCATGCTACAGAAGAGACCTAGTACTCTAAACCCCAACGGGGAATGTCGATTTTCATGTCCAAAGGAGACTTATCTTGGCACTCAGGATAGATGGTTCCTATTATAGCAGAATGAGGCCAATTGGCAAAGTTTGTGTATGGGTCAAAAACAACAATGGTCTGGGTTGCAGAACAAGAAATTATCAGTCACCAAGATTAATTTAAGCATACAACCCGTCACACTTTTCAATGTCTTTGTGCAGCAGCTACCACCATGATATAGGTTGAGTGCTTTTGCAGCAGCTACCACCATGATATAGGTTGAGTGCTTTTGCAGCAGCTACCACCATGATATAGGTTAAGTGTTTTTGCAGCAGCTACCACCATGATATAGGTTGAGTGCTTTTGCAGCAGCTACCACCATGATATAGGTTGAGTGCTTTTGCAGCAGCTACCACCATGATATAGGTTGAGTGCTTTTGCAGCAGCTACCACCATGATATAGGTTGAGTGTTTTTGCAGCAGCTACCACCATGATATAGGTTGAGTGTTTTTGCAGCAGCTACCACCATGATATAGGTTGAGTGTTTTTGCAGCAGCTACCACCATGATATAGGTTGAGTGCTTTTGCAGCAGCTACCACCATGATATAGGTTGAGTGCTTTTGCAGCAGCTACCACCATGATATAGGTTGAGTGCTTTTGCAGCAGCTACCACCATGATATAGGTTGAGTGTTTTTGCAGCAGCTACCACCATGATATAGGTTGAGTGCTTTTGCAGCAGCTACCACCATGATATAGGTTGAGTGTTTTTGCAGCAGCTACCACCATGATATAGGTTGAGTGTTTTTGCAGCAGCTACCACCATGATATAGGTTGAGTGTTTTTGCAGGGTTATCCTTTGCTATCGCCCTATAAGTCGATCATGAGAGTCTCCAAGAGGGTGGCTGCAGTCTGTGACAAGATTAGTTATCCATAAAGTTTTAAACAGCGCAAACATGACCCAAGAGGGTATCAGAAAGCTTTACATTTAGGATTGTTGCATTACAAGTTACATCAGATACAAGAGCACACTAAGGTACAGGGCACATAATTTAGTCCTGGAAAATGATTTGTTTGTTATATATAATTCTACTATCCTTTCACTATCATGAACAGGGTCTTTGGAAAAGCATAACTCACTGTATGTGTGTCACATCGGAGGTAAACAAAACTTGTAAACCACTGCTGTGGAATATTATAGTTCCGGTGTGCCACTCACTGGACCAATGGCCAATATACCTCTTAGAGCAGTCGAACCTCTGTTGAACGCCTGACGTGGTGTATTGCATACGTAAGTACTGATGTTTAAGAAGGAAAAACAAAGTAAAGCTCTGTTTGTTTTTCAATAGGTATAAAGTAAAAATCCAAGTAAAAACACCACCAATGAATGCTCCAACCACCATAAAGCCTGTTGACACATTCCCATGTTGGTTAATCTGGAAATGTCCCAAAATCCATGGGTGAATGCGTGGGAACACCTAAGCTCCACCCATGGAAAGCCTTGAATGTTGCTCTTGTTGTCAATAACATCACTTAGAACCCCTCAGGGAAAAATATCTATCCATGTGTCTTTGAAAGCACTTTTTGTGGAGTTATCCCAGAACTTTTTGCCTTCCTCCTGTATTTATACCGACCATTTGTTATGACTCTGGGCACTTTACCACTGCTGATTTTTTTTTTTTTTGTAAACTATATTTTATTGCAGATTCATGGGGGTATACAGGCATTCTTTTCAATATATCGACATCAGGTAGCTACTGTCAACAGAACATATTTGATACAGTACACAGCCTTTCGGCCCACAGCCCGGAGGTCGGGCAGCGTCAGCCACAAGATGCCAAGAGCAGAAGAAATTTAGGAGAGAGAAAACATGCAAGAAAGTCATCATTATCAGGCAGTTCAGTGAACCATTATCTGCTTTTCTGCATCCCCGCAATCATCCGTCCCAACAATTGCACCACTACAGAGTCCCAATTCCCCCTCCCACCACCCTCACTCAGTGTCGCTGCTGGTGCGGGCCTCGTCATAGCATATGTATTTGTATTCAGAAGAGATCTGGGTATCAGTGGTTCCATTTGTGTCCCACGGAACTTTAAAATGATCATTCAACCCTTTCCTCGTCCTCCAGCAGGTAATCTTTCAGCGCTTGCACCAGCCCCTCCCATGCCCTTGCCATGTCCATACTCTTCTCATTGGCTGACCGAGTGGCCTGCTGAAACCTGATCGTACTTTCCCCCTGGGCCCATTTCTGTAATTCAGTCGTCCATCTCCTACTGGACGGGCCCTCCTTCGACTTCCAGTGCCATGTGATTTCATGCTGTGCTAATATGAGGCCCAGGTCGATAAATTTACTAGTGATTTTCGTTTTCGCTGTGTGGGGAAACCAAAGCAGCAAACAGGTTGCCATGTCAAATTCCACTTGTCGATCAGTTACTGCCTTAAGGAGCTCCCCCACCTCTACCCAGTAGGTCCCCAACCTCGGACAGCTCCACAACATGTGGTCTAGCTCCACATCAGGTGCCAGGAATCTAGGGCATACCGCCCCTTGAACCTGGAAGTGCCTCTTAATCTTCCCCGGGGTGAGGTAGGCTGTAGGCTCTATGCACTACAAAAAAGTGTACCAGCTGAAACCGGGCATTTCTGCTCCCCTTCCAAGTCCTTTGTAGTATGTGGCCCCAGGTCGCATCCGGTAAGGGTTTTCCTATGCTCTCCTCCCATTTAATTTTCAGTACCGTAAGTGGTTCTAGGCCCTCGGTCAACATCCGGGAATGGAGGCAAGTGACCGCCTTGAATGTGCCCGCCGCCATTACCACATATTGGCAGGCCATGGTCGTGCTGGGTTTTGCCTGTCCCGTTTTCCAGTGTTTGCGTATTGCCGTTGTCACAGCCGCATGGAGGAGAACACCACCATCCGGGATGCCAAAAAGTTCCTGCACCATCCGGAATGGTAGTAGTTCGCCATCGGCATAAAGGTCACCCACCATGTGAAGTCCCAGATCCTCCTACTCCAGGAGCGTGGACCAGTCCCCACCATGCGGCAGCGCCGTCAGCATACCTAGTGGAATTTCAGGAGCATACGGGTGGGCCACCCCTGCCCGCCTTCGGCTTCTGTTCCAACACAAACGCAGAGTCCGTTCCTCCAACGTTAAATCGTGTTTCTGCTGCATGACAACATAGTGATTCAAAAAGGGGGTGGTGATGCACAGAGTATCTGTGTTAATCAGAACACTCCTACCCAGTCAACAGATCAGGGCTTGATCCATCACCGTTTTTTAGCTCACTGCCCCATCCCAGTTCAGAACCTGGCTATATGCAAATTAGTCTGTCCCTGGCCCAGTGCATCATGGGAACAGGGCAAACCAAACTACCAAGCCAATTCTTTACTGGAAAGGAAACGAGCTTCCGGGGACCGGTTTCTGGCATTACAGCCGCCTTCGGCCCGGCTTGCTTGAATCCTGATGGTGCAGTGAGCAAGGGACTCACATCTGAGCATACCCTTCCACGCTTGTGGTGGCCAAAACGATTCAAAAAGGGGGTGGTGATGGACAGAGTATCTGAGTTAATCAGAACACTCCTACCCAGTCAACAGATCAGGGCTTGATCCATCACCGTTTTTTAGCTCACTGCACCCTCCCAGTTCAGAACCTGGCTATATGTAAATAAGTCTGACCCTGGCCCAGTGCATCATGGGAACAGGGCAGACCAAACTGCCAAGCCAATTCTTTACTGGAAAGGAAACAAGCTTCTGGGGACCGGTTTCTGGCATTACAGCCGTCTTCGGCCCGGCTTGCTTGAATCCTGATGGTGCAGTGAGCAAGGGACTCACATCTGAGCATACCCTTCCACGCTTGTGGTGGCCAAAACGATTCAAAAAGGGGGTGGTGATGGACAGAGTATCTGAGTTAATCAGAACACTCCTACCCAGTCAACAGATCAGGGCTTGATCCATCACCGCTTTTTAGCTCACTGCACCATCCCAGTTCAGAACCTGGCTATATGCAAATTAGTCTGTCCCTCCAACGTTAAACCGCGCAACTCGTGTTTCTGCTGCATGACAATATAGGACAGGACATGTCTCTGTATTCCCCCCCTCTGGTCTGGACAGGGCCCCTAAACTCCCTCGCTACATTCTGGGTAAGGATCTGCAGCTGTGCCGCCAGGTAGTATAGTTAAAAATTGGGCACTTCTAGTCCCCCCTCCACTCTCGGCCTCTGGAGCGTCTCAAGGGCCACGCGACGCCTTCCGTGGCCCCACAGAAAATCCGACGTCATGGTGCGTAACTCCTTAAAGAACCTCTGTGGGATCCACAGCGGCAGCGTGCGAAAATATTATAGCAGCCGAGGCAAAGCCACCATTTTCAGCAGCGCCGCCCTGCCCGTACCGAAGGGGAAGGGTTGCCCAGAATGCCATACAGCCCCTCAGGGCCCGTGTACAGTGTCCTACATGCCCTTCCAGCATATTATCAGCACCGTGGTACATGAGGACCCCCAGATAGGTGAAGCATGAGTGTTCCCAAATGATGTCCCTGGCCAGCGGCCTGGGCATGGCCTCCCGCAACGGAAAAAGACAGGTCTTACTCCAGTTCACCTTAAGGCCTGATAACCTCCCAAAAAGCGACAGCATCTCAGTCGCCCCATCCAGGGCATCCGCCGTGTTCTCAAGGAACACCAGCAAGTCATCCGCATAGAGTGAAATGTATTGCGGGAACCCGCCGCACATAACACCAGCATAGGCCCTCCCTGTTCTGGCCTGGGCCGCCAGCGGTTCCATCGCCAAAGCGAATAGCAGCGGGGGAAGTGAGCATCCTTGCCTCGTCCCTCTCCTCACTGGATAATCAGAGGAGATTACCGATCCTAGCCTCACTCTGGCTGTCGCCGAGGAGTAAAGGACTTTCGTTCAGCGTCCAAAGTGTTCACCCAAACCGTACTTCTCCAGTACTTTGTCAAGATAGCTCCATTCTAAGCTATCAAAAGCTTTTTCGATATCTATAGACAGCACTGCCGGCATCTGGTCTGGGTCTAATGAACTCTCCAACACATGCACAAGACGGCGGATATTGGTCGATGTGTTCCTGGTCGGGATAAACCCGGCCTGATTGGTATGGACCAGTGTGGTCATGTGAGGCAAGAGTCTGGTAGCCAGAATACGACTCAGAATTTTATTGTCCACCGTTAGCATGGACAACGGCCTATAGGAGGTCACATCACTGCTCTCCTTACCCGGCTTCAAAAGTGGGATTATCAGCGCTTCCCTCATTGACTGAGGTAAGTATCCCAGCTCCATTGTTTCGGCATACACCACTAGCAGTCGAGGTGCCAAAACATCAATATATTGAGCGTAAAATTCCACCGGTAAGCCGTCTACACCCGGTGTTTTGTTCCAAGCCATCTGCTTGATTGCCCCTCTTATCTCGGGAAGCGTTATCGCGCGTCCCAGATCCTCAACACTATCCTCATCCAGCAGAGGGAGCTGAATCCCTGCCAAGTAACCCTCTATATCGGGGATCGCCGCCTCCAGTCGGCTACTGTAAAGGGTTGTGTAATAGCCCAAAAAGCGGGAAAGAACAGCAGTCTGGGAGTAAACCATCTCTCCTGACTCACTGCGCACACTCGGGATCGGACAGCCTCTGGGTACTGGGTTGGGCAACTTTGCCAACAGCGTCCCCACCTTGTCCCCTTCTGCATGCACTTTTGTCGTGTATAATCGGTAATCATAACTTCTCAATCTTTCTGTCTCTGCGGCCACTCGCTCCCTCGCCTCCAATAACCATGTGTGCAGAGCCGGGTGTTCCGGTCGCCGTCGCTCCAAGTCCCGCAGTGCCCCCTCCGCCTTGTCTACGTCAGCAAGAAGTGTTGTCCGTACACCGGAGTACTTTCCAATGCATAGTCCTCTGACCACCACTTTGAACGCATCCCATTCTATAGCCCTGGTGGTAGACGTTCCGTCATTTTCAGTAAAATAACCCTCCATACCCGCACGGTGGTCAGCACTAAAACCCTGGTCTTCCAGAGTCTCCAGCCTCAGCCTCCACGTGGGAACCGCCGTCCTATCCCGTCGCCATTTGATGTGTACTAGCTTTGGGTTATGATCTGATATGGTCCTAGTCAAATACTCCGAGTGTGATATCAGGGCTGCTATTGTGGCATTACAGAGGATCGAGTCGATCCGAACATACAGCTCGTGGAGTGCAGAAAAGAAGGAATAGTCCCTATCAGTGGGGTGATGTCCCCTCCGTACATCGATAAGGCCCCATTGGTTCTGCCATGCCGTTCTCTGTATAGCTAGCCTATGAACAGGGGAGGAATGCAATGGTGGATGCGACATATCTAGCAGTGGGTCCGCAATTGAGTTAAAGTCACCCCCCAAAAGGACCTGTCCCGCCAGGAAATGTGCCAGAGAACCCGACAGTGTCTCAAAAAAGCGGGCCTGATCCGAATTGGGGGCATAAATACTGCAAAGTACTACATCTCGGCCACACAGACTACCCTCCACCACCACATATCGACCCTCCGGGTCTATAACCTGGTTTGTAGCCTGGAAGGGGACTCCTGCTCGCACCCACACCAAGACTCCCCTGGCAAACGCAGAGTATGCCGTGCCGAACACTTGGCCACGCCATCTTCTCTACAAGGCAATGCATTCCATCTTGGTAAGATGGGTCTCCTGAAGCAGCGCTATCTGGATGCCGCGCCGCACCAAGTATGCATGCACCTTATGGCGTCTCGACATAGTCTGCAAACCACGCACGTTCCATGTGAGACACTTCAAATCAAGTGATGTCCCCATTGTGATCACCCTTCAGCACTTCCATCTCCCCAGTCATTCCGCCCACACCAAAACAGCACTGACCCCCAAACACAACACCCCGCACAACTCCCCCGTCCCACCCCCCCAGAACAGGACCTAATAACACAGCATCAGCCCCCATCCAAACTCCCATAACAATGCACACAATTCTAAACTGTGGTAGCCACCACAGAAGGCCTTAAGGGCAATAAAAGGGTGGGTTTGGGCCAACGGGCGGCATGCGCCGCCTTCACTCCTAGCCCTAGACCCCATACGAAAGTGCGTCACCTTAAGTTCAGTTCCCTTGTGTACCTGAGACACCCGTTCCATCAGGGCCGGTTCCCAGAAGATATAGCCCCAAAGGGGTTAGTCACCCATGATTTCGTCCGCCGTTTGGGGTGTGACCACAGGGCCTCTGGCACTGTCCACATCGGAAAGTTCTGGGCCCGATTTCTCCTCCGCTTCCTCAGAGTCCGACCCCATTGCTGACCCACTTTTCTGGGAGCCTGTGATCACCACTGTCGCCGCCAGGGCTCCCCTCTTGTCGGCGGCCATCTGGTCAGATTGTTTCTTCAGCAGAGCCCTGTTCCGCTTGCGGAGTCGCTGCGATTTGCGCACCTGCACCGGCTTCGGCCTTCCCCACTCTTCCCTACCTCTCGGGCCGTGCCAGCTCTATATGATTCAAGCCATGGCCAGGCCTCCTTTGGCGTCAGGAAAAAATGCGTAGATCCGTCCATGATGATCCTCAATTTGGCTGGGAAGAGCAGAGAATATTGGATCCCTTCATCTCTAAGCTCCTTCTTCACCGATGAATGTCCTGAGCGTAGTCCGGGAATATCGTGACCATGCTATTCTCCACTTGGAAAGGACCCGCTGAACGAGCCCTCTGAATCAGCAGATCTCTGTCTTTAAAGTGTAACACTCTGGCCACCACCGGCCGGGGGGGACGACCCTGTAAAGGCTGCTTCTTCACCCTATGCGCCCTCTCCAGGGTGAAGATGGGGGAAAGGCCCTCTGGGGCAACCACAGTCCTGAACCAGTTCTCTAGAAATGCAACCATATCCCCTCCTTCGGACTTTTCCAGCAGACCCACCACTCGGACGTTATTGCGCCGATTGCGGCTTTCGGAGTCCTCGGCCTTCCGCTCCAGGGCCGCCAGGAGGCTCAGCACATCATTCAGCTTATGTTCCGCCGTGACCACTGCCGGTTTCAGGTCTTGAAGGACTAGCTCGGTTTCTTTAACCCTGTCCACCAATTTGGCATGGTCCGCCTTCAGGAGCCCCAGCCCCGTCGCCACCTGTGCGATATCCTGATGCAACGACTCTTTCGTCGACGCTATTGCGTCCAGGATACCGTTGAGGCATTTATTAAGCCGCTGCTCCTGTGCAGATTCTGCAGGGCGCCCATGAGCTTCCTGGCTATCGTCTCGTCCATTCTCGCTTTCAGGCTGCGATTTCGGTTTCATCACACCGGCAACTGCGGCCTTCGAGGCCCCCGTCACCACAGCCGTAACGCCACCACAGCTCTCCCGAGGAACACGGGCCTCCGAGTGCTGGTTCCCGCTCCGGGACCGCAACGCTATGATGCAACGCCGCACCGCTAAGTTCAGTGTCCGGTGCCACTCCACCTGCCAAAGTGTCCCTCGGTCGTCAAGTTAGGCGCCGTATACCTCCCAGGGCGTCGCCTCGCTGGCCATGTTGATGTGGTATTTAAAGTGGTTGACACATGAGAAGATCTTCCTTTTCTATGTTTAGATAATTCCCAAGGTAGGCCCTAGTTACCCCTATGGGAAGTGTGTAAAGTAGGTAAAAGGTAGGACATGTACCTTTGTTGTGGGACTGGTCCTGGTGCTGACAAACAACCTATTGATGCCTCACTGCTGTGAGACTGCTCTTCTCACAGGTTTGCATTGGGAGTTCCCGGATATGTGCTTCAGTGGTAATTTCTGATATGAAAGGGGTAGCGTGGTCATGCTAGATATGTTTGGAATAGTTGTAATAAATCCTGCTTATTGGTGAAAGCAGATTTGTTATAACTATTTTAGAATGTGGGAATTCCTTTGTGCTTATGATTCTTTGTGCCCTGTCTGGTTGTGTTCATCGCCTGGTTTAGACTGACAGCAGAAGGCAATGTACTTTACTTGTATAGAGTCACCATGGGAGTTTAAGTATGTCCTGTCTTTCCTAAGTGACTCATAGGTGGGCTGAATAGGCCTGGACTACATTTAGACTGGTGGGAGGCATTGTCACCTGCACCTTAAAAAGGATGTGCTTGCCTTTCAGAATGCTGTCTCCGTTCCCCAGTAGTTCATCTGGAGCCGGGACGGTGATTCAAGGGGGATCTTGTGCACTTCAAGAAGTTGTTTGATGTGCCCCCAGAAAAACATGTTATGGGTATCAGTACAGGGGCCTGTGAACTCTTGATTTTTAGATGATGTGTGGGACTTGTAACCAGCCACTGTTGGCTCTACAGACTGCACCTTGCCAGAAGGAACGGTGATGCTGCCAGGAGGAACCGCCATTAGACTCCCTTGCTTGTGTTGGACTGTGAGGCTCTGAGAAGGACTGTCACTTTGTTTCCAATGGCCCTGATGCTCTGGCCCACTGCCTGTTCCATGTGTTTTGCCAGTCCAGTTGTTCTCCAGGGACTAGGTAGTCCAGCCCTCCCTGTCTCTGAAAGTTCTGGAGCTTGCATGTCATTGATGCTGTCCCTTTATTTTACACAACTCTGGTGCTTGTGGGCCATTGTTTGCACTCCACTTGCTTGGAGGAAGCCTCTCTGGGCCGCCAGGACTGAGTATCAATATTTACCCTAATGCACCACCTATGCTGTTATGACCATTGCCTAGTTGTAAAATGTTTTATGACGTTATGATAATCCCCCTGTTGGCAAAGTAATGTATCTGATTGTAGTTGAATGTGTTTTGTATACAATATAAGTGATATTTTCATATAACATTGTGTGGAGTCTTTTTTTTGGTGTGCCTCATGTGTCACTTGTGTGTGTGTGTTAATGGTTAGCGAAGTTGACGAAGCACCACTATGTGAAATTCTGGTGAGTTGAACAAAAACTCAATGAAACTCCGCTCTATAACTCTGTTCCATCTCATCTCATTTAATAAAGCAGAAACCTCACATACCTTTGGTAAACCAAGAACTCCATCTTTACATGCTAAAAGGCATATAGACATCTCACAAAAATGAATATATAGCAAGCAGTGAAAGCTGTGATGATTTTGGGGTCCTTCCTAACCTTGGGAGAGAACAACGCAGATGCCATTGTCCTGAACGATTTGGTGGTGGTCCCATCCTCCTAGGACCAACCAAAGCACAATTATGGGCAAGAATACAATCCCAACCAAAGGCTCTGCAAAGCATTACGGGACGAGATTCAAGAGTGCAGCAAATATTTAGTATCCAATATCAAAACATTCCTCAAGCGGCAGCAGCTCTCCCGGCTTAGCTGAGAGCTGATACTATAATTTTCAATGCACTCTAGAATCCTTCCCCGTAATGCTTTACTGTGCCTTTGGTTGTCATTGTATTTTTGCCCATAACTTTGCATGGGGTGGTCCTAGGAGGATGGGACCACCACCGAATCGTTCAGCATGTTATGCTCTTTGTGTTTAAGGCATCTGCTTGGTCCTCCCGATAGGTAAGGGGATCCCCAAATAATCACCTCTATCATTGCCTGACATTTTTCAAAGCTCACTTTTGTGAATTGGTTATATTATGTTCAGCATGTAAAGGTAAAGTTGTTTTATCAAAGGGTTTTGGGTGCAGTAGCTAACTCCGCTATGTGGAGGAGTCAAAGTTTTTGCATGAATTCCGTGTTTTCAATTGATGCAAAGTGGATTATTGGTAGGAGAAAATGTAGGTCTGCCACTGGCAATAATGCCACTAACACATTATAGGGCTCAGAATAGGTCTTAGAAAATTATTCCTATGGTCAACCCTTGGTAGCGTGGCTTGACTTCATGGACAGGTATGTAAAGCATCTAAAAACACCAATTCAGCAAATTATTACGACACAACACAAAATAGGAATCCAACACCAAATTATAAAAATAGGAAATATTTTTTATCTTTTCATTGAAACCAAAACAAGGTAAATCCACTGTAGGGAACCAGAGATATGAATTTTGAAAGATTAGTCACTTTCTAGTGCTTAGAAACCAACAGTGCCCCTTTTAGTCATTTTGTTTTCTCTGTCAGGGACACACCTTTAGCAATTATTCTGGAGCATTTCTCACCAGTCTTGTGCAGGCTCCTCCAGCAGGCTGGGTCCAGTTAGAACTCCTTCCTGAGGTTTTTCTTGTGGGTCCCAAAGTATCCAACACAGAATCCATGGATCTGGAATCAAGAGGGTCCTTGAAAGTGTGAGACTTCAATTCCGCAATCCACTTAACCAAAACCCTTTTAAATCCACTGGTAGCACTCCAGGCTGGGGATTCTTTGTGGTGATGTCCAGGTGAGCTCTGTTAAGTTTTAGCTTGCAGGGAGTCCACTCTTTAATCCTTTTGAAGCAGGTTTGATCCAAAGGACTGTAGTTTCAAGTGGTGCAAAAATGTGCAGTCTCAGAGTCCTGGCCTTTGGAAATGCACATCAAAATCTTCTGTGCAAACACTTCTGATTATCCTAAGTTTCAAGCAGCATATCTGAGAGTCTCTGCCCCTCTCAGATACTCATTCCAAGTTCTCTGGGTCAAACAGGAGGTCACTCCCAAAGGATATGACCACATCCTGTATAGTGTGACATTATTTTGTCCTAGAGTTCATCAAATGTTCCAAATTCATAATGACTGATTTTCCAGCAGAGAGGTAAGTGCTGACTAAACACACACCTAGGATGACTACTTTCCATAGACTCTCCCCCTTACAGCTGTGCATTCCTTCCATAAACCCAGCTCCGGCGTTAGGGTCAAAAGAGTGAAGTTGTAAATGACACTGAGGCCTCCTCTTGTCTTTGAAGACCATGGTTTAGAACTCCTCCCCCTGCTATGGCATTCCTTCGTAGCTGCACACTGCCCTCCTAGCAGTGCTGGTTAACCCAAGGGGCTCTTTATTACTTCTTCAAGGAAGCCTGGCTAGTCCACTTAACCCTGACCAATCAGGACAGACCACTGGAAGGCTGAATCAGGACTTACAAAAAAGAAAGTCTTATAACTTCTTGTCTGTACATTTTAGGAAGAAATCAACAATATGATATTGTTGGACTCCTCACTACCGTTCTGGGAAGTCTTTGAATGAAAGTTATATTATTCTCCTATCAGGAGTTATTAGTTAATAACTTCCTTCCATGTTAATCTATGTGGCATGGGATTTGCAATAGGAAAAATGACTTACAAATGGGGGTGGGGTCGCACACTACTCACACACCGGCGGTGTCGCCCCTAAGGACTCTGGTCATTGTAGTAAAGTGTTCGCGATGCATCATCTTTCGATCTTCTGCTATCTTCGCTGTCTTCGCCATCCCTGGACACGTGTTTCGGGGTATTACCCCTCATCAGCAGGGATAGGCCGTGTACTGGGGTTGCCGATGGCTGCCAATATCTGCCAGGTATAGTACCACTCAGGCGCGTAGGTGCGGGATTCCAGGCTCGTCAGCCCACTGCTCACGGGAGCTTTAAAGTTACAAATGGGGGTGGGGTCGCACACTACTCACACACCGGCGGTGTCGCCCCTAAGGACTCTGGTCATTGTAGTAAAGTGTTCGCCTTGGATCCCGCACCTGCGCGCCTGAGTGGTACTATACCTGGCAGATATTGGCAGCCATCGGCAACCCCAGTACACGGCCTATCCCTGCTGATGAAGGGTAATACCCCGAAACACGTGTACAGGGATGGCGAAGGCAGCGAAGATAGCAGAAGATCGAAAGATGATGCATCGCGAACACTTTACTACAATGACCAGAGTCCTTAGGGGCGACACCGCCGGTGTGTGAGTAATGTGCGACCCCACCCCCATTTGTAACTTTAAAGCTCCCGTGAGCAGTGGGCTGACGAGCCTGGGATCCCGCACCTACGCGCCTGAGTGGTACTATACCTGGCAGATATTTGGCAGCCATCGGCAACCCCAGAACATGGCCTATCCCTGCTGATGAGGGGTGATACCCCGAAACACGTGTCCAGGGATGGCGAAGACAGCGAAGACAGCAGAAGATCGAAAGATGATGCATCGTGGAACACATAACTACAGTAACCAGAGTCCTTAGGGGCGACACCGCCGGTGTGTGAGTAGTGTGAGACCCCACCCCCTTTTTGTAACATTAAGCTCCCTTGAGCCACCGGCTGACGAGCCTGGGACCCCGCACCTACGCGCCTGAGTGGTACTATACCTGGCAGATATTTGGCAGCCATCGGCAACCCAAGAACATGGCCTATCCCTGCTGATGAGGGGTGATACCCCGAAACACGTGTCCAGGGATGGCGAAGACAGCAGAAGATCGAAAGATGATGCATCGCAGAACACATAACTACAGTAACCAGAGTTCTTAGGGGCGACACCGCCGGTGTGTGAGTAGTGTGCGATCCCACCCCTTTTGTAACATTAAGCTCCCTTGAGCCGCCGGCTGACGAGCCTGGGACCCCGCACCTACGCGCCTGAGTGGTACTATACCTGGCAGATATTTGGCAGCCATCGGCAACCCCAGAACATGGCCTATCCCTGCTGATGAGGGGTGATACCCCGAAACACGTGTCCAGGGATGGCGAAGACAGCAGAAGATCGAAAGATGATGCATCGCGGAACACATAACTACAGTAACCAGAGTCCTTAGGGGCGACACCGCCGGTGTGTGAGTAGTGTGTGACCCCACCCCCTTTTTGTAACATTAAGCTCCCTTGAGCCGCCGGCTGACGAGCCTGGGACCCCGCACCTACGCGCCTGAGTGGTACTATACCTGGCAGATATTTGGCAACCATCGGCAACCCCAGAACATGGCCTATCCCTGCTGATGAGGGGTGATACCCCGAAACACGTGTCCAGGGATGGCGAAGACAGCGAAGACAGCATAAGATCGAAAGATGATGCATCGCGGAACACATAACTACAGTAACCAGAGTCCTTAGGGGCGACACCACCGGTGTGTGAGTAGTGTGCGACCCCACCCCCTTTTTGTAACATTAAGCTCCCTTGAGCCGCCGGCTTACGAGCCTGGGACCCCGCACCTACGCGCCTGAGTGGTACTATACCTGGCAGATATTTGGCAGCCATCGGCAACCCCTAAACATGGCCTATCCCTGCTGATGAGGGGTGATACCCCGAAACACGTGTCCAGGGATGGCGAAGACAGCGAAGACATCAGAAGATCGAAAGATGAGGCATCGCGGAACACATCACTACAGTAACCAGAGTCCTTAGGGGCGACACCACCGGTGTGTGAGTAGTGTGCGACCCCACCCCCTTTTTGTAACATTAAGCTCCCTTGAGCCGCCGGCTGACTAGCCTTGGACCCCGCACCTACGCGCCTGAGTGGTACTATACCTGGCAGATATTTGGCAGCCATCGGCAACCCCAGAACATGGCCTATCCCTGCTGATGAGGGGTGATACCCCGAAACACGTGTCCAGGGCTGGCGAAGACAGCGAAGACAGCAGAAGATCGAAAGATGATGCATCGCGGAACACATAACTACAGTAACCAGAGTCCTTAGGGGCGACACCGCCGGTGTGTGAGTAGTGTGCGATCCCTCCCCCTTTTTGGAAAAATGACTTGAGCCATTTTTCCAGCACAAGGGCTTATACAAACATATTTTATAAGTACTTCATTTATATCTACAGGACCCCCACCCAGTGGGACACCTAGGGGAGACTTTAGGGGCTCTGAATCTGTAAAAATATTGCAGCTCTTCCCTCCACAGTTTTCCTAGCATCAAATTCGAATTTGGGCAGGATATTATCACAATGTGGGATATAAAACTCATTTTATAAGGTTCCACCTTATGAATACCTGGCCCCACACCCTTGGAACACCTAGGGGTGACCCTGGAGGTTCCTAATATGCCACAACATTGTAGGTTATACATTTTTAAGTGCCCCAAATTTGGGTTTTGGCGCAATATACTTTTTAAATGCAGTCCTGCCACACAGGGATACTTTTAAACTAAGCTCAGGCTTCAGCAGTGCACACATGCAAGCGCAGAAAAAGCTGTTGGCCTCTAAACTGCCATTTCCTATTGTGGGCTAGGGACTTCTAGGTAGTTTTAATGCCCTGCCCTATTAATTAGTGGGGTATCCAATACCATAGTGTACCTTAGTGTATGAAAGTAACTGTATTTTAAATGTGTCTCTTTCAGCATAGCACTGGGCCTGGGCCTGGTCAGGCAGAGCCCAGGGTCAGTCAGACTCAGTTACCACCAGTATCAGTCAGCAAAAAGTTAGGATGTGCCCAGGGAACAGGGTGACTTTGGAACAACAATTTAATGCGTAGTTAGCAAATCTCGTAACCTCCACTAGCGGAGCGGAGTTCATTTCCCACAGTTAGGAAGTGTGTGTTTGTGTGTGTGTGCGCGTGTGTGCGTGTGTGGGAGTAAATATTTAGATGGTGCTCACTGAGGCTGAGACTATATCATTTCCAGGAATTAAGGGTAATGTTCCGGATAGTAGTATTGAAGGTGCCCGTTATTTAGCACGTATCTGAATGAGTGTGTCAGTTTCTCTCTAGGGCTGTGATCGCGTGTCTATGTAAATTTGATAGGAAATGACGGATGTATGATATTACAACGCATGCTTTTACCACGCATGCCTTTACAACGCAGTTTTTACAACGCATGCCCATAGCGCTTACGGGTGCTGGATAGTGAATAGTTTAATTTACTATTCCAACTCCAGTCCCCATGGATAGTAGGGAAGGTGTTGGATAGTAAATTAAATCTATTCCCTATCCTAGAGCGCCCCCCAGCGCTATGGGTTGTAATGACATGCGTTGTAATAGTTGCGTCGTAAAGGCACTGCGTGGTAAAAGTTGCGTTGTAAAGGATGTTTCCCGAAATGACTGCTTGTCTTTGCAAAGGGTAGCATGGATTGCCCCTGGCTATGTTCATGAGTATTAGGTCATTTAAATGTGTGACCAACTGTCTCCATTTGCACTAGATAGACATTGGCTCTGCCTGTCAGTCTGGGTGAATGTTCAGGGGCTTACCTGTGTGGCAAAGCGGATGTGTAAATGGGCACACGGGTCTGTATGAGTGGATGCAGCTCACTGAAACTTGAGAGGACAAGTGTTACCTTTTGAGCAAATAGCACCCTACCTCATGATCTAGCTCCAGCCTACCTCTCCGGTGTGTTATACCTGGTAAAAGAACAGTTTCTACTTTTTATAGGACTATTAAATATGAAAGTTGGCCAAGTAATACACCTGCACGGATGGATCAAATATAGCAATCCCAAGGCATGATGCTTAGCCTAGTTCTCTGAATGGTGGAATTTCAAGTTTCAGTTCTTTACCAGATATCCAAATGAATGTATCCGTTGCCATCTGGGGCTCAGATTGCATTTATATGTACGTGTCTTGGTAAATGACTGTGTGTGGCATGCACTCTTACTTAAATGGGTCTCTAAGGGGCTGCAAGGATTGTCAACCTGGGTGTGTGAGAGAGGAATGATTTAATTAAATTTGTATGCAACTGCCTCAACTAGCGCTAGATACATAACAGATCTGTGGGTTCATGTGAGTGAATATTTAGGTCTTTCTGTCACAGTCCCAAATGGAGTTTTAGGATCTGTCTGCTTTTCAACTTATTTACATCAGATGAAAGCCTGAATGACAGGGTGAATGTATATTTGGGCACATGGATGTCTAGAAGTGCATATAGCTCACTCAAGAGTACATGTGTTACCTTTCAAGCACACAGCACTGCACACTATGGCTATGTTACAGGGGACCTTAGTAGTTAGTTACACATGCCAAATGACAGTTTACACCTTGTGCAGGAGTTTTAGGTGACAAGCCAGCCTTGGCAGTAACACTGCATTCTTAGGCACAAGTTTAGTAGGCCCAAGACATAATGCGTGGGTTACATCTCCACATGTAAGACTGGAAAGACTCAGTTCTTTAGCATTCACTGTCTTACTTACTATCTGGGACAGTGATTGCATGTCTATGTAAGTTTGTTAGTAACCAACTCCTTTTCTTGGTGACATGTATACTGCTGTAAATATATCTGTACGGGGCTCCATGCAGTCTTTCCTTGGTGTGTTAGTCAATATTGGGTTATTTAAGTGTTTATGCAGCTGCCTCCATTAGCACTAGGTAGATATACATTCTGCCTATCTGTATGAGTGACTGTTGAAATGCTTCTCTTACATTCTCACTAGGTATTTTAGTTAGGCCTGGGCAGCGTTTGCATAGTCAGTAATAGTCAGTTGTGCCTCCCTCAGGGAGCAGAACAATGTTGACATTAATCTCGGTCCACCATGCTTTGTAGCTAGAGATTTGCATCAAAACCTGTCAGTAGTTGCACAAGAACACCCATGCACCGCCCATGGAACACCCGTTTGATGTAAAGTAATGCAGGGTAGTGCACTGCACAGAGTTGCATTGCTTTTTGCTTACAAATCAACGAAAATCATGAGTTGCTTTGGATTGCACATCCCAACCTAACACTTTCATTCCAGTCTGCATTAAAGAAGTAGTACAAATTGACACAACTTCTTTTCAAATCTGTGCCTTGGTGTCCTGAATGCATATGACATGGAACCAGGAGATCGTTTTAGTGCAGTTGGATTCCCTATGGTGCCAGGTTTCCTGGTGGTTGAGTTAGGACAGTGGTCCTGGTGTAGTAAGGCCAGCATCAGACATCTGTTGACTGATGTCTGTTAAGAACCCATTGATACTTGTTATCGCTGGCAATGCAGGAGTACCCATGAGCAATGGTGATCTTCTATAGTTTCAGCTGGAAGCAGAGTCTGTAGCAAACTGGTTCCAGGTTTTTTGCAATTGACTTCTTTTTTTTAACATGTGTTTTTACAGTGAGACAAGGAAAATTATACCACACTTGTGTGGGTGGGCCAAGGACCTGCCAATGGGAAAGACCAAAAACATAGACATTGAGGGCAGAGCACAGCACAATCTAAGCACTATTATTCTTATATATATTTTTAGGCAATTCTGAATTGGACACGCAAACAAGTGAGGTGTCATTTTTATCGGGTGACAAGGGGTTACAATGGGTGACAGGAAATATGTGCTGGATTAGTTATCCCAGACAGAAATGTATGGAAAATGTGATTTTGTTTAGTTAAATTTGAGGTTTGCATAGGATTCTGTGTAGGAAAATATTGGGGCATCGATGCAAGTCACATCACCTTGGACCCACCCGGGTGTCTAGGTGTCTAGTTTTCAGAAATGTCTGGGTTTGGTAGATTTGCCTAGATAGCTGCCTAGCCCAGGACCAAATTTCAGGTGCTCACTGTGCAAAACCAGGTACTTTTGTGATGCATAATTTTGATGTCTCCCTAATACCTTTTGGGCCTTACCTGTTGCAGGTACATGGACCACACACACAAGTGAGATAAAATTTTCATCAACAAACCCGGGGGAATGCTGGGTGGTAGGAAATTTATGTTGGCCTGGTGATCCCACAACTACAGCACACAGAAATGTGTGGAAGATGTGAATTTTTCAAGCTAAATGTAAAGTTTACAGGAGATTATGTGAAAGAAAACATTGGGGGATCCATGCAATTTTTGTCTCCCTGTACTCCCTGGGGTGCCTACTTCTCAGAAATATCTGGGTGTGGTTGGTTTCCCTAGATGGGCATCAAGACCGGGTCAAAGAAGCAGGTGACTCCCAGGTTGTTTTAGGATAAATAAGTTTGTTGTACCCCCAATACGTTTTGGGCCATTTCCTATTATAGGCACTAGTCCTACCCACACAAGTGAGGTACCATTCTAATCGCCAGACTTGAGGGAATGTTGGGTAGGTGACGTTTGTGGCTCCTGTAGATTCCAGAACTTTCCATCACAAAAATATGAGAAAAATGTGTTTTTTTACAAAGTTTGAGCTTTGCAGGAGATTTTGAGTAACAGAACCCAGTGATAGCCAGGCAAGTCACCCCATCCTGGATTCCCCTGGGTGTCCAGTTTTAAAAAATGTACAAGACTAGCTGAGCTAGGTCCCAAACTTCACACGTAGGCACATTGCAAAAAAGGGTCCGTTTATTCCCTGGAAGAATGTGATGTTTCCATGCAGCATTTTGCTCCATTTCCTGCGTGGGCACTAGGCCTACCCACAGAGGTGAGGGATGATTTTTATCATCAGACTTGGGGCAATGCTGGATGTGTGAAATTTGTGCCTCCCTGCAGATTCTAGAACTTTTCAGCACCGAAATACGTGGAAAATGTGTTTTTTGCAAAGTTTAAGGTTTGCAAGGGAAACTGGGACACAGAACCAGCTGGGAGCCACACAAATTATCCCATCATGGATTCCCATATGTGCCTAGTTTAAAAAATGCATAGGTGTGCTAGGTATCCATAGGTGCCAGCTGATCTGTTGCCCAAAATCTACAGCTAAACACATTGCAAAAAAAGGGTCAGTTTTCCCCCCAGAAAAATGAGAGTTGTCCAAGTTCCATTTTGTTCTTTTTCCTGATGGGGGCACCAGGCCTACCCACACAAGGGAGGTACCTTTTTATCGTCAGACTTGGGGGAATGCTGGGTTGGTGAAGTTTGTGGCTCCCTGCAGATTCCAGAACTTTCCATCACAGAAATGTAAGGACAATGTTTTTTTTACAATGTTTGATGTTTGTAAGGGATTCTTGGTAAGAGAACCTCAGGAGAGCCGCCATAAAATTCACCCCATCCAGGATTACCCTGCATATATAGGTGCAGATATACAAGCCCCTTGCACCTCTTTTAAGCTGCCATTGCGTCACTTTTGTGACACAGCAGCGACGCAAAAGATGCGCATTGCTTCGGGGTATTTACAACATGACGCATCTGGAAGATGAGTCACGGTGTAAAGCCCTGCGCCAGAAGTAGCAGGGAGGGGCGTTCCGGCGCAGGGACGCCTTCCAAAAGTGGCTGAGTGAAATCTACAAGATTTCACTCAGTCACTTTTGATCCCATGCTGCGTCAAAACCCTGTGCCTGCTTGAAGCAGGTGTAAGGATTGATGCAGCATTGTAAAGACAGGGCAACCCAGAGCATTGCTGGAGCTGTGTCGTGCTTGCGACACAACTCCAGCAATGCGCCGCTTTTACGGCACAGATGTGTCATGCATCTGTGTCGTTTTTGCCCCATGATGTGCCACATTGTAAATGCGGCGCATCCATGGTTGCAGAGCCGTGGTGCACAATAACTGGTGCATCCATGCTGATATGCAGGGATGCACCTGTTATTGTAAATCTGCCCCAGAGTTTTAAAACATTTTACAGGTTTGCTAGTTTTCCCTAGGTGCCCGCTGAGCTAGAGTCCCAAATCCACAGCTAGGCACATTGTAAAAAATGGGTCAGTTTTCAGTGGAAAATGTGATGTGCCCATGTTGGGTTTTGGACCATTTCCTGTCACAGGAACCAGGCCTAACCCCACAATAAGGTACCATTTGTATTGGGAGATTTAGGGGAGCACAGAAAAGTTGAACAAGTGTTATTACCAATTGACTTTTTATGCATTTCTGCGTTGTAATATAGTTTGCAAACATCTTATTTCGAAAAATGTCCTCTAATTCACATGCTAGTATGGGTATCCACACATTTAAAGATGCACAAATAACCACTGCTACTACACTTCATGTCTTGTTCCCATTTCAGAAATACCTATTGTTCACTCTTCATGTTTTAAAAAATGATTTACTGTATACCTGGTACACAATATAAAAACAATGCAAGGTGCAACTCAGTTATTGGCTCTGGGTACCTCAGGTTGTTGGTGAACCTATATGCTTCATTTATCCCCTCAACCAGAATGGTCCCGTGGATGTAACAGTATAAGGCTTTCAAAAATCTACCGTAGTTAGAAGTTACAGGTGAAAATGTAGGAAGAAATGGCTGTTTTTTTCAACTGTATTTCAATATTCTTTTATTTCAACTCTTCCTTTTTAAATGAAAACCTTGAAGGATCTACACAAATGGCCCCTTTCTGAATTCAAAATGTTGTCTACATTTTAGAATTATATAGCTTTTCAGGATCAATATTGGCCTTACACCCATTTCTACCACTAACTGGAAAGAGGTTGAAATCATGTAAAATAGTAACACTAGGCTATATTCCAGTAAAATGCCAAAATTGTTTAAAAAAACGTTAGTTTTCTGACAAGATTCTGCCTGTTCCTGACAGCTTGGAAGATGCTGATTGTAGCACCACAAACCTTTTGTTGATACTTATTGCAAGGAAATAACATATGCTCCCTGCTTCAGCATTTTTTCCCATTTATCCCTAAAACCCCCAAATGTAGTCCATTTTGCCTAATTTCTCAGTCACCTCCAGGGAAATCCACAAACCCTTGTTACCTTTAGAATCCTCAAGATGCTGGAAAAAAGGAAACACATTTAGTGTGGATACCTTATATAGCTGAAATATTATGAGGGGCCTATGCGAAAACTATCCCAAATATCCAAGAAAGAGCTTGGCACCGGGGGAAAGGCCTCGCAGCAAAAGGTTTCAGACAAGTCTGCATGCAGTGCAGATAGGATAAGGAGAATCGAGCTGGTTACATGTAAACATGTGTGTACATGTGAGTTTGCATGTGTGCATGCTTTGCATGTGAGACCGCTGTTGTGTGCAAACTGCAATTTGGGAACAGGTAGCCTAGCGCAAAAGGTATTATACAAAGAATTGGTTTGAACTGGGTTAGACCTTATAATTAGTTTGTGTTAGATCTGGCCCTGTTCTACAGGGTCACTACATATTTTTAAAACACAAAAGATGATGGACGGAATGTTGCACAATGGCAAAACATTCACCCCCAGTCACAGATCTGGTTTTAATCCATCGTTCATTAGCTCACTCTGCCACCCCAGTTCAGACATGGCTATATGCAATCAGTGTTGACCCTGTGCCTCATGGGAACAGTCCAGCCTGAACTGCCAAGCCATGTCTTTCCTGGACCGGAATCAAGCATCCTAGGACCGGTATCTGGCTATCAGCCGTCTTCAGCCAGGATAGCTTGACTCCAGTGGCGTAGTGAGCACGGGACCCACGTCAGGGCATACCCTTCCCACTTAGGGTGAACAGCAAAACACAGAAGATAATGGACGGAATGTTGCACAATGGCAATCATGGTTTAATCCATCGTTATTTTGCTCACCAAGCCACCCTAGTTCAGACATGGCCATATAAAAATCAGTCTTGACCATGTGCCTCATGGGAACAGTCCAGCCCGAACTGCCAAGACCACTGGAGTCAAGCTATCCTGGCTGATGACGGCTGATAGCCAGAAACCGGTCCTAGGCTGCTTGATTCCGGCCCAGGGAAGACATGGCTTGGCGTGCCTTTTGCTTCCAGGACTCAACCATTGTGGTGTGCTGTCTCATCCTTCAACTGTGAGGCATCCAAGACCCCCTGGAGCAGCTCTGGCTCTTTGGCAATCACCAGTAAATGCCCTGTTCAGGAAGACCTCTATCAGGCGCACCGACACAAGAGCCATCTGGTTCAACGTTGACCTCCAGACTTCCAAGCAAACCTGCCGAAGACTCTAGAAGCAGTGGCACGAAGACCAGACACCAGACAACCACGCAGCCACCAAGGATGCCAGACGCAAGCACCACTAACCCATCCGATCCACCAAAAATACCTTTTTCAGAGTACGCATCGACAACAATGCACACAACATCAAAGACCTCTTAAGCATAGTGTGGTATTCTCATGTCATGGTATTTCTCCTATGTTACCCTTTCCCTAGCTGCTCAGCCTGTGTGCATGTTCTGAGTGGAAATTTGGTGTGTGGGCCTTGTGTAGAATGCCTGGGTGACAGGATCGGGAGTGACAGTTGGTGAGAGGGGCTGAGCAGCTAGCAGGCTGCTCCTGGTGGGGCTGTGATTTACCACCTACAGGTCTTATATACCTGTTATGATTACTTGAAGAAGACTTCTACTACCTGTTAACCAACCTGTGAATAAACCTACTTGGTTTACATCATACCAGCGTGGCGTGATTACTACATTAATTTTGGCGACGAATTGGAGACCTCCCCACGCATGAAAAGTGGTAAAAGTAGCCTAAAGAAACTCGAAGATGTCTTCCACAACAGGTTGGGAAAAGGCTACAACAGAGAGAAAACGACTGGCGCAGATAACAGGAACAAGACGCAACAAGCGTGAGCCACAAGATTCAAAACAGAAACTTAAGGAGCCACAAACTAAGGAACCACAAAAGAACATAAACAGCACGCCAAGAAGCCCCACCAGTGTCCATCACACCGGACAGCCCCCACACAAGCATGCTGTGCCCTGCTTCTAGAGTCAACCTCAACAAGAGACTACATGGACACTGCGCAGTAAGCTTTTCATGTTACTTCAAGGGTGTTGCGCAGAATGTAACCTGCACGTACATTTTGACTAGGGAAAGACTGTCAGATTTTGCCTGCGTTTACCTAAGGTTGAAGGCCCTGGATCAACCGTCTTCACGTACTGGAACCTGCACAGAGTCACGCATGATTATGCTCTGACAGATTTTTATGGCCTATTTGATATGAAAGCTGCACACTTTGTATCTTTGTTAGACAGTGTGATCCTCATTCTGATGTGTGCGCAAGGAAGTATATTCCTACTCAATCTGTTTAAATGCTCTTGGCATGAAGCAAATGACAAGATTTTCATGGGCAGCTGTTGGCGCTATTTTGGGTGGTGCTTAATGAATGACTATATGCGACAACGTGTGTACAGGGATCAATACACTCGCTCAAGCTTGTTAAAGAGGACAATTTTCTACATTTTAAGGCTGAGGTCACACTCTTACTTTGTTAAAATGTACACAGAGCAGAGTGGTAAAAGTGTACTCCAGTGACACTTAACCCTGGGCGAAGCACTCCGCTCCGCTCGCGGAGTTTGCGAAGTTTTTGCAACTTCGCACTACGCGAGCGGCACGTAGCACAGTGCGAACATGCGTAGTGCAGCTTAGCGTAGTGCAGCGCTCATTTTTTGCTTGTTCGCGGTCCTGAACGTCATGTTCGCGACCGCGAGCAAGCAAAATGACATCCCGGCGAGATTCTCAACGCGAGGAGGTCAGGTTTCTCATTGTGAGTGGTTGCGCATGCTCGCGACCGCTCTCAATGAGAAACTACCTGTTCGCGTTGAGAAAGCTGCCGCTCGAGTAATAATCTCCTCGAGCAGCAGAAAACTACAGCTCGCACTGTGCAAGATGCCGTTTTCAATGCTTGCACAGTGCCGGATGCTTGTTCGCACTGTGCAATCATTGAAAACGCATCTTGCACAGTGCGAACATGCTACTACGCAGCTCGCGTAGTGCTACGTGAAGTTCGCGTAGTGCGAAGTGCACTTCGCGTAGCTTCGCGTAGCCCTACTCCGCGAACTACGCCCAGCCTTAAGTGACACTTCGTTTTGTTCTTAACCCAGCAGAGCTGTTTTGCCGCTTTGGAGGAAGTTTATTTTGAGGGGCACACACATCAACAGAGGTAAGACACTGTCATGTGTCTGTTAACACATTTCACCTAGTCTCTCTGCCAAAAAAGCCTCTAGGGACAACTGCCGTGTTACCATTCAAATTTTGAATCCAGCTCGCGCACCTTACCTGGCTCGTGCTGTGGTGAGGAGAAGCTACAGAACTCCTCGTGACGTCTTCTTTTTTTCAAAGCTCAGGGGTGTGCCAAGAGCCAGCCGGTGCGACGTGATGAACGTGCCGCCATCTTAAGGCTGGAAAGTCTACTCTTCGTTTTTAAGTGTGATTTTAAAGTACAATTTCCCGTGCTTGACTCCCGTCTTGCCAACCACGTTTGTGTCGGTTGTGATGTTTTAAATAAAGCTAATTGAAGCTTTGGCCTTTCAAGAATGCTATCGTGGGAGCAACAATTACACGCTTTCCTTGCCTGTTTGTGGATTTTCTTGAGGATTGAGCTCTCTCCGGTGAGAGGATTTATTTGTCTTCTTCAGGTTCTACAACTCATTTCATGAAATTGTAGCATGAAGAAACCGGCAAAACATACTTTGAAGGTTTATCGGAGCACATGCCATTTTGAAATAACAACAGTGACTCGTTTTGTTTGAAGGTTGCATTTTCTTTTCCGAATTGTGAGATCTGGTTTAACATGCATATCTTCATTCACTGCGCTGTACATTGCTGCCATCTAGTGGCTATTTTTCACATTTTCTTTTGGATGTTGCTGTGTCTAAGTAAAATTTTTACTATGGAGTATGTATGAAACAATATTTAATGTATTTCTAGTACAGTGTTAATATAATACAGATTCGATTTTTCAAGTACAGTTTTACATATCAATTTGTCCTTCACATTAGGGACATGTAGTTTTCTTTGCAGGATTTTGCTACACTTCACATGGCCTCTACACAGGGGTAACCCTTACACGGGGTGAGTTGTTCCCTTACAAGAGGGTTGGCCCTACGTCAGGGTAAGCTTCGGGATTTTTATATCCAAATTTACAGTTTACATTACGTTTTTACCCTTACGTGAGGGTGGTATTTTTGACAGGTTGCCGGGGTGGGTCCCCGCGTGCGTAAGACACCTTGTGCCGCACGAAAGATTTGGATGCAGGGTTATATTCCCTACGTGCCTCCCCACATGGAGAGCACTCTACGTATTTGTTGTCCCGTTGTGAATAGTTTGTGGCAGGACGTTGGGTTTAAGTCCATTCTGTTCACATTACTTGTCTTCCTACATGGGAGGACACATATTTTTACATTGGTGTCCCTTATTTTAGTTTGGGGCAGGACACTGGGTTTTTTTTAGTCCCTTTTGTTCACGTGACTTGTTTCTACATGGATAGCACATACGTTTTTACGGTTGTCCCTTGTTAATGGTGGGGGCAGGACTCAGGGTATTACCCCCTTTGTTCACATGACTTCACATTGTTGTCCCTTGGTTATGTTAGGGGCAGGATTTTGGGTTTCAGTCCCTTTATTCCACATTACATTTTGATCTATATTTATTTTCTGTATTTGAGGAGGGGGATGGTTATATTGTATTCAGTTTCCATCTTTCCTTCTTGTCTTGGGTTCCTTTCCCTCTCGTGGTGCGGTGTTCCCGTCATCCCTGGGTCTGGGCTTTTGACTCTGTTTTTAATAGTTCATTTCCTCTTCATGTTTCCTTCATTTTTGGTTAATGGACAATTTACATATGATGTATGTTGGACCTGCGATGGGCAAGCCCAGCACAAAGGGGGTAGCTTGGCTCAAGTGACAAGGCAAGTGAAGGCTGTAGTGTTAAGCCGGCTCTGACCCAATAATAACTCCTTCTACATCCACACCAAAAAGAAGGACACCACACCACTGCTGTAGAAAAATACGATTCCTTTATATAAAAGTTCTTTGTTGTAAATAGGGTTGACTGGGAAAGCACATATACATTTCTTTTGGTCATACAGTTCTGGTAATAAATAGTATTTAATAAATAGAATAACTTCAGGGATGAGTATCAGAATAAATATCAGCATAAATATCAGAATAAATATCAGAATAAATATCAGAATAAATATCAGAATAAATATCAGAATAAATATTGGTTCATTTAAATAAACAACCACATGTTTCTTCTGGTATCGCTGCCACCAATTAAATACTTTAGAATCATTACATGTGCAATACGCTTCAAATGGGAAAGATAACTCTTACAGTTTATGCTGTTTTCAATGACCGGGTATACGGCTTCTCTGAGCACAAAATAAGGTTTGGGACTCTTTAATATTCACTCAGGGCGTATGCGCGTATATCTAGAAGGCAAGGAAACACAGTAAATACATCATTTGCACTCGGCGGTCACCGGGTTAGGATCTCTGCTTTGCCGGTGAAGTCTATGCGCGCCTACGGGCTTTAGCACCACTTGAGCACAGGCGGCACCAGTTCAAAGTCTTTAGACTGACGAACGGGCTGCCGGAGAGGTCACATAACCTTCGCGCACAGTCAAATGAATGCCGGTTCACAGTTCCTTCACAACGCTGCATTCACTATGAAGAAACGGGCCCACCTCACATCGGCTGCAATCAAAATACGATTCAGTCGGGCACAGCACTTCTCTCGTTAGCGACGGGGCTCTCAGGGGCTCCACGGACCTCCCTCCGACTTCCGCATACAGGGTGGTTCCCGCCCACAGCTACAGCTCCCGGGTCACTGGGGAGTGGCAGAGACGCTGGTCCCGCCCAACGAAGGCCGTCCTTTCCCCACCTCGGCGCACCACCTCGCCTTCTATCTGCGCAGGAAGCGCTCTACGCTGGTGGGGCTCAGAGACGTCCGAGCTCCCCTATAGAGGCACCTGTCGCGAAGGGGGCACAGCTGACGATCGCGGTCGCGGCGAACTTGCTCTCGCCTCGCGACTCGATAAATCGATCACAGTTCACCACCGGGGGGGCGGGGAGGCACACGAATCTGGCCACAGTCTTTTGGGGGCAATGAGGTACTCGCTGGGCAGGCGCTGTAGGCGCTAGATCACTTCTCACGTAGCTGACTGGAACGCCAGTCAGACACAACGCCAGCAACCCTTTGCTGCCCTACTGCCTGCGCTACCAGCCACCTCAGGGGTCTACAGGACAGGTGTCAATCTGGTGTCAAGTCTGAAATCTCTTAATCTCCTTCTCTAGTCTGAACAATCTTCATCTTCATCTTCATCTTCTAAAATGGCCGCCAGGGACTGGGCCTTTTATAGCCAGTGCCCTGGGGTACTGGCACGAGCCAGAAGGTTCTAGAACCTTCTCTGGCTGTGACAATGACAAGGCACTCTTGAGGGGTATTTAGGACACTCACAGCCACCGTACTGGGGTTCTAGAGCAGCCATTTTGTGTACCTGAGGAAAATAAAGGAATTCCTGTCAGAAATGCGCGCCAAACAAAGGGCGCCAAAACCTCAAAAGGCCAGGGTTCATGAAGGCTCCAATGGGAGTCACTTCACATGAGGAAAAAGGGTGTCCACCATTTTAGGTTCATTTATACAGGTTCACAACCCCAGTTTGTAATGCCACAGGTTTGGGCCAGGTGCCTTGCAAATAGGTGCCACAAAATTTGTGAGCAACTGGGCATCAAGGAACATCTAACCCCATGAGACAACACATAAAAAGTCCTGGTAGACAAATAAAAAAACGACAAATTTTGGGAGGTACAGGGGAACAAAAGAAATCATAGTGGTGAGGGGACTCTCAGAAGCAGACGGGTCTAACAATGTAGTTTTATGTTTATAGTTAATTGCATGTTTATAGTTATGCATTCGTTCATTCTTCTGTTCATTAGGGAAGAGGTATGTAGTATTCTCATGTCATGGTATTTCTCCTATGTTACCCTTTCCCTAGCTGCTCAGCCTGTGTGCATGTTCTGAGTGGAAAGTTGGTGTGCGGGCCTTGTGTAGAAAGCCTGGGAGACAGGATCGGGAGTGACAGTTGGTGAGAGGGGCTGAGCAGCTAGCAGGCTGCTCCTGGTGGGGCTGTGATTTACCACCTACAGGTCTTATATACCTGTTATGATTACTTGAAGAAGACTTCTACTACCTGTTAACCAACCTGTGAATAAACCTACTTGGTTTACATCATACCAGCGTGGCGTGGGTACTGCACATAGTGAAATACTTCACCTCCCCCAACTCCAGCTCCAACGACATCTTGCCATCACAAGAACTCTGCAACTCACTGGTCACCTTCTTCCACCGCAAGATCCCTGACATCTACAACAGCTTCAACACTCAGACTCCAGCGACAGTCGCCGAAACCCGCCCCGACCCAACGCCCTCCAAAAACATCAACCTCCTGCTCTCATTGAACAATGTCATGAACACCATCCACTCCGGCACACCCTCCAACCCCTGCCCACACCACATCTTCGACAAAGCAAGCTCCATCATCGCACCCCATCTCCGAAAGATCATCAACAGCTTCTTCGAAATCGCCACCTTCCCAGAGAGCTGGAAACACACGAAAATCAAAAAGCCCAAAGCAGACCTAAAGGACCTCAAGAACTTTCGACCCATCTCACTGCTCCCGTTCCCGGTGAAAGTCTTTGAGATAACCGCAAACCGACACCTGACCCACTTCCTAGAGGAGAACAACATCCTGGACTCCTCCCAATCCGGCTTCCGCAGCAACCCAGCACCGAAACCGCTCTCATTGCTGCCATTGATGACATCAGGACCCTGCTGGACAAAGGCGAAACAGCAGCCCTCATCTTTCAGGCCTCTTGGCCGCTTTCAACACCGTCTGCCACCACACCCTGTGCACACGCCGCCACGATGCAGGGATCCGGGATAAAACCCTGAACTGGATCACCTCTTTCCTCACTGGCAGATCCAAGAAAGTCCACCGTCCCCTTCCAATCCGAAGCCTTCATGATTACCTGCGGCGCACCCCAAGGATCATCCCTCAGCTCAACTCTTTTCAACATCTACATGGCACCGCTCGCTGACATCGTCTGAGCGCACCACCTCAACATCATCTCATATGACGACGACACCCAGCTGATCCTCTGCCTCGCCAAGGACCCAGCTTCCACCAAATCCAACCTGCACAATGGAATGTAGGCCATTGCAGAGTGGATGAAGACCAGCTGTTTGAAACTGAACTCTCACAAAATGGAGGTCCTCATCCTCGGCTCCAACCCCTGCATGTGGGATGACTCCTGGTGGCCGACCACGCTGGGAGCTGCGCCGACACCCACCAACCATGCACACAACCTGGGGTTCATCCTGGACCCAGCAAGTCAATGCTGTTTCCTCCTCCTGCTTCAACACCCTCTGAATGCTCCGCAAAATCTACAGATGGATCCCCATCGAAACCAGAAAGATGGTCACCCAGTGCCCTCTACACGGAAACCACAGCCAAACTCCAGAAACGACTCCAACGAATACAGAACGCCTCCGCACGCCTCATCCTCAGACTCCCACGCACAGCCACATCACCACCCACCTGAGAGACCTGCACTGCCTCCTGGTCAACAAAAGGATCACTTTTAAACTCTTCACCCTCCCTCACAATGCTCTCCACAATGCCTGACCAGCCTACCTCAAAAAACGACTCTCCTTCTACGCCCTAACTTCCAGCTTCGCTCAACTGATCTCGACCTCGCCCTCGCCACCGTCCCACGCATCCGCCGAATGTCCACCGGTGGCAGATAATTCTCCCACCTCCCCGCCAAGACATGGAACACCCTCCCCATCCACCTGTAGTAGACCCAGGTCCTGCTGACCTTCAGGAGACTCCTCAAAACCTGCCTGTTCAATCAGTAGCTACGTCTTTCCCTCTCCCTCCAGCGCCTTGAGACCCTCACGGGTGAGTAGCGTGCTTTACAAATAGCTGATTGATTGATTGGGTTGAAATAACTATTTCCCTTCATGCCACAGGCAATGAACTTGCAGAGTATGGTACACCTGCTTGCTGCTCCCCACTGACTACAATGCAGCATCCAAGCCAGAAGAGGTCCATAAGATATTGAGGGAAAGATGGGTCTCCCCACAGAGTGTGAAGTCCTCAGGACTTTTAAAATACCTGTGTCACATGAACACCCAAGGTACCGGACCCCCTGCATCCTACACTGAGACAAAGAGTCCAATCCAGACTGCAACTACTCAATAACCAAGCAACTGTTAAGGGACATCAATACTCCTGAGATCCACATTGTGAGTGGCGCAGCTGTCCTGGAATCATCAAGGCAACCTGCCTGCTCCCGATCATGAAGGCATCTTGATGCACACCACCTGGCTGAACTATCTGCTTAGTTGCAGCCCAACCAACCTGTCTACCTCTAAACCAGCTGTACTCCTGTGTAACCTGAGGCTCTTGTGACAAGCTCCTTAAGTAGGAACCCTTGAGCTTACATTTAAGTTCCCTTAAGCCGAGTGTTTTCTGTTGGCCCCCTTCTCCTTAGTTGGTCTGCTACCAACAACCTCAGCACCATGCTCCCTGTCAAATCTGGGAAGCCCCCGACAATCTGCCGGTGGAACCTTGGACCTTGCTTTGCTCCTTACTTAAAACCAGAAGTTGAACCGCCAGACTCAACTTTATGATTTTAAATATAATATCCTATTTTCTCCCATAGACTTCTAGGGTGCGTAATTGAGTACAAGAGTGTGTTAGTTTGTGAACTTTGAAAGTTCTTGTTCTGGAACATTATATGAAAATCGATTTTATTTTTAAAAAATGGTGTCAGAGTTATTCTTGAGTGTGTGTATCATTTATTGCCTCTGTGAGTACAACATATGCTTAGCACTACCCTCTGATAAGTCTAACTGGTCACCCACATTACTACAAATAGATCATTAGTATTATCAATCAGGGATACACTGGACTCTGTACAGTGCACTTTGTTTTTGCACACTATATAGAGAGCCAGCTTCCTACATACCCATGTACTCTACCATCATTTCAAGCGTACATCCAGCTTTGCATCCACTCATGCCCCAGAATTAAATTTATTCTGAAATCCTTTCTTACAGCCTTTCACTGATACATTCTCTTACACTCACATTTACTCCAACCTCCTTTCAACCATCCATCCATCCATGTATTCATCCGTCTATCCATCTATCACTGTAACTCTGATACGCGACAGTGATTTTTTGCTCAAGACCCTGGCAGAGGCGCACCCGCTGATGGATTGTGGTCCATGAAGTAAGCATCAGCGGGTGCGCCTCTGCCAGGGTCTTGAGCAAAAAATCACTGTCGCGTTGGCCATCCCTGGACACGTGTTTCGAGGTTGTTACCTCTCGTCAGCAGGGAATAGGCATATATGTAGGGGTGCTGCGTAGGCTGCCAAAAAATATCCTCAGGTCCGGTACCACTCGTGACACGCAGGTGCGTAACCCGGACTCGTCAGCCCCACCAGCTCAAGGGAGCTTGAATACAAAAGAAAGTCCAATTGGTCGCACACTGCTTGTCCTATCAGCGTGTTGCCCCAAAGCATTGTGGTCCATGAAGTAAGCATCAGCGGGTGCGCCTCTGCCAGGGTCTTGAGCAAAAAATCACTGTCGCGTTGGCCATCCTTGGACACGTGTTTCGAGGTTGTTACCTCTCGTCAGCAGGGAATAGGCATATATGTAGGGGTGCTGCGTAGGCTGCCAAAAAATATCCTCAGGTCCGGTACCACTCGTGGCACGCAGGTGCGTAACCCGGACTCGTCAGCCCCACCAGCTCAAGGGAGCTTGAATACAAAAGAAAGTCCAATTGGTCGCACACTGCTTGTCCTATCAGCGTGTTGCCCCAAAGCATTGTGGTCCATGAAGTAAGCATCAGCGGGTGCGCCTCTGCCAGGGTCTTGAGCAAAAAATCACTGTCGCGTTGGCCATCCTTGGACACGTGTTTCGAGGTTGTTACCTCTCGTCAGCAGGGAATAGGCATATATGTAGGGGTGCTGCGTAGGCTGCCAAAAAATATCCTCAGGTCCGGTACCACTCGTGGCACGCAGGTGCGTAACCCGGGCTCGTCAGCCCCACCAGCTCAAGGGAGCTTGAATACAAAAGAAAGTCCAATTGGTCGCACACTGCTTGTCCTATCAGCGTGTTGCCCCAAAGCATTGTGATCCATGAAGTAAGCATCAGCGGGTGCGCCTCTGCCAGGGTCTTGAGCAAAAAATCACTGTTGCGTTGGCCATCCCTGGACACGTGTTTCGAGGTTGTTACCTCTCGTCAGCAGGGAATAGGCATATATGTAGGGGTGCTGCGTAGGCTGCCAAAAAATATCCTCAGGTACGGTACCACTCGTGGCACGCAGGTGCGTAACCCAGGCTCGTCAGCCCCACCAGCTCAAGGGAGCTTGAATACAAATTTGCCAAGTTTGTCTGTGCAATCATTGAAAACGGCATCTTGCACAGTGCGAGCAGGGCACTACGCAGTTCGTGTAGTGCTACGCGTAGCTCGCGTAGTGTGAAGTGCACTTTGCATAGCTTCGCGTAGCACTACTTCGCGAACTTCGCCCAGCCCTACTCGTAACATATGGTCTGAATTTGGCTATCTGTCTTCTACAGGCTCTCGTCAGCATCCATATCACAGAGCCCTAATATTCCTTTCAGGTTTCATATGTGCCTCTCTTTTAAACCTCGGATTTGTAAATTTGTGTCCACCTGTGTTTTGTCTCTTAGAGATATCAAACAAATGCTCTCTCTGCACCTCTGACTTGTATGCCTAGCCTAATATGGACACCACTAAGACATTGCTCAATACCTTTTTTAGTTTTTTTGATGTTCAGAGAATGGCCCATCAAGAATAATAACAACCACATTCACACTCTTTATCTGGTCACCATTCTAACAATAAATAATCAGTTTGCCTGGGAGTTGACACTATTTGTCCAATAAACCTATGGGTCTAACACCTGAGAAACTAATCAGATAATTACATACCAGCAACTCATTGGTATGCTGAGATGAAATCAGAGAGCAAGGTTCTGATTCAAGGCGTCATACAGAAGATGGTTATCCTCGTGTTAGCGGAGTGAGTACCTATGTTAGGATTCCCATCAAAAACCATGTGTGATCAATATTATCATTTGGTCCTCCGTCCTGGGTCTAATGTCTCTGTATCACCAAGACACCTCTAGTACCCTCTTCGGACTCATAGTTCACAATACCAACATTAGGAAAACCATAGACTCTGATCTGACGGGTCGGTGCAGTGCAAGAAAAGAAAAAGTGTGTGAGGGTTTAAAATAGGATAGAGAATCTCATCTCAGAATTTTATTTAGCCAATACCCCTTCCTAATTAAAAACAAGAACAGCGCAAAACATCATTCATGCAGTTTAACAAATATCTACATGGGGGCCAACATGTTTCTGCCTTACGGGATATAGTCCCCAGGCTTTCATCAGGGCCTCTGTTCTACTAATAATGCGACTGCAAAAACTAGTGTTAGTGAAATAACTCAATCAAAAAAGAAACATTCTGTTCATATTGATATAGGGAGACATAACCTATGCAGGTCTTAAAACGTCTCTCAGGCCCTCCCTAATTGTGTGTGTTATATAACTATTTGTCCAATATCAAGATAGATTGGAACTTCCTGATGTTAAGCTCCTTTTATTCCAAAGGATAGCTGTGTTTACGTAGGTTCCAAACCAGTCCTTTAAGCATGAAGCAAGCCAGCAGAATTCTGCTGTGGGAAGTAATCTTGGATTTACATTAGTCTGAGAAACCCTGAGCAGGAACAACTGGCAAGCAGCTACGGATGTCTCAAGCTGCATAGATTGAGCTTTGGAAGAATTGGGTGCTCCTGTCACTCATGAGACAACCTAGCAGTAGGTGATCTACTTTAATCTCTAAGCATCATCCTGTGCTTTTGGGACATGGCAGATGGTAAGTATGGAAGGGATCAGCAGCAGAACAAGCTGTTTCAGAGCAGAGCAGGACCATCAGTCGTGACTCAGCCATGAGGGCTGGGTTCAGGCACACAGGGTTGGCAACACAGACAGACGCTGCATGAGCAGATCAGTGTCACAGCTGAGGCAGCCACTGGCACACATCATCTATTGTCACTCGTGCACTTGCAAACCACAGAAGCCTCCTCACCATAGTCATGCTCTCCACCTTTAATTATCCAATGGGAATCAAGGTCAATCCCTTTGACAAGGTTACAATGGTGATGGATGGCCACTGAACAGCCAATGAACTTGTGTTGCTTGCTCTGGCTCAGATCACACAACATGATCTTTGTGTAACTGTCCAATGATTAATGTTTGGGTCTAATTGGACATTAAGACACTTAGAAGGAAGTCAAAACCTTTTTTATTTTTTCTTATGTTCATTATGGCCATTTGTGGGACAAGCTGTCAAGGGCACATGTCATATTAAATAGTTACTTGTGCTGACCACCAGCACACTGGCAACGCTTGGCAGAAACTAAGAACTGCCTGTAATTCCAATCTCGAAGACTATGCCAAAACATCATCCCACCAACATCTTTTCTTCTAACTGCTTCAGGTTCCAACTCTTGCATGACATTACATTGCCAGAGAATTCATTAGGGAGTAACAGACATATTGATGAGTTCCTAAAAGGATGATGCAGTTGAGGAGAATAAATCTCATCTTATCTCACCTACCAGGACTCTTCCACAAATTCAAACTCAGCTGATGATACAGCTGTCTCTGCCAGACACATTTAGTTAGACTGCTGACTAGAAGATTCTGCAAGCCTCTCCACTGAAAATTGGTCAGATGTGTGTCTTGTGGAGGTCTAGTAGCGAGGACAGAGACGCAGTAGATGTTCTGTGGCCACAAAGTGATGTATAATAATGCAGGTAAAGAAGTCCAATTTTAAATATTCATACAAACTTTCAATACCTAATGTCTGGATTGATGCTTTCCATTGAACTTTATACATCTTCAGCAGGGATTCCCAGTAGTGCTGTCTTTGTTGTTGAGTTGTACATATGCTGGGCGATAAGGGTGCCCGGGTCAAAATTGAGCACAAGCTCCGCAGAAAGACAAGTCGTTCTTCTCAGTTGTTGCCAAAATGAAATTGTAACATATGTTGTAGGGTTTATTGATGGAGGTGCAGTAGTTGCCCTAGACAATGTTTATGTTATGTGTACATGTTAAAATCCGTGAACCTATCAGGGTATGATGTAAATGGGTGCTGGCAGATCACTTGCAGCTGACAACATGAACTGTGTCTTACACTCAGATTCTTCTCAAAAGGAACCGCTGAATATGAAAACGCACCCGGGACATGGGTGGTAAAGCAGCTAATATTCTCATCAATTCCTTAATCCTGTTGTGGTAATAATCATAGGGGGTTACATTGTCCACTCATTCATGTTAATGCTGTCATAAATGTCATTTGTTATTTTTTACTTTTACTTTAAATACTTCAAACCTGTTGATGAGCACTTGAAAGTGATCCTTCCCATTTGGCTTTAATAATCTTTACCAATTCCCAGTAGTTCTCTCTGTGTTCCCATGCTGGGTGTTAAGAGGGTCTGGAGACCATTGGGCACAAACTCTGTAAAAAACAGATAACATTTCTAAGTTGTTTCAGTTATTGCTGTGATGCCTACATGACATCTTCTTAAATATGTGCCTATCAGGGGAAGATGAAAATGGGTGCCAGGCAGTCTACTTGCAGATGACTAAATTAACTCTGTTGCATACAAAATCACCCTTGCAAAGTTTGAACACAGCAGATGAAGCAGCTCATGTTCTTGCCAGTGACTTAATCCTGTTGTGGTAATGCTCATAATGGGGTCACTTTGCCCACTCAGTCATGCTAATTCTGGCATACATTTGGTTTGTTCTAATTTTTATTGTACTTTAAATACTTCAAACATGTTGACTATGGCAGATCCACGCATAACAGAATCAGTTACTTATCTAGGGGTCACTATTACATCTGAATTAGGGAACCTAGTCGACCTGAACCTAAAACCCTCACTAAATAAAATGCAAAAAGATATCCGCCGTATCAATAATTTACATCTCTCTTTGATCGGACGGGTGAACGCATTAAAAATTGTTTTTTTCTCAAAACTCCTGTACATATTTAGGGCCATTAATCAGACCAGTGTTTTAAAACAATGGAGCGTATCTTCACGAACTTTGTCTGGTCGTACACACAGCCCCGCCGCGCCTACAAACTGCTGACGCTTCCCGAAGAAAGAGGAGGATTAGCCCTTCCAAATCTTAAGGTATATTACTGGGCAACAGTTTTGTTATATAATCATGAGCTCTTTCATCTTGATGGGACAGGGACAGCGGTGGATAATGACACCCTTTCAATCCACCAATTAATACTGGGCGATAAAAGCACTGGCTATCTCTGGAGATATCTCTTCGATAGCTCATAGGAGCATTCAAGGTTTGGAAATCTGTGAGGAAAATGATAGGTTTGGGATGTTTATCTTTTTACACACCTATACAAAATAATCCCTCCCTAGCAGAAATATTTAAAGATACCTACATCAATAGGTGGAATACAGCTGGAATCACTCATATAGGATGCTTTTTTTCCTCAGAGGGGCTATATTAGAGACTTCTTCAAATATCTCCAAATAAGAGATTTTCTGTCACGATGTACAAGGGGAGAGGGCACCCTGATTAAAAACGCCATAGCTGACATTCTAAGCCACTCTCAGGAAAAATTCAGGATTGGGGGGTTATATCAGTTATTATTGATGCATTTTACAGATGATATGCAGAAAATCACTCAGAAATGGCAAAGTAAAATCACCATTTCCACAGAAGAATTTGATTATGTATATGGGCTATCGCAAACCGTTCTTATGTCAACGAAACTACAAGCACAATTTTATAAAATATGTTTCTTTATGTATTATACTCCGGACAGAATCTCCGAATGGGGCAGTGGGAGAGGCACATGCTGCTTTTGATGTAATTTACAAAATGCAGACTGTGTACACATTTTTTCATCCTGTCCCTGTTTAACTCCTCTTAAGTCAAAGATTGAACATTTCCTCTCATTGATTTTCAAAATAGTGGTTACCCTACCTGTATGACATTACAACGCATGCTTTTACATCGCATGCTTTTACCACGCTGTTTTTACAACGCATACCATTACAACGCATAATGCTTTTAGGCGCTGGATAGTGAAATGTTTAATTTACTATTCCAACTCCAGTCCCCGTGGATAGTAGGGAAGGTGTTGGATAGTACATTAAACACATTCCCTATCCTAGAGCGCCCCCCAGCGCAATTCGTTGTAATGGTTTGCGTTGTAAAAGTTGCGTCGTAAAGGCACTGCGTGGTAAAAGTTCCGTTGTAAAGGATGTTTCCCGATCAAACAGTTGTCCTGGGCGTAACAAATCGTACCAACCAGAATATCGGTCATGAATTGTTTTTTATCTCGATGGCCGTATTAAGAATTTGCATAGCATCAGCCTGGCTATCAACAGTGGTTTTCAAGACTGTTAGCAATCTTTAACCTAGAAATTGTAATTGTAATTGTAAAATCACTTATATAGCGCATGGCTACCCGTAGGCATCCCAGCGCTCTTGGCAACGGTAGCCCTGGGCTAGTCCGATCAACATTCCTACTGCAGGCTAATTTCTGGGGAATAGGAAGGTTTTGAGTTCCTTCCTAAACTGAAGGAAGGTCTGTTCCTGCCTCAAGTTATATGGGAGGGCATTCCATTCTCTTGCTGCTTGCAGAGAAAAGAGCCGACCGCCTGAGCGGGCTCGCTTTATTCTGGGAATGATTGCCAGGTTGTGGTCACTCGAGTGGAGATTGAGTTGGGGCTTGTAAGGACTTATCATATTTTCCAAAATGGAAGGGCCTTCTCCATGCATGATCTTGTATGTGATGCATAGGGATTTAAATCGCACCTGTTCCTTCACAGGGAGCCAATGGAGTGATCTTAGAGCTGGCTTCGCGACATATATCGACTAGTTCCAGTCAAAATCCTGGCGGCATAGTTCTGAGCCACTTGTAGGGTTTTAAAAGTGGATGCCGGTGCCCCAAGGTATAAAGCATTCCCGTAGTCAATTTGTGATAAAACCAAGGATTGAACTATGGTTTTCTTTGCTTTTTCAGGGAGTTGGGGCAGGATTTTACGCAGGGATTTGAGTATCCCATGACAAACTGCAGAGGTCTTTCTGGCTTGAGTTTCGAAGGACAAAGCGTTGTCGAGCCAGAAGCCTAAACTTTTTATTTTTGGTTTGGGTGATGGTATGGCACCCATACAAGTGGGCCAAGCTAGGCAGTCGGGGATATCCTGCTTTCCTAAGAGCATCAGCTCAGTTTTTCCTCTGTTAAGTCTGAGCTGAGACGAATTCATCCAGTTTACTACCACCTCCAAACAATTAGCCATATTGTTCGGGGGAGCGTCTGTTTGTTGCAAGGAAAACACCAGCTGGGTGTCATCCACGTAGCTTATTAACTGGATGCCAAACGGAGCAACTAGTTCCGCCAACGGGGCCTTGTAGACATTAAACAGTGTGGGGCTAAGGGACGACCCCTGTGGTACCCCGCACTGTAACGCTAACAGACGAGAGCAGTTGTTACCCTCAAACACCTGAAAATATCTTTCCTCAAGAAAAGATCTCAACCACTCCATGGCTTTCCCGGTTACCCCGATGTTCCGGAGTCGAGTCAGCAGCAGATGGTGACTTACCGTGTCGAAGGCGGCGCTGAGGTCCAGAAGGATAATGGCCGCGCTGCCACCTGCATCCAAAATCCTTCTGGCCTCTTCTACCACCCTCAACAGTGCTGTCTCGGTGCCTTGTCCCTTCCTGAACCCCGTCTGGGATGGATGGAGAAGATTATACTTCTCCAGGAATGCCGCCAATTGGATGTTTACCAATTTTTCGGTCAATTTCCCCATCCCAGGTCACAAGGATACCGGTCGATAGTTGGCCGGATCTCCTGGGTCGAGGTTCGGCTTTTTAATCAGGGATCTGACCATGGCCACTTTCCATGCCTTTGGGACCGTAGCCGATTCCAGGGAGGTGTTAACCATCTTAATTACGGGTTCACTGATGGTTGGAAGTGCCTGGTTAAGTATTTTCATGGGGACTGGATCTCGTGGTGATCCACTTTTTATACTCCTCAACAGAGAGGGGAGAAGCTCTTCCGTGAGGGGGGCAAACTCGGAAAGTTTGGACATTCACTTCTTTCCTCCGGGGGAGGTACACTATGATGTGAGGCCGGGTCCAATACCGAATTTTGTGTATTTTGGTCTGGAAATAGTTCGCCATGTCATCACATCTTGTGTCCTGCTCGTCTGCTTTTACGGGGGGATCTGGGATTTTTGTCAAGAGCTTTACAATCTTGAACATTTCCCTGGGGGCATTGGCGGCGGATTTGATTTTGTTCGCAAAGAATGCAGTTTTAGTGGTAATAAGAGTGGTTTTGTATTTCTTCAATGTGGCTTTGTAACTGGTCTTCCTTTCCCCGCTAAAATCCTTCCGCCAGTGTCGTTCTGCCCTTTTACATTCTTGTTTCAGTATCCTTAAGTCTGAGGTAAACCATGGATGTTTAAGCTCTCCCTTTCTAATTGTTGAGGGTTTTTTCGGTATAAGCGTATCTAGGGATTGGGTGATCCACTGATTGAAATTATTGACAGCCCCTTCCACATTAGGATTATCCGGTGGCTTACTGCTTTCTAACAGTCCTTTCCATTCGTCCAAGTCAAGTTTTGTCCAAGGTCTTATTAGTCCTCTATCTGAGGAAGTAGTAGTACTCATCCTGGAAATTCTCCAGTGAAAAGGAATCACCGAGTGATCCGACCAGGGGACAGGGTAAGGCTCCAGGACTGTTATAGTCGCAATGTTAGTAAAAATGAGGTCAAGAGTATTTCCTAGCTTGTGCGTGGGGCGCTGAACCTTAAGGTTAAGGTTATAGCTCTCTAGGTCATTTTCTAAGTCTTTGGCTGCCCTATCTCCTGGCTTGTTAAAATGGAGGTTGAAATCTCCTAATAGCAGGAAGTTCGTGACCGTACATACCCCTCCTATCACTGCCTCCAGCAAGCATTCGTGAAATGTGCCAAGGGGTCCTGGTGGTCGATAGATCAACATCCCTGCTATCGAGCTCTCACATGAGGGATGGAGGGTGAAATGTGTACTTTCACATCCCTGAATTCTAGTATCCTGTAGTCGGCAGCTTATATTCTCCCAATGGATAATTGCAAGCCCTCCTCCTACCCTCCCTGGACGATCTTTATGCTGTGCTATATATCCTGGGGGTAATGCCTCGACCAAATCTGGGCCAGAATGTGCCCCCAGCCAAGTCTCCACAAGAAACAGGGCGTCGAGATGTCCGTGGGTGATTAAGAGTGAAATTTCCTCCTTATGTCCAGGCAGGGATCGACAGTTAAGTAAGGCCATCTTCAGGGTTGTAGTCTGTTTAGCTTCATCAAAAGCCTGTTCCATTACTTGAAAAGGGCAGTGATTACATGCTTGATGGCCTTTCGTCAGGTCTAGCGTATGTAAGCACCGGGAAATGATTGTTCCCTTGCAAGCTAGAAGATCATCACGAGTATAGACTCTTACCTGAGCAGAGTGTCTGAGCCCGAGGCCCGATCGTGCGCGAACGGGTGCAAACGGGCTTTCCTCTGGCGCTCCTCCGGCGCTCATCAGGCACTCCCGCTGCGCGTTACAGCTGCGCGTCCTCTTGACCCGTTAATGTAGGCTCTCCTCCCAAGCGCGTGAGCAATATATAAAACTAAAGGTAGGAAGCGTAGGATAAAAAGATTAAAAATCTGGTTACCTTTAATAGAATGGTCTCAATCTCAGTGACATATATAGTAACAATCTGGCTGTAATGATTTAAATGTCACGTGTACCTCTGTAACCTGATGTTCATCTGTCTTTGAATGATTATCTGATAATTCATTAGTTTACCTTTTACTTTTATTATATATATGCTTTATGGCTTCCTTTTGTTCCATATATAACCTGCCCGACCGGAGGGGGGTGGGAGGGTGTTGTATTATGTGTTGAATCGTCTTGTCTTTTTGGTATAAAATCTAATAAAGATATTTAAAAAAAAAAAACATGTTGACTAGGGCATGCAAATCCATCCTTTTCACAGAAGTGACCCAGAATAGATTTGCCTGGCCTTGTGGAGGATAGCCTTTCTCTCCTACATCTCCATTGAAAGGCAGTACACAGTAAGTGTCAATGGTTACCATTTTCTTGCCATGGCTCTCAGGTCTGCTGCCTGAGATGACCATGGCCTGAATATCAGATGCTGCGACTCATGGTGCAGTCCATATATTTTGTATGTGTTTCCTAATAGCTAAGGTTCACCAGCCGAAGAAGTAATACACTGAAGGAGCATCTCATGAATCTCAGCACAGAGACACAGAACAGCAAACAAAGATCTGAATGTGCAAGTAGGTTTAGGTTGATTAGATTATGATAAATTCAAAAACTTGTTTTTGTAGTTAGGATGAAAGAAGCAGTGTATAAACCGCCCGGAGCACAGCCTTAGGATTTGAGGCCAAATTACAATGTCTTTCAGTCAAGAGCTACAATATAAGATTTAAACACAAAAAAGAGAGGCACATAAATGAAGACGTCTGAACAGAAATCCTTGGGATAATCCACAGGATAGCGAAATCGCAATAACAGAGGCATTCGTCCTGTATGTGTGCTTATTTTCATTTTATTCATTGATTTACACTACACAATTTGTGCAAAACATCCAATGTGTTTTGGACATGATTCGAGCTTCTTCAGGGATGTAAACATAACAATACAACACTGTTACCGCACTTGACAAAATACATGGATAGAAAGAACAACACGTCCACGTACACAATGGATACATATATACAAAACGCATAAAAAGACATTTGAAAACATTCTTACGTCTATAATGTGGTTTCAAATCTTGAAACAGTAATAAATTAGGACAAACATATTACCTTCCCCAATTTGATACACCAGATACATCCATCTCTACCAATGGTTGACATGACAAACAATAGCTGGGCTCCAATGTATAGAACTAAACAAACAAATGAAATGTATATCGGTCTCCATTCACATTAAAGGATGGAAAGCATTGTGCACTCTCAACATGTACCAGTTATAGTTAAGAGAGCAATAGAGAGAGGAAATCCTAGTTATCATAAAGTATGAGCAGTAGAGACACTGGGGCATATTACCAAGCAATAGCGATAATTATCCCTTGATAATATGCCCCACTATTCCTCAAGACTGGAAGCAAACTCAAGTTTCTACTCGAATTAGGCTACCATACAACTTCTCTCAATGCACAATACTTAAACCCTTATGCTCTAACCCTGTAAAACCGGGAAGTCGGGTGCACTGTGAGTGCAACAAATACCCCTATGATTTAATCCCTTAGACTAAAATATCTTACTATGCATGCAGCAATGAGTTCTAGGTTCACAAAATCCAATACTGGACTTAATACCCACCATAGTCTAGGCAGGTAGTTTCCCGCTGGGGATATCCTAGTGTTGGGATCAAAATTTGGTTCAAATCTACAGATAACACATAAAGCCTCCATTGAGAAAAACAATGTTATGATAAATCTTTAATAAACTTAATAGTGTATAGAGTACACTTTTAGTTCTTTGCCATATCGCTTTTATGCACACCTAGTGAGAAAAATGTGTTGAGTATCACACCCGTACAATGCCCTTCTCAACACAAGGATGTATAAAAAGACTAAAGGTGCCACATGCAGCCATAAGCTCCCGAACAAACATGATATTCATGAAAACCTAATGCACAAACAAATCTCGACAGATGATAAACAGATAGACATGAACAAGTACCCCACACCCATGAACAGTATACACCATCACCTGCCACCAAGAATCATTGTGTTTTGAACTCTGAAGAGTGACCTGCACCCTCTTGTTTAAATAAATAGAAAATAAGAAGTACAACATCAGAAACATGTCATGTGATGATGATAGAGAAAAGAAGGCCTGTTTGGATCCAAAGGCTCAAACCAAGAAGAAAATGTGACCATGAAGACTGGGAAGGAAGGTCTCAAATGTCAAATATTAGAAAGGTTGAAAAAAAATGAGTAGTCAAAGTGGTAGGACTGGGTGACTTTGAAAACATACTTAGACAATAGGAAAGTCCAGAAGGGACTTAGGATTCTCACGTTCCTCAATTTTTATGATTTGGACCCAGATTTACTTACTGAATTGGTGGAAAATGTACAGAATTCCTCTTTTACAATGATGATAGAACCGGTGCAACACTCAGAAAGAACCAACTCCTGCACTGCTATGCTGGTTCCTGGCCCTACTCTGCATGCCTGTTCTCCTGGATGAGGAGAACCTGATGCATTCATTTTTCTGCCCACGTGGATCGTGGGTGGGTGCCGTAGCTGTGGGCCCTCCATACCTACCATGGATGGTACAGAGGAGGCAGCCCCATTTACTTTCATGGTTCTGGCTTCTTTGGGGGTTGTATAAAAAGCACAGTATTGCTCCAATGATTGACTCACTGTGGTGTTCTGGGCCTCGTGTTTGGGATTAGGGGCACGCCATGAATGTATCGGCCCCAGGGAGATGGGGATTAGCTAGCATGATCATTTTCAACTGGCCTCTAAAGAGGGTGAATTATGCAGGGAGTTGGATTTGCTGACTCCTTGAACCAGCAATGTTCTCTGCCTGGCTCCTGGTACTCTTCTCTTGCTGGTGAGGACATCTTGTGCAGCCCCTTTGCACCCAGCCTACAGGGCACCATCCTGTTTGCACTTTCCAGGCCCCAAAGACTCTTGTCTATATTACAGAGCACTTATAAGGGGCAGTGGAGTCCGGGTATGTCGTGTTAGTGGTGCTTAGGGGGCATAGGCAGGATATAACCACTGGCCCTGGAAAGACCTTTCCTAGTCCTTGGGATTAGTTGAATTCTTTAATCCATCCTTGTAGGGCATCAGGTGATTCCACTATCCAGCTGGGAATTCTTCTGCTGTGTCACCTTCAAGGTCCAAGGTCTTCTTAACCATTAAGTAGAGCTGGAATGTATTTGAGCCAGGCACCTTGGCCAATACTGTGGTGCCACATAATCCCTCCACCCATGTCTCAGCCCTGATGTACACCATTCTGAGAAGAAATAGAAGGTGCACTCTAAAAAAAGTCAATATCCGAAGTCGCTCTTTTTTGTATGGATTCTTCTTTATTCAAATTTCGTACAAAACATCAAAGGCACAGCCAACGCGTTTCGTTCCACTCTTTGCCTATTGGAACTTCGTCAGGGCAATATTGCGAAATTTGAATAAAGAAGAATCCATACAAAAAAGAGCGACTTCGGATATTGACTTTTTTTAGAGTGCACCTTCTATTTCTGTTTGAATATTCGTGTAAATTACGCACCCTACGGCAGCGGGTGTTAGAAGTGGTTGCACCACCATTAATTGTGGAACTAATGAATTGCTGTGCATGACCTGGTCTGCTGCTTTGGTCCTTCTGCTTAACCATTCTGAGAAGATCCCAAATGTTTTGTCTCGAAAAATCTCTTCTGAGAGCGTCAGCTCTACCCTTCATTGACATCACTGCCTGATCTCTTTCCACCAAAACTCGAACGACAAACCCTTACTGAGCTGGTCCAGACGTCAGGACCTCCCAGTCCCCATTTGTTCTAATGGGCCTAGGCTGTCCCAGCCCAAGTGCACTGTGACAAGTAGTTATCAGATGCAGATTTCACCCACAGCCCTTCCATCCCTTGGAAGGGTTTCCGCTGCAGAGGACAGAGTAAATAACTTGGCCCAGTCAGGGGGAAAAAGGACTGGAATATTATGGGCGGAGTCAGAGAAACATGGCACATCCTGAAGTCTTATAAGACATGAATTTAGTGTGTTGTCATATTCAAATTCAAACATCTTGTGTATGGTTTATCCTAGTGTAATACTGCACTGGACTTTGTGGGACTGAGCGACGTGAAATTTTACATTGAGGCAGAGTTCATGTATACATAAAATAAAGTGAAATCACTACACATTTTCCAATGAGTCTCAAATTATGTGTGCATTGTTTATCCATACCTGGTCAAAGAGGAGTGAAACTGTATGTTAAGTCTGAGCTCAAATATATGTACATTGCAAGCTCTACATACCTACACTACGAATGCCCACTGTTTGAAATTGGGTTATTGATCGGGAGAGGAGGAAGCACCATGTAAGCAACAACGATCCTGTCAAAGGTCACTAAATCAACCTGTTCTTCACCCCATGGAAGCATTTCAAGATAATGTGAAAAGTGTTTATACATCACGTAAATACACAACAGAAATAAAACCCCAGCCCAATTTTGAAATATAAAGCATTTTATAATACATATATTGATACCAAAATGAACAGATTCCAATAATTTGAAACAGAGATATTTAATAATGAACTTTTAAGTGAAAATGGTAGCAAGAAGCAAAAATTGTCGCTTACGGTTATCTGGTTGTGCTAGACCGGGAGAAATTCGCAAGTTTAGGCTGACCAAAATGGGGCACTGGTTGGAAATAGGGCCAGGTTAGTTCAACTGAAAAGTACTTCTCAATACCGGCAGAAAGAGTTGTAATTCTCCTGAGCGTCTAGTGTGACAAATGGCAGGGCTGTGCTTGTTTCAATGCACTTGCCTTTGCTGTGGGCAACATACTTTGAAATGTAAATAGGGTAGGGTACAGCTCTGAGTCATTAACAAGACCAGGCTGCTGATAACTCTGCAGGTAAATGGCAATTTTCTAAAAGTGAAAGTATACAAAAGGCGATGGATGGAATGCTTAAAATAATCTCAGCAACTGGCAAGTATTTGGGCAGCATCCCAGTCCATCGTTATTTTGCACACCATCCCACCTCAGTTTGGACCAAGATATATGCAAGTCAGTTTTGACCCTGCTCCAATGGAAACAGTCCAGCCTGAACTGTCAATCCAGGCCTTCCCAGAACCGGAATACAAGCATGTGTAGTGTAGTTCCTATAGTACCCCTGCAGGACCTGCGCTTTTGGATAACATACACTGTGGGCCTGTTGGCATAGTGATTCTGAACACCCCCACCGCATATGTTAGCCTGTTTTGTTTTAGCTAGCTCAGAGTGCCACTAGAATCTCCTTGTTGTCAGAGAGATTAGTTTTCGGCAACCTCAGAACACGACAACCCTGATTCTATTATTCTATTATTCTATTAAAATTATTTATAACGCGCACTATCACCATCGGTTTCTTGGCGCTCAATGACATAAAGCGTTGACCTAGAATGGGAGGGTTAGTCATATGCGGCTTGAAAAAGCAGAGTTTTTAAAGATCTGCGGAAGCAGTCGTACTTTGGGCAGAGACGGAGAGAAGGAGGTAGGGAGTTCCAGGTGAAGGGGGCCAGGACCGAAAAGCTCAGGCCACCATGCTTTTTTCTTTTGTAGCGGGGGACTTCGAGAAGATTTAGTGATGCTGATTCCTCAGACTTGTGGAAACAATGTACTACTTTTTGCTCAGTCACTCGTGCTTGCTCATTTGATCTCAGAAGAAACAGTTGAGCGTGTTTACAATGTAAATTGATACTTGTATAGCGCACTACTCACCCGCAAGGGTCTCAAGGCGCTTGTACGAATACCGCTGTGGAACCCATCCTGGCTTTCCCTGTGAGGTGTCCACTCCTGGGCACCCCCAAGGTGGAGGCCAGGCATCCTTAGCGTTGTGGGGGCCATTGTGGAGATTAAGCAAGCTATTGCCCAGAGTTGCAGAGTGGGACTCCATGATTGGAATAGGCACTGAGGCCTATGGAATTTTCAGCCCAAGACCCGCCGAGGCAGGGAATTGAGCCCTGATCCCGGGATAGACCTCTGCATCAGGGTCTGCCGCTCTAACCATTGAGACACAATTCTCCACAATAAGAATTTATTACACAGTTGTTCTTCTAGTGTAAAATGTATGTGCTGCAAGAATTGTTAAACTGTAGCAGAGATATATGATCAGCAGTACCGGGATAGTACAGTTCTACTATTTTGCAATAGCCATGAACATATACATGTATATAAAATGAATTTATAAAATAAAGCGCATACTCCTACGCTGCCTGTCTAGATGTACCTAAGTCTACTTAGCATGTGAGTACGTGCCCCAGAGTCAAGAATCCCGCCAGGATGTATTCAAACCCCATTACCTGGTCTCGAGTTGGATACCTTGCAAGGGATGATTAGACCACTGTCAGCTGGAGCGACTACATACAGGAGCCTCAGCGTGGCTGGTCAGTGTGTCGGCCTGGAATTCCTAGTTCCCTCTAACTACTAATAGGAAGAGGTACTGTATTTATACAGAAAAGTATATAGAGTCCCCTTGTTCTTGTGTTAGCCATTGTTGGGTATGAGGATGACATATGAGATAAACCTTGTGCGTAGAGGTGGAAGGTGGTGTATAGTCGCTGCCTGGTTTCCAACTAGCCTCATGAATTATTTATTCATGCAGTGTCAGTCTAAGGATGAAATCATAGAACAATATTGTTCGGGAAAAACCCTCCTTCTGCACCCAGGCCTAGAACTAGGTAAAAGGTTCAGTCCATAAAAGGCGTTCAATCCTTATAAGGTATTGTGTCCTTAAAAAGGCTTGTTAGTGTGTAATGTAGGGGAGGTGATGTAGGTGAAAGTGTATGATGTTCCCTGGGCCTATATTAGGGTATCCATATGAAACATAACACAATCCAGGACCGGTTCTGTCCATGTTATGGGCTCATCAGCCAGATATAGCTTGGTTCCAGTGACACAGTGTGCACAGGGCCCATGTTGGGTATACCCGTCCCACTTAGGGTGGCATATCAAAGAGTCGCAAAGGCTGATGGATGGAATGCTTGTGGACAAAAAATTAAGGAGGCTTAAGAGCAAATGACCCCAAATATCCAAAAAAGGCTTATCACTAGGAGCAAAGGGGTAAAAAAGGAAGGTTTTGGCCTAGGAAAGGTTAACTTCCGAGGCTGACACGTCAATTTCAAATTGCACACACAGTCTCTGGCAGGCCTAAGACACGTTTTAAGGGATACTTAAATGGGTGGCAGAATCAGTTTGGCAGGCCTTGGGCACATATAATGTACTTACCTAGGGATTTATAAGTACATTTACATTGCCAATTTTAGATAAGCCAATGTTACCAAGTTTAGGGGAGAGAGCAGAAGCCCTTAGCACGTTGTTCTTCTTAGCCACACTCACACTGGCCTTCAGAATCTACTCATTGAAATGCACAACTACGCAACTGAAAACAAATTAATTTAAAATTAAAAATAAACCTGACCAAAACACGCACGATTCCAGAAACTTAGACATCATCCAGGTCAAAGCCTACAGAACAATGTTTTCGCTCCCCCCTTACACCTCCCCCGCGCAAGTAAGGCTGGAGTTTGGCTTGCAAAAACAAGATCTCGCAAGACAGGGAGCTTACATTATCTGTTGCCACAAACTCCGCTCTGCTACGACTGACGCACTTAACTCGCTGTTGTGGCAAGACATACAAAACAGGGACGCATCCCAGGCACGATCTTACCTGAAGGCAGCACTGGGGGCCGTCAAAGCATTCGAACTCTGGGACATGCAACTGGGGCATAATCCATTCAAAAAACTAGTCTGGAAAAATGTCAATGTCCTAATAGAGGACAAGGCCGCCTTCGCAAAAAGGAACCACGCATGGATGACACTAAACAAGTACAAATCCCTGACGCCACAAGCATACTTCAGCCAGGGTTATTCAAAAACCATAAAACTGAAGTTCTTGAAATACAGACTAGGGGCTCTGCCTAGCAGAGAGCATCTTCCACCATGGCTCAGGAGTGATAGCCAAGAAGCCTGCCCACTGTGCAACCAAGCGAAAGGAGACATACTCCACATGACTTGTCTCTGCGAAGAGCTTCGACTAGCCCGCCAACAGCTCTTAAAGGAACAGTTCAAGCAGATAGGGATGAGCACCCGAAGGCAAGCGGTACTCGCCTGCTTGAACCCTGCATATACCAAACTGAACTGCAGATATGTCAAGTTCCTGGAAAAGATAGAGCAAAGTGTAGTGTAGTTCCTATTATCCCAATAGGCTCTGCGCATTGGAATAATACCTTCAATAGTATAGGCCTAGACCAGACGTTAACTAGGTCTTCTATTGTCGATATTAGACTTAAAGTTTTGGGTTTGCCAGCTAGCTCAGAGTTCACTAGAAACTTTCTCGAATAGGCAAGGAGGAGTTGAACCTCCCTGGATAGACAAGAAGGGATTTAGTTTCTGACAACCATAGAACATGACAACTTTGCTCTCCCCTAATCAAGAGTGTATCTCTAGAGTCGTGTGAAAACAAAAGACAACTTATTTTACTCAGTCAGTACGTGCATTCTTAGTTTCACCAGATTGTAGAGAAAAGTAAGAGACGGGCGTGTTCAATAAAAGATGTTATTTATTGATCAGTCTCTTTTCTCATACAAGAGAAATGAATCGATATTATTGCAATACTTATGGTTAAGTAAAGTGCATATAATAAAAGCAGAATTATGAAATAATACTGTAAAAACCTTTATATGGTTTCTAAGCCATATGGTGGTTTAAAATGGATAAAATAGATACATACATATATACATTTGACTAATCGTACTCAACTGGTGCTTCTAACTACGCCTACCCCAGTGTACCTGACCTAAGCCTAATACGTGGGCGGGAATAGAAAGTAGCAGTTTAAGTTAAGTTTGTTTTGCCAAGTGACTGACTCAAGAATTCTCTGCAAGGGGTTATTCAGTTCTGTACCTGGAATCTAGGATGGTTGAGGGATGGTATCTCTCGTCTTTGGTCTCGATATTCCAGGCTGCCTGCAAGGGCTGCTTGGAAGCGCCGGAGCTGGATTTCTCGGCAGGAGAAAGGCAGCGTGTACTTTTCAGCACGTCAGGAAGGCGGGGCTGCGCCAGCGGGGTCTGCTCTGCGCTGGGCTTCGGCAAGTCTGGCTGCTCCGATCTCGTCACCACCGCGTGTGTTTGCTTAAGGCAATATCGGTAATATTTATACCTGTAAGGTGCCGAGATTGACGTAAGGATGGACATAGATGCGTCAATAAGGATGTCATACGAACTGGTCGTTAGCACATTCTTTTGCTGAAGTTCTCGGTGAAATCAAAACAATGGCCGCAGGGTTTTTCCCAGGTTGTCATAGGTTTGATTTGTTTTGTGAACTCCGTATGCCTTATCAGGGGCTGGAGGAATATTGCTTGCCTAATTAGATGGCAAGCGTTATGACCTAATCAGATAACACGTTCCTGTGCCGTGGTGTGGCTTAATCAGATAACGGTTTCTGCATCAGGGGATGGCTGCTAGTTACCTTGTTAACCAGAACAGGGTCAGGAATAGGGGGATCGATACAGAACCTATAGGAATACATCACACCCACTCCACGCTAACTATGGCCATATTTACGAATCTAGGCATAGTAAAACATACTGTAGAGTATCGTGTATACCTTACCACCCCAAAATACATATAATGCATTTCGAAATTATGTAATATACGGAAAAAACAGTCACATGTACTATATGCACTCAAGCTGTAGAAGAATGCTAAAGTAATCACGCATATGTATACATTATTACTATTCGAATATGAGAATTTCACATGAAATGGCTCTTAATACAGAAAAAAGGTTCGAGACCACTTCATCACAGAATAAAAATAATTATGAACATACCAGCGGGTAGCTAATGTCTATAAAGTTTCTAAAAATAGAAATTTAGTTCTCTAAGAATAGTTCTTACTTTAAGCAGAAGATAAGTGTCCCGAAAAATCGTAAAAATATTTTGGGGCTGCTGAAAAAATTGCTGTCCGTGAACTGGAGGGAAAATTGTTCATGCTACTTTATTATTAAAGTTGAAGGCCAAATTCAGGGTGTTGGGAACGCGGTGTGCTAGCTTGCTCAAAAGTCGTTATTTCTGCTCTGGTGAGAACATCATATCATTGAGACTGTCGAAAAAGCTGTCAACAGCTTCCTGTGAAAGTTCCACTAACTCGGAAAAAGATGTAACCATGCATTCGTGTGCATGATTGTCTCCATTGACGTTTTGATTAGTATTGCTGACAGAAGGTCGTACCTGATCGATGCTGCTTTCATCTTGAACTTCACTACCCCTTAATCGTAGTGGTGAAGTTTCCACGAATGCCGTCATCAGGATAGGCAGCCGTTGAGGGCAGCACAATGCATGAGCCGTTACCGGACCCAACAATGTTTCTGCATTCATTGGCGCATCCGATTGTAGCGTCAGACAGGTGTCCAACACGCATTCTTCTCCGCACAGCAAGCACCTTAATACAGGTAAAACACATCGATGCCACATTGGTCGAAATGAAAGAAACCAAGTCATGTTCAGGTCTCTAAGCCGGGAAAGTCCCAGGATTTTTGATATCCGGTCCCGGTATCCAATGGCTCGGATTGTTTCTTCCCTTGTCGCAGGTGTTTTGTCTGTGACATGGTTTGCCATAACGAAATATAAGGACCAAGAATAGTATTCCTGCAATTAGTCCCAAAATGAGGGGAAGTCCGCCAAAAATCGAATGGACGAAATCTGGAAAAATACCCAGTATGGCTTTGAATGGTGTTAATGCCATCGAAAATACTGTCTTAAATACATTTGAGACTCCACTGGTATCAGAAATATTTAAGATTTCATTCAGGATTTCTGCGAAATGTATGGGGGAATTAGTTGATAACAATGAGTGAATCTCTGCAGTCGTCCTTGCGACTAGGAGATCATACGTTTCTTTTGATGACGTGAGCCTGGTTGGCGTCTGAAGAAGCACTGTTTTCATTCTGCTTAAAGTATCAATTCGAATAGAAGTAATTTTCAAGTTAGGCCATGCCCTTGCCTCCCTGTCTGGAAAGGAGCTGGGGAACAATAAGCGTCCACAGCACATGACCTTCGCAGTCGTAGTTATGAGATAATGAATCCCGGGCAGAAGACTACAACATCTGCGATCCACAATTAGAATGTAACTCCCATTATAGAGTCTTTTAAAGAATGGTTCTATCTCTGTTGCAGGTGCGCCTAGCTGGTGACATGAAAGGTTATTTGAGTTCCCTTCACAGGCTCCATGCAAACTAATTCCTTTACACAGAAGTGTACCGCTTAGTGACATCGCACAATTATTGCCACTAAGAAATACTTTCTGTCCTTTATCACTGACACATGCATGTGAATAGGGCAAGTTCCATGTTGATTTAATGTACCCTTTTCCCAATTTTTCGTACATGCCAGCCTGTATATATTTTTGGCAGTATTGAAACCTGAAGGTAGATATTGGAATATGAATTATCCCATGTATTATCCATTCACTGACAGGTCGTTCTGACATTGTCACTGGTAATCTCTCGAGTTTCTCAATGCTCAGGATTGTATAATCAGCACCCTTCTGTGCCATACTGATTTGTTTATCAGTAAGGTTAAAGATATTGAATAGTGACGTTGTGTTGATTAAACGCCAAGGCACATAGCCTGAACGCAGATTTTGTAACGTCCAGCCAAGCTGTACAATAGAACACAATTGAGACTGACCGTGTTGTAACAACAGTAAGTCTTGCGATATTATGTCGATTGCTGAAGACACAATGCTGTCCAATGAAAAAATTCTGGAGGACAGAGTCATTAACCCATTGTCCACTACAGAAAATGATTTCTCCAAATTAATACGGTCAATTTCCCGTATACTTTCTGCTGTCTCAATTTGAGTTACGTTCCAGGCCTCATTGTAGGCTGCATATATAGAGGCTGCTATGAAGCGTTTTTGACGCTGTTTGCGCGGTCCCATAATGAAATAACGCAAGTCAGCACCATCAGTAAGTAAAGTTAGGTGTTGCTTAATTTCTGCCAGTGTGGAAGTTTTTAGCCATTGAAGGCAGAGTTTTCCCACACTGTAGGTGGTGATTATCCCTGGGTGTTGTCTTTGGGAATATCTAGGGTCTGGCCTGGTCAATGTGAACCCCTGTGTTTTGTTCAGGAATCTGTCTTGACAGTTTTTAGTATCTGTGGGCCAGATTAACCATTGTTTCCAATCAGGATGTGTTCTGTTTTGATTTAATACATAGTTTACGTCTATCTCTTCATCTGTAGAGCTATTGCTGTTCATTGTTGGCTTTGGAATAGACGGTTTATTTAAGTCTTTGATTTTGGCTAGGCCAAGACAGGTAGTTTGTTGAACCGTGTCATTCAAAAATATAATTTGTTCTGGGATCATGCAGGCTCTAAACAATGATTCTATACCTTGTACTTGCCATTCTTTTGTACCCCAAACACTTTTTACTTCAACATTTTTGTCCCAATAATCAAAACCAAATGTATTCATTTGTTCAAAAAACGAGTCCGAATATATCAATTTTGTAAGCATGGTCTTTGTCCCTGTCTTATTTGACAATTTGAAATAAAATGTTTCAGCCTTACTTGTGTTGAACCCTGAAAAATATGAATATTTGTCATAAAAGGTTCTTGAGCTTCCTTTTGGAGGGGTTGCACAATGTTCCCATTGATTATAATTTAAAACATTTCTAGGTTGTGCCGATTTATGTAGAAAATGGTTACCATAGTGGTTGTAACAGTACATACTATCATAATTAGACAAACCCTGCAAAAAATCATCTTTGGTAAATTTAGCAGACATCACTAGGTCAGACATCATATCATTAATGCTTTCAAAATCCCAATCATCAGCAAATGAGCTTGGTTTTACAAAGTCACTCAACGAGATCTTGATTTGGTGTGGATATTTCAGGATTTCAACCGGTCCATAAATTTCATGGTCAGTGTTGTCCCATGCTACCCCACCCGGTATGGGATTGGCTGTGAAGTTGACTGAAGAAAGTTCTCTTTTTTCGACATGTGAAGACGTGTGTGGCTTGAGGATCAAGTTGATTTTCTGGCTTGCTGTGTCCATTTTAGCATATTTTCCCTCAATGAAGCGTCCCAAGCATAGTACCATGATGAGCCAAAGTATGAGGATAAATGCACCAAAGGCCACCCAAAATTCAATCCATGGAGAAATCAGATAGGTTTCTTTCAGTTGTTTCAAAAGTTCTTTAGCTTTATCTTTAAAGGTTTTTGTTGATGGCTTTGTTTTTGATTCACTGAGGTCTTCAGAGGAATCATTGAAGTTTATGAAGTAGCCGGATGCCGTTCTGTCAATTGTTTCAATTGCTTCAGGATTACTGTTTCTTGCATATTCGTTTGTTACTTCATTGTAGGTTGGTGTGTCTCTACTAAATGTTTTTATTTGGGTTTTTAGAGGTGTGAGTTCCAATGCATTGTTGCATAGTCCTTGTTGTTGTTCTGTAGGCGTTTCGAATGTGATTAGCCTCTTAGTTAGGACCTCTGTATTTGTAGCAAACCTTGGTGTTCTACTACTTATCAGGAGTCCACTTGGCCTACTGTTTGTTATCGGCCACATGATTGTGGTTTTACCAGGTCGATGGATACAACTTGGTTCTCCTTTTTACCAGCAAGCGGCGGTAGTACAACTGATCTTGTCCCGTTGATAGACAAGACAGGAACTGCTTTTCTGTAAGAAGGCCCAAATTCCTTCTTTACCACGATCTTTTCTCTGACTAGATCCCCGACTTTTGGAATCCAGACAGGTCTTGCTGGGACAGGTGGTGGTTCTTCAGTAGTTGTTGGCTGCTGTTTCAACTTTATGTTGCTCAGGTCTTTTCTTGTTTCGTTTAAGTCCTGCAAAATAGCCAAACGATCTTTGATATCAAAGCTTTTTTCCTTCACCACTGAAGTCTGACTGTCAAGATCTAAGACCATCATCCTAGTCCCAAACAACAATTCGTACGGACTGAATCCCTTCAGAGAATTTCTTGGCAGGTTGTTTAGACTACGTTGGACACTTATTAGATGTTTGACCCACCCAGCTCCCGAACCTAATACCTTTGCTGTTATAGATTGCTTTATGTCACGGTTTTTTCTTTCTACGATTCCGTTTCCCTCGGGATGAAATGGACAAGAGTACCGCAATGCAATGCCCATGCTGGTCATGGCCTCCTTATAAGCTCGAGAGCTAAAAGCAGGACCCTGGTCAGAATGCAGCATGCCAATTGCGTATGTGCCGATAAAGACTCGCAAATCTTTTATAACAGTTCTGGCGTCAGCCGATCGCTGGGGCCACATCCATATGAATCTCGTGCATGAATCCACTACGACCAGGATATATTTATAGTTACCATCCCTTTGTAAGGGACCACAGTGGTCCAGATAAACACAGGCTAATGGTTTATCTGAGATTAGAAGGGGCGTCTGTGCTGGTCGTCTCACCGTTGATACTTTCATTCTTTGACATATTTCACATTCTAGAACATAGTTCCGTGTTTGTCTTCTCATTTGTGGCCACCAGTATCTCTGTTTTAATAATGATACTGTGGCTGAGACGCCAGCATGTACAGAAGCAAGCCCTTTGTGTGCCGCTATGATTAGTCCTAACCTATGTTCCAAGTTTGGAATTGCCCTATCCCCCACTCCAGGGATTCGAGCAAACGGAACATTGTTTGCATCAGTTATGTATGAGTACTTCACTGGAAAGCCTTTCGGGAGTGTTTCTATCAAATCTTTTTCTGTACCGCTGACAGCTTGTAATATATCGCTGTCTATTTTTGTTTTTGACCGTGTGATGGCAGCTACGGAAGCCGTTTGCACAGCTGCCTTCGCGGCCTCATCAGCCAATGAATTCCCTGCAACGTGAACGCCATCACGTTGATGACTCAGTGTATGTATCACGTGAGTCTTTGGTAGTTCTTTTTGTAAAAGAGCTACTTGTTCCCAAAGCATTTTATGCTTGATTGTGCCTCCTTTTGCATCCTTAAAACCATTCTGAAGCCAGATCTGCAAGTATTCATTGTAAGACTGAACGCAATAATACGAATCGCACACTATGAGTGTGGGGAATTCTCGATCGGTATTTTCAAGCGCCATCTTGAATGCTAGTAGTTCAGCTCGCTGAGCTGTACAATCTCCTAGAGATTGTGTTTTAGTGACCAGTGGTCTAAATTTTCCTTCGTGCCAACGACCTTTAACAATCGCGCACGCAGCACTGTAAGCTTGTTTACCCCCCACTGCGGGTTGTGCTGATCCGTCTGTATATATTATACAGCCGTAATGTTCTAGAGGCAGAATTTCGGGCGGCGGAGGACATTCGAATTCATATTGGAGAAATTCTTGTGTTTTTAAGTTAGGATCAAATTCGTATGCCACGTCTGTTGCAGCAAGAGAATTAGCCCATTGTATCCATCTCGGATGGAGCGCTTTAGCATTCGGAATGCTTGCTTTTGTTACAGCCTCTAGGGCTGGTATCGGTGTCACGATTATTATTCGTTTACCTTGTGCCAGGGCTCGTTCTTTTGCTATAGCTGTCTGTGTTGCAGTTAGAATTTTTTCCGTTGGGCTAAATTTCATTTCAGCTTTATTGTACACGTGTGATTTCAATGCAATTGGTACCTTTTCTCCCTCATTAGAGGTCAGGTATGTGAATCCGCATCTTCCTGGGATGACTCGAATCACAAGATTGCGTGTGTTATCACGTGTTTCTAATTTTGTTTTAATTAACATGTCTGTTTCTAAGGATCTCAGAATTTCTGTGTGTATTTGAGTCCAATTGGTTCTTTTAAAATCTGGTTTTATTAGATCATAAAGGGGTTTGACCCTTTCTGCGTAATTTGCAATGTATGTTCTTCCGAAATTTAGGAAGCCTAGAATTGACTGTAGGGTTTTTAGTGTTCTAGGTGCTTGGAGTACAGCACATTTCTCTAGGAAATTGTCAGCCAGGCTTTTGCCTTCACTTGATAATTCATATCCTAAGAACAGGACTGTTAGATGGGCAATTCTAGATTTTTTAAAGTTGAATTTGTAACCCTCTGCTGCGAACCCAAGTATTGTGGTGTTCACTCTCTTCAAGTGAGTATCCAAGTCATCATCTGTCAGGTATATGTCGTAGACATAAGATAATGCTTCGTCATCATATGTTTGTAGTAACTCTGTTACTCTCGCTGAGAATAATCCTGGGCTGTTCTTGTACCCCTGGGGTAACCGACAGAATTGTTTTTGAGCGCCATTTATTGAGAACGCGGAGAAGTATCTGCTCTCTGGTGCTATATTTTGACAAAAGAATCCATTAGAGATGTCTAATGTTGTTTTGTATTTTTTGCGCACTGTGTTATTCATTAGTGCAGCACTATGCGAGTTTTGCACTGCAAAAGTTTTGCAACATGAGTTAAGGTGTCTGTAATCCAAAACTAGATGATATGAATTGTCTGGTTTGGAGACCGGAAACAAAGGGTTGTTCATTTGTGAGGTGCAAGTTTCAATCACCCCCTGGTATTCTAATTGGTCTAGGATTTCTTTTACCTGTTTTTTAGCTTCTTGCTTGATTGGATACAGTCTCTGTGCAGTAGGTTGTGATTTTACCTGGATTTTGTGAGGAGGAGAGTCCTCATCCCATCCTACATGATTTTTATATAAAGCAGGAGCTTGAGCTACTGTCCATTTTCTAGCAAGTGTGTATTTTTTATGAATTGGGATATGATTTGAGAAGGCAGGCATAATTATTTCTTCGTCATGAGGGCACTCCCTGACAAACTCTGGTGGCCAGTCTTTTTCAGCTAGAAGGATGTCATAGCCCTTGGAGAGATTATCCCAAAATAGTCCCCTTATTTTTCTAGTCTTATCCCCTTCTATACGTAAAGTTATTTCATATATTTTGTGAGGTTTGCTAACTCTGGTGTCTGCAGTTTCCACTTGAAGGTATTCATTCGTGTCCACTGTCTCCAGATGATTCATAAGGACTTTGCAAGCTATGCTCACTTCTGCTGCGCTGTCTAGCATTGTCTGAGCCCATTCTCCGTTTTTCAGTTGTGTCCTCAGTATTCTCGGCATTGTTGATTACTTTAATACTGGCTACCTTCTTTTTTGGAAATTGTAATTTCTTTTTTAGATGAGCAGGTTCCTTGTCTTTGGACTTGACGTGCTCTTCCCTGTGTTCTGATCGTCCTCTTCTTTCCGATTTCTGCGAGGAAGTCTGAAAAGATTGAGAGGGACGTGTATCAATTTCTTGATATCTATCAGGCTTCTTTGTATTATCCCTATTTCTAAGGTTGTATTTTTTCTCAGAGTGCTCACTTTGGCGAGATCTGCGTCCTTGGTTCGCAGATCTTTCTCTCCGCCGAGGAAACCTTCCTCTGGACTGGAATTTCTTTTCTTTATGATTGGATTGTTTGTTTCCATCCCAGCTCTTTTTTTGTGATGTTAAATTATTATTAAAAAATACTTTTTCAGGACTTTCAATCAGGTGGGGTTTTACTGGTATTCCACCTAAACTATCTCTACCTAGGTCCTCATAGGATTTTTCTATAATTCTGGCAATTTCAGCTGGTTGGTCTGCTATATCTGTCTCTTTTAACCTTTGGCGGATCGCCACGTTTGCTGCTTCTCCCTTTATGTTGGCTAATAGTATTGCCGAGACCTGCTTGAAGTCTTTTAGTAATTTCATACCGAGAGTTAAAGCGGGTTCTGGACCGTATTCATCTTGAATTTGTTTTAGCACATCTGGTATTACTGAGATGGATGGAACACCATGCGTTTTTGTGTAAATGGAAGCAAAGACTGTACCCCAAGTGTCACAGTCCTCCACGTGTGGTGCGATTCCCATTGGAAGACAGATAGTCAGAATCCTGTGTTTTTCTAACGGGGTGGTGTCTGGAAACACCGCCTCTATTTGGGTGATTTTTTGTGCTAACCAGAATGGTATTTGTTACCGTTTAGCTGGTACTTTACCTAGGCAGGACTGTATGTTCTGTGGTGTAATTTTATTTGTGTTCCCCTGATGAGGGGTCAGCTGTGGAATTTTAATTGCCGGTTGGATTGTTGAAGTCCGCATTACATATTGGACTAATTGTCTATGTACTTTTATTAATTGTTTTAGTTGTATTAAAAGAACTGCTGCAGACATTCTTTTGATGTCTGGATGTGGTGTGTATCCGGCTAGGACCGGCCACATTGCTCCTGGTCTACCTAATGGACCGAGCCTGGTGATGTGATTATTGTGTTTTAGGGCGCCATTAAACAAGAGCAGGTGCTCTTGAAATTTGAGTGGTACTTCCACCTCCTCGAAAGGAATGTACTCATTAGGAGGTTCCTCTGTTTTGTAATAGTGGAAGTGCTTTGTTACAGCGTTTGCTGCTGGAAAGTTTATCCATGAATAGAATACCTCTGTCTGCCGATATTCGTGTGCCTCTATTACGAATATGACTGTGCCACCTCTCGGTGTCAGTCCATTTTCTATAAGTTTTAAAGTTATAGATTTTCTTATGTTGACCGGGATGAGTATTATATCTGGGTCTGCTGCTTGCATAGTATTATCAGCTGCTACGAGTTCAGCTGCTATTCTAACTGCCTCTCTTTCTCCTTCGCTGTCTGACATTGTACTGTCCAGAAGGTTATTCCGTTTGTTTGCAGATCAGGTTTCTTGTGGAAACAAAGATTAGATGCACAATATTTTGGAACAGTGTATCCTTCAACGTTGACTAAACCAAGAACCATACTTAGGAGTTTCCTCCTGCGAGGTTTGGCGGATATGACCTTTCACCCACTCCAGACGTCTTTGGAGTATTATGGGAAAAAAGGGGTCTGAGTGAAAAAGCACGACTGAGTTACTCTAATGTCTTGCGTTAGTTTTATCGCCTTTCCAAACGTTTGGGCGCCATGTAGTGTAGTTCCTATTATCCCAATAGGCTCTGCGCATTGGAATAATACCTTCAATAGTATAGGCCTAGACCAGACGTTAACTAGGTCTTCTATTGTCGATATTAGACTTAAAGTTTTGGGTTTGCCAGCTAGCTCAGAGTTCACTAGAAACTTTCTCGAATAGGCAAGGAGGAGTTGAACCTCCCTGGATAGACAAGAAGGGATTTAGTTTCTGACAACCATAGAACATGACAACTTTGCTCTCCCCTAATCAAGAGTGTAGCTCTAGAGTCGTGTGAAAACAAAAGACAACTTATTTTACTCAGTCAGTACGTGCATTCTTAGTTTCACCAGATTGTAGAGAAAAGGAAGAGACGGGCGTGTTCAATAAAAGATGTTATTTATTGATCAGTCTCCTTTCTCATACAAGAGAAATGAATCGATATTATTGCAATACTTATGGTTAAGTAAAGTGCATACAATAAAAGCAGAATTATGAAATAATACTGTAAAAACATTTATATGGTTTCTAAGCCATATGGTGGTTTAAAATGGATAAAATAGATACATACATATATACATTTGACTAATCGTACTCAACTGGTGCTTCTAACTACGCCTACCCCAGTGTACCTGACCTAAGCCTAATACGTGGGTGGGAATAGAAAGTAGCAGTTTAAGTTAAGTTAGTTTTGCCAAGTGACTGACTCAAGAATTCTCTGCACGGGGTTATTCAGTTCTGTACCTGGAATCTAGGATGGTTGAGGGATGGTATCTCTCGTCTTTGGTCTCGATATTCCAGGCTGCCTGCAAGGGCTGCTTGGAAGGGCCGAAGCTGGATTTCTCGGCAGGAGAAAGGCAGCGTGTGCTTTTCAGCGCGTCAGGAAAGCGGGGCTGCGCCAGCGGGGTCTGCTCTGCGCTGGGCTTCGGCAAGTCTGGCTGCTCCGATCTCGTCACCACCGCGTGTGTTTGCTTAAGGCAATATCGGTAATATTTATACCTGTAAGGTGCCGAGATTGACGTAAGGATGGACATAGATACGTCAATAAGGATGTCATACGAACTGGTCGTTAGCACATTCTTTTGCTGAAGTTCTCGGTGAGATCAAAACAATGGCCGCAGGGTTTTTCCCAGGTTGTCATAGGTTTGATTTGTTTTGAGAACTCCGTATGCCTTATCAGGGGCTGGAGGAATATTGCTTGCCTAATTAGGTGGCAAGCGTTATGACCTAATCAGATAACACGTTCCTGTGCCGTGGTGTGGCTTAATCAGATAACGGTTTCTGCATCATGGGATGGCTGCTAGTTAACTTGTTAACCAGAACAGGGTCAGGAATAGGGGGATCGATACAGAACCTATAGGAATACATCACAAAAGACTGTAAAAACCCAAACAACTGGTGACTACTCATACAGGCAACTAGCAGACGACCGTTATGTCGTAAGGACTGATCCTGCCCTCACCCCGGGAAAAGACTGTTAGATAAACACTTTGGGTCTTTTTACATGACTACAACTACCAGACCCTTTTATTCTGTTTTAAAAAATTTCTATTGTAAAATGTTTTGTACTGGTTTTAATTAACTATGTATAATAAACTTACCTTACCTTACCTCTAGGAGGTATCACTCCGTACAAACTTTTGTTTGGTACTAGAATGTTCATCCAGGATTTGGATGGTCAGACTTCAGTGGTGAAACAAAAAACCTTTGATATCAAAGATCGTTTGGCTGTTTTACAGGACTTAAATGAAACAAGAAGAAGTCTAAGTAACAAAAAACTACAGCCAACGACCACTGAAGAAAAACCACCTGTCCCAGCAAGACTTGTCTGGATTCCAAAAATTGGTGATCTGGTCAGAGAAAAGATTGCGGTAAAGAAGGAATTTGGGCCTTCTTACAGAAAAGCAGTACCTGTCTTAGCTGTCAGCAGAACAAGATCAGTAGTACTACCGCCCCTTGCTGGTAAAAAGGAGAACCGAGTTGCATCAATCGACCTGGTAAAACCACAACCATGTGGCCAATAATAAGTAGTAGGCCCAGTGGACTCCCAAGAAGTAGCAGAAGACCAAATCTTGCTACAATCCAAGAGGTTCAAACTGAAAGACTAATCACGTTTGATAAACCTGCAGTAAATAAAAAAGGACTATGCAACAAAGCCATGGAACTTGTGCCTCTTGAAAATTGCAACAGTTCGTCAAGAAACACCTGTCTACAACGATGTAGCCTCTGACTATACTAATGTGACAAAAGCAGATCCGAAGATCAATGAAAATCCGGAAGCAATTCCTACAATTGACAGAAGTGCATCTGGCTACTTTATCATTTCGATGACTTTTCTGATGATCCAAGTGAACATGGGGACAAGACAGCAAACAAAAAAACTTTCAAAGACAAGATTATTGAGCTCTTTCAACAACTCAAAGAAACATATCTGATTTCACCATGGATTGAATTGTGGATTGTGTTAGGTGTACTTTTCCTCCTTCTGTGGCTCATCTTGGTTGTAAGTTTGGGTATATTTATTGATGGAAAATATAGTACAATGGACACAGCAAGTCAGAACATCAACTTGGTCCTGAAACCACACAGATCTTCTCACATCGAAAAAAGAGAACTATCATCAGTGAACATCACAGCAATTCCTATACGTGGTGGTGTAGCATGGGACAATACTGATTATGAAATCTATGGCCCGGTTGAGCTCTTGAAATATCCACATCAGTTCAAGATTTCTTTAAGTGACTTTGTATCACCTAGTACTTTCTCTGATGATTGGGACTTAGAAAATATTAATAATATGATGTCAGATTTAGAAATGTCAGCAAAATTTACAAAACATAATTATTTACAGGGTTCTTCGAATTATGAGGAAATGTATTGCTTCAATCACTTTGGCCATCATTACTTGCATAAATCTGCTAATCCTAGAAATGTATTCAGTTATAATCAGTGTGAACATTGTCCAACTCCGCCAAAAGGCAGTTCAAAAACATTTTATGAGAAATTCCCATACTTCTCAGGGTTTAATATCACTGATCCAGAAAGGTTTTATTTTAAAATTATGAATAGGACAGGAGTGAAAAATATGTTGACAAATACTAAATTGATTTATTCTGAAAAATGTTATGAAAAAATGTCTACATTTGGTTTTGAATTTTGGAAAAACAACATTGAGACAACAACGGTCTGGGGTACAAAAGAATGGCAGGTACAAGGTTTAGAATCATTATTCAGAGCCTGTATGATCCCAGAACAAATAATGTTCCTGAATGACACCATTCAGCATACAACCTGTCTTGGACTAGCTAAGATAAAAAATGTAAACAACCTGTCTATAGCAAAGATTAGACGTGTCCTATATTTTACAATAAAACACAACTATTTCTGATTGGAACAAATGGTTGATCTGGCCCATAGACACTAATAACTGTCATGATAGATTCCTGAACAAAATACAGGGGTTCCAACAGAATAGGCCAGACTCAAGATATTCCCAGAGACAACATCCAGGGATAATAACAACATACAGTGTAGAAAAACAGAAATCCACACTACCCGAAATTAAGCAACACTTGACTTTACTTAAAGAAGGTGCTGAATTGCGAGATTTCTTACTGGAACCTCGCAAACAGCATCAAAAACGTTTCATATTCGCCGGTATATATGCAGCTTACAATGAAGCTTGGAAAATAACACAAATTGAAACTGCTGAAAAAATACGAGAAATTGATCGTATCAATTTGGAAAAATCACTGTCTCTAGTGGACAATGGGTTAACGACTCTGTCCTCCAGAATTTATTCACTGGACAGCATTGTATCATCTGCTATTGATATAATAGAACAGGATATGCTAATGTTACAACATGGTCAATCCCAATTACGTTCTATTGTACAGTTAGGCTGGACGTTACAAAACCTGCGTTCAGGCAATGTGCCATGGCGTCTAATCAACACTACGTCATTATTTTCTATCTTTAACCTTACTGATAGACAAATCTCTTTGACACAAAGAGGGGCAGACTATACGGTGCTGAGCATTGAAAAACTAGAAAAATTGCAATTGACAATGTCAGAACGACCGGTCATTGAATGGATAATACATGGCACCATTACAATCCTGATAACAACTTTTCAGTTTCAATACTGCCAAAAGTATATACCAGCAGGCCTGTATGAAAGGTTGGGTAAAGGATACATCAGGTCATCCTGGAATTTGCCTTATACACATAGATGTTGGAGTGGGGGCAAGAAAGAGGTATTTCTTAGTGGTAACAACTGTAAAAAATCACTAAGCGGTACACTTCTGTGTCAAGGTATTAACTTGCATGGAGCCTGCGAGGGTTCATCAAATAACCTTTCATGTCACCTGCACGGCACCCCTGCTACACAGATAGAACCTTTTTTCAGACAGCTTTCCAACGGCAGATACGTTATAATAAGTGACCGCAGCTGTTGTGGCATGGTGCCAGGAAATGCCTATCTCGTGAGCGTTACTTCCATGGTCACTTGTTGTATGCAAGTATTGTATCCAAACAGCAAACCAGAAATGGAGGCGGCAATATGGCCTTCTTTGAATATCTCTTCTATTCGAATTGATACTTTAAGCAGAATGAAGTCTATTGTTTTACAAACAACTGTGGCTTTAACCTCATCTAAAGAAACATATGATTTGCAAGTTGCAAGGACAGCGGCAGAGATACATACCCTATTATCGACAAATTGCCCCGTGCATTTCCTAGAAATGTTAGGTCAAATCTTAAATATGTCTGATACCAGTGGCATCGCACATGTATTTAAGACAATTTTTTCGGGACTATTAGCACCTTTTGAAGCAGTTCTTGGCATCTTCCCGAATTTCGTGCCTTCTGTGTTCGGTGGCCTGCATCTGATCTTGGGACTCGTAGCAGAAATCCTATTTTTGTTCCTTCTGCTGCGATATGGCAAGTCAAGTCAAGTCACAGACCAAACCCAGGCAACAATGGAAGAAACAATCCAAGCAATACGATACCGAGAACGGATTACTAAGTTCTTCGGATTTGCTCGGCTAAGAGATCTGAATACAACCTGGTCTCTTTCATTCAGACCAATCTGGCAAGATTGCATCCTACCTGTTCTACGATGCTTGCTTTGCGGAGAAGAATGCGTGTTGGACATCTGTCTTACACTACCATCAGCAGTACCTATGGATATAGATACTTTGCTTGGTTCGGTAACGGTTCATGCAACGTGTTGTCCCCAGTGGCTACCCATTCTAATCACGGCATTCGTTGAGACCTCACCATTATGATTAGGTGGCGGTGAGGTACAATATGAAAGCGGCACACAGGTACAACCTTCCGTGAACATTGCTGATCCAGACACCGATGATGGAAATGCTTCGCACATTTTTTACCAGCCTATCTGAGTTAATGCTCTCTCCTAACAACGAGAATAACTTTTGATATAGCGAGCACACAGCGTTACTTGAACTTTGAATTCGGCCTTCAGTTTTGATAAACAGAACTTCTAAAAAACATTGGAACTATTTTTTTCTCCTCTTCCCGAGAGTTCCAAAATATTTACCCTTTTTTGGCACATGATACTCTGCTTAAAGTAGAACAATTCTTAGAGAACAGAACTTCTATTTTAAGAATTTAGAGACAATATTTTGACTTAGCCTCTAGCACATGTACAGTATTGTATAAATATGTGATGAAATAGTGTCGACCTTCTCTTCTGTATTAAGAGCCCTTTCATAAATGTAATTTTCGCAAATCATTCAGCCAACGTACCATATACACATTATCTGAATGTTACCTCTGCTTGAAAACTTACAGTATGGTACTCATTTTTCGTGTACCATTTCAAATGCATTTGATGTATTTTGGGGTGGGTTGTAAAACCGATGCATCGTTATATGTTTAGTATTGCTTAGCATTTAGTAATGATGGACATTATACGTGGAGTGGGTGTTGTAAACGTATCTAGGACCCTATTTAAATATTCCCGATTCATGCCCTTCTGTGGTTATAACAAATCATATCCTTATATAAGCATAAGAATCATTTTCATATTTAGTCATAGCCAATGCAGTCCAAATACGGCAAGGCTACTCCCATAGACTCCTAGAAAGTACAACGCGTTCTTTAAATAAACCAAGCCTCCAGCAGCCCGGGAATTCCCCCTGCTTCTGTTTTGATTTGTCCTAGAACTCCTGGCGTCCTAAAAGAACTGCAAGTTCTTAGTGACGTCTTATGTCCAACCTTACGTCAGACTCGGCACCTTCCAGGTATAAATATACCAGCATCTGCCTTAAGCAAACACACAGTGGTTTGGAGAAGATCGGCTGTCTACTTACCCAAAGCCCAGCTGATGCGAGTGCTGAAGGAAGCCGACCCTCCCATTGACGCACTGAGAGAGACGCTGTCTTTTCTCCTGCCGAGAAATCCAGCTCCAGTGTTTCCAGTCACCCTTGCGGGTTGCTGGGAGATCGAGTCCTGAGAAAGAGATACAAGACCTCCTTCATTCTATAACCAAGGTACGGAGCTGATTAGATCCTTAGAGAATTCTTGATTCAGATTCTTGTCAAAAATAACTTAACTTAAACTGCAGCTCACTTACTCCTTCCCACGTACTAGGCTTAGGTTAGGTACACAGGGGTAGGCATATCTTAGACGCACCAGTTGAGCACGTTTAGTCAATGATTTTAAGTATGTATATATTTTATCAATTTTAAGTATATTATGGCTCAGAAACCATAATAAATGCTTTTACAGTATTATTTCATAATACTCCTTTTACTGTATGCACTTTACTTCATGATAAGTATTGCCATTGTGGCAATTCATTTCTCTTGCATGAGAAAGAAGACTGCTCAATAAATAACCACTTTTATTGAAAACGCCCGTCTCTCTATTTCTCTGCACTCCTGGTGAAACTAAGCATGCACAATTGACTGAGTGAAATAGCTGTCTATTGTTTTCACACGACTCTGGAGATATACTCCTTATTCTAGGGGGAGCAAAGTTGTCATGTTAATGCGGTTGTCAGAAACTAATCCCTTCTTGTATATTCAGGAAAGTTAACTCCTTCCTGTTCACTCGAGAGAGTTTCTAGTGACCTCTGAGCTAGCTGGCATACCTAATTAAGTCTAACATATTCAGTAGAGAACTAGATGACCTCAGTCCTACGTCTAAACTACCGTTTATGTTATTCCAATGCGCAGAGCCTATTGGGAATATAGGAACTACACTACACTGGATGAGGCGAACCTGATGCATTCATTTTTCTGCCCAAGTGGATCGTGGGTGGGTGCCGCAGCTGTGGGCCCTCCATACCTACCATGGATGGTACAGAGGAGGCAGCCCCCTTTACTTTCATGGTTCTGGCTTCGTTGGGGGTTGTTTAAAAAGCACAGTATTGCTCCAATGATTGGCTCACTGTTAAGCATGGGCGTAAAATCCGTTCCGCTCGCGGATTTTGCGGATTTTCGGTAAATTCGCAATACGCGAACTCTCGCAAACTTGCCGAAAATTCGGAAAATCCGTGCCAAGCGGATTTTTTGCTTGGTCGCACTTGCCAACTAGAATACTATACAATTTCGCGGGAGTAAACACTTGCGAACACGTAGATGCGGCGGGCAGCGACAATCTCGCAATTGCGAGATTGCAAAATTTGCAATTTCGCACAAGAAATCCAGCAGCAGGCAGCATAAACCTTGAAAATTATGATTTTTATCAGAATAACTCCTCAGGTTGACATTTGCCTGCACTTTTTCTTTGCAAGGAGTCCCTTTTGGGGGGTGGGGGTGGGAGGAAGGAAGTGCCCCACAGTCTCCAACTTCCTGTTCCTGTCCACCAGGCTCCTCCCAGTGCTTTCTTCATGTGCTGGTCACTTTGATTTGGATCTTGACCTGGAAGGATTACTTTTTGTGGATGCTGCTGGATATTTGGATTTTTGCAAAACTGAAAGCACTCAGCAGGTGCAAAAGTTCAATCTTATCATTAGTAACCATTCCCTGTAGTGCTTCCTGAGGGGCCCATTCAGAGTTCATTTGCCTACTTGCAACTATTCTATGACCCTGCTCTGACCCTCACAGCAGGCTCAGAGAATAGCTACAAGTATACAACAAAGGTCCTGTTAAAAAAATTACACTGCAACAGAAAGCAATTACAGACCAAACTGAAAGCACTCAGCAGGTGCAAAAGTTCAATCTTATCATTAGTAACCATTCCCTGTAGTGCTTCCTGATGGGCCCCTTCAGAGTTCAGTTGCCTACTTGCAACTATAGGCCACAAAGGTCCTGTGAAAAAGAAGTGCACTGCAACAGAAAGCAAATTACAGATAAGGAAGCAGGTGACAGCCAGACTGGAAGTTTAAATTCAGCGACACATTAATCAACCCCTAATTAATTCATGTCAGTTGAAGCAGGGCAGGTGTGCTTGCTTTTTTTCACCCCATAATCTACAGTGATAAACCAACCAGAGGGTGGCAGTGATGTACCTGAGGGTGGCAGTGGTGAAACAGAGGGTGCTGTGCACCTGTGATGATGAACCAGATGTAGAAACAACATAGTCGCGGCCGTTGCGAGCCGACAAGTAAGTTCGCAATTGCGAACTGGTACAGAACCCTCGCGAACTGGCAGAAATCCTTGCAAACACAAAAAAAAAAATCCGCAAATTCGCGAGAGTTCGCGGATTTTGCAGATTGCGAATCCGTAAATACGCTAGTTCGCGGATTGCCAATTCGCAAAATCCGCCCATGCTTACTCACTGTGGTGTTCTGGGCCTCATGTTTGGGACCAGGGGCACGCCATGATTGTATTGGCCCCAGAGAGATGGTGACTAGCTAGCATGATCATTTTCAACTGGCCTCTAAAGAGGGTGAATTATGCAGGGAGTTGGATTTGCTGACTCCTTGCACCAGCAATGTTCTCTGCCTGGCACTCTTCTCTTGCTGGTGAGGACATCTTGTGCAGCCTCTTTGCACCCAGCCTACAGAGCACCATCCTGTTTGCACTTTCCAGGCCCCAAAGGCGCTTGTCTATATTACAGAGCACTTATAAGGGGCAGTGGAGTCCAGGTATGTCGTGTTAGTGATGCTTAGGGGGCATAAGCAGGATATAACCACTGGCCCTGGAAAGACCTTTCCTAGTCCTTGGGTTTAGTTGAATTATTTAATCCATCCTTGTAGGGCATCAGGTGATTCCACTATCCAGCTGGGAATTCTTCTACTGTGTCAGCTTCAAGGTTCAAGGTCTTCTTAACCATTAAGTACAGCTGGAATTTATTTGAGCCAGGCAACTTGGCCAATACTGTGGTGCCACATAATCCCTCCACCCATGTCCCAGCCCTCATGTACAGCATTCTGAAAAGATCCCAAATGTTTTGTCTTGAAAAATCTCTTCTGAGAGCGTCAGCTCTACCCTTCATTGACATCACTGCCTGATCTCTTTCCACCAAAACTCGAAAGACAAACCCTTACTGAGCTGGTCCAGACGTCTGGACCTCCCCATTTGTTCTAGTTTGCCTAGGCTGTCCCAGCCCAAGTGCGCTGTGACAAGTAATTATCAGATGCAGATTTCACCCACAGCCCTTCCATCCTTTGGAAGGGTTCCCGCTGCAGAGGACAGAGTAAATAATTTGGTCCAGTCAGGGGGAAAAAGGACTGGAATATTGTGGGCAGAGTCAGAGAACCATGGCACATCCTGAAGTCTTATAAGGCATGGATTTAGTGTGTTGTCATATTCAAATTCAAACATCTTGTGTATGGTTTATCCTAGTGTGATACTGCACTGGTCTTTGTAGGACCGAGCGACGTGAAATTTTACATTGAGGCAGAGTTCATGTATACATAAAATAAAGTGAAATCACTACACATTTTCCAATGAGTCTCAAAATATGTGTGCATTGTTTATCCATACCTGTTCAAAATGGAGTGAAACTGTACTTTAAGTCTGAGCTCAAATATATGTATATTGCAAGCCCTACATACCTACACTACGAATGCCCACTGTTTGAAATTGGGGTATTGATTGGGAGAGGAGAAAGCACCATTTAAGCAACAACGATCCTGTCAAAAGTCACTAAATCAACCTGTTCTTAACCCCATGGAAGCATTTCAAGACAATGTGAAAAGTGTTGATACATCACGTAAATACACAACAGAAATAAAACCCCACACCAATTTTGAAATATAAAGCATTTTATAATACATACATTGATACCAAAATGAACAGAATCCAATCATTTGAAACAGAGATATTTAATGATGAACTTTTTAAGAGAAAATTGTAGCAAGAAGCAAAAATTGTCGCTTACGGTTATCTGGTTGTGCTAGACTGGGAGAAATTTGCAAGTTTAGGCTGACCACAATGGGGCACTGGTTGGAAATAGGGCCAGGATAGTTCGACTGAAAAGTACTGCAGAAAGAGTTGTAATTCTCCTGAGCGTCTAGTGTGACAAATGGCAGGGCTGTGCTTGTTTCAATGCACTTGCATTTGCTGTGGGCAAGATACTTTGAAATGTAAATAGGGTAGGGTACAGCTCTGAGGCCAATGCACTGAGTCATTAACAAGACCAGGCTGCTGATAACTCTGCAGGTAAATGGCAATTTTCTAAAAGTGAAAGTATACAAAAGGCGATGGATGGAATGCTTACAATAATCTCAGCAACTGGCAAGTATTTGGGCAGCATCCCAGTCCATCGTTATTTTGCACACCATCCCACCTCAGTTTGGACCAAGATATATGCAAGTAATTTTTGACCCTGCTCCAATGGAAACAGTCCAGCCTGAACTGTCAATCCAGGCCTTCCCAGAACCGGAATACAAGCATGTGTAGTGTAGTTCCTATAGTACCCCTGCAGGACCTGCGCTTTTGGATAACATACACTGTGGGCCTGTTGGCAGAGTGATTCTGAACACCCCCACCGCATATGTTAGCCTGTTTTGTTTTAGCTAGCTCAGAGTGCCACTAGAATCTCCTTGTTGTCAGAGAGATTAGTTTTCGGCAACCTCAGAACACGACAACCCTGATTCCTCAGACTCGTGGAAACAATGTACTACTTTTTGCACAGTCACTCCTGCTTGCTCATTTGATCTCAGAAGAAACAGTTGAGCGTGTTTACAATGTAAATTGATACTTGTATAGCGCACTACTCACCTGCAAGGGTCTCAAGGCGCTTGTACGAATACCACTGTGGAACCCATCCTGGCTTTCCCTGTGAGGTGTCCACTCCTGGGCACCCCCAAGGTGGAGGCCAGGCATCCTTAGCGTTGTTGGGGCCATTGTGGAGATTAAGCAAGCTATTGCCCAGAGTTGCAGAGTGGGACTCCATGATTGGAATAGGCACTGAGGCCTAGGGAATTTTCAGCCCAAGACCCGCCGAGGCAGGGAATTGAGCCCTGATCCCGGGATAGACCTCTGCATCAGGGTCTGCCGCTCTAACCATTGAGACACAATTCTCCACAATAAGAATTTATTACACAGTTGTTCTTCTAGTGTAAAATGTATGTGCTGCAAGAATTGTTAAACTGTAGCAGAGATATATGATCAGCAGTACCGGGATAGTACAGTTCTACTATTTTGCAATAGCCATGAACATATACATGTATATAAAATGAATTTATAAAATAAAGCGCATACTCCTACGCTGCCTGTCTGGATGTACCTAAGTCTACTTAGCATGTGAGTATGTGCAGAAACCACCGCAATGGAGCGCAAACCGCTAGCCCCTCCTCCGGATCGCCCCTCGGGATTCTGGTACTTGTAGTTCAATAGTGGATCACCCAGGTGGGTGCAAGTCGGTACTTGTTGGACTGATGAATCTCTAGACCCGATACATGTCCCGGGTTTTTGGGTATCGCCCGAGACATGGCTCGGGTTTCGGGATAACTTCCCTCATCAGTAGAGAAATGGTTAGGGGTGGAGGAGAAGGCCGCCAAACAACAGTCAATGGCCTCGATGCCCGAACTGGCACGCAGGGCAGCATCCAGGAGCCCGTCGGCTCAAAGCTCAAGGGAGCCAATTAATAGAAACCACCGCAATGGAGCGCACACCGCTAGCCCCTCCTCCGGATCGCCCCTCGGGATTCTGGTACTTGTAGTTCAATAGTGGATCACCCAGGTGGGTGCAAGTCGGTACTTGTTGGACTGATGAATCTCTAGACCCGATACATGTCCCGGGTTTTTGGGTATCGCCCGAGACATGGCTCGGGTTTCGGGATAACTTCCCTCATCAGTAGAGAAATGGTTAGGGGTGGAGGAGAAGGCCGCCAAACAACAGTCAATGGCCTCGATGCCCGAACTGGCACGCAGGGCAGCATCCAGGAGCCCGTCGGCTCAAAGCTCAAGGGAGCCAATTAATAGAAACCACCGCAATGGAGCGCACACCGCTAGCCCCTCCTCCGGATCGCCCCTCGGGATTCTGGTACTTGTAGTTCAATAGTGGATCACCCAGGTGGGTGCAAGTCGGTACTTGTTGGACTGATGAATCTCTAGACCCGATACATGTCCCGGGTTTTTGGGTATCGCCCGAGACATGGCTCGGGTTTCGGGATAACTTCCTGTTGTGCTTTATATTATCTCCTTGCTTCCTGCTCAGCCAATATGTATGTGATGTCAGTATGGAATGTTGAATGATGGATGACAGAGTGAATGGAATGTTAATGAGCCTGGTGTGGATGTGAAGTGACAGTTGATGAGAGAGGGCTGAGCAGTGACCATCCTGTTCCTGGTGGGGTTTTCCTCATGATCATCTTACTTGAAATAAAGAGCTTCAAGAATCTACCTGACTATTTATCATTCATTCACCACATTTTGGCGACGATTGAAGAACTCACAGCGTGCTACATCCTATTTACAAGGTACCTTCAAGCAATACTACCCTAAAGAGAAGAATTCAATTAAGGTAAAAGACTTTTACACTTCTAAAATTTTGTTACGCTACCTGGCACTTCGAAACCCCACCAGTGACCCCACAAACGGTCGCCCTAAACTTTATTACAAGTGCCAGATCTAGCTCTAAGTCAAAAAACCAATTGTTTGACCTTTCAATTCAAATACTGTTAAGAAGAATGCCTAACAAGTAAATTTCACAAGGCTAAATTAAAGTCAAGTACTGTTAAGACACTCAGAGACTCACTTCCTGCCAAAAAAAAAGAAAAAATGAGTAACTTTCTTTTAAAATTCATATGTGAAGAAGTCTGAGAGGAAGAAATTATGTCCTATAAGGAAAGTACAATTTACTGTAAACCTTTGACCTAACAAGTAAATTTCACAAAGCGGTCAAGATTATTTACACAGCTAATAACAGCTAACTGGACTATTTCAAACTAATACTTTAACAAAAACTTACAGTACCTTTAACTGAAAACGTGTGTTTTACTTAGATAAAACCAGTAACGTGAAAGAAATGATTTGCTAAAGAAGGCTTGTCATTTATTTAGCAAAATACGTTTCTGAGACATTTAAAACGTCGTGTGAGACAAACTACCTGCTGTTGACATTGAGACCAACTGCCTATTGGAGCCCGTTTACAGTTAATGAGGAGTTCCTTTCTCATTGCTTGCCTCTTCATAATGATGACGCATTCGAACCCTGTAGGAGGGTATGGTGATCAGCGTCACGTGAAGGCAAGGATTATAGCAGCTAACGTCTTTCCTCTGATACAGCATTACGCTGGTGAGCAACTGCGCACCGTTAGCCACCCGGAGCAACGTGAGGTACATGTCACCAGCAACGTAAGAAGCGCGTCTCCATCTTCACCATACCAACACTGACAGTTATTCTTAAACGCTACTATACGCGTAACCATCAGTTGCCTGTAAACCTGAAATACTGTCCTTCCAGTAGAATTGAACTTGCCAATAAAATTAAACTCGGAGGCAGGGTATCGAGCCTCGGTATTTAATCAATTTCAACTGAGCGCAGTGTTAAGTTCTGGAGTGCAAACATTGTCATTTACTTTCAGACGTCATCATTGACAGTGCACAAAAACAGTGTCTGAAACTCTGAAAGAAGCGCGAACTGCAACTCAAGACATTTATTAAAAGAACACACACTCTGTGCGCATTGAAGGTGAAAGGCAGAACACACAGAAATTACAGAGTAATAGTTTGTTCTGTGACTTCGTACTATTTGATTGATTTTCGAATGTCTTAGTTAGACTCCTACTGCCATCTTCTGGATTTAAGTGGTACTTATCTTGTCTTCACTCCTTGAATATCCATATTACGTAGGAGCTCATTATCTTACTACTTAAAGGTTATGTTATAGGTATTTCAGCATATTTCAACAATTTAAATAACACTGTAAGCCTTCAGTAACTGATACAGTTATATCACTAAGGCTGCAATGTTTATGATTCATACACTAATTTCTTTTGAGCTGCTTTTCTGTTAATAGGGTTACAGTGAAGTCTATATAATTTATGCAGCTATGTTTAAATAATTTATACTACTATTTACAAAATTTTATGCAAGGTATTTTTACAACTATTCTTATAAGTCTATATTACTTTCAATGCTAATCCAGTAAACCAATAGTCCGTATTACGTTTTATACTTCATACAGTATTTCGAGAGTGTGTTACTTTCAATGCTTTTTACACTAATTCTTATAGATCTGTTATACGTTCATACTTCTTACAGCAATTCAAGTATGCCTATGTTTCGTTAGTTTTACAATATTACAATTTTACAGTATTGTTTATTCCCTTGAGATAGGGATATGTTTTATTTACAAGAGTTTATTTTGCTTTACAAGGCCTCTACACAGGGATGAGCGTATCACATTACTTGAATGTTTGAGTGAGTTTATCTCATTACTAGAACAATAATATTTACGAGTTAGTACTTATATATACAGGTCCTTGTAATTTACTTTTATATGACAAGGTTAACATTACAGTTTAATAAGTGTACCTCATTACTTGTATATTTCGGTGAGTGTATCTCATTACTTGTATGTTTCGGTGAGTAGATCTCATTACTTGATATCTCATTTCTTGATGCTTTAATATTACGGGTGAGTGTATCCCGGTAATTGTTATTTATGTGAGGAGTCTTCTTTGTTGAGTACTTGTTGTCACGCATACATTTTACATTCTAGTTATGCTCGAGTCAAGTCTCAGCGCCAGTTCGCTGTTTACTTAAAGGGCTCTTGTTTATCCATCTTTCTTTTGTTGCCAATGAATAAATCTCTTACACATAGGCGAACCTGAGACGTCAGATGCACTTATGTTGTGCGTGTGTTTCCTTTCTTCTTTCTTTTTACTTGTGACTTTTTGTCTCTTTCTTTGTAGACATTTTCTTGGCACAGGTCTGGTTTTACCTTCCTTTGAGAGAAATGGGGATGGTGTACGTGCCATTAAGTTGCTTATATTTCGTAGTACTCTTATGCAGTTGAAAATCAATAACACATATACTCAGAAATTTCGAATGAAATAAATGAGAGGTAAAGTGCAATGGGAACTGTCATTGAAGTTCAAATAGCTCTCGAACTAGCATGCGTAAAAGGAATGGCTTAGAGGAAAGGATATTAACAGCACACGCATCTCTCTACATTTGAAAATAAACTATTCTCGTTTTGCAAGTTGCGCACACATCTCCCTGTATTTGAAAATATAAACTATCATCCATGCTAGTCACGTACTGTCTCTGGCACCTGTTAAGCCTTCAGAAAAGTCAGTTACTCTAGGAGCTCCTTACCTTACTGTCTTCAGAAGGTTGTGATGACGCAGTGGAACACTCTGAGGGAATTAGCGATTGTGCTGCGTGCATCATAGGGAGACAGTCAGTGATTATTTCTAGTCATGTCAACACGTCATCTTTATGCGTGTGGATAACGTCTAGATCAGAGGTCAGAGTTTAACTCTTTGTAAAACATGGACATTACATGTCTGGAGCTATGAAAAAGAGAATTTCTACAATTTTGGGACCTTCATGAGCAGTTTTCACGTAACAGTATTTAGAAAAAGGATAGTTTATCTCTTCCACAGAAAAATGAGTCAGTTGAAAAGTGAACAGTATTGATTCACCAAACAAGGTTATGCTACCATCTAATGATTTATTTTGATATTTAAATTTTATTTCTTCATTGACTATCCCAAGGTTTCCTGGAACTTCTACTGTTTTAAACACTGCACTTATTTAAAAACTGTACTGCGTATGATAATTTTTACAATATTGTACTGCTTATATTAATTATCCATGCAGAAATTTGTGTAAGTGAAACTACAGTCGTGTTAACATATTTATACAGTAATACATTTATAATGTTCTACATTTATACAGATATTTAAGTTAAGCAATAATGTTTGAATAATTTATACAGCAATTCAAATAAGCCTATATTACGTTTTATGCTTTATACAGCGATTCAAGTCTGTATTACTTTCAATGCTTGGTACAGCAATTCCACTAAGTCCATATTACTTTTAATGCTCTATACAGTAACGAGTCTGTATTGCCTTTATAATTTAATTAATTGTTGTTATTTACATGGTACGAATTTAGTGATGCAAATTTAGCTTCATATTGGTGCTTCTTGTGATTACTAGTACTTTAAGATTAAGAATATTCTTCATAAGGTTGTTCAAAGCTAGTATCTATACTTATTCAGTATGGAGTGTGCACGCGCCCCTCCTACTATTTTTACCCTACTTAATCTGTTCACTTAACTTCAACTGTACATTCTTTACAGTTAATTTATACATACATTGGCAATATCACATTTTACAATTTCGATATTCCCAAGGGAAAGGGATGCGTTTAGCTATATTTGCTTAGGTTGCGTTTAGCTATATTTCTTAGGTTGTGTTTACCTATATTTACTTAGTCTATATCATTCTGGTCTTAATTTAAATATGCATATATATTGCAAATTTTATCTTTCGCTATCTATGATATTATTGTATTTAATTTTCGTTGAAGAAAAGGAGATATGTTGTGCTTTATATTATCTCCTTGCTTCCTGCTCAGCCAATATGTATGTGATGTCAGTATGGAATGTTGAATGATGGATGACAGAGTGAATGGAATGTTAATGAGCCTGGTGTGGATGTGAAGTGACAGTTGATGAGAGAGGGCTGAGCAGTGACCATCCTGTTCCTGGTGGGGTTTTCCTCATGATCATCTTACTTGAAATAAAGAGCTTCAAGAATCTACCTGACTATTTATCATTCATTCACCACACTTCCCTCATCAGTAGAGAAATGGTTAGGGGTGGAGGAGAAGGCCGCCAAACAACAGTCAATGGCCTCGATGCCCGAACTGGCACGCAGGGCAGCATCCAGGAGCCCGTCGGCTCAAAGCTCAAGGGAGCCAATTAATAGAAACCACCGCAATGGAGCGCACACCGCTAGCCCCTCCTCCGGATCGCCCCTCGGGATTCTGGTACTTGTAGTTCAATAGTGGATCACCCAGGTGGGTGCAAGTCGGTACTTGTTGGACTGATGAATCTCTAGACCCGATACATGTCCCGGGTTTTTGGGTATCGCCCGAGACATGGCTCGGGTTTCGGGATAACTTCCCTCATCAGTAGAGAAATGGTTAGGGGTGGAGGAGAAGGCCGCCAAACAACAGTCAATGGCCTCGATGCCCGAACTGGCACGCAGGGCAGCATCCAGGAGCCCGTCGGCTCAAAGCTCAAGGGAGCCAATTAATAGAAACCACCGCAATGGAGCGCACACCGCTAGCCCCTCCTCCGGATCGCCCCTCGGGATTCTGGTACTTGTAGTTCAATAGTGGATCACCCAGGTGGGTGCAAGTCGATACTTGTTGGACTGATGAATCTCTAGACCCGATACATGTCCCGGGTTTTTGGGTATCGCCCGAGACATGGCTCGGGTTTCGGGATAACTTCCCTCATCAGTAGAGAAATGGTTAGGGGTGAATCCGCCGAGGGGCGATCCGGAGGAGGGGCTAGCGGTGTGCGCTCCATTGCGGTGGTTTCTATTAATTGGCTCCCTTGAGCTTTGAGCCGACGGGCTCCTGGATGCTGCCCTGCGTGCCAGTTCGGGCATCGAGGCCATTGACTGTTGTTTGGCGGCCTTCTCCTCCACCCCTAACCATTTCTCTACTGATGAGGGAAGTTATCCCGAAACCCGAGCCATGTCTCGGGCGATACCCAAAAACCCGGGACATGTATCGGGTCTAGAGATTCATCAGTCCAACAAGTACCGACTTGCACCCACCTGGGTGATCCACTATTGAACTACAAGTACCAGAATCCCGAGGGGTGATCCGGAGGAGGGGCTAGCGGTGTGCGCTCCATTGCGGTGGTTTCTATTAATTGGCTCCCTTGAGCTTTGAGCCGACGGGCTCCTGGATGCTGCCCTGCGTGCCAGTTCGGGCATCGAGGCCATTGACTGTTGTTTGGCGGCCTTCTCCTCCACCCCTAACCATTTCTCTACTGATGAGGGAAGTTTTCCCGAAACCCGAGCCATGTCTCGGGCGATACCCAAAAACCCGGGACATGTATCGGGTCTAGAGATTCATCAGTCCAACAAGTACCGACTTGCACCCACCTGGGTGATCCACTATTGAACTACAAGTACCAGAATCCCGAGGGGCGATCCGGAGGAGGGGCTAGCGGTGTGCGCACCATTGCGGTGGTTTCTATTAATTGGCTCCCTTGAGCTTTGAGCCGACGGGCTCCTGGATGCTGCCCTGCGTGCCAGTTCGGGCATCGAGGCCATTGACTGTTGTTTGGCGGCCTTCTCCTCCACCCCTAACCATTTCTCTACTGATGAGGGAAGTTATCCCGAAACCCGAGCCATGTCTCGGGCGATACCCAAAAACCCGGGACATGTATCGGGTCTAGAGATTCATCAGTCCAACAAGTACCGACTTGCACCCACCTGGGTGATCCACTATTGAACTACAAGTACCAGAATCCCGAGGGGCGATCCGGAGGAGGGGCTAGCGGTGTGCGCTCCATTGCGGTGGTTTCTATGTGAGTATGTGCCCCAGAGTCAAGAATTCCGCCAGGATGTATTCAAACCCCATTACCTGGTCTCGAGTTGGATACCCCGCAAGGGATGATTAGACCACTATCAGCTGGAGCGACTACATACAGGAGCCTCAGCGTGTCTGGTCAGTGTGTCGGCCTGGAATTCCTAGTTCCCTCTAACTACTGATAGGAAGAGGTACTGTATTTATACAGAAAAGTATATAGAGTCCCCTTGTTCTTCTGTTAGCCATTGTTGGGTATGAGGATGACATATGAGATAAACCTTGTGCGTAGAGGTGGAAGGTGGTGTGTAGTCGCTGCCTGGTTTCCAAGTAGCCTCATGACTTATTTATTCATGCAGTGTCAGTATAAGGATCAAATCATAGAACACTATTGTTCGGTAAAAACCCTCCTTCTGCACCCAGGCCTAGAACTAGGTAAAAGGTTCAGTCCATAAAAGGCATTCAATCCTTATAAGGTATTGTGTCCTTAAAAAGGCTTGTTAGTGTGTAATGTAGGGGAGGTGATGTAGGTGAAAGTGTATGATGTTCCCTGGGCCTATATTAGGGTATCCATATGAAACATAACACAATCCAGGACCGGTTCTGTCCATGTTATGGGCTTATCAGCCAGTTATAGCTTGGTTCCAGTGACACAGTGTGCACAGGGCCCATGTTGGGTATACCCGTCCCACTTAGGGTGGCATATGAAAGAGTCGCAAAGGCTGATGGATGGAATGCTTGTGGACAAAAAATTAAGGAAGCTTAAGAGCAAATGACCCCAAATATCCAAAAAAGGCTTATCACTAGGAGCAAAGGGGTAAAAAAGGAAGGTTTTGGCCTAGGAAAGGTTAACTTCCGAGGCTGACACGTCAATTTCAAATTGCACACACAGTCTCTGGCAGGCCTAAGACACGTTTTAAGGGATACTTAAATGGGTGGCAGAATCAGTTTGGCAGGCCTTGGGCACATATAATGTACTTACCTAGGGATTTATAAGTACATTTACATTGCCAATTTTAGATAAGCCAATGTTACCAAGTTTAGGGGAGAGAGCAGAAGCCCTTAGCACGTTGTTCTTCTTAGCCACACTCACACTGGCCTTCAGAATCTACTCATTGAAATGCACAACTACGCAACTGAAAACAAATTAATTTAAAATTAAAAATAAACCTGACCAAAACACGCACGATTCCAGAAACTTAGACATCATCCAGGTCAAAGCCTACAGAACAATGTTTTCGCTCCCCCTTACACCTCCCCCGCGCAAGTAAGGCTGGAGTTTGGCTTGCAAAAACAAGATCTCGCAAGACAGGGAGCTTACATTATCTGTTGCCACAAACTCCGCTCTGCTATGACTGACGCACTTAACTCGCTGTTGTGGCAAGACATACAAAACAGGGACGCATCCCAGGCACGATCTTACCTGAAGGCAGCACTGGGGGCCGTCAAAGCATTCGAACTCTGGGACATGCAACTGGGGCATAATCCATTCAAAAAACTAGTCTGGAAAAATGTCAATGTCCTAATAGAGGACAAGGCCGCCTTCGCAAAAAGGAACCACGCATGGATGACACTAAACAAGTACAAATCCCTGACGCCACAAGCATACTTCAGCCAGGGTTATTCAAAAACCATAAAACTGAAGTTCTTGAAATACAGACTAGGGGCTCTGCCTAGCAGAGAGCATCTTCCACCATGGCTCAGGAGTGATAGCCAAGAAGCCTGCCCACTGTGCAACCAAGCGAAAGGAGACATACTCCACATGACTTGTCTCTGTGAAGAGCTTCGACTAGCCCGCCAACAGCTCTTAAAGGAACAGTTCAAGCAGATAGGGATGAGCACCCGAAGGCAAGCGGTACTCGCCTGCTTGAACCCTGCATATACCAAACTGAACTGCAGATATGTCAAGTTCCTGGAAAAGATAGAGCAAAGACTGTAAAAACCCAAACAACTGGTGACTACTCATACAGGCAACTAGCAGACGACCGTTATGTCGTAAGGACTGATCCTGCCCTCACCCCGGGAAAAGACTGTTAGATAATCACTTTGGGTCTTTTTACATGACTACAACTACCAGACCCTTTTATTCTGTTTTAAAAAATTTCTATTGTAAAATGTTTTGTACTGGTTTTAATTAACTATGTACAATAAACTTACCTTACCTTACCTCTAGGAGGTATCACTCCGTACAAACTTTTGTTTGGTACTAGAATGTTCATCCAGGATTTGGATGGTCAGACGTCAGTGGTGAAACAAAAAACATTTGATATCAAAGATCGTTTAGCTGTTTTACAGGACTTAAATGAAACAAGAAGAAGTCTAAGTAACAAAAAATTACAGCCAACGACCACTGAAGAAAAACCACCTGTCCCAGCAAGACTTGTCTGGATTCCAAAAATTGGTGATCTGGTCAGAGAAAAGATTGCGGTAAAGAAGGAATTTGGGCCTTCTTACAGAAAAGCAGTACCTGTCTTAGCTGTCAGCCGAACAAGATCAGTAGTACTACCGCCCCTTGCTGGTAAAAAGGAGAACCGAGTTGTATCAATCGACCTGGTAAAACCACAACCATGTGGCCAATAATAAGTAGTAGGCCCAGTGGACTCCCAAGAAGTAGCAGAAGACCAAATCTTGCTACAATCCAAGAGGTTCAAACTGAAAGACTAATCACGTTTGATAAACCTGCAGTAAATAAAAAAGGACTATGCAACAAAGCCATGGAACTTGTGCCTCTTGAAACCCAAATTGCAACAGTTCGTCAAGAAACACCTGTCTACAACGATGTAGCCTCTGACTATACTAATGTGACAAAAGCAGATCCGAAGATCAATGAAAATCCGGAAGCAATTCCAATAATTGACAGAAGTGCATCTGGCTACTTTATCATTTCGATGACTTTTCTGATGATCCGAGTGAACATGGGGACAAGACAGAAAACAAAAAAACTTTCAAAGACAAGATTATTGAGCTCTTTCAACAACTCAAAGAAACATATCTGATTTCACCATGGATTGAATTGTGGATTGTGTTAGGTGTACTTTTCCTCCTTCTGTGGCTCATCTTGGTTTTAAGTTTGGGTATATTTATTGATGGAAAATATAGTACAATGCACACTGCAAGAAAGAACATCAACTTGGTCCTGAAACCACACAGATCTTCTCACATCGAAAAAAGAGAACTATCATCAGTGAACATCACAGCCATTCCTATACGTGGTGGTGTAGCATGGGACAATACTGATTATGAAATCTATGGCCCGGTTGAGCTCTTGAAATATCCACATCAGTTCAAGATTTCTTTAAGTGACTGTGTATCACCTAGTACTTTCTCTGATGATTGGGACTTAGAACATATTAATAATATGATGTCAGATTTAGAAATGTCAGCAAAATTTACAGAACATGATTATTTACAGGGTTCTTCGAATTATGAAGAAATGTATTGCTTCAATCACTTTGGGCATCATTATTTGCATAAATCTGCTAATCCTAGAAATGTTTTCAGTTATAATCAGTGGGAACAGTGTCCAACTCCGCCAAAAGGCAGTTCAAAAACATTTTATGAGAAATTCCCATACTTCTCAGGGTTTAATATCACTGATCCAGAAAGGTTTTATTTTAAAATTATGAATAGGACAGGAGTGAAAAATATGTTGACAAATACTAAATTGATTTATTCTGAAAAATGTTATGAAAAAATGTCTACATTTGGTTTTGAATTTTGGAAAAACAACATTGAGACAAAAACGGTCTGGGGTACAAAAGAATGGCAGGTACAAGGTTTAGAATCATTATTCAGTGTACCAGGCCTAGAACTAGGTAAAAGGTTCAGTCCATAAAAGGCGTTTAATCCTTATAAGGCATTTTGTCCTTAAAAGTCTTGTTAGTGTGTAATGTAGGGGAGGTGATGTAGGTGAAAGTGTATGATGTTCCCTGGGCCTATATTAGGGTATCCATATGAAACATAACACAATCCAGGACCGGTTCTGTCCATGTTATGGGCTCATCAGCCAGATATAGCTTGGTTCCAGTGACACAGTGTGCACAGGGCCCATGTTGGGTATACCCGTCCCACTTAGGGTGGCATATGAAAGAGTCGCAAAGGCTGATGGATGGAATGCTTGTGGACAAAAAATTAAGGAGGCTTAAGAGCAAATGAACCCACATATCCAAAAAAGGCTTATCACTAGGAGCAAAGGGGTAAAAAAGGTAGGTTTTGGCCTAGGAAAGGTTAACTTCCGAGGCTGACACTTCAATTTCAAATTGCACACACAGTCTCTGGCAGGCCTAAGACACGTTTTAAGGGATACTTAAATGGGTGGCAGAATCAGTTGTTTGGCAGGCCTTGGGCACATGTAGTGCACTTAACACGGGATTAATAAGTACATTTATATTGCCATTTTTAGATAAGCCAATGTTACCAAGTTTAGGGGAGAGAGCAGAAGCCCTTAGCACTGGCACTTACCACTGGTAAGGCCCAACACAAATTAAATCCAGCAACAATTGAAAGTAAGTAGGAAACATGTTTGGATGAAGACCACCCTAAGGTTGACAGGTCTAACAATACCAATTGAATTATAAATGCAGTAGACTAGATGTCCATGGGAGCAAGGAATAGCTATAAGCTAAGATTATTAAACCACACAGCACTGTATTCTGACTCCTCAAACTAAATAACTCATATTCTCACCCTCAGAGGTGCCCAGCATGAAAAGCATAGCATAGACCCTCTCCTTTATGTAATCCCTTCTTTCAATCAATTAATCAATCAACCTCTCCTTTATGAAATCCCTTCTTTCAATCAATCAATCAGGGGTTTGTAAAGCGCGCTACTCACCCATGAGGGTCTCAAGGTGCTTGAAGGGGGTGGGAGTCAGCAGGTCCGTTAGCCGAAGAGCCAGGTCTTGAGACTCTTTCTGAAGGTGTTCAGGGAGGGGGAGCGTCTGATGTCTGTGGGCAGCTTGTTCCAGGTTTTGGTCGCATTATAAGAGAAGGATCTTCCACCTGCTCTGGCTCTGCAGATGCACGGGGTTTTGGCCAATGCAAGGTTGGCAGATCGGAGTTTTCTTTTGGGTGAGTGGAAGTTGACTCTGCATTGAGGTATTTGGGTCCCTTGTTGTGTAGGCATTTGTAGGCGTGAGTGAGGATTTTTAAGGTGACTCTTTTCTCAACAGGGAGCCAGTGCAGTTTTCGTAGGTGGTGCCTGGTGTGTTTGTGCCGGGGGATGCCGAGGATGAGTCTGGTGGTGATGTTCTGTATAGTCTGGAGTTTTCAGAGCAGGGACTTGTTGATGCCGGTGTAGAGTGCATTTCCATAGTCCAGACTGCTGGTGATGAGTGCATGTCTTCCTTGACTCAGGGGGGATCCATTTGGATATGATGGCGATGACTTGTCGGTTTATGGTGAGTGATGAGTTGAGTATTATGAAGAGGTTCCTGGTGTGGTTCGAAGGGGTAGATGGACTTCCAAGGGCAGTCGGCCCCCAGGTGTTGTCCCATGCTGAAGTGGTGGTTCCAAGGAAGAGGACTTCTGTCTTCTTTGCATTGAGTTTAAGGCAGCTGTTGGTCATCCAGAGTGCAATGAGCTGGGTGTCGTCGGCATAGGATACAATATTGAGGCCGTGTTGTCGGACGATGGCTTCGAGGGGGGCTATTTAGATGTTGAAAAGGGTCGGGCTCAATGATGACCCCTGTGGGACTCTGCAGGTGATTTCCGTTGGATTGGAGAGGAAGGATGGTAGTCTTATTCTCTGGCTTCTTCCGGTGACGCATGATCGGATCCAGTCCAGGGAAGTTCCTTGTATGCCAGAATGCACAGTCTGGTGACTAGTGTGCGGTGAGAGACAATGTCCAAGGACAGCTGAGAGGTCGAGTAGGAGGAGGGCTGGGAAGTGGCCTTGGTCCAGGAGGGTGCGGATGTCATCTGTGTCAGTGAGGGAGGCTGTCTCAGTGCTGTGGTTGCTTTGGATTACAGCAAACAAATGATTGACGGAATGCTGACAATGCAAACATTCATCCCCAGTCAAAAGATCTGTGTTAAATCTATTGTTCTTTTGCCCACTGACACCCCAGTTTGGTTGCTTTAGAATCTGAATTGGTACAGGTTGAGTATGGTGTTCTCTACAATGGATTGTGTCTGTGCCCTGTTGACAGTTTTTTCTGCAACTTTGGCTGCAAAGGAAAGGACTGAGATGGGCCAGTAGTTCTAGAGATCAGTTTGGTCCGCCGTGGGCTTCTTGAGCAGGGGCCTGACTTCTGCCTGTTTCTAGTCATCTGGGAAGGTGCCTGTTTTGAAGGTGGTGTTGATGGCGTATTTCAGTTTGGGTGTGATGGTGGCAGCAGCTCTGTGGTAGATGTGAGGAGGTCAGGGGTTGGTGGGAGTCACATGCCTTTCATGGTTGAGGCGGTGTCTTTGGTCATGATCGGAGTCCAGTTGGAGGTGGTGGGTTAGCTGGTGCCTTTGTGGTGTGCCCCCTTGAGAATGGTCGACAAAGTTGCTGTAGAAGGTTTTGATATAGAGGTGGAAGTAGGTTCCAATTTTATTTCAAAGGTTTTGGGAAGGGGTAATGTCTACAGCATTGCTGTGTGGGTTGGTGAATTCATGAATGACACTGAAGAGTTTCCTGGAGTTGGTGGATTGGCGAGGATTTTGTTGTGGATGAAGTTCCTCTTGGTGGCCCTGATTTGGTTGTGGTAGTCCGTCATGGTATCTTTGTAGGTGGAGTAACTTTTGCTTGTCTTGGTGTTTCTCCAGTTCTTCTCCCGGCATCTGAAGGTGTTCTTGGCCTCTTGGAGAGTAGTGGTGTACCAGGTGGCTTTCCTGGGGTGCTGTTTGTTGGGATTGCGTAGCGGCGCAAGCTCATCTGTGAAGTTGGAGAACCAAGTGTGGAGTTAAGTGGCTGCTATGTTTGCATCAGATATCTAGGTGTGGCTGTTTTGGGTGAGGGTGGAGTTGAGTTGCTCATCAGTGATCTTGCTTCAGTTCCTCTGTGCTGAGTGTGGGGCTGGTTTGGGTGCCTTGGCTTTGTCAACGAGAAGTGTATGCAGTGGTGGTTGGTCCCTGGTGGTTGTGTTGTGTGGCTGAAGTGGACTCTGTTTCCTGTAGCGAAGATGGGGTCAAGGGTATGTCTGGCTATATGGGTCGGTATGGTGACGAGTTGTTCAAGTCCAATGTTGGGAAGGTTATCACAGAGGGTGGTAGAGTTGGGGTTCCCGGGGTTGTCGAGGTGGATGTTCAGGTCCCCAATGAATATGTAGTTTATTGATGCGATTGCGTGGGGTGTGAAGATATCGGTGATGGCGGTGATGAAGGGTGTCTGGGGGCCAGGAAGTCTGTAGATGAGGGTTCCTTGAAGTACAGCTTTTGGGATGGTCTGGATCTGGAAGTGCAGGTGTTTAGCAGATGGGAAGGTGTCCCTCTAGGTGGTGAAGCGGAGAGTGCTCTAGTGGGTGATGGTGAGGCCCCCTCCTGGGTGGTTGGAGCAGTCTTTCCTCTAGATCTTGTATGTATCCGGGATGGCGATGTTGATATTGGGGGTGGAGGAGGCATTGGTCCAAGTCTCCGTGAGGACGGCGATGTCTGGTGAGAGGGAGTCGAGTAGTTTCCAGATTTCCATGGCGTGCTTGCATAGGGAGCTTAGGTTGACAAGGATACATCTTAGGGTGCCGGCGTTGCTGGAGTTGCTTGTCTTGTTCGGCGAGGACTGTTGGCAGTTTCTGAGTCTTCTGGTTTTGAGTTCAAGGAGGGTGGTCGCGGACCGGGTGTGGACGTTGCCTTAGGTGTGCCTTCAGTGCACCAGCAGCGTGCCCGCTGTGCACGTCCTCTGAGCGACCATGCAGCAGCTGCCATTATCTGGGGGAGGGGCGAGGGACTAAAGGTAGGGAGGCGGGAGTGGGGGCTTTGACAGGGGGAAAGGCCCCAGGGGCAGCTGTGGCGGGAAACCAGCAGGGTGCTGACTGAAATAAATTAAATTGAGAAAAACAGGAGGAATTATGAAAATGAGTAAAATGAGTAACATTTAAAGATTCAGGAGGAATGAGGCAGCTAGTGGAATGCAGGAGTGAGGCAGAGGGTGATGGGGGACAGCAGACAGGCTAGGACGTGAACACCTCAGAGGTGGGAGTCGGGCTGCCGGCACACACCCTTCTCAGGGGAGGACTCTGCACTGCGGCGATGCAGCAATGTTGTGGAGCTGCTGGGGAGAGTGCTGGCCTAGACCGGAGGTCGAGGTTTCACACTCGCTCCCCCGCAGCAGCCACTATTATGTACGGGAAGGGGGTAGGACAAGAGGCAGCATTGCTGGGGGAGGAGCCACAGGGGCAGCAGCGGCAGGAATCCGGCTGGGTGCAGAATGAAATAAATTAAATTGAGAAATGGAGAAGGAATAATAAAAATTAGATTAGTAAAATTAGTAAAATTTTAAGAATCAGGAGGAATGAGGCAGCTAGCGGAATGCAGGATTAAGGCAGAGGGCTAAGGTCGATACCAAGCAGGTTAGGAAGCGAGCTCCTCTGAGACGGGAGTTGGACTTCTGGTGCAAACCTTTCTCATGGGAAGACTGTACTGCAGCAAAGTAGCAGTATTGTGGAGCTCTTGCGAAGAGTGCTGGCCTGGACCGAAGGCTGAGGTTTCACACCTCAAAAAGATGAAGTCACTGAAACAGCCTTCCTCAAGAGTGCCCAGGAAGTGTGGCACTCCAGCAATGAAGATACCAATGTATTACTTTCCTATGGGACATTTCAACATATCAGTTGTTTTAATTCACCCTCACACCTTGAGGAGCAGGCAGCACCAACTAACACGTTGATCTTGAAAGTCTCCTTTCTGTATATTGTGAATGCTTTAGTTAAAAAATATTGGATATTGCACAGCACTAGAACCTCTCATTATGTATCCAGACCACTCAGATACTAGTTCATTCTATAACTAAGAAACACCTAGGCTCCATCACTGACCAAAGCCCCCTATCTCAACACTTAGAGCCCTCCATTCACTCGCAGAGGGTGCAGCAACCCTCAGGATCGGTGGTGACTTCAGCCCCACAAGAGGCCTTCCCACCTGCGACAGAATGTGCAGATCCACGGAGATATTTGCTAGTGCGAGAATTGATCAGACCAGCTATTAACAATTACTTTACCCTAGCCCACCCCTTTAATGAAAGGCATACTTAAAGGTATCTCGGCGAGGATTAACCGACCAAGCTGGCTCTTTTTCCATACTACCATTCGGAAGGGAGGCACAATGTACTGAATCGATCCAACATACTAATGTTACTTCAGGCTACTTCCATTCAGTCAAAGATAACCACAGATGATATATTGAGTGTGGAATTTGAAACTACCCCATAGTGCCGCAATGGGAGGGAAGCCACATTTTTTACATTAAAAACAACCTCAATGGCAGAAAATATACAAGACTGTAAGGCCACCTTTGAGGAATGTGGCTTAGGAATTTCAAAAATACAAGCACAGAAGTACTCGGCACCGTTAAGAAAGCTACTTGATGCATTTAACCCAAATGCCCAACCCTATGGTATACTAAGGGGGACCGGGCCCCTGCTCCATCATTCACAGATAGATAACATAAACATATCTTGTATTCACTCTTCAACAAGGGGTATGAACAGGAAAATAGTAACAGGACAAACAGGGGAGATCAACAACCCGACCGAAAACGAGTTCCGCACATCTTGTCCAGTTAAGCCTATGCTTATTCCTAGCAGTGAGAAGTGCCCATTTGGGCCACAACAACTCATAACTTTTCTGTTGTGGAATGTAGCTGGGATCTCAAGACTTCTAAGCTCAAACACAGCAAAATCACTGCTACTGTCATCTGATGTTCTCCTTTTCCAAGAAACCTGGTCACGAACCCATTTAACAATTGCTGGCTTCTAAGGGATCTACCACACATCTTTGCGAGGCCCTCTGGAGGTCTGTCAATATATCTCAACTTGAACATGACAATAAAAACACTCAATTTCAACTCAAGATGAGATGCTTTAAGCACTCGTACCAGAGAGCACCACGTCTTCTACGTCCCGACTTAAATACCTTCCTTATTAACGCCTACTTCAACAGCTTTGGCTCAGCACGAGCAACAAGACTCCGCCAGCTGTCCAAAAATTTGGATCAAATCCTTTGTGATCACGTTAATCATGATATAATAGTCTGCGGCAATTTTAACCTGCGACAACTAGGATTATTTAACAACGCCTGCCCACCTCTAAATCCCTTAAGCATTCAAATAAATAATATTTTAAGTACACATAGCCGACAATCCGTGCAGATTTTAGCTAACAATTTTGAACCATCATCTCAACTCTTGAGGACCTTCAGGGGAATAAGCACCATTGACTATGTTTTTGCCTCGGTGAAACTCACTAACCACCTTGTGAGCTTTAAAGTGCATTTCTCAAATTAGAGTGACCATCTTCCACTTTGCACAACCTTTAACATTAATCTACCTAAATGCAAAGGCAACACGGTTCTGGGCACTTCTTGCAATGACGAAACAGTACTCGAAGAATAAAATGGGGCCACGTCAATCTACAGAACCCGGGGGCATATTATCAAGGGGGTTTATCTCCGCTTTTTGGCTTTAAAAGCCAAGAAAGCGGAGATAAAATTATCTCCCTATTACCTAGCTGTCGCTAACACCAGTTAGCACCAGCTAGTAGGAGATAGCGACCATCTTGGGCCCCACTTTGCATGTCAGTGATATTTATCACTAATGACATGCAAAGTGGGCGTGCCAAGATGTTAGCGACTGGAAACAGTCGCTAACATCGCTATCTCCTTTTACCAAGTTTTGGAGATATTCGCGCTAAGCACGAATATCTCCAAAAACTAACACCTGCCCTGAGCAGTTCTTAGCCATGTTATCCAATGGGAGGTGGATAACATGGCTAAGAGCATTAGCTCGGTAATGCATGAATATCGCGGACTTTTCATCGATATTCATGCATTGCGGCTGTTTTTTATCGCATTTGCGATAAACCTTGATAATAGCAAGGTTTATCTGCGATAATTTCTGATGATGCTTAGCGTTTAAAAATTCGTTGCTAAGCATCGTTAGCGATAAATATCGCTTAACGTTGGTAATATGCCCCCTAGCATCTTGGAAAGTTGCTACTGGACAGTTTCTGCAAGCCCAATGTGGCCAATACCTATTAACTCAATGGGCTCTCATTACTAGGGGCCTCCGTGAATTATTGAATCCTCATACAGGCCCCGGGTGACATCAGTTAAAACCTATTGATAAATATCAAACTATTTTGGCTAGTTCACGGCACATTCGCAAGCTGACGACGGCACGTAAGAAAACTCAGAACGAACAAGCCAAAGCCGAACTGTCATTTGAACTCCAAAGTGCAAGAAAACAGCATAGGCAACTGATAAGGCAGGAGATAATCAGTAGATAGAAAAGGATTTGCAACACGTCCACTCAAACATGAGCAAACATAATTAGGCAGACCTATGGAGATACATCAAAAACAAGTCGCTACTGGACAGTTTCTGCAAGCCCAATGTGGCCAAAACCTATTAACTCACTGGGCTCCCATTACTAGGGGCCTCCGTGAATTATTGAATCCCCATATAGGCCCCGGGTGACATCAGTTAAAACCTATTGATAAATATCAAACTATTTTGGCTAGTTCACGGCACATTCGCAAGTTGACGACGGCACGTAACAAAACTCAGAACGAACAAGCCAAAGCCTAACTGTCATTTGAACTCCAAAGTGCAAGAAAACAGCATAGGCAACTGATATGGCAGGAAATAATCAGTAGATGGAAAAGGATTGGCAACACGTCCACTCAATCATGAGCAAACATAATCAGGCAGACCTATGGAGATACATCAAAAACAAAAGAAGTCACAAAAAGTCACAAGGGGCAACTCCATCACCAAAGCCTAATATCCGGCAAAACTCCAGCCTGCATTCTTATACAAGTGCCCCTGATGTTTACATTAAATGCTTCCCACAGTACTCTTGCACTGTCTACCAAGACAATGTTTTCCCTAAAAAAAGTATGGATCGCCTCCCCAATAGTCTGTCTAAACACAGGGTCAGTCAATGAAGAAGGCTGTAGTCACCATGTGAAGGGTGCTCACTCACAAGTTGGGACCTGCAAATCAAGTATCACCGGGGAATGGTCAGATAGTGTTCTAGCCATGTGACTAACTTTCATTGTCCAAGTACATACAGTTGCAGAGACGATCCAGTAATCTAAGCGGGAACATGTCCCATGACAGATGATATAAAGGTGCTTTCCTGTTCCCCCGGATGTTGAGTCCACCATATATCATGAAAGCTTCCAGCCTCCATGACCCCCACTAGAGTCTCTGATGCCTAATTGCACTTCTGCTCATACGGTCAAGCGTGCCATTCAAGCACTCGTTAAATTCGCCCCCCAGATAATCTCAGCTGATGGGAAACCAGTTATCTGGTGCCATATATCTGTGAAAAAGGATGGATCGTCCACATTTGGACCATAAACATTCACCAGTAATACTCTCATGTTACCCAATTGACCATAAACCATCGCCACCCGTCCCTGCTCATTCGTGTCAGACCGCAAGAGCGTAAACGGGACTCCTTTCTCAACTAGAATCATCACGCCCCGTGAGTAGGTAAAGTAAGATGAAGCAATTCTCACTCCTGCCCATCTGGCACCACATTGCATTCTGTGGATCCAGTAAGATGTGTTTCCTGAAGGAGTGCCACTTGCACATCCATTCTATCCAAGTATGCCAGCACTGCTCAAAATTTTTGGGGGGTATTCAGACCCCACTCGTTCCAGGTCAATCACTTCACTCTACAACTAATGTTGCCACACCACCTAGAAGACAATGTTTCCTCAAGGTTTGCTTCTTCTTTTTTGCGATGCATCTCACTATCCTGTGTCATGTAGATAACAAGTGAGAATACCGTACCATGACCCACTACCCCCACCCCCATCCGCTTCAACTTCCCCAACATGTTAAAGTGATCTCAATGTGATACAACTTGCCTCAAACAAAAACAACAAAAAGGAACTTGTTTGTGGGGTACACCCATTTTAGGGGGGTTGTCAGAACATTTTTAATCTCCCTACTAGTAGGAGGTGGCTGAGCAGGTCTAGGGACTGTGCCACAGTAACTATGTTAGTTCCCCCCAGCATGCAGTCCATTTTAAGCTTAGCATCCTAGGGGAGCACAGGTATAAAAGAAATTAATCGTCCATAATACAGTGTGTACCGTATCAAGAATAGGCACATGTTTTCAAAGCAGTGCAGGACTTCCTTAAAAACTCACAACAAAGCACTGACATGATCATGTATCATTAACTCTTAGCTTTTTGACCATGGGCATTAAGCATTGTAGATTGTGACCATTTTGCAATTGAGTTTTTTAACATTAGTTGAAAGACTTAAGCCATTTTATGGTGGATTTCAATTCATTTTTATTATTTTTTTCCACAAAAGATAAGGGAAAGGGAAGAAGGAAGAGAGAAAGACTGCACACCCAGACTTTTTATTTTTCGGGCATAATATGCCAGCTATAAATAGGATTTTGCAAGGAACAAATATTCTCTTTTGCCTTTGAATATTATGCTTTTTTTGTTTTTAAAGGTTTTCTATTGTCATGGTTTTGAGTAATCTATACAATAAACTTTGTATTACTACGACTACTACTGTATCTATCCCATGCATAGGATCCTCTAGGTGGACATATGGCTTTATTATTCAATGCTGTATGCTCCATTTTTGCTCTATTGAGAGTTTATAGTCTCTCTCTTGTAATCCGTAACTCATAACTTTCCTGTTTGTGACATATAGATAGATAGATAGTGTTATAAATACTGCAGACAAGTTGATTGTAGATATATGTTTTAATGGCAAGCAGCACAGCAACAGATAATGACAGCTAGCCAGCGCAGAGCAGAAGAACAAACTGCCTGATGGCTTGTAGTGACAGCAGTTCTAATGGAACTGTAATATTCTAAACATAACAAGGAGCATTTAAAGATACAGGGGTTAATTACACTATGATGAGAATGTAACACATCTTCCCCAATAGGAAAAGAAAGAAAAGAAAGGAAAGAAAAAAAGAAAGAAAGAAAGGAAAAGAAAACAAAGGAAAGAACAAAGGAAAAGAACTTAGGAAACAAAATCAGAAAATCTACCAGGTACAGGTATGGGGCGAGAAGAAGACTTAACCCTAGAAGCCATGGAATCAATACATTTGTGTTGAGAAACAGGAATAGAATGCTCATGGAACTCCGGACATTTAGCAACTCGTCTAATGTTCCATAGTTTACCATCTTGAGTGATAACACTGTTAGGAAAAAGCTTAACTATTCTCATGGGTTTACCAAACTTATCTGAACACTTGGTAAGAAAACCTGGCCTCCTAATCCTGATCCAATCACCCACTGCCAAATTGGAACTTTTGGTGTTCCACTTATTGTCATACCACTCTTTAGATTTAGCCTGTTTATTCTCAATCTTGTGAGCAACATCATCAATGACTACTTCAGAAGAAAACTTACTAGGACACTTCTCTTTAATCCACCAAGGACAAATACTAGAGGCAGGATCTCGTCCCTTAAGAAGACGAAATGGACTAAGCTCAGTAGTTGAATGTGGAGTTATGCGATATAACCATAGCTTTTCTCTTAAAACATTCTTCCAATCTTCACCAGACTTAACAACATCAGAGATGTAACCCTTTAAAACTCTATTGAAACGCTCAACTAAGCCATTTTCGTGAGGTTCATAAACCGAGACAGTATGATGAAAAATATCCTGCCGTTTGAGAAAATTTCGCATTTCTAAAGAAGTTAATTGCACTCCATTATCAGAAACCAGGGTTGAGGGACAGCCTTCTCTAGAAAACACTTCCTTAAAAAATTCAATGACATTAGATGTTGAAGCCGTAGACACAAATTTGACCTCAGGCCACTTGGAGTGATAATCAATGAGAACCAAGGCATAACGAGAATTAGCAGGCAAACACATAAAAGGTCCAGAAATGTCAAACACTATTTTTTTCCAGGGATCAATTGGCCAAGATGTGGTTTTCAACGGAGGCACATTAACTTTTAACATTTTCTCACTACCCATACAAATAGAACATTCCCTGACCTTCCTATCAACCATGCGATCCAAACCTGGCCACCAAAAATAATTTCTAATTAAACGCTTCATTGCAGACATACCTGGATGCATTTTGTGTGCCAAATCTAAAATAACAGTTTGCATGGAAAAAGGAGGAACACATTTACCAGACTTAAAAACACAATCGTTCTCTAATTCTAATTCATCATGTACTTTAAACATGGGCATAAAATCTTCCGTAACATTTTTCTTGTCAGGCCACCCATCTAAAATATATTTTCTGATTGTCTGTAACGAAAGATCCTGTTCATCTGCAAGAGACCAAGACTCCTCAGAAATATCCCCAAACGTACCTGTCAAAACATCTTGTAAAGATGTGACCACTTCAATATCATCCAAATTATCATTAGAAGACATTTGGCAGGGAAGACGTGACATAAAATCAGCAATAACATTTTTCTTTCCAGGTACATATTCTGGTGTAAAACAGTACTCTTGTAACCTAGACGTCAATCTGGCAATGCGTGCAGTTGAATACCACCCCCCACCTGGAGAAAGAATATTCACAAGGGGTTTGTGATCTGTTTTCAAAATAAATTTACAGCCCCACACATAGTTCCTGAAATGCTCTATTGCCCACACACATGCTAACAACTCTTTTTCTATGACAGCATATCTGCGTTCACTATCATTCAAAGTCCGTGAAGCAAAGCACACATTCCATTCCTCTTTCCCCGATTTCTGAGATAACACTGAACCAATACCATACATGCTTGCATCCACAGTGATGATACAAGTTTTGTTTAAGCAAAAAGGTTTAAGCGTTGGAGCATGTAAAATTTCCAACTTAATATTCTCGAAAGCAGTTTGCTGTTCAATTCCCCATTCAAAAACATTGCCTTGTCTAAGAAGCTTCCTAAGCGGTTCCATTTTTGCTGCAAAGTTATTTACAAATTTACTATAATACTCACACATGCCTGCGAAGGAGAGTAACTGTTCTTTGTTGGATGGAGAAGGAGCGTTGGTAATACCCTCAACATTGGATCTTTTTGGTACAACACCATCACCTGATAACATGTGACCCAGATATTCAACAGAGTCCTGGAACAGTTTACACTTTTTCGCCTTAAGTGTGAGCCCATTTTTTCTAAGTTTCTCACACACGCAGCGCAGGTGTGACACATGTTCTTCAGCATTGGCAGAAAAAATGAGGATATCATCTTGAAAACACCTGACAAATTTATCAAGATCCCTGAAAATATTAAACATAACCCTTTGAAATACAGAGGCTGCGGATGCCAATCCAAACGGCATCCTAGTATACTGATATAGACCCTGAGGAGTAATGAATGCGGTGAGACATTTAGAATCTTCTGTCAAAGGGATCTGATGATATGCTGATCTCAAGTCAAGAGTAGAAAAAACTTTTGCTCCCTCCAACATAGATACAACCTCATTTATGTTGGGAAGGGGATGACAATCCACAATATTGGCAGTGTTTAAAGCTCTTAGGTCGACACACATCCTCAAACTTTTGTCGGGTTTCCTCACCAAAACAATAGGACTAACCCATTCTGCTGACTCTATAGGTTCAATGATCCCTTCTGAAACTAAGTCATCTAAATTTTTTTTAAGTTCTTCTCTGACATTTATAGGCACACCTCTTAACTTCTGTCTGACTGGCAAAACCTCTTTTTTAAGTTTTATCTGGTGCGAAAATTTTTGTAACATACCCAACTTGTCTGAAAAAACATCCTCAAATTCTGATTGAACCATGTCAGCCTTATTTTGGGAAATTATTGAGGAAACATAACAGCCCTCAAATGTGCTATCCAGAGAAATGGGATCCTTAGAACGTGGATTAAGTATTATTCCAAACTTCCACTGGTCTTTCCAACCTACAACATTAACGCCTTTTATTGCCACATATAATTTTACTTTAACACACCTAGACCTAAAAATAAGATCAACCAAAAAAAAAACTAAAACATCAATCCTGGTACTGTTAAAACTCAAAGGTGAGATATCCGGTGGTACAATGTTGCTTAGATTGAGGAGTGAACCTAAACGTTCCTCAAAATAATCCTTAGTAACTATCGTCCACGGGGAACCTGAATCTGCCATCAGATCAATCCTCACCCCTAACACAAACATTTCACAGATTGGTTTTTTGACTGGAAACTCCTCCAAACATGCATTAATACAATTTAAATCTTCAGAAAGATACACCACAAAACCTTTTTTTTCATCAGAACAAGACGAAGTGGAAGTGCAAGAGCAATTACATGCCTTCACACCCTCTTCAGATGCATAAGCTATCTTGTTCCTAGTATTCTGCCCAAATTTCTTGACATCTCTACATACAGTTGAAAAATGCCCCAGTCTGCCACATTTAATACATTCCTTATTGATGGCAGGACATCCAGCATATGAAGCGACATGTCCTTTACCTCCACATCTGTAACAAGTTACATTTTTGTCAAATCTTTTAAACTGTCCCGAACTATTAGCCTTTGTTACATTTTGTGAGAAATGTGAATTTACAGCACTTTGAACATCTGTTTTTTTAACTAAACAAACCTCATCAAGAGGCTCTGATTTATGTTCTGAATGTTTTTTAACTGTCAACATCCATTTCTCAGACTGTTCTAATGAATTGGCTATGGATATTGCTTCAGATAGTTTTGGATCCCCCAACTCCCATAACCGTTCCTGGGTCTTCTTATTCCTGACATGAACAATAATTTGGTCTCTTAGCATTTCATCACAGATCGTGCCGAAATTACAGTGTATAGATAATGACCTAAGTGCTGTGATGAAATCATCAAAAGACTCCAACTCATGTTGTGCACGCGTATAGAACTTATATCTATTTAAGGCAATATTTGACACAGGTTTAAACCTTTTTTCTATTCTGAGTAATGCTTCCTTATATACATTTGAAGTATCACTCTCACCCTCTGTTGGCGCAATAGGTGGTAATGCCCTGAATACCATTTGTCCTTCTGAACCTAGGCAATGCAATAGTATACTTTTTTTTCTTTCAGACCCCATGCGATCACTATCGATGGCCTTCATGTAATTGAAAAATTCTTCTTTTCATCGTGTCCACGGTACGGGAGGATCGCCTTTATTTTGTAGAAACTTCTCTGGAGGATCAAACTGCATGTTGTTTGAAATTGTCTCAAATTATGTTCAAGTGACAGTAAATTACACTATACTCAAAATAACCAACTAAAATGTTCTTGCCCCAAACAGTAATTGCGTCTGAATTCCACTGAGGCTGAATGCTAAAATTATTCACTTAGTCAATGACCAATCCATGGTCTAGTCAATGAAGAAATGGAATAGTAGGTAATCGTGTATAAATTAGTATTTCAAACAATTTGTGAGATGAAATAAAAAAAAAAAAAATTCCGAGTAAAACAAAGAGTTAAACTGCAGCGACTTACTTCCACTGGACCTTTGAAGCGATTCTTAAGTTAAATGCTAACTGAAGCACTTAATACGCTAAATTTCATCAAAACGACAAAAGAGATACTTGGCCTTGCGATCCGATGTGTAACTATGGCAACTTATGGCAACACAATCCGCAAAATGGCCGCCGGGTGCGCGATGACGCAACGCGCATTCACGTGTTGAACGTGATGATGAAATGCATGTTGTACTTCTTTTGTGTTCGCAGTCCAGGAGTACTGCGTTGCAGAGTCTTGCGTAGAAGACAAGCGGCTGTCCTCGAGTCTTCATAGAACGTTCAATGGAGGATACACAAGCCTTCCGCGAGCCCTGAGAACTGGCCACAGCATCCACAGTCGAAAATAAACAAAGTCTGGTAATCTTAAAATAATATTAAATTGCTTCACTCACTGTTGGTTAGAACCAGAATTTCGGGATTTCCAGTAACATAGTCCGTAAATTTTTCCCGATCTCGAGATGGCTTCAGCGTACTTCCAACTCAGTCCCGAAATAAAAAACTATGAATTTGTCAAAAATTGGTTCCACACCTGTGCTGCTTGATTGTTGCTTCACCTCGTCGCCAAATTTTGTTATAAATACCGCAGACAAGTTGATTGTAGATATATGTTTTAATGGCAAGCAGCACAGCAACAGATAATGACAGCTAGCCAGCGCAGAGCAGAAGAACAAACTGCCTGATGGCTTGGAGTGACAGCAGTTCTAATGGAACTGTAATATTCTAAACATAACAAGGAGCATTTAAAGATACAGGGGTTAATTACACTATGATGAGAATGTAACAGATAGATAGATAGATAGATAGATAGATAGATAGATAGATAGATAGATAGATAGATAGATAGATAGATAGATAGACAGACAGACAGATAGATAGATAGATAGATAGATAGATAGATAGATAGATAGATAGATAGATAGATAGATAGATAGATAGATAGATAGATAGATAGATAGATAGATAGATAGATAGATAGATAGATAGATAGATAGATAGATAGATAGATAGATAGATAGATAGATAGATAGATAGATAGACAGATAGAACATTTTAATACTCTGAGCGCACTGAAGGACATCATATCCTCTTTGGCATATTGAAGCCACATTCATTTTTTATTTATTTGTATCACATGATGATTAGCAGTTGTAGAGTCAACACTGCGGAACAGAATCACATGAAACTGAGTTAAGTGACGTGTGCGGTGTTTACAAATCCCGGGGCAGAGACTGTGCTTGTGTACATCATCTCAGGCTCTATTTTAACAATGTCTGACAATACAGTTGTGCAAAAGAAGCCTGTTGTTTCATTATAGAGTTTTTTCATCACTTTGGTGCATAATGTTGCTCAGTTTGTTGAACTGCGGAATTCAAGACTACATAAATGACAGGCAACGATGTTAAAAAGAAACTTGTTGGTTTTGATGGGAAAAGTGTTGAGGTAGAAAATAAAAATGTTGTGGCTTCTGAAATCCTCTCATGGGGCGGATATTTTTCACACATTCACCTGGTCATGATTTCTACTTCCAGACTTAGCTCCTAATTTAGATCTTGGTGGCCCCAGCCCCGCTGCCACTTTTTCACAGGAGTAATTTGAGGTTCAAAAGACAGATAAAGCCTGGGTTGCTCCGCCAACATATTTGTATCTAGAAAGTCTACAGAAAATCTCCATCCCATTTAGATCTCAAACGCAAAAGGCCCTGAATTTTTAAATATGTACAGTGAAATTACCACATGGATTTTTGCTCTGCCTGCTTCAGAGCAGGTGGGTTTTCCACACCCAGTTTTCCAGGTGTAGGAGAAACCAATGCATCATTCACAATTTTGTTTTTGGAGAAAGAATTCCTACCATAGAAAGATTTCACCCTTTCTTCTCCTACTACCCCAACCTCTCCCTCATCCCAAATCCACCCATAAGTCTCTTTAAAAATGTACTACCTTCTCAGAGAAGGTGGTAAATCTAAGAATTAAAAGTAAATGCAATCAGTAATTCTGTGTTATTTCACACCTGAAAAGCATTCCCACATGCTAATATCCTCTCCAAAGGGTTTCAGGCATAACTTCTTGATATCATGTAGTTCCCACTAATCTATAGGATCTGTGTATTTGTTGGACAACTTAAACTTTGGGTGAGTTGCCCCCACAGGACAAGTTGGCCTAGACACCAGTAGTCATAGGCCCCCTAACCATACCAGGGAGTGAATGGTTTCTGGCAACCACTGAACATGACAACCCTAACCCCTCAGGGATTGTGGTAACAGATCAGAGAGTACACAGTGGGACTTCTTTTCAATATATGTGTTGAATATTCTTGTATAAAATATTTGTGCTGTGATAATCAGTAGAAAGAAGCAGATAATAGTGATTACAAGCACTAAACTATTAAATAGTAGATACAGTTATAATAGTCGAGGATGGGTTTTGATATCTAGGTATATTTGTCACTATTGACATGGCACTGTTCTGTATGAAGAAACTGCAACCCCCCCTGACATGCAACACTGGCGATTGCTTCCGCTCTCCCCATTGGGAAGAGTGGCAATATTTCAGGTTCTTTTATTTAATGCAGAATATGCCATTCCCAATTATTTTAAATCTTTAGAGAATAAGGCCTGAATCATCTCATGGGATGGGGTTCCTCGTGGATCACTATAGTGGTGATGTAATTCTAGCAAGAATGTTTTGTATGTAATGTAGTAGTTTCATCATGTAACAAAGAATGTATTGCTTTAAATGTAAGATCTAGAGTTTTCTTGAGTGTGGAGTTCGATGAGCTGCTTCAGTTGTTTGTTTGGCTCCGGTCTGAAGAGGCGCTCCTTCTGTGGGTGAAATATTCTGAATAAAACTACTTAAATCAAAGCATGAAGTCTCTTGGATTATATACTACAGATCTTCTACAATCACTCTTAGTAAATTGACTCCGAGCTGGTATGATGGCAGGATTGTATTCCCTGATATTCAAACATACTATAGAGTGGCACAATTGGTAACAATAAATCAATAAGTACACCAACTCATCTCTGAACTTTCCTATTGGATGGATTGATTGGTGCTTCAACCAAATGGATATCTCAGAGCGTTATATACCAATCCTCAACACCTCCCTTTGGTGGGTGCCACAGCTTTAACAATCTGACTATGGCACTCAACGCTCTCTAAGATAGCTCGGTGCTATGGGTGCAAGAAAAATATATGGTAAATGGGAACTAATTGGAATCTCACGAGTGGGAGACCTTTACTCTGGGGCAGTTGTTATACCATCTACAGAGCTACAGAAAACCTATGACTTGCCCCCACAGAAACCATCTGTTACATACAGATGCATCATGCACTATAGACAGCAATACCCAAGAGGACAACTCCACTTCCTCAGCCTCCTACGTAAGACCTTCAAAGGGATCCCCTTAGAGCACAGAAAAACCGCCACCATCTTCCTCGTCACCAGCAGACTCGACTACGGCAACACACTCCACAAACCTCATGCGCAAGCTACAAAACATACAGAACACTGCTACAATACTGGTCCTCAACTTACCACGTCACTGCCACAACTCCCAACACCTGCGCACACTCGACTAGCTCCACATTGAGGTAATATTCACCTTCAAGATCCTTACCCTCCTCAACATCTCAGCGGCCTTCGACATGGTATCCCACTGCACCCTAATACGCTGACCCCACAATACAGGTATCTGGGACAAGGCCCTCGACTGGATCTACTCCTTCCTCTCCGGCAGAACTCAACGGGTCAGACTCCCCCGTTCCCTGCCTAGATCAATCACCTGCACAGTCCTCCAGGGATCCTCCCACAACCCTACACTCTTCAATGTCTACATGGCTCCCCTCGCCCCCATCATCAGTACCTACAAACTCAATATTGTTTCATATGCCTACAACACCCAACTCATCCCCTCCCTATCTAACACAGCCAACAAGGCCAAACACAACTTCCAAGAATGCGTGGAAGTTGTTGTCAAATGGATGAAAAGCAACTGCTTACAACTCAACACTGACAAAACAGAAGTACTCATCATAAACCCACACCCCGATGCCTAAAATAACACCTGGTGGCCCATCGCCCTTGGCAGCCCATCGGCACCCATGGACCACGCACACAACCTTGGCTTCATCCTAGACTCAGAGCTCAGAATGGAACGCCAGATCAACTCTGTCACATCCTCTTGCTTCCACATCCTCCACCTCTTACGTAAGATCATTTTAACTCACCTCATTTCCCCTAGGCCCCCACACCCAAAAGCACAACTGCGGCATCTCCTTTAAAAGACCTCCATCAAAGAGCCCTCTTGGGACTGCAGGGCCACCCACACAAGGAGCAACACACTATGATGATATTTGACACATGCAAGGGTGTCTGAGGGCGCTTGAGACAACAGGAGACATTTCGTCACTACACCTTATTCCAACCTCCCAAGAGTGTGACATACAAGCAATTACTCTTTCTTACTTATTTACACTATTCCTTTCTTTGGTATACCATAAACTTTGGGTTTACCTTTCTTTACTCTAGAGGAACTTTAGCAACCTTTAAGTGTAGACACAGACATTTTAATGCCAAAGAGCATTTTGTTTGGGTTCCGCCCAGAGATCTTCTAGGGAGATTATTAAGTGCACGTAGAACTCCATATAAATGAGTCAGTCCCGTCCAGTACCTAATACCCTTGCTGTTAAAGATTGCTTTGAGTCATGGTGCATCGGCTCCACAACAGAATTGCCTTCAGGCTGATATGGAGACGAAAATTGCATCTGCACCCCCATAGACTTCATTGCATCTCGTTAGGCCGTAAAGCCAAAAGCAGGACCTTTGTCAGAATGGAAGGTGCCACAGGCAAATGTCCCTGCAAAGACACACAAATCTTTTATAACAGTTCGAGCATCAGCACTACATTGCGGCCAAAACCAAAGAAATCTAGTGCATGAATCCACTGCAACCAAGATATTTTTAAAAGTAGTAGCAGTATTGAACTTTATTTGGTAAACAAGTACTATCAAAGTGCACATGTATGAAAACATTACACAAGATATATCATTAAAAAATTAAAGCATATCACAGCACAATTCATTAGAAAAAACACATCATTATATTCAAAATGTAATTTTCTTTAACATTACTTATGTGCAAAATGGGAGGAGAAATCAAGCAGAACTGAGTACAAATTGAGCAATAAATACATAAAAAGCACGTAAAAACTATCTTCAGCTGTATATATTAAATCAATACTGCTAAAATAAGATAGACGTCAAAAAAGTTTGGCCTAGTAGCTTAGGGGCGCAGTCAGTAGTCTACCATGTTAATGCCATACCGTCTGTAAAAATTTGCTCGTAGCAATTGCTATTACTGGTATTACTGGAGTTGTGTCACTCCTGAGTATTCTAAGGGCCACTATATATTGTTAATTTTGGATTTTTACTTACAGGAATAATCCATTTCTGAGGCGGGCCATGGTAGCTTGGGAAAAATAATAATATATGTGCCTTGTTTTCATCTGCCAAGCCACATGGCGCACAAATGCTAATAACGAGGTCCTTGCTCTATTGACTTGTTACAGATCTCAGGGGCAGTGTGAAATCGGAAATGGATATAAAGACTCTTGGCTAGAGGGGAGGAGATAAAATCTAAGAATTCTTCGTAATGAGAAAACTGCTTAGGGCTACATGTAGGTGGGCTAATACCGGTCGGTAAGGGCCAAAAATTGGTACATTTCCCATTACCGACCGGTATTTAGCCTTTTGCGATGTAGGAGGCTGGATTTAAGGATTTAGTAATTTACCGATTCATTATTTTAAGGAATCAGTAAAATACTGATTCCTTAATTTAAGGAATCAGTAAATTACTGAATCCTTACATCATATGTAGTTGAGCACTCAAGCGAGTGCATTTTTGGTTTAAGGATTCGTTATTTACCACCAACTACAAGTTGGTGATGAATACCGAATACCTTTAAAAAAAGCAATTTTGTGCTTTTTACAAAAGTGCCATGTGGCAGACATACATGCCCATAGGGCATGTATGCGCGCCACATGTGCACACATGCACAATTCAGGGGTTCAACAGGGTGTCAATGTGACACCCTGCCACCATTGAATATGCTCCCCCTATTACCTATTTGGTGTTTTCCGAATCGTTAATAGTGAATGGCTTCCCATTCTTTCCTATGGGCCTCTATGCCTCTAGGCCCAAAGGAATGAATGGGAAGGTATTCCTTATTACCGATTCGGTAAATACCGAAACACTAATAACTAATATTTCTGAATCGGTAAAATTTACTGATTTTTTACCTACATTCTATTTACTGATTCTTAAATACCAAATTGGTACAATTCGGTATTTATGAATCGGTAAATAGAAATTACCTACATCTAGCCCTTAATATCTAAAAATCGGTTTGCTAGTTTGCCAATTGAATTGTTACCTAAATGAGTATCTTGGATATGGGTGCAATAACTAGATTTAAAAAAGTTAAGATTGGTCTTATACATTCTTCCTGGATTAGTCTGTAGCCTTGTCAATCCTAACTTGTTAAACCAATCTGAGACAAACTTGACCCAAGGTATTGATTTGGCACCCCTTATGCACAACAACTCAACAAGGCAATTCCTAAATTCCTAGAGTTCAGGCGTGACCCATAATCAAATTCAGTATACAAGTGGTCTAAGGGAGGCCAGATCTGCAATTCTTTTAAGCCCTGGATCATAAAACAAGAGAATGAATGGTGTACTACTGGGTCAGAAACAAGCCTTCTGGCAAATCTATTTTCTCCAGCAGTAAGTTGAGAAATTGATATATTGCGTGGCTGAACGCAAGCAATAACAATTTGAATTGTACAGCCAAAAGTAGTGCTGTCTGAATGTCAAGTCAAGTCAAGTCAAGAGATTTATATAGCGCGCTACATACCCAGAGGGTCTCAAGGCGCTTGAAGAAGGGTGGGGAATTACTTGTCGAATATCCACGTTTTAAGTTGCTTTCTGAATGCTACGTGGTTTTGAGTAAGACGAAGGTGAGTGGGAAGTGAGTTCCAGGTTTTAGCTGCCAGGTAGGAGAAGGATCTACCTCCCATGGTGGTTTTGTTGATGCGAGGTACAGTGGCAAGGGCTTGGTTGGAGGATCGTAGCTGGCGGGAGGGGGTGTAGAAGGACAGTCGTGTGTTGAGGCATTCGGGTCCAATTTCGTAAAGTGCTTTGTGTGCGTGGGTTAGGAGGCGGAAAGTGATCCTCTTATTGACGGGGAGCCAGTGGAGGTTTTTCATGTGACCAGAGATGTGTTCTTTACGCGGGATGTCTAATATGAGCCTGGCTGAACTATTCTGGATGCGTTGGAGTTTTTTCTGGAGTTTTGCGGTGGTACCGGCGTATAGGGTGTTTCCGTAGTCCAGGCGGCTCGTGACCAGTGCGTGGGTGACCGTTTTTCTAGTTTCGGTGGGGATCCAGCGAAATGTTTTTTTGAGCATACGAAGAATGTTGAAGCAAGATGAAGAAACGGCGTTGACTTGTCTGTTCATGGAGAGAGAGGAGTCCAGGATGATGCCCAGGTTCCGTGCGTGGTCCGTCGGGATGGGTGCTTTTCCAAGGGCCTCTGGTCACCAAGAGTCATCCCAGGCGGAGGGGGAGGTGCCTAGGATGAGGACTTCTGTTTTGTCTGAGTTCAGTTTCAGACGGCTGTGCTTCATCCATTCGGCTACTTCTTTCATTCCTTCATGCAGGTTGGTTTTGGCCGTGTTAGGGTCTCTGGTGAGTGATAGGATCAGTTGAGTGTCATCGGCGTAGGAGATGATGTTGAGGTTGTGTTGGCGTGCGATGACCGCGAGGGGGCTCATGTATACGTTGAAGAGGGTGGGGCTGAGTGAAGATCCCTGTGGTACGCCGCAGATGACTTCAGTGGCCTCTGACTTGAATGGTGGAAGGCGGACTCTCTGGGTTCTTCCGGTGAGGAACGAGGTGATCCATTTCAGTGCTTTTCCTTGGATTCCGACGTTTCTGAGGCGCTGTAAAAGGGTGCTATGACAGACTGTGTCGAAGGCTGCGGAGAGGTCGAGGAGGATGAGGGCGACTGTGTCTCCATTGTCCAGTAGAGTTCGAATGTCGTCTGTTGCTGCGATGAGGGCGGTTTCAGTGCTGTGTTTGGCTCGGAAGCCGGACTGTGAGGATTCGAGGGATTTGTTGGTTTCGAGGAAGGCGGCGAGCTAGTTGTTGACCGCTTTCTCGATGACTTTGGCCGGGTATGGAAGGAGCGAGATAGGGCGGTAATTTTTGAGTTCGGTGGGGTCAGCTGTGGGTTTCTTCAGGAGGGCGCTGAGTTCGGCATGTTTCCAACTTTCCGGGAAGGTTGCGGAGTTGAGGGAGCAGTTGATGACGTCTCGGAGGTGCGGTGCTATAATGGAGTCTGCTTTGTTAAAGATGTGGTGAGGGCATGGGTCTGTGGGGGATCCTGAGTGGATAGAGTTCATCAGACGGATGGTGTCCTCAGTGGAGATTGGGTTCCAGTCATTGAGGATGTTCAAGGGGGGTGGGGGTCCTGCAGAGGGTTGGGTGGGTTGGTCTTCGGGTCGGTTGTCGAAGCTGTTGTGGATGTCTGCAATTTTGTTGTGGAAGAATGAGGCTAGTGAGTCGCAGAGGGCTTGAGAGGGGGAGATGTCGTTGGAGTTGGCTGAGGGGTTGGTAAACTCTTTGACGATGTTGAATAATTCCTTGCTGTTGTGGGCGTTGTTATCTAGTCGGTCTTTGAATGCGGCTTACTTGGCAGACCGGATAAGTTGGTGGTGTATGCGGGTGGCGTTTTTGAAGGTGTCCTTGGTGCTGGTGTTTGGGTCTTTTTTCCAGGCTTTCTCAAGGGAGCGACAGAGTTTCTTGGATTTCTTAAGATCATCGTTGAACCAGGAGGCCTTCTTGCTGCGTAGTTTGATATGTTGTTTTTTTAGTGGTGCTAGGATGTCGGCGCTGTTGGATAACCATTGGGTGAGGTTAGTGGCTGCTTGGTCGGGGTTTGAGGAGTGGGTAGGGGGGTTTTGAAGAAGCGATGAGGAGATCTGGTCGATGGTGATTTTGTTCCAGTTTCTACGCAGAGTGGGTTGAGGATGGTTGTTGGTAGGGGTCTTGTTGTAGGTAAAGTGAACGCAGCTGTGGTCCGTCCAATGGAGAGTTGTGGTGTGGCTGAAGGAGACATGTTTGCTGGAGGTGAAGATAGGGTCGAGTGTGTGACCTGCAAGGTGGGTGGGGGTAGAGACAAGTTGTTTAAGTCCGAGGTTGGCGAGGTTGTCCATAAGGGTGGTGGTGTTGCGGTCGTTGTTCTTTTCAAGGTGAAAGTTGAGGTCTCGCAAAAGGATGTAATCCTCGGAGGGGAGCGCGTGTGGGGTGATGAAGTCCGTGATGTCTTCACTGAATTGTGCGCGGGGTCCTGGTGGCCTGTAGAGGAGGGTGCCTCTGAGTGTGGTCTTGGGGTCGATGTGGATCTGGAAGTGAAGGTGTTCAGTGTTGGCGAGATTGACGTCTGAGTTGGTTGAGATGCGGATGGATTTCTTATGGACGATAGCGATGCCTCCGCCTGTTTGGCCGGTACGGTCCTTGCGAATGATCTTATAGCCTTCCGGGATGGCAATGGTGATGTCTGGGGCTGATGTGGTGTTCATCCATGTTTCTGTTAGGAAGGCGACGTCCGGAGAGATGGTGTCTAGTAGATTCCAGAGGTCGATGGCGTGCCTGTGGACCGAGCGGGTGTTGAGCAGGATGCATTGTAGGTGATTGGGGTCGGATATCTGTTCTGTGTTCGTAGGTGAGGAGTTGTTCTTGGTGCCGTCGAACTTGCAGGAGTAGCAGGAGAAGGGTCCATGGAGGTGTCCGGGAGCAGCTTGGACGCAGTTGGGGAGTCGGCAGGGGTTAAGGGCTAGGAGGGTGGAGGCGTCGTAAGTAATGCGGGAAGGCTGGGCATTGCGAGGACCAGGGGCTCTGGTGCTGGGCGCGGTCCAGGCGCGGACGGGCGTAGACGGGCTTACCTTTGGCGCACCTTCGGCGCGACTGGGGCGCAAACGCTGCGCGGGGACGCTGCGCGGAAGCTCATCTGTCATATATGGATGCTGGGAAGGGGGAGAGGCGAGGGCGGCTCAGCTGGGAGGCGGGGCGGGCTCACGAGGACGAGGACAACAACAATATAAACAAAATGGCAGCGGGGGGGGGCAGAGCACAGCGCCGGGGGTAATCGCGTTTTAAAGTTACAGTGATTGCAGCGGAAGCAAAGCGAAGCAGCGCCCAGGGCAGTACACAACAAATAAACTTTAGGGTGGAATGCAGATTCAAAACGATACCAGGTCTCGGCAAGAAGGCTGTGGAGCGACCTCTCAGCACAGGAGCGATGAGGGGATCACAGCGCTTCCAGGTAAGGGAGCGCTGTATATAGACAGTGGGAGGGCGGCTCAGCTGGGAGGCGGGGCGGGCTCACGAGGACGAGGACAACAACAATATAAACAAATGGCAGCGGGGGGAGGGCAGAGCACAGCGCCGGGGGTAATCGCGTTTTAAAGTTACAGTGATTGCAGCGGAAGCAAAGCGAAGCAGCGCCCAGGGCAGTACACAACAAATAAACTTTAGGGTGGAATGCAGATTCAAAACGATACCAGGTCTCGGCAAGAAGGCTGTGGAGTGACCTCTCAGCACAGGAGCTATGAGGGGATCACAGCGCTTCCACGTATGGGAGCGCTGTATATAGACAGTGGGAGGGCGGCTCAGCTGGGAGGCGGGGCGGGCTCACGAGGACGAGGACAACAACAATATAAACAAAATGGTAGCGGGGGGGAGGGCAGGGCACAGCGCCGGGGGTAATCGCATTTTAAAGTTACAGTGATTGCAGCGGAAGCAAAGCGAAGCAGCGCCCAGGGCAGTACACAACAAATAAACTTTAGGGTGGAATGCAGATTCAAAACGATACCAGGTCTCGGCAAGAAGGCTGTGGAGAGACCTCTCAGCACAGGAGCGATGAGGGGATCACAGCGCTTCCAGGTATGGGAGCGCTGTATATAGACAGTGGGAGGGCGGCTCAGCTGGGAGGCGGGGCGGGCTCACGAGGACGAGGACAACAACAATATAAACAAAATGGCAGCGGGGGGAGGGCAGAGCACAGCGCCGGGGGTAATCGCGTTTTAAAGTTACAGTGATTGCAGCGGAAGCAAAGCGAAGCAGCGCCCAGGGCAGTACACAACAAATAAACTTTAGGGTGGAATGCAGATTCAAAACGATACCAGGTCTCGGCAAGAAGGCTGTGGAGCGACCTCTCCTGGACATCCTGATATCTGGTACAAACAACTCACTTGAGGTCACGGCAAAAAACACCATTTCACAATACCAGAGTTATCATCCCAGTATCCAAAAGGATTCTATTCCTTTTGGAGAATTTTTCCGGGTGAGAAGAAATTGTACCAACATATCGGATTTCCACAAACATGGGGATACACTCAGAACAAGATTACTCGCGAGAGGTTACCCCGGGAGACTGGTTCGCCATGCATATAAAAGGGCAAAATATTATGATTGTGATGCCCTTTTGGAAGGGGTTCAGCGCACCCCAAAGGAGCAGGTAGTTTGTGTGATTCTCCACTCCCCGTTGAATTTCAAAGTAAAAAACATAATTCTGAAAAACTGGAGGATTTTAAACACTAATGAAGATGAAGTTCAGCTACAACAACCTTTGGTAGCCTATCATAGAAATCACAATTTACAAGATATTTTGGTCCATATGAGACCTAAAACCAGGAGGGTCTACGTCAGACCACCATACCAGGTGTCCCGGCTGTGATGGGTAACAACAAATGTGGATTCTGTCATTCTTGTGAATCTGCAATGGTTACAGATTTGGTTGTTTATCAAGGCTATAAGATCAAGCTCAAAAACCTTACAAATTGTCTGAATATAGTTTACTTTCTACTCTGCCCGTGCAACTTGGCATACATAGGAGAGACGTCACAGGAACTCAGGGTAAGATATAGTGAGCATAAATCAGCGATCCGCACTAGTGAAGTCAATGCTCTGCTTGTCCAACATTTTCTTGAAAAACACCACACTGAAAAAGACATCAAGTGGGGTATTTTAGAAAAGGCGAAAAGCCAGGCTGGGACACCTCAGGAGATTATCCGGAAAAGAATAGAAACCTGTTGGATATTTACTTTGGACAGAATAAAAAGAGAATTGAATGAAGAGATTCAATGGAATATCACGAAACCATGGTGAGTTTTAGGTAGTGCGATTGAACGGGCCTAATGAGTACATTGGTCGAATTATGCAGAGTCATGTTCTTGTGATATTTATGTGGTTTCCTCATAATTGTTGTAGAATAGTTTTTTCTTTTAATTTTTGTAATATTTTTTCTAGATGTAATTATTGAATTGTGCCTGGACGGCTGTCGCCTCTGTGAACAAGCACTTTAACGTCTTGTTAGAGTAATATTCTCTTAGAGGAAGTATCAATATATCAATAGCATGGTGGCAACGTACGGCTGTTCATTACATATATTGGTCTAATTGATTTTAGATAGGTGTTATTATAGCTTATTTGTTATTTTTTGGATATTTGAATTAGGTATGTTAGTTTTTTTTCCAATCTCTCATTTAGGTTGTGATGGGAATTTTACATGTGCTCTATAAAATACTCAAGATACTTATTAAATGATTAGGCACAGGTAGTCATTTCTGTATAAAGCGTGAAGGGAGGACTTTGGAAGGTTAGGAACACTTAGTTTGTTGTTTTATAGTTTGTGTAGATCCAGTGCGATTGGGAGACCAGACTATAGACAACTGCTGCCAGCTGTGGTTATACACAGTCCTGTTGAAGGGGGTTACACTTATTGATATATTGTCATCCCATGGCCCATCCCATGGGCCATGGCCGTATGAGATCCCAGGGCTTTGGAAAATGGATCGTAATAGCGTACTTGCAATTTAGTTGGCATTTACAAAATGAGTTGGAGTGTAAGTGCGTATTTTTTTAATTAGATGTTGAGAACGCTGCTTTATGGGCACTATTATTGGTGATACATTTATTGCGATTATTAGTTGACAATCGGCATACACTGAAAGAGAGGCCACTTGTACTATCTCTAAGATGGAACTACAATTCAACTAAAAGATAGTCTGTTATTAATGTTTGCTAAATCCCGCTTCATCAGCAGCTGAGTTGGTGGTCTAGTCGCTTTTTGCTGACGTAATTATACTGAGAGGATAGCAGTCTGCTCTTTATATTCATGAAACCATCAGGTGTAGCGGGTTTCACATTGCGCACTGGGCTTTCTTCCCGTTTACGCCATGTATAAATTGGGCGCGTGGGGCAGCACGTTTCGCATTTGTCTGCGGAGCTCTGCGACACGCGACTCTGGAGGACTGACAAGCCACATGTATAAGGTGAATGTTGTGAGTGGGGATTTTGAAGATTAAGCATGTATTTACTTAATGACGCACAATGTTATCAGTGTAGTGTGTCTTGAGCTCAAAATAACTAGAATGCTGGTATTAGTGCGTAATTGGGCAGACTTAGGTATCACACTCGGTTGGGGGGAGATAAGTGACAGAAGTTCATAAATGCTGCATTTTTGATTAAATTGATATCGTATGTAGTGAAGATCAATTTCAGGAACCTAAGAATGTTATCTAGTTCTATGACCAATGTGGTGTGCATGTACCGATAGTATGCATTTGAGATCATTTGTTTAATATTTTAGCCACTGCATAGGCCATTATAATGGAGACATCTTGATGGTAGGCATTGGGTCAGGATCAGGTTGTACTATAGGAGTGCAAGATACACACAAACAGCCATAGGGTCGTCACTAGCCACTGTCCAATGGGAAAATAAGGTTGGTCTTACTCTCACCTATCGCTTTATAGCCATGATCTTTACATGCAATTGGGTTTTATGTAAGATGGTATCGCCTCTTCACTCCTCTTTGGCAGTGTTGAAACAAAGCTAGAGAAGAAGGACACGTCCTGGGTCTAAGGCTCCTTGCGAAAATAGTGCTGAAATCTACGTTTGAAAAATGAGAAGAACACTGTGACGCAAATACTTCTACAGAGTCATGGTATTTTGTTCTCCTCCCTGCTGACAATCAGAATACATGGACCTTTTTCGTGAGAACACCTGAAATTTTCTATGCAGATATACTGATGTGCAGCAGTGGGTTTTCCCATTATCAAATTCTTGAATTAAGGAAGAGAGAAGATATACAATTTGTTGGTAAGAAAACTGCCTGTGTGAGGTTGAGATGTGCTGAAGGGTTTTTACTCCACAAATAGTCGATAGTAACAGATAATCTCCCTTCCCTTACTTTGGTAGTAATTAGGCAGACTTTTTGAAACTTTAAATAGTGTGGGGGTTTTCCCACCTATTAGTGATGATTATTGTGCTTCGCTTAGAACATTCAACTATAGTGAGTATACAGGGAAAATAATAGGGTATATGTTTAGATAATATTTTCTAGTCACTTTGGGTTTTCATCACTGTACTGTGTTTTGGACAAATCATGGTGGCACTTACTAATAGCTTCTGTCTCATCTTGTACCTTAGTTGGCTTGGACAGGGTAAGTACAGAAAGACTATTTGCATATATGTTGACACGTGTTTGTGGGACAAGGTGGCACTTGTGTATTACATCACACTTTGTATGATTATATTGTAGTGTTTTGATGGGTTGGTCCAATCGATGTCTGTATATCAAGATATTGTGTTATCATAGACTATTAACCAATGGATTATTCCACATGTTTTTCCAGGTAATCCCAGGGTGTTGAGAAATATATAATAATAGGTGGGTCCTGATGAAGGTGGCCTCAGTGTTTTCTTATGCCACCGAAACGCATTGACCGAGTCCTTTTTCAAGCCTACTAATTAGCAATATCACAATATAGGGCTACTGAGACTATATCCAGCTAAACGTGTAATTTTGGATAACCTTGTGTAGTTGTGGATGGATTATGAATGTAATGTGTATAAGTGCGTGAGTGGTTTGTGTGGGTTAGTCTCTACCCGGGGATGAATAGATTGACTGTAGAAAATGTGTTTGTACCTGAGAATTATTTGTATATAATATGAATATGTATTTTTTATACAAATATTACAAATGAAATAAGACAAATGAATTAAGATATAGTAAAAATAAATAAAAAAGTTGAAATGATCCTCTTGTAATATGTTATTGTCTTCCTGGTTTAATAGCCCGTAATAGCCCATAATGAAATGTATTTTGAAATAGAAAGTAATGTTATTTAGGTCGTGAGGGAGGTATATTCTTTGTATTGTCTGAGTATCTCCACCCTAAACCCTAATGTGGGCTGACCTGATAGATAAAATGGTTTCCACAACGTTTTGCTCATGTTTTATCCAGACAATCAGAGCATTCCCTTTGGAGAATGCATTCTCAATTAATCACAAAACCACTGTGAAATATTCCCAGCCTGAGATATCACTATCATTTTAAACGTATATTGCTCAACAGCTATTGAACAGATTTACACCAAAGAAGCAATGGGCACTTCCATGAGCCAATATCTACCTTCCTGACAACTTTTGTGTAAGTCCATTCAGCAGTTTGGGAATTTACTTTTTCTAATGGAAGCATGGTCCTAACTATAACTCCCTAAAGGTTACTGCCAGTAGTTAATATACATAGATATTACATATGTAATATCATCAGTGATGTCACTGACCATGTCATGATTGATGTAATATGTGACATCATCAGCAGTTCTTTGCAAGGGCGCGAGTTATAGTTAGCTCAACTAACTATAAAGGCCGAATTTCTCTGGTTTTGTATGAGTAAATGTCCAACTAACTATAACGTCCCGGAAGCATGTGTTTTTTTAAGGAATTTCTAAGATTTTTTTAAATCATAATTTCTAACTATAAAGTCCTTGAAACCGATGTTTTTTCCAGTGCATTTCAAAGGTGTTTTAAATGCCAATTTCTAACTATAGCATCCCTGAATCCTATACTTTTTTCATTGAATTTCTAAGGTTTTTTAAATGCTAATTTCTAACTATAATGTCCTGAAACCTGAGGTTTTGTCAATAAATGTCAAAGTAATAATATGTAAGCATGGGCATAAAATCCGTTCCGCTCGCGGATTTTGCGGATTTTCGGCAAATTCGCAATCCGCAAACTCTCGCGAACTTGCCGAAAATTCGTAAATCCGTGCGAAGCTGATTTTTTGCTTGGTAGCACTTGCCAACTAGAATACTATACAATTTCACGGGAGTAAACACTTGCGAACATGTAGATGTGGCGGGCAGCGACAATCTCGCTATTGCGAGATTGCAAAATTTACAATTTCGCACAAGAAATCCACCAGCAGGCAGCATAAACCTTGAAAATTATGATTTTTTATCAGAATAACTCCTCAGGGTGACATTTGCCTGCACTCTTTTTTTGCAAGGAGTCCATTTTGGGGGGGGTGGGAGGAAGGAAGTGTCCCACAGTCTCCAACTTCCTGTTCCTGTCTAGCAGGCTCCACCCAGTGCTTTCTTCATGTGCTGGTCACTTTGATTTGGATCTTGACCTGGAAGGATTACTTTTTGTGGATGCTGCTGGATATTTGGATTTTTGCAAAACTGAAAGCACTCAGCAGGTGCAAAAGTTCAATCTTATCATTAGTAACCATTCCCTGTAGTGCTTGGAAGGATTACTTTTTGTGGATGCTGCTGGATATTTGGATTTTTTCAAAACTGAAAGCACTCAGCAGGTGCAAAAGTTCAATCTTATCATTAGTAACCATTCCCTGTAGTGCTTCCTGAGGGGCCCCTTCAGAGTTCAGTTGCCTACTTGCAACTATTCTATGACCCGGCTCTGACCCGTACAGCAGGCTCAGAGAATAGCTACAAGTATACAACAAAGGTCCTGTTAAAAAAATTACACTGCAACAGAAAGCAATTACAGATAAGGAAGCAGGTGCCAGCCTGGAAGTTCAAATTCAGTGACACATTGATCAGCCCCTAATTCATTCATGTCAGCTGAGGCAGGGCAGGTGTGCTTTTTCCCCTATAATCTACAGTGATGAACTAGAGGGTGGCATGGGTGAGCCAGAGGGTGGCATGGGTGAGCCAGAGGCTGGCAGTGGTGAAACAGAGGGTGGCAGTGGTGAAACAGAGGGTGCTGTGATGAACCAGACGTAGAAACAACATGGTCGCGACCGTTGCTACCCGACAAGTAAGTTCGCATTTGCAAACTGGTAAAAAATCCTTGCAAAATGGCAGAAACACTTGCGAACACAAAAAAAAGGAATCCGAAAAATTTGCGAGAGTTCGCGGATTTTGCGGATTGCGAATCCATAAATACGCAATTTCGCATATTGCCAATTCGCAAAATCCGCCCATGCTTAATAATATGCTTTTCATCATTAAAACTCTTTTCAAAATGTACCACTACGTACAATAAAATAAACCATCAAACTGTTATCTAATGTAATGTAATGTATTACACAAATTACACTGCTATTTTTTTAAGACCACAACATAATTTAAGATTTACATAACATTTAGTTTTCCCTTTTTTCGCTGTTCTCATATTCCACTGAGCTTCACTATACACAGTGACGTCGATGTAGTATCATCATGAAACAGTGGGAAAAATAAACAATCAACTAGGTCATTGCAAACAATCAGCATACAACATTCTTTTTAATATCTGCGCCTATATGTGTTCCTCCTTACAATTTTTTTATTACATCCTTCTATTACAGGATATCTTTCATTTATCTCAAGAACATTTTCAAAATATACGCTCATGTACATCTCCTACAACATACAGAACAAATATGTAAACTGTATGCATTTCAACACACTTTTTCCAAATGCAATACCAATAAGCACAATTAACAGTCCCAACACTAGTTATAATTACTAATTGTTTCCAGTGCTCTTTACTATCTTTACACATCTTCCCAATAGTCTGAATAATGAATGCAAAACTTTGGCTTCAAAAATGAATTTGTAAGGCAATCTGGGTTTTATTTCCAAGTGTGCATCATTGCAATGTGTCCATCATTTATTACACTTTAAATACACAGTATAGTGTCCAGATGTGGTAGTAGGTCCAGCATGGAAAATAATAGCCGATGTTGTGAAAGTTGTTCCAGAAATAGATATTTGACCAGTAACAAAACTTTTAATTCTGTTTTCCAATTTTCTTCCATTTGCTCTACAACGTTGTAGCATTAAAATCATATATTTTCCATATCTTTGTATTTGTAATTTGTTAAAAGCTACAGATGTGCAGTCTGGAATGGTTAAGTATATGAATCGTCCTGGGTTGACTTCAGTGCATATTATTGTGCACTGTTCACATGTATTATGCCATTTGTAACTTAGACCAAATAAGTTTTCAATCTGTATTCCTTCATCTTCTCATACTCCAAGCATTACCATTAGAAATTTGTGTGCAGCTTGTTGTATATTAAGACTGAAAGTCAAAGAACCAGTACATATATCCAAGTGTTGGCGAATGACACAAGCAGTATGGATTTTAATAATGTCCGTTGTCTATTGTTGAAATACATAATGTAGGCCAGAGCATAATCTTTTTTTACAATTTGCTATGTTTCCATGATGAAGATCTTGTAGATAAAATACAACATTCAGAATTACATTAGCGTAACAGTTGATACCTGATCTATTTTCCAATTGGTATCCAACATGATCAAAACTTTCAATTTTCTGTTTCTTTACACTTTTTCCTTTCTCTTCAATTGTTTTATTTTTTTAACCACACTTGATTATTTAACCTATTTTCATTTTGAACACACAGCACATTTCTCACAAATGGGATATTCACCTAAATTCGGTGTTTAAAGTCTTCTCAAACAATTATATTCTATTCCACAATTTATATCAGCACTAATCTGGTTGTCGTCAAAATCAATCAAATACAAACCAGACAATGTTCTTACCTGAGATATCACAGTAAATGCCATTGCCTCCTTGAACACAATACTTCCTATATTTACCAAAGCACTGTCTATACTTTAACCTTGAGATTTAGGAACAGTTGATACATATGCTAAAGACAAAGGAAACCATTTTCTGCGAACATACACGTCTTTTAAGTACAGCACAACGCCCAATCTGTCTTACCTCTGTAATCTGATCAAATTGTATTTTCAAGGATTCTATTTCATCACTGATTGTATACTTTACAAAATCAACAACTTTCACCATTGCTCCATTTAATAAATCTTCTTCTACATTCAAATTATGCTGCAAAATTACCCAAAAGTAGCAGTTTTAGATACAGACTTTTCCAAAGAATTCAATGTCGTCTGTAGTTTGTCTGAAAGTAGAATCGCCACTCCCTGGTATTCAATGTTATCAACAGCTTAAATGTGAACTATTTATGGTTTTTCCAATTAAAGAAGCTCTTAATAACATGTACAACACTCTTGCAGGGTAGGCATTAGGCAACCTATAGACTTTTTTTCTCCAATCTTCTTGTACATTAGTTCAGCTGCTGTGTTTTCAGTTGTAAACAAGTTTCTTAGTAGCTGACTTTCTAAAGCTTGTTTACCATGTTTCGTTAGAACACAAATTCTTATATCTTTGAGTATATTTTCATAATCTTCACCACTTGCTTGTCACATATTCTTTATACGTTCTTTATATTCAAAATGTAACCACAAGTTCACATTTCCAATACTTCCCAAACATTTCCTAGTGTCTTGATGCACAAGTGTTTAAAAAACTGGTTTTCCTTTTACAGGAGTTAGTTGTAGTAGATCTCCAATTACAATTAAATGTTTTCCTACAAACAGAACTTCGTAATCTGTTTTTAAAACTTGTTGCATTCTCAAGTGTCCAAAAGCAAGCACTAAGTTTAAGACCATGCTCATCTCATCAATGATTAAAAGTTTCATTTTATTTAGCACTCTTGACACTTCATACCAAGCATCTCCAGACAGCTTCTGATATTCCAATTTATTATCATGTGCGTAAAGTAATTCTGTTAATATTGTGCGCTTCTAAACCAGTTGAGCTGTTACAATATATGAGACATGTGAATGTGTAGTTTTTGGTCAAAACTGCAATTAAAAACCTTTTACCTGTCCCAGCTTGACCACTGATGTACATAAGAATAGGTTTAAATGATGAACATAGGCGTTTTTTTTATGCAACAAACCATGTTGTATGTGTTCTGTCACTTGTAGATATATTTCTTTCTGTTCAATATTTAGTTGTTCTTCTAAGTTTTGCAAAATAGTATTCTCCTGTTGTGCTTGTTGCATTGAAATTTCTACTTCATTCATGGCTATTGTTGCTTTATTTTCAATTATTGGTTGTCCCAGTGGATCTTGACTAGATGGACCATAAGTTTGACTGTCTTGAGAACTGTTATTAGCTATTTAAGCTGCTATTGTCTGTTCTTGTTTAATTTCATCATTTAACATTTGTAGATATGTAGGGGAAACTGAACATGCAGAACTATCTTTACATGCATTTAAAGAATCTTCATAGCAGTCGAAATTTCCAAGTAATTCAGTTTTGGTACGCCATGGATTGAACAGTTACAGAAGTGCTAAATCTCTCTTATCTGGAGTTTCACAACTGAGTTTTCTGTGTTTAATACGATTTCCTTTGCCATGTTTTATTAAACATCTGTCACATCCAATTACTGCATATTTTCCTTGTTTTATATTTGGTGTAACATTTCTTTTAACGCTGTAATGTTGAAGTATTTCAAACAGACATAACTCTTCCAGATGGTGACTCCCTTTGGGATAGTATGTATTCAACATACTAGTTTTAAGAATTTCAGTACTTTCTGGTTCATTCACTGCTAAGTATTTGTGTCCATTCAAGACCTAAACTTACCCAAATGATTCCTCGTGACTTTGAATATAAACTGGAAGAGCACAAGTGATTCGAACATTCATAGAATCCAATTTCTCTGTGGGGAAGAATTTTCAAGTTAAAGCTGTATAATTTTTTGATAAGGCTCTTCTCTTGTGAAATTTCTTCCCACATTTCTTTTATCTCTGTCTTTTCAGATTATGTTCTATATGAAGTAACCTACTGTGCAACAGCAATTGAGTTATCTGCAACATATTGAAAGTCCATGTTTGCATTTCACATTTTCAAAATAACTGGATTGTAATCATTTAATATACTTCGCTTTTTGTTAAGTTGTACGTATTCTTTAGAGATTTCCAAGTTATTGTATGACTTACAGCCGACAAAAAAACTATTTACTCTTCCTTTAGAAAGTACGTGATGTGGGAATCCAAACTGACACTTGATATAACATTTTCTTTTGGACTTGTATTTTCGTTGACAGTACTTTCCACAATGGTGACTTTGGAAACATAACATTTGTTGTCTCAAGCTTTTTTCTCCTCCTTCTCTTGGAATCCCACACAAAATGTACTATTTCATGAAGGACAATACTGTTTAATCAGTATCCGTTCTAAATTTCGGAGCATTCCTAATCAATAATAGCATGTGAATATGTCAAGCACCTCTAGCTTGATACTCTTTACGCCAAAAATAATCAACAACTTCTCCAAGAGGACAAATATTTTTATTACAGATAAAGGACATCATAGTTTGAAACCTATGATTAAAATACCTGCATACATTTACAGGATCCAATGACCACAGTTCTGCAGGTGTCTTAATTTCAATATTTTTTATATTGGAATTTGATTCTCGTAGAAAATCAAATAAATTTTCCCATGCACATTCAGCACAACTAACTCTTACAAACCATGTTGGTGTACCTAAGTTTCTTCACAAACACTTAAGTTCACCATGATGATGAAACCAACACTCATTGGTTCCACGTTGACATGCCATCAATTTACTGTGCTTTTACATTTTCATCTGTTCGTTAAGCTTTGTTTTAAGTATGTGGTTCACTGCATATAAAAGAGAAGACAACTCACTTTCAAACCAAAGGTAAAATATATATGGAATGCAATGTCAAAATCTAGGATCTTTAGAGTATAATCTTGTTGAGCGATATTCTGAAGCTCAAATCCGTACAGGTTGCTCATCAAATCGTCCTCCTTGTCCAGTGGGGAACAAACTTCTAAGATTTTCTCCCATACACTCATTGGAGTTCCCTTTGCTTTTTTAATTTGAAATAATTCAATGTTGTTTCCTATTACTTCTTTTAAATGTAGAGGACATATCGTATAATGTTCATAAATCTCTTCACTCCTCGACTTGTCCACTTTCTATATTTCACCACTTGAACCATATGATTCATCTTTCAAACATACTATCGGTTCATCGACATTTACAGTTTTATAATGAATATTGTTCTCTGCAAGATATAGAATAGCCTTTTGAAGTTTATTAACATCTACAAACTCTTGCCAAATTTTCTGACTCTTTGTTGGTACACCGTTTACTAGAATACCTACTGGCTCATTTTTCTCTCTGTCCCCACCAGCAATTTCAATATTTCACTTAAAATCTAAAGGTAAGTACACAACTCTTCCTTTCAGACCTCTTTGTAATCTGTTGGTGGTAGCTTACCTGTTTTAGGCTCAATATGAATTACAGCTTGAAATGAGTAAACAGATTGAATAAGAACTGACTCATATGTATTCAGCTACTAAATCCTAGTTTTTATGTACTTCTCTGTGAGTGTTTGATTGATTCAGATGCTCCGTCCATCACCACCCCATTTTGTACCGTTAGGTACTTCTCTAGCTGTCATTGTGTTCTCTTCTAATTTGCTGTAACAATATTTACAAATACGTTGATCAGTACCCAACTCAGTACCCAACTCAAATCGACACTGCACCAAGTAAGCTCCAAATTACTGCCATCTATTATTGTCCTCCTTTTCACTTTTTAAATAAAAATTAAAATTCCTAGTTTGTATTTAATAATGAGTACAGCGACAACAAATACAAACATAGTTTCGTTATTCAGAACATACTGTCTTAAACTTTCTAATTTCTTCTACAAACTCATCAATGCAAATCTCTTTCCCCTGTTCTTCAACATCTGCCGTTGTCAAGCTCTCACTTTCTACACACTGCTGTTCTGAACAAAACAAATGAAACTCAGTTTCATCACAATGATAAACAACTGTGTAAAAGAGCTGTGTTCAGTTCACTTAAACATAATGCAGGAGTTTTTATATGGAACCCTTTCTTTACAATCATCCACATTCCTGAGTGGTGTACTGCTAAAAATGTTACCCGACAAAAAGTACTTTTACACACTTTTCTTGAAAGACAAGTCAGAGAATGTCCTTGCAACTTAGTATATTGCCTTACATTACATGGATCTAGTCCTTGTAACAACCGAATCGTGTGTTTAACACTTTTGTTGGCATATTGCCGAAAAAATGTTTGCATTAAGCCAATAGATTCCGGTTGAATACTGCAAATACTGTTACAATCCCACTTATGTACAGGCAATTGTGTGTGATTCCCTTGCACTTCTTCAGCTATTAATTCTTTTGCACTCATAACAACTATCTCTTCTTTTGAAATGAGACAACCATTCTGAACTTCGTAACAGCGACCTGCAGTATCAACTGAAAGCACTAATCTATTCTGTTGAACGTATCTTTTTTCCTTGAAGGCTCACTAGTAGAAGTGTGTTTCCATTCACCACTGAAACTTTTACAAAAGTTACTCCAATTAACAAGTCTATTTCTTTTGTCTTTCAGAAACATCATAATTTTATCTAATGATTTCATTCTCTTCAATATTAAAATAAATAATTTTAGTTTCAAATTAAAAGCAATATCTATTACAGTTTCAATCTGCTGTTTTTATTTATAGGCTAATAATCTTCTTTTATACTTCTTACAATCTTACTCTACTTCCAAAGAGTCGGTGTCAAATCTGTTGTAATTGGTTTTGTCTTCATGTAACATCTGTTATTTTCCCAGAAACTATTTTTTTTATCATTTGAAGTGTCATTCTCCTTCTCTATTCTATTCATGTAATTTCTCCACAACTCTTGTAAGAAAGTGTCTAGTGTTCTTACCTAAACAAACATTATCCTTAGTAACATTGGCATTTGCTTGTAACACTTCTTTAATTAGATCTCCTTTTATTGTTTCCTTCTCTTTTCATCTTTTCTTGCCATCTTGACTTAGTGATCCAAACAAAATAATTTTCAGAAAAACAAAGAAAAGTTCCAATAGTTTCTTACACATATTCAATATTTAAAAAGATTTACATAGGGTTACTGATATTAACTACCAAGCAGTTATTTACATTACTATTATCTTGATTTTAAATATCAAAACACAACTCATTCCACTTAAATACGTAGTGTGTACTTCATCAATACCTACCCAAACACCCATACAAAGTACCATAATCACTAATCCTGTAGCCACCATGTCTTTAACCTCATTCGCCTGTTGCATCTTTACTACTCAGCAACTACTAACAATGTTGGGCCTACCCAAATGAAAACCAGAAACCCTTTCCATATCACAGTGGAAAGTCTCACCATACTACTGAAAGGATGCATGTATCTCCCTATGCCTTTTCCTAGTGGCATCATACTTAAAACAAACAAAGGTATTGCATCTTCCAATATATAACTCGTGTGAAAGTAAATGCTGAAGCATAGAGATAACTCAGCAAAGTTAAACTGTTAAGACAAATCGTCAACCAATGTAAATTGGGACGATATCTAAGTCGCTACTGTGTGCAGCTTTTTTGTATATCATACAAGTTGATTACAAATTTCTCTGTGCTCGTCAGAGGCCCCCAGCAGCCTAGTAAGGGTCAACGCAGATAAGCCTGTCTTACCTTCCTTTTACAAACAATAGAAGAGGAAACGTTAGAGAGGAAGGAGGGGGGTCAAGGGACTTGCCATTCCCAGTCTCACCATCTTCGGCTCCTGTGATGTACGCAGCTTCAGCACGAACAGTAAGCCTGACAATTACCTTAACTTATATTCACGCATGCTTCATGTGTGCGCAGACCTGTGCAAGTGAGCAGGCAACATTTCATCTCCCTGAAGTTAATAAACATGTCCCTCTGGAAGTCCCCCCCAGTATTTTCCCACAAGGTTCAATCTGCAGAAGGCAATTCCTTTTGCATTTCCCTGGCCGATTTTGGACGCCAATTGATCCCTGTACCTTAGTCACAACACCAAGTAGTCCTTGCAACATGACACACTGCACTCGTGTAGCAATGAAAGCAATTGCAACGTTATCTATGCTCTACAGATGCCACCAACAGTCCAATAAAGGTCTAAGTGCTATTGGTCACAGTACATGGGCTTCTGTTACTTTATTTTTAAAAAGAGGAGAGGGAGGAACTGTTGGGCATTAGAAAATGTAGCAGGGGAGTAAAGGGATTTGTAATTCCCAAACTCGTGGTTTGCTGGCCCTCTAATATATGCAGATTCAGCACAAGGAGACCCCCTGACATTTACATTTACTTATATTCTCCCAGATATACATAACACTCATATCTCTTGTAAAGAAATGCCCCCCCCTGCCTCCCCCTGTATTTTCTGACAAGGCACAATCTACAAACATCCCTATTTCTCATAAATTGATTGGGCCAATTTTCGATCCTAATTCAACCCTGTACCTTAGTCACAACCCATGCAGTCCTTTCAGCATAAGAGACTGCATTCCTCATTTCACAAAGACACGTAAATATATATGGTGTACTTCAACATTAGCTTTGCAAACACTCATACGAAGTACGATGGTCACTTATCCCTTTACCAGCATGTCTTTGACCTCGTCTGTCATTTGCATCTTCACTATTCAGCAACTCCTAACAGTGTTGACTCTACCTGAATGCAAAGCAGAAACCCTTTCCAAATCACAGTTGAAAGTCTCACCATATTATTGAAAGCATGAATACATCTGGCTGTGACTTTTTCTAGCAGCACATACTTAAAAGAAACATACAAATAGATATATACCAGTGTTTTATAGGTATCAGATCTTCCAATGCATAACACCTGTAAAAATACACGAAGAAAGGGACGTGTTATTCTTAGTCTCTCGATCTGCCGGGCTTCTAATGTCTGCACATTCTGTACTGCCAGGGTGTGTGACAGTTGCCTTCACCTATGTTCAAATATAGCTCACAAGTGTCAAAAGTCTGAGCATAATGTCTGCACTCAACATTTCATTTTTTTTCATCTCCCTCAAGATAATTAAACATGCCTCTTCTACCCACACCCCAGTATATTTTAGTGTCTTCGAGAAAGAAGAAGTGTAGTTTGTCATGTTCAAAGGATGTAAGGTTTTGGAAACCCAAATTTACCATTTACCTCACTTTCAAAACCTTACATTCCTTTGAACATGACAAACTACACTTCTTCTTTCTCGAAGACACCTAAATATATATGGGGTACTTGTTCAGCAAATACTCACACTCTATACACATTTTGTAACAAATGTGTAAAGGCACACTTCAGTAATACTATGTTATTTAAAAATATATATATATTTTCAAACTTAAAAATATCGCCTCAAAGACCATTACTACACAATATATAACACACCTTATTGATTTGTAACTCACCTTAGTAGTTGGTATGCAGATTTTAAAATTCACAAACACATGCAATATTTTCATTCTAACACAATAAAAGTAATTCAAGACTCTAATCAAGAATAGAACCAGTAACAGCAAATGAAAGTCTTTCCTTCATGCTTTTAAATTGCAAAACACATTTCTAGTGGTTACTCATATTAACTCTCTCTAACTCTCGTCTAAAATGCCCCAAACTGGTTCTCCTATTTTGTGGATTGGAGATTCCCCCACACTGCCGCATGGCCATACAGCCTAAACCCTTATGACAATTCAGAAGCCTTTTTCTAATAATACTTCTGCAAATTGTGAACAACACACTTCTACACATACTCCTCATTTTGAAAAACAAACTTTAATAGCTTATCAATTGTAATTAATTTTGCATTTCCCGTTTTAATAACACAATTATTTCTACTCCTCCCCCAATCACCTTATAGCCAGTTTCCATACCAACAGCCTCTGCAACATTGAACGGCAGGTACAGGTCACAAGTTCCCCATATTTCAACTCAACTGTTTCTACAACATTTAACGGCGGGTGCAAGTTCACAAGTTCGCCATATTTTAAAGTTCAGAACAGTACCTTCCAATTGCAAGTAGCAGGAGTAGTTGACTTGTGCACGTCTGATCGTATCCTACGTAGTGTACATTTACAACTTTTTTATTAAGCAATCAAAAACATACTTTTTCACGAAAGTAACATACACCCTAGTTTTCACATCACAATGTTCTTCATCAGCCGATCAATTTTTGCAAAAAAAAAGCTTCTTTTCCACCTTTCAACATATCGCTCATCCTACCAATGGACTACATGAGCTACAGACATCTTTTTATTCCTTCCAGCCATACCTTCAAAATGCTAGTGTGGATCGTAGGACACAGCAATGTTTTCTGGTGCAAAAGGTATGCTGAAAACTGACGTATTGACAAAGACGTAGGTTTACAAAATGTGGACATTAAATGGTTTGCATAAAGAGGATTAAAGAGACACTAATTGTTGCCTTTGGTTAAAACCTCTTTGCATCTCCAACACCCTCACCTCATGAGTGTGTACTGTTGGGGCAATGACCTTGGCACATTATCTGGGGTAGGTGTGGAAATGCTCATGAAGGATACCTTTGCACAATATGTGTTGCTTTTGCCTCCAACTGACTTTGTATTCTCCAATATATGCCAAAGACAGAAGTGGAAATGGTCAAAACAATTATGTCCTTAGATTGAGAATTCTAGGAAGAATGTCAATTTCTCAGAGATCATAGAATGGGATCCATCCACAACAACAATCTATGTTTTGATATGGAAGACACATACAAAAGTGATGGAGTTCATTTCACAGATCAAGGAAACAGTTTTTATCAACAACCTGAAGCTGTGTATCCGCACTTAGATGTAGCTCCAACAAACTCATAATGAAAACAAGGGCTCTTTTTAGAGGCACCCTATAACTCAGAACTCAGCCGGGCCATTATAGGCCCAGTGAACTGCATCCTCTGGAGCCTGGCCACAATGTTTGGGAACAGCGCAAGGAGCCCCAATCCCCCGCAGCAGCTGGAATTCCTTTTGAACAAAGCCAGCTGCTCCATGCAAGCACCCTCTCCCCAAATGCAAATCTGCTTCATTTCATGAAAGCGAGAACAAATATAATCCTCTCACTTCCATGAAGTGAAGCAGAAGTTTGCTGTGACAGAGTGAAAACTCTGCATGGATTCCACCCTGCCATAGATAGGTCTGGGCGATGAACTTCGCTTAGTTTGTGGAGTTTTCTACACTCCGCACTCCACCGAGCTCGCAGAGTGCAGAAAATTCAGCTTCGCGATGTGCAGCAGAGTTTATTCCACACTTGTGATCATGAACGGTAAGTTTGCGATTGTGAGCTGCCACTCAGGTAAAATTTCTACCCGAGCAGCAGGAATACCAGCACAAACTGAAGTTTGCAATGCACTCCGCCACTCGTGGAACCTTTTAGATTTTTTTGTAACTTCGCGGAGTTCTGCGTAGCCAACCTCCGTGAACTATGCCCAGGACTAGCCATAGCAAACTACAACGTCCCTGGGGTAGGCACCACAGTTCATTGTTAAAACTGGCCTTCGAGATAACGATACCGAGGGCCATGTAAAGCTCCCCACAGGAAATTAGACAATACGCCTCCATCCAATTTAAAGGCCTGCGAACATCATACTCCCTTGGGCCGACAGTCTGCAACAGATCCCCGCATTTTAATTTTTGAATGTCCGGGAAAGAAGTGCCCCCGGGACAGTGTGGAGGAAGCTTCACCCCTCAACACTTAAAGTTTACATATACCTCCAAAGAAATGCTGCTCTTCGGAGCGGAGGGGGGGAAGACACATACCCCTCCCACATATCATTATATTTGCTCCATGGAAGTAATGGTCCCTGTGATAGAAGTAAATCCTGCATCATAATTAAACATTGCTCACAGGAACTGGCCTACCCGGAGTCTTAATTAAACAAAGCGCACAACACTGCATTTCGTTTCCCTTTTTCCCGCCGTGATTTCCAGGCCCTAAGCGAATCATACAAATCCCATTGAAAACACATACATTTTTCTTTTGTTTCCGACTCCCTGTGACACCCCCTGAGCCCCCTATGGAGGTCACAGTGTTCCTAACCTGCCCTCTTCTACTTGTTCCCCCTTTTTCCCCTACTTGTTTCAACCAAGTCACAAGATGGCTGCCAAGGCTTCCTAGTTTGAAGTGTTGGCAGCCAATCAGAGGCAAGCTCGGGCTCAGAGAGGCTTGGCCAAACAGATCTCACAATTCTCAAATATTGATATCTGTAAATCTTTAAATATCTCAAAAATTACTATAGGGATTTACACCATTTAAAGAAAAGTGTGCTTTCTGGACCAAGAGCTATCTCTCTGTGAATTTTGGTGTAATTCAGTTCAGCAGTTCTGGCTGGAAATTAACATGGAGAAAACATGTTTTGGGACCCCCCCTTGTTTCTCGGCTCCCGCTTGACGAATTACCCTGAAACTCTCAAGACAGGAGCTGATCTGAGTGATACTTTGTTGCTATGGAGGGCCATTTGGACCATAGATGAGAGAGCTTTAAACCGGTCTGTCATTGAGGACTGCCTGAAATTGGAAAATTTCCTTAAGATACCATGGCTCGGTTATATTGTGGATAGCTTTCAAAAGATATTTGGACTAAACATAGTTGCAGACCCCGGCTCTGTGGGAAACTACTCTAAGTTGGACTTGAAGAGTATTTTTTGTAGACCTATCGGGGTCCTGGACAGGAGCACAGCGTCGTCTGCATAAAGCACAACTGGGACACCTGTACCACAGATCTGGGGGGCATCTGCTTGGACTGTTTTCAGGGCCCGATCGACTGCATTAATAAATAAGGTAAACAAAAAAGGGGCTAGGACAAAGCCCTGTTTTATACCACGTTTAACATAAAAGTTAGGGGTACACTCTCCCCCTACCCCAAAGGGCACACAAGTCTGCATTTTATAATATAATCTAGCTAGGAAGAAAATGATAGCCTCGGGTGCGCCAAGTTCCAACAGGACAGGCCAAAGAATGGAGAGGTCCACCAGATCAAATGCACTGCTCAGATCGGCAAAGCAAAGATATAAGGTACCAGGCTTAGCCCTGGTATACTTTCCGATAATTAATTCTAAGTTCAGGCATTGATCTATTGTACCACGACCCCTTCTGAAACCGTATTGAGAGTCAACCAGAATCCCCTTTTCATCTGCCCACTCTTCCAGCCTGTACAACAGCCCTCGACTTGTGGTAAATAAATAATTAATTACCGGTACTATTTTTGAATATATTAACAATAACAGATAGCTCAATAAATAAGAGGCAGGATCCGATGTGTCCGAGTTGAACAGGCTTTATTCAGGCAAAAGGGAAGGGACTGGAACGGGACAGCCTGAAATAAAGTAGGAAGGAAGGAAGGCAGCTGCACCATTTCATCGACAGTGCAGCATATATATAGTACAACATTACATTACATTACATACAGTAGGCGTAACTTATGACAAACGTAAGATAAGAACACATGGGCGGAAGAAGAAGGCGTGCACAGGGCGTGCACGTAGACCTGTGATGTGAAACGTCATAGAAGTGTCATGAATGGGCGGAAACATGGAGGGGGCTACCTGAGCAGCTGGGACCTTTAACCTAGTGGTTCGCGCAAACGGGCAATGACGTGTTACCAGGGAGAACTGGGGGCTATGACTTCTGCACTAGAAGAGGAGACTAAAGTCTGCGGTGTCAGGACGACATGTACCTATAGCATATCTGGTATCTCGTGTTTGGAGTACATGTTGATAGAATCTAAAAGTTATCAGGGCAAAGGCTACTTGACACTAAGACTGGTGCATGCATATATTCTACATGTATTGCGTGTGCTATGAATCTTCCTGAATATTAATACAGTATTTCTCTGACATGGAGACAGAAAGACTAGACTATAGCTGGAGATGTTTATGCGGTTCAGTAGCTTAGGAATGCAGAGAAGGAAAGCTGGACTGATAACTGGAAGCATAACATATTCTTGGCAGACGGGCAGGCAGAGCCAGGCCGGGCACCGCGCTGCTTGGCAGGAAGTAAGTGAGGGGTCAGGGATGCAGGTGGGGGCTACATCGCTCCTCGGAGTGGGTTCAGAAGACTGGAGCTTAAATCTGATGTCCGGGCCCTTTTGAGGCCTAGAAACGGGGACAATGCGGTGAATTAACGTGCATACTGTAAATGTGGCAACATAGGCCTAATACTCGTTGCTTTCACGAGAACTGGATACTGGCATACTAGAGTTGGACACAACTATAATTGCGTCTTTAATCGATCATAGGGGGATATATGCATATCGATCATGCACATATAACATAGGATGGGGAACACGTAGGCACATATAACAAGGCAAAATATAATTTTCCACATTCCCTCCTTGTGCCCTACGTTTCCATCAGGAAACATCAATATTCATGATACCATCTATCTGTTCATATAGCATCATTTGCTCATCTCGAATTGTCTTGGAACGGGACTTAGGACTAGGAATACAAGAGGTAGCAAACATGCCGCAAATCGCAGGGCCACATTGTAAACAGAGGCAGCAACTGAATATGATCATTACTGCTATACCTAGGAATGACAATACTTTCCATCCCCAGGCAGATATGATACTCCAGAGCCAACCGGACCATGTCCAGGTGCCTGGATTCTGGTGTAACTGATGGGCAATTTTATGAAGTCTGGTTATAGCTGAATAAACAGACGGCGCGTTATTAGGAATGAAAATGCAGCAACTAGATCCGATGACTCTACAAGCTCCTCCTCTATCGGCCAGTATGACGTCAAGAACGAGACGATTTTGGAGCACGACAAAACGCATAACAGATTGTTCTTCATTTAAGTTACCTAGAGCGGAAGTAGTCTCATTCACTACTGCTTCAAGGGTTCTGGTTAACCTACGTATTAGCTTACTATTCTGGACAGGACCTATAAAGAAAAATAAACCTTTATTGAAGTCTTGATATTGTTCTAGAGCAGTTTCAGTTTGATCGACAATTGGGGACTCGGTCTCTCTTCTATGTCTAACGTGTACTAGATGTGTGTTTCTGTGATAATCAGATGGGGCTAGAAAAACTGGTGGCAGTAGGAAGGCAATGTTTATTTATTTATTTATTTATTTTAACGACTTGTAGAGCGCCTGGTGACCCGAAGGCATCCCCGCGCTGTAATGATTTTGATATCCAGATGAGATGGAGGAGAGAAAAGGAAGAAAAGAAAGGGGGGGGGACGTTATTTCGGAAATAGAAGTGTTTTCAATTTTTTTCTAAAAATAAGATAGCTGGGTTCCAGTCTGAGGGAACGGGGGAGAGAGTTCCATCTGGTGGAAGCTTTCACAGAGAAGCGTCGGCCACCAGTGCGTGTCTTTTTAAATTTGGGGATGATGGCTAGATGTTCATTCTCGGACCGCAGGGATCTGGGAGCTATATAAGGCGTTACCAGGTCGCTGAGAATCGGGGGGCCAGCTCCATTAATCAGTTTGTAAGCCGTGCACATGGCTTTGAATTCCACTCTTTGACGCACCGGGAGCCAGTGCAGGGCTTTGAGGGCAGGTTTAGCTGACACTCTGGAGGGAAGGTTCATGAGTAGTCGGGCTGCAGCGTTCTGTGTTCGTTGTATTTTAGCCAAGGTGACCTCAGGGGCACCCAGGTAAACCATGTTACTGTAGTCCAGCCGTGACAATATTAGCCCTTGGACTAGGAGTTTTCTGGAGGTGGGCGGGAGTAGGGGAAAAATCTTGCGGGTGGTGCGCATAAGCCCAAAACAGGTTCCTGCAGTTTTGGCCGCTTGTGTTTTCATTGATAACTCGGGTTCTAGCCAGACTCCTAGGGTCTTAATTTCTTTTTTCGGGGTGGGAATTTCCCCGAACATGTTCCATCCCAATCGAGGGGCAGACGAACATATGCGGTCTGACCACAAACAAAATAAGAATGACGTGAGGCTTTGAAAATAGATTTCCCACTGTCACTATACTCGACCATAATAGTACAATCACTATGACCTACATGTGCTGAACCATTCTTTCTGACACATAATTCGCCTTTAACTGGTAGAACTGAAATAGCAGGCAAATCTGGAGTAGTATCGGACTGAACATTCAAAACCATGAAATTCGAGGAATAATTACCTAGATCATATACTTCATTTTCTAGATCTAATCCTGTTCTATGGGAAAGTCCTTGCTTGTCTGGGAAACATGTTCTATTCAGAAGGGACATATCAGTTGAGGATGACGTTAACGTGGACCATGCTCCACACAAACCATTATGTGAAAACGGATAAGGAAAGAGTGGCAGAACTCCCTTCGGTGTCTGGAAAGGGGGGAGTCGACCACACACCCAACAATTAGTGGCATTGCTGGTCTGGTGTGAATAGTGCAGCATTCGGATAAAAGTATTATTACGCATAGCAAGATGATAGGATAACTCGTGAGGAGGCAGGTCACTAAATGTGTGCTCTACTGTAGCATTAGAAAACATATGTACATGTGAAATAGGAAAACATAAATGTAAAGCATAACTTATACATGTAACCATAAGGCTCAAAAACAATAGAAAGAACAGAGTAACTATACATCTATCAGAGTTTTGACTAACTCTCTCACTGTGTGGGTCTGTCTTATACATGTCAGGAACCTGTCTAACCGTTTCACCCGAGAGGGACTTAGACAATTAAACTGGCTGACTTACTAGACCTCAACTTGGATTTATACTCCTGCTGCGGAGTTTTCTCTAATAGGAGAAGTTTAAATTCAGTTTCTTGGCAGTCCTTGAGAAAAGTTTTTGCTTTGAGTCCATGGAATTTCTTGACGTGGCTCATGTGTAGCCACCCTTTTCGGTTCTCGACCTTCACTGCAGTCCGGGTGGTGAGAAGAACGAGGCGGGGCTCCTTCCAGCGGGGCTCCAGCGGACTTGAACGATCAAAATTTCTTATAAGCACAAAATCACCAGGGACGACTTCATGCGGCTTCACGTCGGTGTTGTCTGGAAATGCAGCGGCAACCTGTGAACGACAAGATTGTAGTGCAGACATCAAGGAGGCAAGGTAATCTGTCAGCATATTACTGTCAACATCGGTAATGGTACGGGGTCTAGGTGTACCCCACATATTGGGGGGACGTCCAAACACTATCTCATACGGAGATAGACCTGAACGGGAGTGAGCGACCATTCTCATATAAAAAAGGGCGACTGGCAGTGCTACTATCCAATCTACGCCTTTCTCTGCACAAACTTTAGCGATGCGAATTTTCAGGGTCTGGTTATGTCTCTCTACGAGACCAGCTGCTTCAGGATGGCGTACACAATGGAACTTCCACTGGTACCCTAACAGAAGGGAAACTTGTTTCATGAGCTCGGATGAGAATGGCTGGCCATTATCTGAATACACGACCCTAGGTAATCCATAGCGGGGAAAATACTCACGAACCAACTGCCTGGCAGTGGTCGCAGCTGTGTAATCTGGAACTGGATATGCTTCTGTCCACCTGGACAAAGCGCATACAACTACGAGGACATACTTGAAACCTCGACATCGCTCCATCTGAATATAATCCATCTGGAGGACTTCAAAAGGGTGGTCAGGAGGATGGAATCCACCTTGTTCCACCGGGACACCTTTACCTGGATTGAACTGACAACATATCATACAGGTACGGACTTTCTGTTTGGCTGCTGCTCGTAAATGCTTGTTGAACCAGATGTTCTGGATACTATCTAACATGGCTTTTTCTCCTAAGTGTGCTGGGCTATGTGCGGTGTTAATAATGACTTGAACCATAGAGTCAGGGAGAAACCATGTGGCTTTTCCCTTCGTCAACCATCCTTGATCTGTCTGGACCCCTCCTTGTTCGGACCATTTCTTGATTTCATCGGGAGTAGCATGTGACTGTATATCTATTACATCTTGTGTAGGGTCCTTAACTGTCATACAAGTAGTCTGATCTGGAGTGTGTGTCGTGTTAACTAGAATGTCTGGAGTCTGAGCTGTGAGCTTGGCTGTTCGATCTGCTAGATCGTTACCCTGGGAAATGATATCAGTGGCTTTTGTATGTGCCTTGCACTTCATGATAGCGATAGCTGTCGGTAAATGTATTGCTTCTAACAGAGCTTGAATGAGGGGGCCATGCTGAATCTTGGTTCCATGAGAAGTCATAAAACCTCTTTCTTGCCAGAGCACTCCAAAGTCGTGTACGACTCCGAATGCATAACGTGAATCTGTGTATATGTTAACTTTCAGGTTCTTGGCACGTATGCAGGCTTGGGTCAGAGCGATGAGCTCTGCTGCTTGAGCAGACAGGGTGTCTATACGATGTGTTTCTATAACTTCGGCTACTAGTTCTCCTGTACTTGTTCTCATACATGAACCATCCTCATAAAGTGTCAGGTCGGGGTCAGGTAATGCAATGTCTGTCAAGTCTTGTCTTGGCTTTGTCATGGTGTTAACAACTTCCACACAGTCATGTGTGGCAGGATTTGAAGTAACTGACGGTAACAGTGTAGCTGGATTTAAAATGTTGCAGCGTCTGATTTCTATGTGTGGCTGGAACAGTGTCAGTTCATAACCTGTTAAACGTGCAATTGTCAAGTGCTGAGTCTGTGTTCGGTTTAAAAGAACTTCCACTGAGTGTGGAACTTGTACTGTCAGGGAGTGTCCTAACACTATGGAATCACTTTGTCTGATAGCTAGAGCTGTGGCTGCAACTGACTTGAGGCACGCAGGCAGAGCCTGGGCCACTGGATCTAATGTGCTAGAAAAATAAGCACAGGGCTTGTATTGTCCTGCTTGATCTTGTGTGAGAACAGATAATGCAGTACCATCACGTTCAGTGACAAAAAGTGTAAAAGGCTTACTGTAGTTCGGTGTTGCTAGAACAGGTGCTTGGCATAAAGCTTTCTTTAATTCATTGAAAACAAGTGTATGTTCCTGGGTCCAAGGGAGGACAGTCGATACGGCTGCCTCCTGTGTTGTTAACTGTATCAGTGGTTTGGCTAGAAATGCGTACTGGGCAATCCATTGTCTGCAGTAAGAAGTGAGGCCGATAAAAGCTCGTACCTCCTTCTGTGTCTTGGGTTGTGGAAGACGTGCTATTAACTGGATACGGTCTGGTGTCAACTGCCTACCCCTCTTGGACAGTAAGTGTCCTAAGTAGACCACTTGCTGGACACAGAATTGCAATTTGGAAGGGGACACCTTGTGCCCCATCTCGGCCAGAAAATACAGGACTGTAAGTGACGCACGCTCGCAGTCACGTTCAGAACGGGCTGTGATCAGTAGATCATCGACATACTGGAGCAGGGCAGTGTCAGTTGGCATGTGAATATTGTCTAGTTGTCTTTTAAGTGCTTGACTATAAATACTAGGACTTTCTGTGAAACCTTGAGGAGCTCGTGTAAATTTATAGCTTCTTCCATTTAAACAGAATCCGAAAAGGAACTGGCTGTCTGGATGAATGGGGACACTAAAGAATGCGTTCTTGAGATCGATAACTGTAAAGAACGTGGCTTCAGAATCAATGGCTGTCAAGAGCGAGGAAATATCAGGGACTACTGGGTACTGGGGTATGATACATTTATTAAGTTCTCGAAGGTCAATCACTAATCGATAAACTGGAGGTGTATTTGGATCAGTACGTTTCAGGACTGGAATGATAGGAGAATTACATACATTGGAGTCAGTTTCTACAACCACTCCTTGAGCAATAAGCTCGTCAATAATTTTTGATAAGGCTGCTACAGCCTCAGGTGGCAATTTGTACTGTCGGATTCGTGGTAATACAACACCTTTCTACAGAGTGACACGATGGGGTGTGATATGCATACAACCTACATCAGTTGGACCTTGCGCCCATAAATGCTGTGGTACATTCAATAATCTTGGATCAAAATCACGTAATACATAATGACCTTTAAAATCACGCAAAAACAAACGGACCCCTTCTGGGGAGCAGCATATTACTGCTCCTAATTCTTTAAGAGTTTTAATGCCTAACAGATTCTCTGGGCAAGATTTCGTGAGTAATAAGTCTGTAGTTCGGGACAATGGACCAACTTCTAGAGTGACTGGTTTCGATATTTCATTAACAATAGGCTTTCCTGAAAATCCAAGGGAAACATTTCTAGAGCCTGAGAGTGGAGCCCCTGGAACCTCGTCATGACTGATGGTAGTCCTACTTGCCCCTGTATCAATCAGAAACTTTCTGTCTTTCCCTAATACTTGACTGTGTACATAGGGACCCTCTTGATCTACAGGTATCTCGATGAGAGGCAAGCCTACCTCCCTCTCTAGGCTGTTTCATGAATACGGCTGATAATCTGGATACTCGGACTGTGCATACTGGTACATCTGCTGTGTAACGTGCTGTGTTGCAGCTATAGGCTGCGGTGCTGTAACTGACTGTTGTTCATTCTGCGGCGGCTGGGAATTCTGTGAGACTTGTTCTTGTCTAGGCGGACGTGGTCTTTCTTTAGTTTTACCAGTAGCTATGTTGTGTTTCAGAACTGCACATTCATTTATAAAATGACCTGGCTGTTTACAGTAATTGCATGTCCCTTTAACGGGAGCTGCAGGATGACTGGCTTGATTCGGACCCCTCTTCTGACTGTCTTGCGGAACAGATTGTGCAACTAATACTTTCATTTTCGTGTCTTTCATACGTCTCTTTTCGTGTTCCTGCTTTTCCCTGATTCTGTTCTGGTGATACTGGAGCATCTGGAGCATCTGTGACGGAGTATTAGCTTGCCAGGTACTTTCGACTTTCAGTACTCGATTTTTAACTTGTGGACTTGAATTCTCGACTAGTTTGGTAACAAAAAGATGGGGATACGACTCACTACTCGTTTTCAGACCACTATTAATAATGAACATTTCTCAAATCTAGAATAAAAATCACTAGTATCTTCGTCTTGTTTCTGTTTACAGGCTGAGATGGCATCACAATCTTCCTTTTTCATGGCTAGTAATCTTGGCAAAACTTGTATTAACAATTCGGGCAAAGCTTTAGCTTTATCCCCAAGACCGGTACCTGGTACTCGTGTATTATCTTCAGCTTCTAATGCTGTCCAATCTATCTTTTTCTCTCCCACCTCCCATTCTTTTTCCTTGAGTTTTTCATATATGCCCGCAGGCAACAGGACTTTTAACATTTTAATGATATCAGGATACGTGTATTCTCCCATACGGAGCATGTCCTTTAATTCACGGTGAAACCCTGCTGGGTCTTTATCATGACAGGGAATTAACTTTTTCATTTCCAAGAGTTCTATTTTCGTGATAGGGGTGTAAACAAATACTCGTTCTAGACCACCACCCTCTTTCTTGACTGGATGTACTTCTCGTAACGGATTCTGTCTGTCTATGTAGAATGATTTACTTTCTGGGGGTGAGACGTGAACAAAATGTGGATTCAGAAACGTTCGGTATTTGTGGCGCTGTTCTAGAATGACACTAATTAAATCGGTACCTAGACCTTTCCATCTGTATTGGAGTAACTCGTTCAATATATCATGTAGCGGACCTGGATCAGAATGCTGTTCCTCATACAGTGTAATGAGGTGCTGGATCATATATGTGCCCACCAGACGTTGCTCGGCTGGGGGCAGTTTCAGAAACATTTGTGCCACTATTTCGTCTGGAAAAGTGGTAGAATCACTAGTCCATCGGACTGCTGATCGGGCTAGTTCTTGCTCATGCATTGTACTAAGCTCGCTATACCCTATTCGTGATTTCAGAATGCGATCGGTAGCTTGGAATACTTGCTCAAGAGAACACTGTTCTGGTACTGGAGGAGGAAAAGATTTCTTGTAATCTAGGCGTGAATGTCGGTCGGAGAGTCTAGTTCTACCTACATACGCTATTCTGGAAGGATTCTCGTTGTCTACCTCTTCACTAGAAGAGTCATTCTCTTTCTCGGTTGCTCGTTTTTCTTCCTCTTTCTGGTGTATACGTATTATTTCCTTACGAATTTTCTTGTACATACTCTCTATACAACCTTGTGTCTTGTGTTTTCCATCGGCTATATTGTCACTCCACCTAGTCAGGACTTTCAGTTCTTCTTGATCTTTTTCTGGATAATCTTGCTCTCTTACTAAACAGTTAATCAGGAACTTTAAAATCATGAGCTGAGTCTCGACTTTTCTTTGAACCATGGCTTCGTGAATACTTCCTGGATTCTCTCCTGTACGGATGAAACGATATATTCTGTCTAGATGTTCTCCCATGTCGGGCAGGGTGACCAGATAGCTGGCAACCCGTCTTAAACGTAATGAATATATGACCATGTGATCCTCGCCTGGAACTGGATCATAACGACAGTCAGTAAGACCTCGCATGATATCTACATATGTAGACACTTTTGGCGTACGCTGTAACGCTAGTTCATGTAGCGTCAGACGTCTTGGTTGAGGCGGGGTACGAGGAGAACCTCCCCCCGCGGCTCCTAAACTAGAATCGTCGGTGAATACTGTACGGGCTGGTAGAGTGACTGGCATAATGGGTGCATGTACTGTGGGCTGGGCCGGGGGTGCTGGAACATGAACTTGGCCCCCGGGAACAGTAGTTGGCGGGACAGGAATTACATTATTAACGGGAGCAGACTGAACAGCATTTGCATATGCTGGGACTGTGTCGTCCAAATAGGACGAAAGAAATATGTCAGCTGCGGTCGGTTTATGACGTAGCTTAATCGGGACCATTGGCGGCGAAAAATTACAGGGTGCTTCCGGGGTTGCTTTTGGCAAGCCCTCGGCTAGAAGAGGATACATACCTTTAATAAGGGCATTTCTCTGTCTGTCTAACTGTTCTGTTCTAACTCGTTCACCTTCTTCGATTAATTCCCTTTCTTGGGCTTTCTCAGAGGATTCCCTACTTAATTCTGTTTTTCTGAATTCTTTTTCGGTTCTTTTATGAGATTCTTTGCGCCATAACTCGATGGCATCTTTCTGGGACTGTCTGGCTTTCTTTTTCCATAATGCTTCTTCTACTCGCATGATGCACTCGGCATCCCATGTACCTGATACGGGCCATCTATATTTCTCTTCTAATTCCTTAGTATAGTCCGCCCATAAGTCTAGATATATTATGGCATCTAAGCCATGCTTGTGATACATAAAATGTCCTGGACTGTCCCTAGGAGGGACAGGAACTGCTTCTTCGAGTAACCCTTTTCTGGTCTTTAACTGACGTAATTTCGAGAACAGAGGCATTTCGGTAATACACTTGGAACACAATACACAATAATCACAGTAATAAAATAGCATACAAATCTCTCATACCACGACATAAAAATACATAAATAACAGTTCGAACAGAATAATACCTGATACAATGAAAACAGAACACATGAATTTCTCGAGAACGAAACTTACTAGAATTACTGGATGCACTGCTAAAACAGTACAGAACATACCGGTCCCATAAAGAGACACGTCGGACCGTACCCACCTAGGTGAATACTTCGTAATGGATCTGTGTACCCAAACCCAACGGACCAGGAACAAACTAATGATCCTGTCTAGATACTTCCCCCGCGACGGTACTCACCGGGAAGCAGAAACTGGAAGGCCTCGGACTGGACTGGACTGCTACGACGTCGGACTACGAACTTCGGAAACTTCGGTTACAGGTGGGCCTCCGGATACTTCGGACCTTGCTCTCTCGGCTTGGGCTCTGGTCGGGACGAACCGCATTCCACACCGCTTCGTCTGGATGTCGGACCGCAGTCTCCGTCTCCTCCGTGGGCCTGAGGGAGACTTGAAGCAGAAATATCTGCCGGTGCGCAGTAGAGTTCCGTCACGGCTGCAGAGGGTCAGGGGGCCTGCGTAGCATCGCCAGCGCGTGAGGAAGGGGCTCGTCCCTATTCGGGCGCCATTATGTGGTAAATAAATAATTAATTACCGGTACTATTTTTGAATATATTAACAATAACAGATAGCTCAATAAATAAGAGGCAGGATCCGATGTGTCCGAGTTGAACAGGCATTATTCAGGCAAAAGGGAAGGGACTGGAACGGGACAGCCTGAAATAAAGTAGGAAGGAAGGAAGGCAGCTGCACCATTTCATCGACAGTGCAGCATATATATAGTACAACATTACATTACATTACATACAGTAGGCGCAACTTATGACAAACGTAAGATAAGAACACATGGGCGGAAGAAGAAGGCGTGCACAGGGCGTGCACGTAGACATGTGATGTGAAACGTCATAGAAGTGTCATGAATGGGCGGAAACATGGAGGGGGCTACCTGAGCAGCTGGGACCTTTAACCTAGTGGTTCGCGCAAACGGGCAATGACGTGTTACCAGGGAGAACTGGGGGCTATGACTTCTGTACTAGAAGAGGAGACTAAAGTCTGCGGTGTCAGGACGACATGTACCTATAGCATATCTGGTATCTCGTGTTTGGAGTACATGTTGATAGAATCTAAAAGTTATCAGGGCAAAGGCTACTTGACACTAAGACTGGTGCATGCATATATTCTACATGTATTGCGTGTGCTATGAATCTTCCTGAATATTAATACAGTATTTCTCTGACATGGAGACAGAAAGACTAGACTATAGCTGGAGATGTTTATGCGGTTCAGTAGCTTAGGAATGCAGAGAAGGAAAGCTGGACTGATAACTGGAAGCATAACATATTCTTGGCAGACGGGCAGGCAGAGCCAGGCCGGGCACCGCGCTGCTTGGCAGGAAGTAAGTGAGGGGTCAGGGATGCAGGTGGGGGCTGCATCGCTCCTCGGAGTGGGTTCAGAAGACTGGAGCTTGAATCTGATGTCCGGGCCCTTTTGAGGCCTAGAAACGGGGACAATGCGGTGAATTAACGTGCATACTGTAAATGTGGCAACATAGGCCTAATACTCGTTGCTTTCACGAGAACTGGATACTGGCATACTAGAGTTGGACACAACTATAATTGCGTCTTTAATCGATCATAGGGGGATATATGCATATCGATCATGCACATATAACATAGGATGGGGAACACGTAGGCACATATAACAAGGCAAAATATAATTTTCCACAGACTCATAATTTTTACTGAGGAGTCTAACAAACTGTAGTTACTTGCTGTCGCCTTGTCCCCTTTTTTGTAAATTGGGACGATGATGGAATCCCCCCAGGTAGATGGAATCTGGGTTGTGACAGCTGCATTCAACGCCAGTGTTAATATGGGTCCCCCCGTGGAACTGTTTTATATACGTCCATGGGTACACCATCTGGACCCTGCGCCATACCCCCTTACTCAATCCAATGCTGTATTCCACCTCAGCCAAAGTAATATCTAAGGGGACTATGGGCCAGGAACTTAAAACAGTATTAGTAGGAACCGCACCTTGAAAGATGGCTGAGAAATGTGAAATCCAGGCCTCACAACCAACATTGGATACAAGATGAGGTACTTTATCATCACAAAGAAAAGGGGAATTAACAGTAGCCCAGAATAGACAATTATTAGAAGTTTCTGCAGCCTGGGTTAGATTATCCCGTGCTTCTTGTTGTAACTCCTTCTTCCTTATGGACAGAGCCAGTTTGTAGGCAGATCTCAAGTGGGCAACCAAAATTTTATCCTGGGGTTTCGCTCCCAGGGCCACTTTCAACTGACTTAAGGTGGAGGTGCATGTATGATCAAACCAGCCCTTTCCTTTAGAGGGGTTAACCGTTCTATTACTAGTAAAGACATCCTCAATGGTTTTACAGATTATGTTAAAGTGGTCCATAATATCAGAAGGAGAACTACCCACATTCAGGATCCCTTCAATTTCATCCATGGATTTAGAGACGATCATACTCATAACTGTTGCTGATTTTTTCCCTTTCCATCTTATCCGTGTTCCATTTCACCTGTGAGGCTCAATGTCACATGAACTTATGGTCGCTAGTTGTCTACAATGCATCCATATCTCAGTTTCCAGTACAATTCGATTGTGATCACTGAGTGATGGATCCTGGATAACAGAAATAAAAATACTTGGCACAATAGAAGAGGACACCATAACATGATCAATGAGGGAGTTAAAATTCCTTCCAGTAAAAGTGGGTATGATTTGGCCATCCTCATGCTTCCCATGTTGTAATAGCTCTAAATCATAAATTGCCATGAGATTGTTAATAGCGTCACCATAGGCATTATGCGGAAAGTGTGCTATGTAATTATCACTATTTTCTAATATACCACAAACCCTAGAAAGTGACAGAGGACAAATGGAAAGATTAAAATCACCTAACCAAATGAAATTAGAAAAACATTTTGCTTCAGAAACCAGCTTCACGTGTGCCCTTTCCAATTCATCTATAACTAGATGACGGATACTATTAAAAACATTATTATAAAAATGTATTAGCACCACCTCACAGCCATCCTTTTCCTTGACCCACAGAATTTGTGAGTGTGTTCCTACCGTAACATATTTCACAACTGTAAGTGGTAGGTCCACAGACAACAGAAGGAGCAAACCACCCTTCGCTCTACCATGCCTAGATACTGTTGCTTCTAAGCTGTAACACACAAAGCCATCAACACTAATACTGCTGGTGCACCACGTTTCCTGTAGGCAAAGGATATCATAGGACCTAACTAAGTCCATCCACCCGGGATTCTTTTCCTTAGAGGCCCACCCTGAAATATTCCAGCTCACCATAGTAATCCTACTCTTAACACTGCTGTTAAGCATACCGGTCTGACTATCAGTTACCTAATCACCATTCAGGTCCGGACTGCCTTCAGCTATACCAACACTAATAGACATAGGACAATTATAAATCGGGTCGATTATTGCCCTCTCTGGGACTTTTTGACTGGTCCCTGAACATATCCTTAAGGACACATCCAGTTTGGAGAAGGGCACTAATTCTTGGTTACTGTTGTTGGTAGTAATCAGGGCCACATCCATGGTTGCTCTGGTGTCAGTACCACCCCGGCAGGGTTCGTTAATAAGCTTTCCCCCATTATTAGTTAAACTGTGCCCCCAGACCTTTGGCTGTCAATCATTTATGTCCATAGAGCTTAGGACTTGAAAGCTATTAAAAGTTGGAACCTCAAAGGTCAGATGAGTGATAGGGAAAAAGGGTCTAACCCTATTAACAAACTGCGGTGCTTCGTTCAAGTGGTTATAAAAGTACCCCAATGGATGAACATATACTTTATCATCCTCAGGATTTAAAGAAGCAGCTCTAAGTAGGACAGTTGCCACATGTTGTGAGTGTCTGAAGTTAACAATTATACAGTCACCCCTATAAACTTTCTTAGAGTTACCAATCCAGTTAACTCTCCTGGTGCTTAATATCGGGTCATAGTAATTTAACGGAAACCCACACTGCCTATGTAGCCAGGAAACAGTTTTATTTTTTAAGGAATCATTGGTTTCACTGTAAGATGAGAATGGGTTGGGTGCTAAGGGTGGCACATTGGTAAGAACCACCGTAAAAGGTGCACAGTCAGGCGGGAGATCTATATAATTACCCCTGTAGATTGGTACCTACTTCTTACTAACTGGCGCCATAGGGACCTTTTACTTTTATCAGTTGGGACAGGGACGGCCGTAGCCCTTTTATTCTGCGTCCCTGGCGGAGGTGTACCCACCCTCCTATGCTGATCCACCATGGTGGTTGATATAACAACCTTGCTTACGCCCAATGTATCACCTTGCTGCCTTAGTCCAGCATTGCTAGATAAGGCACCCCTTTCGATAGCTACCTTGCTTACACCCAATGTATCACATTGCTGCCTCAGTCCAACATTACTAATTGAGGCACTCTTGTCGCTAGAGCTTGAACAAACAATATTATCAATATTAGCACTATGAGCAATTAAAAGATTACCCAACCTAGAAACTTCGGCATAAATTAGGTCTATTTTGTCCACCAAAGGTTTGACAATAGTTGCAAGCTTATCCTCAATAAGTTTAACCATCAGGTCTAATAACTCAGAATTCAAATTGACAGCACTATTCTCCATTGATGTCCCCTTGTTGCAAACAGTGTTCTTAGGCGAAGAAACAGTTTTTTTCTGATTATTGGATCCCCCATGCTTTAGTTGCACTGTTCTGCAGGCCCTTATTTCTCTCCTAATCTTCACAGGACGCTCAGGAGTGTCAATAGGGGCGTCACAATGGGTACTTCCAGAGGTACTTCCAGTGGCTCTACTACAGCTACTTTGTCAGATAAAACCGATAGCCCGGCTTCAGGGGCACAAACGAAACCAGGGATCAATACATCAGCCGCAGCCACAACAGGCGGGAGCTGTACCACTAATGATGGTGAGGTCCCGCGCCCCAAAGATTTTCTCCTCTCGCTATTAATTTTGTTAACTACCTTAACCAGATAGTTATCCAGTGTGGCCGGCTGTTTGGGTTGGTTAGACATGGTATAAGTTTCAGATGCACTCTAACGTTATGGGGTGATGAGTAAGGGCAATTGTGGATAAAGGTGTCACTTACTGTGGCTGGGACCGGGGACACGCAGGGGGTATGACCCAGCCCAGCCGCCTCCAGCCAACGACTGTCAAAGACTGGCCCGCCCTTGTCCCGGGCTTCTCCCAAGCAGCTCCCGCGCGCGACTCGCGGAGCGAGAGGTTGCTCCCCCCTTTAATCCGCCTCCGGTCGCGCTGGTGAGGAGTGGGCAAGGTACCGCCCCCGGCGCTGCTGAGGAGTGTGGTGTTGGGAGTCTCCCGGCGCTCCCTGTGTGCCAGAAGTCTTTAGCCGTTCCCCTCACGGTGTTTGATGCAGTGCAGGAGCCGATGCCCCCAGCGCTGTGTTATCTGCACGAGTAAGGTCCCCCAGAGGGCTCCTGGTCGCTCCCCCCTTTAATCTGCCTCCGGTCGCACTGGTGACGCGTGGGCAGGGCGCCGCCCCTGGGGCTGCTGGGGAGTGTGGTGTTGGGAGTCTCCTGGCGCTCCCTGTGTGCCAGAAGTCTTTAGCCATTCCCCTCACGGCGTTTGATGCAGCGCAGGAGCCGATGCCCCCAGCGCTGTGTTATCTGCACAAGTAAGGTCCCCCTTTTCCTGGCAATATGCTTATGGAATCCCAGGAAGATACGACGAGTTCAAGAGGAGCGGAATGGTTGATGCCCTTAGAGCCTGCAGATCCATAGACTGGGAGATAAGTTTGACTTGCTTATTGATGGTGCTTTTCCAGGCTGAGTATGGAATAGTGACTGAGAGGAGAGATGACTTGTCAATCTCTAACACTCTTATGGCCTTTACAATCTGGGTATTCCAGGGATTGCCAGGACTAGACAGGATTCTTTTTAGCTGGGATTTAAGAGTGTTATCACCTGCTTTTAAGGTCCTAATAAAATATTTCAGGATGTCGGCTTCGCAGTGAAGAGATTGTCTTTGTAGACCCAGCTCCAATCGTAGTCTTGCCCGCTGAATAAAACTTGGCAGATGGAAAAGTTTTTTATAGGTGGAGATTTGGGCGAGCTCAAGACTGGAGGAGCATGCACCAGGAAAGGCCTGGTGTCCGTAGGTTAGCGCAGGAAGTAGAATAGCTTTAGTCACCTTCAGGAGGGCTTCTGCAGAGGGGCTGCTCAGAGTTTGGTTCAGCCGGGTCAGGGAGTATGTAATTGCACCTGCTCTCTTGTGCAAGGCGGCTAGGTGAGCTGAAGGCCTGGACGTCTCGTTGAACCAGACTCCCAAGTAATTATATTTTACTATTGTGTTAATCCTGGCGGGCCCGATGTTCCATGCCAGCCTTTTCTTGTTTTTGCATCTGCCAAATACCAGTACCTTTGTCTTTGCCTGGTTGATTTTCAGGGCATTGGCGGTGTTATATGTATGACGCGTACTTAATGCCCGTTGGAGACCCGATTTTGCTTGGTCCATTATTACGATATCATCTGCATATTGTAATATGTGAAGAGGCTTTTTAGCGGGTCCTAGTTTTGGCGGGAGAAGATTAATATTCTCCAAGAATGTGTCGAAATCAGCTGTGTAGAGATTGAACAACAGCGGGGCAAGAACACAGCCTTGCTTTAGCCCATCTTCAACGGCAATTCTTGAAGAAAGTGTCTTTGGGCCAGTTTTAATTCGCACCCACGTGTTCTTATGCAGGGAAATTAGTGCTCCTAGTAGGTCATGCGGAATCCCCCATTTCTTCAGCGTCCTCCACAAGATGTTCCGAGACACTTTGTCAAAAGCCGCGCTGTAGTCTATGAAGCAGCAATAGAGTGGAAGATGTTTTTTTTGTACTGCTTTTTGACTCAGAGTGGCAAGAGTAATGATGTTGTCTATTGTGGAGTCCGATGCCCTGAACCCAGTTTGGTAGTATGGTATTATGTTATTTTCTTCGACCCCTTTTTCAAGCAAACGAAGAAGACACCGAGCATATGCCTTTGCCTCCAGATCTAATAGGGCAATGAGGCGGTAGTTAGCCGGTGACGCAGGGTCTCCTTTCTTGAATATGGGGCATAGAGTCGAACCTAACCAGGAGTCTGGTAGCTGGCCTGTCGCGAACACGTTGTTAAATAGGGGAGTCAAAAGGTCCGCCCACTCTTCCGGGGCATTTTTAAATATCTCGGCAGGGAGTCCGTTGGGACCTGGAGCTCCGTCTTTTTTCATGGCTCACAGATACTTGGCGACCTTGGCTGCAGTGGTCAGTTCAAAAGTTTCTATTTGAGTGGAAGCAGCACGATCTCTTAATTATGTCACCGCGGAGTCCCCAGAGTCACTGCAATAAAGATCGGACACATGCAGGGCCCAGGCTTCTTCACAGACTGCATTTCCTCTCGTCTTGTTGGTGGAGCGGAGCTTGTTCATATGATTCCAAAACTGGGAATGACTTTTGCCCTTGAGAAGGGCGAACATTTTTACCCACTCAGACTGTTCTTTGAGTCTCTTGGTCTCCCATGAGGATTTCTTGTAGGTCATCCGCAGCAATGCCACCTTTTTGGCAGTGTGTACTGTTCCAATCAGTTTGTGCTGACGGACGGCCTTCCTGAGGGTCTTTCGTTGGAAGGCTAAAAATGGGTCATGGATTTGCTTCGGATATGGCCCGAGTGTTCTATGATGAACCGCGGGCCCTGCCAAGAGATCCTGTAACTTAGCAATGGCGTTATCCCACCTGTAGTGTGATTCTGTCGGGGTACTGTGTCTGAAGTTAAGTGTTTCGCCCTTGAGCCAGGATCCCACCTTGGCAGATCCTGTGAGTCCCATTTGATTCTTCTATCCATGGTGTGCAATTCAGCCCGCGTTGAATGCCCCACATCTGTCATTTCGAGGGTGACTTGCACTTGCAGGTCCAGTCTAGCCATTATGGGGTCATGGTCACTCTCCAAACGATAGGGAATTTCCATCCTGACCAGACGATTGTCCAGAAGCGTTGAAAGAAAAATGTAATCAATAGTTGAGATTCTCCTGAATGTTGGCAAGAAATGAGCGTCATGGTGCAGTTCCAGCGAGATTTGCTGAGCCGAGTGGAAGTTATGGGTTGTTGGAAAAGTGATCATCGCTTCTTGCTCTTTGTTTTTCCTTGCTAAGAGGCCGTTGGTTGCGAGGTCTTTGATGTTAAAGTCTCCTAGTAGCAGTACCTCCGTGGATGCAAATTCCGCTAAAAGGTCTTCCAGTTGTTCTATCATTAGATCCGTTGCAGTTGATTTTGCGGTTTTTTGCTGTATTATGATAAATGTTAATTAGGAGGATAGAGCGTGCCCTGCCTGAAAATGACAGACCGGTAATCAGGACCGTCCGCCCTGCCTTCAGGTTCCGAGGGATAGGTGTGGCCGTTATCTTGCACCTATGGCTGATGAAAATGGAGAGGCCCCCTGAGGGTCTTCCATAAGAATTGACCTTGGCGGCCGGTTGAAAAAGTTCATAGTAGCCAAGCAGAGGCGATGGAGACAGAGACCAGGTCTCCTTAAAACAAATTATGTCGCTTTTGTTCAGGAATTCAACGGCTGATTTTGAAGCAAGGGTTGACTTTAGCCCGCTCGTGTTTCAAGATGTGATAGTTAGTTTGGAATCGGGCCAGTTGGTGCTCTTGTTAGGAGGATCGCTGTTGCTGGGCGAAGTTGATTGGCTGCTCTGGGACAAAGTCTCCATAGCGCATGTCGTTGGCATGGGGGACAGGGCAATTGAGTTTGCAGCTTATCATACGTTGATTTTTGTAGCATGCAATATTTAGGAGATTGTCAACTTTTGACACTTCTGGTAGCCAGCCATGGGTTGGGTCCCGGGACCCCTTCAGTACGCTGGTGAGCTGTTTCGCAGAGGCCTGTGGGAGAAGAACATGGGGGTATTTTTTTGAGTGGGAACCCACATTTAAATGCCCCAGTTTTCAAAATGATTGGCTTCCTTGAAAATTGCATTCCTAATGGATTCCTGGGACCACATTGTAATGGTGGCCTCTGAGCCCCCTTTCCCTGGTATTGTGGAGAACTTGACTGATGTAAGGTCTGAGGAGGTGACCCCGGCCAGTGCTGGAATGCAATTGAATAGGCGGAGGAGGTTGCGTCTCTTAAGAGTATCATGTGGGCCCTTATGCTCGTAGTGTGGATAAAAGACTAGTTCTGCTCTCTTTTCCGGGCTCTGGTGATCCTGACTCCTGGCTGTTCCAGGTAAAGGAGCTGTCCCCATCAGGAGTTGGAAGCAGGTGGGTAAATAGTCCCCACGATTGACTTGTCATTCCCGAGATTTGTGGCACTTGGGGCAAAAAATGCCTCTGCGGCTGCATGTGGAAGTCCCAACAGGCTTTGGTTGGGTCTTCTAAACGATGGGGCGTACCGCAGTCTGTTGCATTGCCCACTGTTGAGCTATGAAGGTCAGTGTTCGTAATTTCTGCCATTCCCAGGGATTTAGGTGGACTATTCCGGTCTTCCATTATTGCTTCAGTGATCTGTACAAGGTTATTCTGGTTCCCAGCGCTGTAATCTTTGGTATTTATTCCTGTAGATTTGTTTGGCAGTAATACGTTTACTGTGGTTGTGATGTGCGCTTCTGAGGCTCTTGTGATCCCGGGACTGCCCAGGGTTGATGACCCGGGCTGTTCGTTGGTGTCCATTGAGCCCGCGAGGGTCGTACTTTTCTCGATGTTTTTTATTTCGGGTTTTACAGGTGAGTTGAAAATGGGGAAGTAGGGGAGACCCCTCGATTTATTAACTGGTAGACTGGGTGCCACTAACCCTTGAAGCCCCGCTCTTCTTTTCAATAAGCGTTGTTTTTTAGATTGTTTTTAAGTTTTTTTCTCTCCCTCCTTGACAGTGAAGTTTTCATTAGAGGCTTAGAACGCTGTGAGTCGAGCCCGTGTGGGTACTGTCGGAGCGATCGGATCGCGTGGTTGATACTTGCGTCAATGTGGTTTCAGTGAGTTCCAAGCCCGCTATGAGCGAGCCGGGGCTGGTCCCTGATGAAAGGCTGGCCGAACTTTTGGTAGCTTGGTCGGCGCGAGGGGGTGTGTCTTTTTTCACAGAGCATGGGCCGGCTAGTGAGGCGGAGCGTAAAGGGTCTTCGAGGATAGATGGAGTTTAAAACTCTTGCATGGGCGTGGGCTGAGATGTTCCTTCTCTGATGCTGTGGCACTCTACGCTGTTCAAGATTGCGCCCAGGATTTCGGGGAGGGACGAGAGTTTGTTGATTATTGGGCTGCAGGAACAAGGATTCCGATTGACCAGTGTCCCCGCCAAACCTTCGAGGGTGCATATCCTGGAGCCCAGATCCGACAGTGCTGAGGCCAGAGTTTGCATTAGATCGATCTGCAGCTCTAATTTCTGCGACTGCCATATCGTAGCTTTGGCAATCGCGGCTTGTTTGGCATGGAGGGATGTCAGTGAGACCAAAATAGAGTTTGTGGGGTCCGCCAAAATTAACACGGATGATTCCTGGTCCTCTGGTGGGATTCTGAAGAAATTTGAGGAAGGGCTGAAGCCCGGTGAGTGGGCGAGTGATTCTTCAATTCGACTTTCTAAGGAGGCCAGGAATCGGTTGGATAGTTTGTGAGATAATGAGGGGGATCACTGAAATAATATCGAGGGACAGAATATCGACCATCAAAATATCGAGTTTCTATCTACAAACAGGTAAGTACAAAAATATCTAGTTAAAAATATCGTTTACAAAAATATAGTTGTAAAAAATATCGTATTTACTAAAAACAGTGTTAAATTAAATTAATATTAATAATTAATTACTAAAATATACCTAAAATTACTTAAATTAACTTATAATAATTAACTAAGTAATGAAAGTTAAATAAATATTTTTTTATTTCATATTTATTAAAACATATATATAGTAACAAAATATAATAAAATAATACCCAAAAACTGAAAACTGACCCTGAACCCTAAAAATACCCCTTTACCCAAAAACCCAAAACTGACCCTGAACCCTAAAAATACCCCTTTACCCAAAAACTGAAAACTGACCCTAAACCCTAAAAATACCCCTTTACCCAAAAACTGAAAACTGACCCTGAACCCTAAAAATACCCCTTTACCCAAAAACTGAAAACTGACCCTGAACCCTAAAAATACCCCTTTACCCAAAAACTGAAAACTGACCCTAAACCCTAAAAATACCCCTTTACCCAAAAACTGAAAACTGACCCTGAACCCTAAAAATACCCCTTTACCCAAAAACCCAAAACTGACCCTGAACCCTAAAAATAAAAACCATTTTTTTTACTATCTATATTATATACTTACATATTTTCACTTTCTATATTATTTACAGTCGATATTACTTCACTTACCTTAAAAACGATATTTTGGCTGTCTATATTCTGTCCTGTCGATATTTTGTCCAAACGATATTTTTGACTCGATATTCTGTCCAAACGATATTTTGGAGTCGATATTATGTCTGTGCACCAATGAGGGGCCATCATATTTTGGGCTCTTGTTTGAAGGTAGGGGGTCGTTCCGGCTAGTTAAAGGGGCCCCTGAGCATGCACTTGGGCTGGGTTGTGATGGAGCCTTCGGTGTTAGGTCTGCAATGTAGCAGTTGTCAGTATATTCAGATGGTGTAAACGGAACACTGCCATGGACTTGAGCTTGGACTTCTAGCTTAGTCGCGTTGTTTAAAATCGTGGTGTTTGTAGAGTCTGAGCTGAAGGCTGGTGAGGAAGGATTTCCTGGAGCTAATGAGTCGTGGCGGCGACCTCCTGGGAGAGGATGAGCAGCTGATGTGTCTTATGAAGTGACTCATGGAGTATCTCATGAGCGATGGAAGATTCGGGTGAGGGTAGAGAGGGTTTCTCCGGGGTTGAGTTTTGAACGTAGGCAAGTCCGGGGGAGCAGTGGTTATCAGTCTAGACGTCAGCTTTTAAGTCTGTATCCTGCTGAGATGATTGGGTAGAGGAGAAGCCCTTTTGGACAGGGGTTTTGATAAAGAAGTCGCTAATCCGAGGTTGCGATTGCGATTGTGATGATAGGCCACCTGTGTTTGACATTTTGTCTTGGGGAGGTGGCGACTCCTGTTGAACCCCGCTGGGGGAGGCGGAGCGGAGGGTAGTACCCTTCCTCCGTGGGAGTCTTCAGAGTTGCTTGGGGTTTTTCCTGGCGGGCCCGCGAGGTATTAATCGCTGGTTTAGCAGGGGGGGGCTACACTCCTCCTGACCTGTCAGGAGTGGTAAGTGCACAGAGGTGGAGGAAGAGAGCCAGATAACAGTGACCAGGGCAGGAATTCTCACCTGTCAGCTGGTGGCCCCCCTCGACCCCCCTCGAGCTTGGCGGCTTGGTGGCGGCTTGGTGGCGGCTTGGTGGCGGTGTGGTGTCTCCCCTTAACACCGGGTCTTGCCCTTCCGGTTCGTCCTGCACACAGGTAACACTTTAAACCGCTTAAACCCCCGTGGTTGTCAGCTGCTTCCCACAAACCACGGCACGGCACCACCATCCGCGGCTCTGAAATAAGGTGGGACAGATCCGGGACAGGTCAGCCGAGCTCTGCTGTAGTTAACCATGAATAATAGATGTCTGGCCAGGTTAGCAGAACCGCTGCTACTGTTGCTGTTGTGGCGGTTGTAGATCCAGCAGACAGAGGAATTGTCCGATGGTAATCCTAAGACCCCCCCGCAGTGACCAGGTCCTGGAGCCTGGGGCAGTGGCGTAATGAAACTGGAGGGGGCCCCTCTGCAAAGTACCTGGAGGGGGCCCCCCACAATCTGGACCCCGTCAGGAGCTCTTAGGCCAGGGACCTGCTGCCCGTGGACAGTGCCAGAAGGGGCCCACTCAGCAAGGGCTGCAGGTGCTAATGTTACATCACTGTCAGTGCCATGTTCAGTCCTATAGATATTAAGGTGTGCCTGTACATTTCTAGGTGCCATGGGGTACAGGACATTCCACCCAAAGCACAGGTGAGTGTACATATGTGTCTTAAGGGAGCCCTCAGCAAGAGAAATCTACAGCTTGGGTGTGGAGGAGATGCTGACTGACCTCATCAGGACAGTGAGTTTGAGTCTCTTGACAGCTTGCGTTCAGGTACTTGTACCTTCGTCATTGGGGCAGTAGGAGGAAAAGCGCTTCAACACCTCCGTCTAGATTTGTAAGTGCTACATAAATGCAATTTCGTTACAATTCAATACAGTCTAGCTAGTCCTGTGGATTAGGGTACAGCCTTGCAGTGAGTATTCAACAGTGAGCGAGAAATGTATCATTGAAGTAGATGTGAGAACAAGGACTAAATGACTGCCATTGAAGTGGATGGGTTATAGTGAGTGTTGGAAAAAGAGTGGTCCGAGAATAGGTGAGCTGGTGTTTCTTGAGGCTAATGTTAAGTTTAATAGGACATTGAGGGTGTCATGTGCCAGAGGTAGGCCTGGTAGGAAATAGTGCCAATTTACAGTCACAACATTTTTTCCTAAAGTTGCCTTCCCATTGTCATATCGACTTTTGAAACACATTTGCATTTGTGACACTTGGGTTAGTGTCTAAGAAACTCCAACCTTGCTGACACAAAGGAACTTTGCGAGAACACTTTCACACTGCCTTGGCATTATGTGTGTGATACAAATGTGTTATGACATCCATATGGCGATTCAGCTATCTGTGGAATACAAACAATAGGCAGCCTGATCACAATCACAGCCTGAGGCAAGGATGCCATTTTCTATATATATATCCTTTTGTTTCCAAGGGGTCCATGCTTTTGCTTAGCCGCTGACTGACATCTCTGTGAGGGGGTGTCCGGTTCGTGACCAAGATGGGGGTCCTACATTCTTACCCACCAGGTAAAGGGGTTAGATCATCCAGAAGGTTGTTTCATGGCAGGCCATACACTCACACCCTAGACACGTAGGGTAGGGTTTGCATCGTAGGAGTACTTTGGGTCATTATAATACTGTATATGTATGCCTATATCAGATGTCTCAATAAGATGGTGGAACTCTTCATTTTATTCACTGTTTTGCCACTCATAATAACTTTTGTCTACTTCTGTTTATTAATCATTGCAGCACATATTTTCTAAACAATAATCACTATGGTTAAATAAATATTGGAAAACGTCCCTTTGTGTATTCTTTGTATATTTCTTTGAGCGACAGAGAGCACGAGTGACTGAAAGAAGCATTCTGATCTGTCACCACGATTCCTGAGGGAACAGGGCTGTCATGTTCAGTAGTTGCCAGAACTGGTCACTCCCTGTCTAGGTTTAGGATGGCTAACTATGGCACTGTGAGCTAACTGGTCCAAGGGAGAACATATCCTGCAGGGGTGCATGGGATCAGTCTGGCACCATCCAACGTTTATGTCGTCCACAAACGAGCAGTTCCTACTGATTAGTGGAAACTACATGTCAAGGAGTGCTGCTGTGCAGTTTCAAGAATCATCTTATTACTTTTAGGGAACCCTACATTGGGGAAACCTGCAGTGTAACGTGTGGGACGACGGATTCCATTGTGTCCCCGACCGGAAGGCCTAGAGTCCAAGACTAGGATAGGGATTGAGGTGAGGTACTTCTTGGGAAAGAGGCTGGCTGGGTCGCTGCTGACAGAGGGCTTACAGCATGTTCAGTCTGGGTGGGGTGATGAGGTTGGCACTGGAGTGATCGACTAAGCCAGTGACCATGGGGAGAGAGTGACAAAGAAGGAGTATGAGTGTAGTGATGTGAGAAATAACAAAGCAATACCGTAAACACTCACTATCTTTTGAAAAGAATCGCTTATTCCTAAAGTTGTTTTCAGAACTGAAATTCTCGTTGATTGAAGGCATTACAGAAGTCAGATTTAAAAGACTTGACCAAGCATTTACTAAACCAGATCTCTGGCTTTCCCACAGAAGAGACACACAAAATTTAATTTCAATCACAAAACGTTAAGACTGCTTCATTCACTAATGCATGCCGCTTTGGATCGGTGGGATATGGTGCTGTGCTAACAATGCCAAAGCTATGGGTCCAAACTGTACTGGCCAAGAATGAATTAAGCTTTTTAGCAAAACTATTTGCATCCCATTATCTTACACAAATGTATAATTGCCAAATATATTACATCTTTGTTAAACCTACCTATTTTGCAACAGCCACTCTGTCTTTATACTCCCATCCTATGCCTTTTAATCAGCCCAGCATTCAGTGGCACTTTCTGCTCACATGTAGAGAAACCAGCATTGGCTACCTCGTTGGTACTGCCAAAGCTTGTTTTTTTCTCACAGTATGCATTAAACTTTATTGAGGAGAGGACGCTGCTGGGCTCTCGTCAATCTGGAAAAAAGCATTGGCTAAAATCAAAAATATTTCTTGATCTCAAAAACCTCACATTGCTAAAGGAGTCCCTTCTACTGAAGGAAACGACTTTGTGTGTAGATGTGAAAGGGCAGAATGCAACCACTCACAGTGAAATTAGCAAATGGCTAAAGTGGGCAGATTTTTTGCCCCGAGGGGTATGCTGCAGTTGGTGGAAGAAAAATGTGGACCATACAATAACAGACCAATCCATTTAGAGAGCTCGCTCAAAGCCTCTACTAGTATACTACAAGTATATTACACATAACATTTATGTAAAATCAAAAGGTCTTGGCTAACGCTAGACCTAATAAAAATGACAATTCCTAGCATTGGCTAAGAGTGGCTGCCCAACACTGTCACAGCCCACCCTCCTAGCGAGTCCAGCCAGGGGAGGGTCGCTTGTACTACAGCCCACTCCTTGAAATGCATTTAGCAAGTTATCAGCCACTACAGTTCTTTATACTTTCAAATGAACATTTAAATGTAGCCGTTCACATCCTGAAGCAAGGAGAGACTGGCATCTCCCTCTTCCATGATTTCTGCGCCCTGCTGGGACGCAACTTAAGACAGGCACTCCGCTGTTGGCAACGGGTGCAGTGCTTGGACCAGAGCAAAAGAGTTTGCAGCAGTGAGCAAAAAGTGAGAGGGGCAGAGGGTGCATCTTGCAACAAAAAAAGAGAGGAAAAGAGACAACAACAATAAGAAGGAGAGAAAGCAGTGGAACAAAAGAGAAAAGGGGTGCACTTTCCTGATATTATTTGGGTTAATGTCTGTAATGTCCCAGAGCAGGGGTGTTCCAGTTGACCACCCCAGCTCTGAGGGCCCTTTTGCTTGAGCCCACGGTCATGTGAACATGAAGCATAACACAACACGGTTGGATCCACAAACGGTAGTTTGTCTCACAACGGGCAAGACGTATACGCCTGTGGTTGTTGCACCGCCCTGACCACGAACGCTGGCGTCCCAACCAGGAACGCTGGCATCCCCTGGGCATGGGAATCCGCCTCAACCAGGAAAGCCATGGACATAACAATATGGTGATGTGGTCAGCTTGCCCAGTGCCGCCCCCGCTTCATCACTCGAATGCCGCCTCCCGAGAGTCATGGCGGCTCCCCGCTATACAGCACCTTGCCAGTCTGCGTGGGCCGACCAAGCCAGCACACTGAGCATGGGTCCCGGAGGGTCCCCAGAGCTGCCAAGGTTTTGGATTGCTCATGTGTGACATTTTCATAATTTCAGTGTAGTTATGAGTGACATTCAGCGACTATGAGTGACACTTTCTCGCGAGCAAGATCAAGCACTGAAGTCAAGGGAAATATATAAATACCAGAAATTAAACCCATTGAAGCAATGAGAAACTCTAAGAAGATCTTAAAACGGCTACAAAGCTGTGCTCTTACATAGGGGTGGTGCATGGAGGCTGTGCGTTGCTGCAGCCAGGTCCCAGAGTCTGGGTTTGAGGACAGCAGGTGTGAGAAGGCTCCCTACATGGGGTTGCTACCTGGAGGCTGTGTGTCACTGCAGCCAGGTCCCAGAGTCTGGGTTTGAGGACAGCAGGTGTGGGAAGGCTCCCGACATGGGGTTGCTACCTGGAGGCTGTGTGTCACTGCAGCCAGGTCCCAGAGTCTGGGTTTGAGGACAGCAGGTGTGGGAAGGCTCCCGACATGGGGTTGCTACCACCTGGAGGCTGGGTGTCACTGCAGCCAGGTCCCAGAGTCTGGGTTTGAGGACAGCAGGTGTGGGAAGGCTCCCGACATGGGGTTGCTACCACCTGGAGGCTGGGTGTCACTGCAGCCAGGTCCCAGAGTCTGGGTTTGAGGACAGCAGGTGTGGGAAGGCTCCCTACATGGGGTTGCTACCTGGAGGCTGTGTGTCAATGCAGCCAGGTCCCAGAGTCTGGGTTTGAGGACAGCAGGTGTGGGAAGGCTCCCGACATGGGGTTGCTACCACCTGGAGGCTGGGTGTCACTGCAGCCAGGTGCCAGAGTCTGGGTTTGAGGACAGCAGGTGTGAGAAGGCTCCCTACATGGGGTTGCTACCTGGAGGCTGTGTGTCACTGCAGCCAGGTCCCAGAGTCTGGGTTTGAGGACAGCAGGTGTGAGAAGGCTCCCTACATGGGGTTGCTACCTGGAGGCTGGGTGTCACTGCAGCCAGGTCCCAGAGTCTGGGTTTGAGGACAGCAGGTGTGGGAAGGCTCCCGACATGGGGTTGCTACCACCTGGAGGCTGGGTGTCACTGCAGCCAGGTCCCAGAGTCTGGGTTTGAGGACAGCAGGTGTGAGAAGGCTCCCTACATGGGGTTGCTACCTGGAGGCTGTGTGTCACTGCAGCCAGGTCCCAGAGTCTGGGTTTGAGGACAGCAGGTGTGGGAAGGCTCCCGACATGGGGTTGCTACCACCTGGAGGCTGGGTGTCACTGCAGCCAGGTCCCAGAGTCTGGGTTTGAGGACAGCAGGTGTGGGAAGGCTCCCGACATGGGGTTGCTACCACCTGGAGGCTGTGTGTCACTGCAGCCAGGTCCCAGAGTCTGGGTTTGAGGACAGCAGGTGTGAGAAGGCTCCCTACATGGGGTTGCTACCTGGAGGCTGTGTGTCACTGCAGCCAGGTCCCAGAGTCTGGGTTTGAGGACAGCAGGTGTGAGAAGGCTCCCTACATGGGGTTGCTACCTGGAGGCTGTGTGTCACTGCAGCCAGGTCCCAGAGTCTGGGTTTGAGGACAGCAGGTGTGGGAAGGCTCCCGACATGGGGTTGCTACCTGGAGGCTGTGTGTCACTGCAGCCAGGTCCCAGAGTCTGGGTTTGAGGACAGCAGGTGTGGGAAGGCTCCCGACATGGGGTTGCTACCACCTGGAGGCTGGGTGTCACTGCAGCCAGGTCCCAGAGTCTGGGTTTGAGGACAGCAGGTGTGGGAAGGCTCCCGACATGGGGTTGCTACCACCTGGAGGCTGGGTGTCACTGCAGCCAGGTCCCAGAGTCTGGGTTTGAGGACAGCAGGTGTGGGAAGGCTCCCTACATGGGGTTGCTACCTGGAGGCTGTGTGTCACTGCAGCCAGGTCCCAGAGTCTGGGTTTGAGGACAGCAGGTGTGGGAAGGCTCCCGACATGGGGTTGCTACCACCTGGAGGCTGGGTGTCACTGCAGCCAGGTGCCAGAGTCTGGGTTTGAGGACAGCAGGTGTGAGAAGGCTCCCTACATGGGGTTGCTACCTGGAGGCTGTGTGTCACTGCAGCCAGGTCCCAGAGTCTGGGTTTGAGGACAGCAGGTGTGAGAAGGCTCCCTACATGGGGTTGCTACCTGGAGGCTGGGTGTCACTGCAGCCAGGTCCCAGAGTCTGGGTTTGAGGACAGCAGGTGTGGGAAGGCTCCCTAGATGGGGTTGCTACCACCTGGAGGCTGGGTGTCACTGCAGCCAGGTCCCAGAGTCTGGGTTTGAGGACAGCAGGTGTGGGAAGGCTCCCGACATGGGGTTGCTACCACCTGGAGGCTGGGTGTCACTGCAGCCAGGTCCCAGAGTCTGGGTTTGAGGACAGCAGGTGTGAGAAGGCTCCCTACATGGGGTTGCTACCTGGAGGCTGTGTGTCACTGCAGCCAGGTGCCAGAGTCTGGGTTTGAGGACAGCAGGTGTGGGAAGGCTCCCGACATGGGGTTGCTACCACCTGGAGGCTGGGTGTCACTGCAGCCAGGTCCCAGAGTCTGGGTTTGAGGACAGCAGGTGTGGGAAGGCTCCCGACATGGGGTTGCTACCACCTGGAGGCTGGGTGTCACTGCAGCCAGGTCCCAGAGTCTGGGTTTGAGGACAGCAGGTGTGGGAAGGCTCCCGACATGGGGTTGCTACCACCTGGAGGCTGGGTGTCACTGCAGCCAGGTCCCAGAGTCTGGGTTTGAGGACAGCAGGTGTGGGAAGGCTCCCGACATGGGGTTGCTACCACCTGGAGGCTGTGTGTCACTGCAGCCAGGTCCCAGAGTCTGGGTTTGAGGACAGCAGGTGTGAGAAGGCTCCCTACATGGGGTTGCTACCTGGAGGCTGTGTGTCACTGCAGCCAGGTCCCAGAGTCTGGGTTTGAGGACAGCAGGTGTGGGAAGGCTCCCGACATGGGGTTGCTACCACCTGGAGGCTGTGTGTCACTGCAGCCAGGTCCCAGAGTCTGGGTTTGAGGACAGCAGGTGTGGGAAGGCTCCCGACATGGGGTTGCTACCTGGAGGCTGTGTGTCACTGCAGCCAGGTCCCAGAGTCTGGGTTTGAGGACAGCAGGTGTGGGAAGGCTCCCGACATGGGGTTGCTACCACCTGGAGGCTGGGTGTCACTGCAGCCAGGTCCCAGAGTCTGGGTTTGAGGACAGCAGGTGTGGGAAGGCTCCCTACATGGGGTTGCTACCTGGAGGCTGGGTGTCACTGCAGCCAGGTCCCAGAGTCTGGGTTTGAGGACAGCAGGTGTGGGAAGGCTCCCGACATGGGGTTGCTACCACCTGGAGGCTGGGTGTCACTGCAGCCAGGTCCCAGAGTCTGGGTTTGAGGACAGCAGGTGTGGGAAGGCTCCCGACATGGGGTTGCTACCACCTGGAGGCTGTGTGTCACTGCAGCCAGGTCCCAGTTTCAGGGGGTTTGAGAGAAGGAGAGGGGTGTGGGATAGCTCCACACACACAGCTGCCAAGTTGTCAGATTGTGGGACATTACCATGGTTACAGTGCACTTGTGAGTGAAACTCAACTGCCAAATGTGTGACATTGTCCTGCGAGTAAAACGAAGCAATGAAGTGCATATAAATAAATAAATAAATCTTAGAAATGTCACCCTTTTGATCACTGAGAAGCCCTAAAATATCTTTCAACTGCTTCGAAAACCTGAAATGGAAGGTTAGAATACTGAATCAAAACTATTTAGGTCCCAAGAAGATATAAATGTAAAGCAATCATCATAAATGCCTTACACCCCAATGTCATTACACGTTATTGCATCCTAATAATTAATACAGTAAGTACGTGCTGCAGAGATCAAATAAACACAGGCCAGTACAAGAATAAGCAAAATGACAGTTGGTACATATTTTTACCGTTTACCTGTATAGTTCACACATATAAATAGAAACCACGTTTAGCTATGTTCTATATATGACAAATACTAACAAACAAAACACAGAAATTGCACGATACGAATGACTAAATACGATTTTGTCTCCAATTAGTATGTCATGTCCAGGATCCAGGCCTTTGCAGACTATTGAAATAACAATTAATGGCCGGAAATGTTCTCTTGGAAAGGTGTTCCCTCTCAGTAGAATGCAAGATTCACTCACCCGAGTGCTGCCATTTCCGGGCTGCAGTTAACGCTGTCTCATAGCACCAGCGAGCCACAGGCAGCTCTCCTCAAGAGTCTCATGCGGTAGTTTGCAGTCATTCAAAGACCCTCTGAATGTTGTTTTCCGCAGTCCTGTCAAGTATCACGCATATGACGTTAGACTGACGCATTTCAGTGTGGTGGTCCGCATCACCGCACTGAAATGCAAAGTCACACATTTTTAAGGCCTATGTAAACCTGTCAACCAGGCGTGCTATAATTAGCATTGAGCAAAGCCGCATTAGCGCACTGCTCCTGCAGCCAGCCAGGGACTCTGACTGCTGCAGGCCCAGGGGGCAGGGGCTTGTTTACATGACCAGGCTCCATTCGGCACTCACGTGACATGATGGCGTTGTTAGGGAGAGTGCAACAATGTGTCCCATATTCAACCAATGCCGAGACAGGGTGGACCGCCGACGGCACGACGCAAGCAGACAGCAGCAGTTATCACGTAGTTTGGTAAAGTTTAGCAGGAATGGAGCTCGCCGTTTCTGGAACTGCCGGCCAGTACGGTGCGTTCTGCGCAGCCTGCATCCTCTCACCAACCGGTGCTGCTCCAGTGCGACCGGGCCGCTGCAGTGCGACCGGTGCTGCTCCAGTGCGACCGGGCCGCTGCAGTGCGACCGGTGCTGCTCCAGTGCGACCGGGCCACTGCAGCGCGACCGGTGCTGCTCCAGTGCGACCGGGCCGCTGCAGTGCGACCGGTGCTGCTCCAGTGCGACCGGGCCGCTGCAGTGCGACCGGTGCTGCTCCAGTGCGACCGGGCCGCTGCAGCGCGACCGGTGCTGCTCCAGTGCGACCGGGCCGCTGCAGTGCGACCGGTGCTGCTCCAGTGCGACCGGGCCGCTGCAGTGCGACCGGTGCTGCTCCAGTGCGACCGGGCCGCTGCAGTGCGACCGGTGCTGCTCCAGTGCGACCGGGCCGCTGCAGTGCGACCGGTGCTGCTCCAGTGCGACCGGGCCGCTGCAGTGCGACCGGTGCTGCTCCAGTGCGACCGGTGCTGCTCCAGTGCGACCGGGCCGCTGCAGCGCGACCGGTGCTGCTCCAGTGCGTCCGGGCCGCTGCAGCGCCAGAGAGAGCTCACAGATGCCTGCAGCATAGCTGCCAAGGTTTCAGATTGCTTATGTGTGACATGTTCATAAATTCATTGTACTTATGAATGACATTCAACGACAATGAGTGACACTTTCTCGTGAGCAAAAATCAAGCAATGAAGACAAGAGAAATATAAATATCAAAAATTACACCCATTGGAGCAACGAGAACCTCTAAGAAGACCTTTAAACTTCTTTAAAGCACCAGAAATGGGAGGACACTAATGGGAGTCTGTCCAGACTTTCCCCTTGGGACCTCTGTTAGTTAAAGCACCGAACCAGAGAGCCACAGAATCAAATCCGGGTATGTGCAGTCGAGAATAGTGAGTTGTGTACGTTTAGTGCTACAAGGTCCCAGTCTTATCAGTGACATCCAACTGCCAAATGACATAAAATATAAAAAATGAGACCCTTTTGAGACAGTTCTAAATGTATCTTAGCCCCGCTCACTGTCTCAAAGAAAATGCCCCCATTGCACAGATCAGAAAGTGCTCTCTTGGTGGACTCTCCTTTGCAACAAGAATGAAGTGCTCCCTGCAGTGCCAGGCTGAGGCAGAGAGCTTCTTTAGCCAGTGTTTTGGACAGGAGTGCAAGAGAGCTTACTGGCAGTGCTCCCATAGTCTAGAACTGGCTGCAACTCGCCGTCCCAGCGTTTATTTTCAATACGAAAACAGCTTGCCTCGTAATGTATTGCTCCATCTAGCTAGTGGAAGCAGGGCCTCAATGTGGACGTTGTTGTCACTTTCGTCATTACCATATAATTCAGTCGTGCTCTATTTAACCTATTTTTTGTATACTGACGAGGCTAACCGCCTATTGAACATTTAGAGTGTGTAATGGCATTATGGCATTATGCTGGTCTTTAGAATTGAAAGATGTATGCTATCAAATGCTGGCACAAATTCTACAGATTTATGTCACTTCCGTTGGGTGTCCATGACGTGTAACGCTGACTCTGAGGCAGTGAAGCTGCACACTTCTCTGGCACCACACAGGGGTGGGAGTTGGCAGAATTTTGCAATGCAAATATAAAAATGTAGGTGCTCGCTTATTCCAGCTCACCTGTGTGTTACTAGGAAGTGCTGGCACTCCCCTTTTAAAAGCATTGGACAGTGACAAAAAGTGCAGGTCTCTCTTTTAAATGTAAGAAGTGTAAGTAAAGAGCGAGCCCCTCCTCATTTAAAATCCTGACCCTGTGCACGGAATGAAAAGCTAAGCTCTGCCAGCTGGGGATTTGGAACGCTGGGGGTCCTGCATTGATGGGGGCTTCCCGTATACAGGGGGGATGCAGCGACACAGACATGGGCCATCTTCTGGCTGTGCTATAATCTCTCTTTCAGTGGAGAGGCGCTCGGCTGCTAGAGCAGGGGGCCTGTGACCCAGCAGCCTGGAGCCAACTTCATTCATGATACAAACAAAAATCTTCATCTTCAATGACGCTGCTAAGTTAAAGTGTAGGGAATGCACCTAAGTGCTATAAGTCCAGCAGTTAGAAAGCGTTGTCACAAACACAGGGGCGGCTGGTGACATTTGACAGTGGTGGGGCGTAAGCTAATTTGCATATTGCACCGCAGCGAGCTAAATGAGGGCACCAAAACGAGTCATTAGCAGTTAGATGGCCGACAAAGCTACACTCGTTTGTAGCAGCGCGCCAAAAACCGCCATTCCAAGCGCGCGCATAACGTTACTTCCTATAGTTTCTTTAATGCGTTAATCAGGTATTTACTTTCCTATCACCCCATTTCATAAGCAAACCTGTGCTGCCTAGCTGGCGATTGCTACTGCGGCATAATTGAATAAATACAAATCACTCAGCAGCTATATTTCTCATGGATTTCACTTTCAGTGCACACTACACTACTACAATGAACCCGTTTAGTAAACAGTGTTCCTAGCACTCTGATCATACCTGAGCTGAGTGTGAACGCCGGGTCTCCCTGGCCGAGCGGTTCCTTCGGGACTTGACTGTCGCAGTGTCGCCCTCTCAAGTATTCCTGGGTCCGCTCAGGTCAGAGGTCAAGTCTTCAATCAAACGAACCCCATAAAAAAACAGAGGCCGCAGTACGAGGGAGGGAGAGAGCTCTGCCCCCCAAGACAGGGGGTTATGTACCCGGGCTATGTATTGACCAGCCAATCATAGATTGGCTGGGGGGGCACCATAACTGCTCGCCCAGTCGCCCTGTGCAACCCCGGGGGCTGCCGCCCGCCCCCATGTCCTCTCTCTAAGGGGAAATTCAGAGGGGAAACAAGCTGCGCATGCGCGGACATGTTTGTGCCCAAAAGTCCACTTGCGCAGCTGCAGCAGGCCCATCCTCCCCCCCTCCCTCCCCCCCTGGGCACTCCGGAAAAGTCGGGTGTCTCGGATTCCCGGCCGGCAGGTAGCGCGATTTTTTTAAAGATTTGTATTTGGTCTTTAGTGACGACACGGTGGGTCCATGGGGCTTAGTGGGGCTACGCCCCTACACCCCAATGGACGCACCGCGCCTGCACAAACACCACAATCAGGCCACTTTGTGTTTCATTTCACACCAATAACGGCGAGGGGCGCCAGACAAGCACATTTCACTCGCCAAGGAAGAGGTGACATTTTTTATTGCCCTAAGAGTTGAGATTGGCAAGGACAGGCCCGCGCTGCCTCGAGACCTTTGAACTGAAAGTCCTGCAACCGAGCACATTAATTTGAGACGGGGGTCGCAGAGCAGAATCTCAGCAGTGAAGATAAGGACGGCCTCAAATTTAATATACTTGAGATTTACATTACCCGACACTAGACAGTGGCAGCTTGGCAGAGCGGCCAGTGGCAAGAGAGGCTGCAGGCCCCAAACTCGACTCTGGCAGCCACGGCCATGGTCGGACGTGCATGGCATCGTGATGGGAGGCTGCAGTGCCGGGCGGGCCCGCCTTAAGCAGCAGTGATGCCTTCCGGGCGGGCCCAGGCTGGATAGCAACGAGGGGGTGCCAGTCACGCACATTAACGCCCCTGTGAAGGCTTGCTTGTTTGTTAGCACACAGCCCCCTCCTCACAGTCAAGATCGGTTGTGCCGGTGCCTCGTCCTTACCTCTTACACACAATCAGGTAGGCCCACAATCAACAGCGCTACCTACCAGCAACGGATTTCACTGCAGTGCAACCCCGCAGATCCCTCCAAGCCTCAAGGCAGACGGTGGCCCTCAGTGCCCAGCGTTGACAAACCACGCCCCCAAGAGTAAAAGTGCACACCACAAGACTGCCTCACTGCATTGGCATAAGGAAACTTGAAGGGGGCCCCCTGGAGCTGGGGGGCCCCCGCATCGCGTGGGCTGTGGGGGCCTGTGTTAATCCCCTGGCCTGGGGCCTGGATGATGGCGGCGGAGGTATAGCCCAGAAGCTACGGTGGAGGGGGAGATGTTATGGTAGGATCCGCAGCTTCAGTTTCTGCGTCCGTAGCTTCAATTACGTCGGCGGGTGGATGTCCGTGGGCAGTGTCCAACGAGTGATTCCTGCGGTCCCCCAGCAGTGCGGTATTTTCCCTGGGCTAGGCAGGGCAAATCGTGTTTCACAGCAGGCCGGTCGTGTTAATGGTATCTCCGCACCCCCGGCCGCCGGTGGCCCCGTCGCCCCTGTAGCCCGGAAGCCCATTTTCCTGCGGTGGCCTGTGCGTTCAGCTCAGTCTGGCGTTCTGCCGATCTCGCCTCTCAGCTCTCTGATGCTCTCCGGTGCTCTCTGGCGGCCGCGCAGGGAAAGACAAGGGTGCATGTCAAACTTGTTTGCTGCCGAGTACTTACCCAGAATCCACATCTTGGGTTGGGATAGAGGGATAGAGGGGACCTGTGGAATATGTAGCAGTCATCTGTACTGGGAACACTGCATGCACATCTGTAAAGGATCCACTGACAATACACATATACTGCACAATGATGGAATGTCAGCATTGTCTGCTGCGTAAGATATGTGCAATGCAATGAGGTGGTCAAAGTGCTACATAAGTGCAATTAATAGCACCTACCATACCTGGGAATCATGAATGAAGGTTGAAACCCCTTGCAACACTTTGCCTTCCTGTTAGTGTATGTGGCAGTTGTATGTAGAGATGCACTCTCCATTTGATGCAGCTTAGAACCTGACACAAGCAGAGGGACTGGAGTGCCTGAGAAATGGCCATGATGTTTCTGGACACTCTCTAGAGAGACCATATAGCAAAGAGATGGAGGGCTGCAAAGATCTCGGAAAAGCCTGAAATGTTAAGAGAGCAGCATGTTTCAGCGTCAATATCTTGCCCCCATTCCCAATCATGACCAAGATGACATCAGGGAAAAACAGTATATTGATCTGACATCTTGGCTGGACACCCTAAAAAGGTTGATCCTTTTCCTGAAGATCCTCTCTACTATTCTCCTCATCCTCCTCCTCCTTCCCCGCATATCATTCTATCACATCACAAGAAGAAAACCAACAAATACATTCAATGACAGTTTGTAAGGTCTAAAAGGGTTTGTATGTGGTAGGTCTAAGTTTATATATGCAACTAGACTGGGAGTGGCTGTTGGGCTAAAAACCTTCAGCTGGAACTTGGTGGGCACTGACACAGGTGTGTGTGGTGTGCTTGTGAGAAAGTTAGAAATTTGAGGCTTGATAAGAGGTTTTGACTTTTGACTATTTTGCATTTACATTTGGTTTGAGATGGAATAGTAAAAATGGTTTCTTTGTAGAAGACATTACATGACATATAACTAATAACTAATTGTGCAACTGTAATAGGGATGCTGTATAATTCAAACTTATGATGTTCCGGTGACCACTTGAAGAGTCACATGTTTATAGTTCTGCCATCTTGCATACTATTTGTACACTGTTGTAGTTGGTGTTTTTGCTGTCAGATTTCCACCCAATACACTCCCTACACAAAAACACGTATAACAGCTAAGTGCCTACTTGTAGCTCTTTTCTATTTTAAATGACGTTTTTTGCGCTATGTTGGTTGTACAGCTAGATGCCCTGGATTTAATGATGTGTATATATGTGCAAATGTATTGGGACACACACCAATGATTGCCCTCCTATATCACTGTGTTGTGTTCCACCAGGATAGCCGAGTCTACTCTCCACCCCGAGTGCAGAGATTCTACACCTGGGCAGACATTCCACTTCGAGTGCGGAACTTCATCCCGACTATGGAACCCCTGCAGTCATTAAGATACTACAGTTAGATTTGTGGTCTAAACTTTTAGTTTACCTTTTCCTTTGTGAATCAGACCCTAAAGGAGCAACATTTACTATTCTCATTACGATACAAAACTATTTGAGGAAAAGACTGGCCACTTAGGGCCTCATTCTGATGTGGTTAGGAAAGCATTCCCACCTAGGGACTGATTCTGATGCGGTTAGGAAGCCCTCCTAATGGCATTTGCTTCTTCCAAATCGGATCGGGAACGTGCCCTTTTGACCCACGGCCCAATTATGATGCAGTTAGGAACATATGCTCCCATTGAAGTCAATGGGAGTCCAACCAAATTGTATCTGGAAACATCCGGATGCATCATACTCTGTCGGTCGGTCTCTCCCGATCCGAGTGGGTCGGAAACCATTTCCAAACTGATTCGGTCGGGAAGCTTTCCAACCCGCATCAGAATCAGGCCCTATGTGTTGGCATTTGGTATTCTCACTCCAATACAAACTAATTTGGGGAAGGTGTTGAACAATAATGGGCTGTATTTACTATTCACACTAAATAATAAACCATTTTTAGAAAGATGGTTTACACTAAAGTATTGTCAATTACAATTCCCACTCCAATCTAAACCGATTTTGGGAAGATTTTAGACACCAAAGGGGTGAAATTTACAGTTCCCACTCTAACCTAAACAAATTTAGGGAGGTTGTTGGATTCTAAAGGGGTAATATTTACTATTCCATCTCAAACCTAAGCCTATTTGAGTAAGATAATTGACACTATAGTGTAGACATTTACTATTTACACTCTAATCTAAACTGATTTGGGGAAGGTGTTGGACACAAAAAGGGTTATATTTTACGATTCTTAAAGTAAAGGGGTGCCATTTACAATTCTTGATCCAATCTCAACCAATTTATGGAAGGCTTTGTGCACTAAAGGGGTGGTGACATTCACCATTTCCACTCCAATCTAAACATATTTGGGGAAGATGTTGGATACTGAATGGGTGACATTTGCTATACCCACTCAAATCAAAACCTATTCATGAAGGTTCTGGACTCAAAGAGTGATGTTTACTATTCCCACTTCAATCTAAACCAAATTGGTGAAGGTATTTAACACTAAACGAGGGACATGTACTAATCCCACTCCAATCAAATCCTATTTCAGGAAGGTGTTGGACATGGAAGGGATCACATTTATTATCCCTATCCAATCTAAATCTATTTTGAAAATATGTAGGACACTAAAGAGGTGATATTTCCTATTCCCAATCTACTCTAAACCAATTTGGGGTAGGCAGTGGACACTAAAAGAGTGACAGTTATTGTTCTCACTCTAATCTAAACCAATTTGAGGAATGGGTTGGACACTAAAGGTGTTACATCTACTATTACCACTAGAATCTAAACCTATTTGGGGAAGGTGACAGACATTAAAGGGGTGACTCTTGCTATTCCCACTCCAATCTAAACACATTTGAAGAAGATTTGGACATAGAAGGAGTGGCATTGTCAATTCCTACTCCAATAAAAACCTATTTCAAGAAGGTGCTATTTTCACTCCATTCTAAACCAATTTGGGCAAGGCGTTGGTCTCTAAATAGGTCACATTTACTATCCCTTCTCCAATAAAAACCCATTTGAGGAAGATGTTGGACACTAAAGAGGTGATATTTTTTTCTTCCTTCCAATTTAAACCATGTTGGGGAAGGTGTTGGACAATAAATGGGTAAGATTTTCCCACTCCAATCTAAGGCGAAGATGTTGGATGCCAAAGAGGCTACATTTACAACATCCACTTCAAAATACATTTTTCACAAGGTAATAAAAACTAAACATTTTAAATAGGCAATAAATACCCACACACATACACATTCTATGGAATAAATAGAATGTTATCTCAAACCACACTACTTTTAATAATTAATGTATTTTCAAAATATGTGCTACCATTCAAACAGTTTAAAACATACAATGACAAATAAAACCACAATTCGACCTAATAAACATAAACAAAATGTTTTAAATTATTGTTATAAAATAAGAAAACTATTTAGAATACATTTTTTATTTTTAAAAACCCAAAAATCTAACATGTCTACAATTTTGTAAAATGGGTTATTTAAGATGTAAAAATTGTACATAAACATATTTAAAAAAATGTAATGTTATTAAAAGGTTTTGTAATATTTTTAATTACTATAATATTTTTGTGTTCATATTTGTATTGAATATGTTTAACATATATTTTCAAAATTATAAAATAAAAATATATTACACATATTAATATAAGAAAAACAATGTTAACTTTCACAAAGTTTGATTTGCAAATATTTAAAATAGGTAATTTATAATTTATTTAAAATAGAATTGGTTTAAAAAATCTTCCCAATCTTATTCCCTAAAGATCCAATATAGGCTAAAATATAGGGCAATTATTTATGTATATTATTATACCCCCCCAAAATCTGCAATTGCATAACTAAAAAATTAAATTAATGGAAGCGAAAATCACTAATAAACATCTACATATACAATACATGATATACTAATTAAAATTTAAAAACTATCTTATACATTAATATTTATGACAACAATATTTTTACCTATGATATTCCTATTGACAACATTTTTAATATTCAGTTATTTTCTTGATATGATTGTTTTAGTATCCTAATATTTTTTCCACAATATTTTGTACAAAATCTCTCACTTTTGCTGCCACCGTGTGATTGTGGCCTTGTGTTGCTGGCTGAAATTTTGTAAACACACACTGGCACTGTGTGAATTGGCAGTTGTGGCAATGGTTTGTGATCACACTTCTGGTCACATACTCTTGACCAGTTACCGAAACCTCAAAGGGGACACTTTCCCTTTGGAAATGGTGTTGGCTCTGCGAGGGGGAGGAACCCACTGCCTTCTCTTTCTGAAGCTTTCCAAAATGGGAAACTTTAATTTACTAAAAGTAGCTGTGTTTCCTTTAAGGATCTTTGGCTGGTTTACAAAAAAAGCTTTCCTGTTTCAGAATGCTACGCAGGTATACTAGTCTACTGTCCCTTGCAGTCTAATCAGCTGCAGCCAGTTACAAGGACCTACAAATTGCAACCTGACTAATAAATATTAATAGTGTGGCCCTGCGGTGAGCATCCTCAAATGGAGATTTTGAGAACCAACTTAGGAGTATATTGGTTGTTTTGAAAAATCTGATTCTGTTCAGAAACAGATCCAGGGCTTAATTTGTAGGCTTTATTTAATAGAATATTAGCACAGCAGCCAATTGTTCTTCATCACAACATGCTGATAAACAGGTAAAGCTACCTAAAATATCTAAAAGCACCAACCTGACACCCTGCTTATGCAGCAAATAAATAAAAGCCAAATTTTGAAATTAAAACCATCCTCTCTATACATTTTGAAATATAAAATATAATGGAATCCTCTTCTTAAGATGTTACTGTTTCTGTTATGTTGCACAATTTTTTGTTAGAACTGGCATTACAGGTACCATGCTCCAAAGTGTCAACATTAGCTAAAACATGAATACCAATGAACTACTTAATTCAGTGTGAAACTGTCAACAGACACAGGTTGGCATAGATTAAAAAGGATAAATGTGCAAAGAGGTATTCATTATTTGCATATTGAGCTCTCTTTGCTTGCCCTTAGTTTACCTTTTAGGCCATTTTTCTATAAAACAGGTTTGCACGTAGAAGACGTAAAGTCTAATTACACGGATTGCAGAAAATGGCTTTCTTTTCTGAGCTGAAAGAGTTCCACGATCGATATTTGGATCCAGCATTGTTAATGAAGATGTTCTTTACGAAGGACTCCCCGTTTCCTGATGATACGAGTAATCGGATATTTCCTCTTCTTTGCAAAACATTCTCTTCAGGTATGTGGCTTTTTTACCCCATTTGAATCTCACACAGAAAAATGCAGTATTTGTAAAGCACCCACAATTATTGCCAAGGCGCTGGGGGCCACCAGGAAGATGAAGCCCTGAGTCACGTGGTGATGGGCTGACTTCCCGACAGCCCCAGGGATGGAACTGTGAGCCCGCGTGTTCCGTAGTCAGGCACCCCGGCCGCTACGCCACATCTCTGAATCCTGCTGGAACTCATGTACTATGGGGATATAAACATGCAGGCTCTACTATTATATATATATATATATATATATACTATATACTATAAATCTACTGAAAGGTGTGAATTATGAATGGTTTCAAACATATGTTCTTTGGTTTTGCATTGAGCCCGGTAAAACATAGGCAAGGCGTCTTTCTTTGGGTGTGTTAATTGTGTTATAAAATCTGTTCTGTAAAATAAATGTATAATCACTATATTTTTAACATTGATCAAACACTGTCAGCTTGTTTGAGCAGTACATTGTGTGTGGATGAAAGAGGAGACTGATGGATGAGTCAGATCAGTGTTTCCCACTTGGAGCATTTGTTGGAAGCACCTACAGGATTAAAGGTTGTCTCTGATCAGCATGGAGGGACTAGAAACAATCAAACCTTCTAAAGTATGTACACACAGACAAGGTACGGAACAGAAGGGCATGCAAAGCACCATCCAGTGAGTGATGTCTCAGTACACCCTGGGATGATGTCATGAAACAAAGCAACATTCCATGATACCTAATGATGGTTACATTTTTTAGAGGGGAGACGGAAAAAAAGTGCTGTAGAAAAATCACCTGGTGTTTACTCTGCAAAGGTACAAACAGACATTTTTCAGAAAAACATTTTTACACAGTTTTGGCATTTTTATGGGACATAGCCTAGTTTTGCTATTTTTGGTGCAGTTACTGGTAGAAATGGCTATGAAATCAATAATGGGTCCTAAAAAACTATACATTTCTAAAAAGTAGACACAAATTTGAATTAATCATGGGGTAATTTGTGTAGATCCTTCAAGGTTTTTTTTTAAAGAAACTAACAGGAAAAATTGAAAATAAGTTGACAACGGTAAATTCTTCGAAGTATGAGCACTTTTTGAAAGCAATATACTGTTATATCCACTGTACTCCTCAGGATGTGGGGATATATAGGACTTGTAGATTCACCAAGAACCCGATGAACCCAGAGCCAATAACTGAGCAGTGTCATGCAATGGATTTTTATTGTGTACTAGGTATATAGCAATGCATTTGGGGAAAAAAATACCAGTGAAAATCTATTTGAACCACACCTATGTATTTCCGAATTGGTAACAACATATAGGGGCTGATTTATGAGCCCTTTCGTCACTTTTCCGCTGCCGGTGCGTCACTTTTTGTGACGCACCAGCAGGGTAAAAAGTGCGCCATGTTGCGTCATATTTACAAAGTGACGCATCTATGTAGATACATCACTTTGTAGACTCCTGAGCCACATTATACCTGCGCCAGGTATAATGTACGCAGGGTGAGCGTTTTTAAACAAGTAAGCCTCGTAGAAGTCACACAGTGAAATCTATGAGATTTCACTGCGTCACTTCTAGGAAGCAAATGCATCAATATATTACGCCTGCCTCCCATCAGGCGTAAGACTGTCAGTCAGTCAGTCAAAATTAACTTTATTTGGTTTGTCATAACCATAAAGCATGTAAAACACATTTCATTTCATACAAAGGTTAAAAGAGAAACATTTTCCACTCAGTTAAAATATTTACAAATACTGTTAACATTTCTTATCTGGCGCCGGACCTTTAGTCGTTTCCGGCTTTCGTAAGTACGTTTTCTACTATTATCATGAATTTTACCCCCCGACATATTAAAATGTTTGATGTGGCGCCCATCCAACTTGTCACCGCATGTCTGCAAGTGCGAATGTTTAAATCAATGAAGGGTGTTTTTAGCAACTTCCTTCTTTCCGCTTTTACTATTTCGCAGACGCACAGTAGGTGGCTTAAAGTTTCTATATGGTACCCACATAAACGACATGCCTTTTTTTGATGGTTACTTTTCCAGGAGGGGGCCAAGTCCTTCGAGCAATAATCACCAAATCTATATGCCATGAACTTTCTTTTGAGTGACAGTCGGAAATGGGCTGCTAGATAGGGTTGTGGTTTTAAGCTTATATACGAATGTATTATAACCCAAGCATGGCGGCGTTTTGCTAATCTCCTTTTATATTCTACTAAGGATAATGCTTTTGCTCTGTTGTTGCAGACTTTATTGAATGCCGCCATTTCCAACGTGTAAATGTACATGTATTTATATAGCGCAAATCACCGACCCGGTATCTAAGCGCTTGCTTAGGGAACCCGTCCTGGTATTCCCCTGCAGGGTATCCACAAGGTGAAAGCCAGGCATCCCGCTGCAAGGGGCGTAGTGGAGATTAAGCAAGCTATTGCCCAGAGTCGCAGAGTGTGACCCCGTGAGTTGAGTAGGCACCGGAGCGAGAATTATCGAGTCGGTGGAATTTTTTGAGCCCGAGACCCGCTGAGGCGGGGAATCGAACCCTGGTCCACGGCCGATCTCAGTTTCCGGGTCTGCCGCCTCTAACCACTGAGCCACGCTTCTCCACGTGCTTTTCCATACTTCCTCAATATCCAGTTCTTCCAGGGCAATCCGCAAATGATCACCCCACGTGTTTGGATTTCTTTGATCGTGTTGTAGTTTTATTTCTGTCCAACATAAGTTGTCCAAAGTTCCCAATTCCGCTGTTATAAGTTTCCTGCATAATTTTACCAAGGTTGCTTTCCTTTGAAATTCTTGATTCTGGAGTCCAAATTCCAAACGTATCTGTGCCGGCGAGGAACCTTTAAAGAGATTAAATACTGTTTTATAGACCTTGATCTGTAATTTGTTTAAGATGTTAATTTCTTGGCCATGCCACGTTTCCAATCCATAGGACAAGGTTGGGAGCAATTGCGCTGCCATGATTTTTAGGAGGTGCCCATGTGAAGGGCATTCCAATTTCTTGTGCAACTGTTTGTAGGCAAATATTAGTGAATTGGCTTTTGCTGTGATCTCCTTTTTCTGGTCTATCCGAGATAGATTTCTTGCCATTTTGATGCCCAAGTATTTATAAACCCCTATTTCCCCTATTTGTGTGTTCTTTGCATATCATTTGTATTTCCCTTGTCTCGGGCCCGCAAGTCTTATTGTCTTATTGGGGAGAGGAGTTGGCCTAATGGCTAGGGCGCTCGACCTCCGACCTGGGGATCTGGGTTCGAGTCTCGGTAACGGCGCCAAAACCTCCTGTGATTCTAGGCAAATCACTTAATCTACCCGTGCCTAAAATGAAAGTGTTTCCTCATGTAACGTAACTGGAAAAATATGTAAAGCGCTCTGATACCTGATTCGGTTCGGGTCTAGTTCGCGCTATATAAAACTCTGCAAAAAAAAAAAAAGTCTTACCACCTTGGTTTTTGATTTGTTCAATTCCAGACCTTGGATATCCAGGTAGTCTATGAGTTTATTTATGGTCCTTTGCAGCCCTATCGGAGTTTGGCTCAACAACACGATATCATCTGCATATTGCAGAAATTGGATTGACTCGTTTGCCAACTTTGGTGGGTGTCCGTTTACTTGTAACAAGTAATTGTTTAAATCTGCCAAGTATAAATTAAATAAACATGGAGAGAGAACACAACCTTGTTTTAGTCCATTTGTTATGTTTATTTTTGATGATACTCTACTTCCGTCTCCTTGTTTTACAGTAGCCCATGTTTCGCTGTATAACGATTCTAAAGCTTTTATCAGTGGCTGTGGGAGACCCCATGCTTTCAGTTTATTCCACAGGCGGTCACGTGGTACACTGTCAAAAGCAGATTTCAAGTCAATGTAGCAAGCCAGTAATACTCCCTTTTTTCTTTCAGCCTTTTCCGTCAAGATCGTCAATGCCGATAGGTTTGAGATGGTACCCATGCCTTGTCTAAAGCCGGTTTGAAATTTCGAGATGATGTAATTTTCCTCCGTCCATTCTCGTAGATGTTGCAGTATGCATGAGGCGTAGAGTTTAGCCTCCACGTCAATGAAGGCTATCAACCTGTAATTCCCGGGTTCTGTTCTACAGCCGCTCTTGTAAATTGAGTGGAAAAGGTTACCACTCCAGGACTGTGGGATTTTATTGTCACAAAACACTTGATTAAATGTCAGGGTCTCGTTTGAACAGGGCATTTGGTTGACCATTTGGTCCTGCTGCTCCTTCAGCCTTCAATTTTTTTATCAAAAATGTTGTCTTTTTTTCAGTTGTCAATGGTGTTTGCTCATTAGCTTCCCAGCCGGTCATGTCTAATACTTGTTCCCTTTTTATACCGGTTGTCTCAAGGGTAAGTTCTTTTCCTTTGGCTTCTTGTGTACTTAATGCCTCATTCTGTTGTGGTCCGATTCTCGGGTTATACAATTTGTCGATGTATTCCAGCCACGTTGTTTCGTTTATTCCAATGTTGGCCGTCATTCCATATCCCTTCATTAATTTGTTCATTAAGCCCCAAAATTCCCTGCTATTTGGTAATTTACTTGCCCACAGCAGGTCCTCCCATATCTTTTCTTTATATTTCCTTTTTCCACTCTACATTCTTCCTTGTATTCTTTTCTAATTTTTTGAATCTTATTGTTATATATGTGTTTTCCCGTTGTGTTTGCTTTTGCTTTTTGTCTTACCTCCTTTGCAATGTTTCTTTTTTTGTTTCTCAGCTGTGTTGTATACCATGGATCTTTATTAGCCACTTGCAGGCCTTTACCTCCTGGTTTTGTTGGAAATTTATCCAAGAGTAACGTATATAATTTTTCCCAATGTTTTACTAATGAATATACAGATGGCTCCTCAGCATTCTCTATATGTTTTTTTACCGTATCCATTATCTCTTCCATTATTATTCCTCTCCATTTGAGTTTTCGTAAATTATACATTTCAGGCAGTGCAACTAGAGATGCTACACACTCTTTTTGCTTGATGTCTAACGTAGGACTGTTTCCTGAGGAAAGTGGTTGCTTTCCGGTCTTGTTGTAATGCGGAAGTTGTTGATCAGGGGAATGAGGTCTTTGCTGATTATTGTATAATCTATAATTGATTGTTTTTTCCCGCATGAAAAGGTGATACCTGCCGGCTGATCTCCCTTCGTATTTCCATTCAGGAAGACAAGACCTAGTATTTCTAGCTTGTTTACTGTTTTTTGATGTACATTCTTATTGGATTTTCCCCCTGTTAAATTGCAGTTAAAATCCCCTGAGAATATTATCTCGTGATTTTGATGTGTAATTTGTAACGTTTTTATTAGATTTATTAGGTTTGACGGTTTTTCCTTTTTCTTATTCTTATCAGGATGAATGTATATGTTTAGAATTAATAGTTTTTTCCCCACTCCGTTTATAGACTGCTTACATTCCAATTTGATTACTTGAATCCAGTTTTCTCCGGAATCCATTTCCTCTGTTTTCCAGTCATGTTCTGTTGTCGTATATACGGACAAACCCCCTCTTGGGTGTCCATACTTTGCAAATTTTTCCGCCATTATGTGGTATTCTTCGTATCCTGCTATGTATTCAGGTGTCGTATTCCACGTTTCTTGTAGCAGTATTATGTTGAATTTACTTAAGAAAGCAATGGTTTCTTGTTCCTTTTGCATTTCTTTGAAACCATGGACATTCCAGGAACACATCGTACTTTTTTTATCATTTTGCTTGGTGGTCTTCTTATTTTTTTCCCCACTTACTGTATTATTATCATCAGGATCGATGTAAATTCAGGTCGTATGGTATCCAGGACCAGTCTTCATTTCCGTCAGACTGGGTGGTTGTTTGTCTGAGGGTAATGTTGTTTTCGCTTGTCTCCCTACATGTCTCTTGGTTTGTTGGCATACTTCTAGCTCCTTTTGATATTGAGAAAGTCTTTCCATTTGTATTAGGCAGCCGCGTTGCGTCGTCATTTAATAGTGGGTGCGGATATTTTATTAGAGGTGGGTAGGATACTATTATACCCCAAGTTGCAAAGATCTCCCTTGTAGAGAAGATCCGTTCTGTTGTCTCTGCTGATGCCCATGTTGTTCTACTTACTTCCAATTCGTTCTCCATATTTAGTTGAACAAATTCTACCGCCAAGAGTTCCGACGATGGAATTTCCCTTAGTTTGGGAATTTCTCTGAATAGTCTCATTAGGTTGCCCCTGTTTAATGTATCCCTTTTTCCTTTTGTTTGGTATTCCGGCTAGAAGATTAGTTTACCGCCTGTTTCTGTCGGCTCCAATTGAGGTTCATGGTTTTGATTTTTTTCCGCTTTTTTTCCCTATCTTTTCCCAGACCTTAATTTTACTCAGGGGCTCTATCGTGGATTTTTCTTTTGGGCTCAGTTTTGACGTTGGGACTACCTCCTCACTTTGACCTCTTTTGTCCTCCCTGGTTCTGTAACTAGTCGATGTCCTGGCGTTTTCCTTGTATATTTTCCCCACTAATGCATTGCAAGTCCTGCCTTTTTTCACCAAAGTGATTAATAATTGGGTATCAGTACTCGAGGGTCGTTCTATGGGTAGACTGATACTCTTTCCCCATTTTGGCGAGATTTGTTTATCTTCAACGGTTCTTCTTATGATTATTTTCCTTTGGTCCGGGTTTTTTAAGCCATCGTAAGTTTTTTCTTAGGGTACTTTTTCCAATGATCCTAATTCAGTATCCTGTAGTCCCATTGTTACTTTATTCTTTTCCCTTTTAATCATGGTTTCTTTATCTTCCTCTGTATTAATTTAAAAAAAATCTTTTTTCAGTTACTTTCTGTCCTTTCTGTGTTTTGATTTTGGTATTTTCTGGTGACCCCTGGTTACTTTCTTTGGAAATGTAAAGAGGCCCCGGATTATCTGATGTGTTTATTTCTTGAATGGTCAGTTCTGCTTTTTGCGAATCGTGTGCCTGCTTTAACGTACTTTTGTTACTTTTATAAGTGAATATGGCATAATTTAATTTTTTTTCCTGCTTGGTTTTTAGGATAGCGTTCTTCCTAGCTTTCCTTGCTCTTTTACGTTGTCTTTTAGTTTGATTTTCCAATGCACTTGGTGAAGCAGGGGTGTTGTTTTCGCTGTGCATGTTGCTCTTATCATTTATTATATTTGGGTCGCTTATGTTTGGCTCGCTTATAGTTGTGATGTCTGCAGATTCAATGTTTGGCCTCGTATTCCTTTGTTTTACAAACTTTGTGGTTTTACCTTTAGTTTCTTGGCACAATGTTTCTTCTGTTTGTCTTGTTATTTGTGCTGCCTGTAGAATTTCGGTCAGAATTTCCGGTAGAGGAGCCAATTTATCTATTATTTTGCCGCATCCGCAGCTTTGGTCTAATGCTTTGTTACTGCTTTGGTTGTCTTTATTTGTTCCTTTGGTTATTTGATCTGTAATTTTATCCAGCTTTGTATTAATTCCTGCTATGTGAGTTGTGATCAAATTCATTAAATCTACCTGCACGTCTAGTTTATCTGATTGAAAATTTAAAACGGTAATAGCTTGCTATAGACTTCTTAATAGCGAGTCGCTCCAAGTGACCGTCTCTGTGTTTATCGGTTGTGGTAGAAACCCTGATATGGAGTCGAACCCGCTTACTGAAGAAATGGTAATTGGAGACTGTATTTTTTTGTTTCCTTGTGGAGAAACAGTGTGCCCCTTGTTTGTTTTTTTCCAAAGGTTGGGGCTATGTGTATGCTTAATGGGGGTTGAAAATTCTCAACTTTCAACTTCCTTTTCCATTTTTCCGTTTCTTTGTGTTTCTCTTGCCTGTTTGTCCCTGATTCCTCCTTCCTTTGCGTGTTAAATTCTAGTATTTTTATCAGATCGTCTTCCTCAGTGATTGAAAAAGATCTTGACCAGTCTATCTTTTGAGTGATTCCTTGTGGTATAACTTGACCCCTGCATTGACCTACTTTTTCCTCCTTGCTTTTTTCATGCGTTGCTGCAATTGACGCATGATGGGCTGGGGGTATATGTATTTGTGCTGATGTTTTCAGTTGCCATTTTTTTAAAGCTGATTTCTCTTTGACCGGTATTTCTTCATTTCCTTCTGCATCCTTTCCTCTTTTTTGTTGCCACTGTTGTCGTTGTCTTAACTCTGCTTCCTGGCATTTGTCTCCCGATTCTTTTGGTGTTGTTGAATGTATTGGCTTTATGGGACTTTGTAAACTTTGTGCCTCCTCCGTCGTTGCATAGATTGTCGCCATCGGATATTTTAAAAATTGGAATTTATGCTTTGAGTGGTTCCCCCCGAATTTAAACGGTTCTGAAGTTGTGATTTGGATCAAACTCTTTATTTGTAGATTTTGGTCCTCTTTTGTTTTGCTTTTATTTGCAGATTTGTTTGCCGATTTAACTTGGTCTTTTGTGGTCACACTTCTCTTATTTTTGCGAGTCGGGACTTGACGAACTTTTCCTGACGGCATATCTCCTATTCTCTATTCGGGCTGGGGGGTAGAACTGATCGAGGGCGCTTTTACTGGTATACCAAAACGCCACTTCTTCTTTTGAACGTGTTCGTTCTTCGTGCACCCTATACGTTTGGCACTCTCTGGGCTTGTTGTTGCTCTTCTTGACCTTGCCGCTACTTTTAACTTGTGGCTCTTCCCTCAGTTGTCTTGCCTCAGCTATCGCTGCTGCCTCTGCCCCCCTGCCGCTGTGGGGTACTCTTGTCTCCTCTGCCGTTGGCTACACTCTGGGCTTGTTGTTGCTCTTCTTGACCTTGCCGCTACTTTTAACTTGCGGCTCTTCCCTCAGCTGTCTTGCCTCAGCTATCGCTGCTGCCTCTGCCCCCCTGCCGCTGTGGGGTACTCTTGTCTCCTCTGCCGTTGGCTACACTATGGACGGTGGGCCACGGCTCCAGCCGCTCTCGGCTCCGTCGCCGGCTTCAGACTTCCAGCTTCCCAAACAACCCGCTCCTCACTCGAGCCTTTCAAATTGGGAATTTTGACTTCGGCCTTGGTCTTCCGGTCTCGGTCCCACGGTCTCCCGGAAGTCTCAAGGGTGATCTCGGGGGTAATCGGGGAGATCAGCTTCCCTGCTGCTGCAGCTCGCTCCAAACGAACGGGCTCTGTCGGCTCTGTCAGCGTCTATCGGCAATCGTGATCTGCTTCAGTTGCCGCTTACTTCGCACTCCTAATCTCCTGCCTGCTCCTGCACCAGCTCCTGGAAGAGAGCCTTGAACACTGCTCGGTGCTCTTCCGCTACTACTACTCAGGACTGGCGCTACGTTGCTCCCGGTGCTCCGATACTCTCCCCACTGTGCTGCACTGCACAGAGAGACTGCCAAACCGAAAAAACGGTGTATCCCCAAGGCATTGGAGCTTGAAGCTTTTTTCCCAATGCTAGTTCTATCGGTTCTTGGTTTTTTCCTGAAAGTGGGAGCGAGCGAGCCTCCTGCATAAGTCCCTTGCTCTAGCTCAAGCTCCACTTTGCTCGTTTGCAAAGGAGATGTGAGGGGGGGACCATCAAGATCCAGGTCCTGCCTCTCCTGTCTCACACCGACCAGCAATAAGGCCGATGATGCTCTCTCTTCAGGCCTTTTTTCCAATCCAGTCCTCCATCAAGCATCCTCCGTCTGACTGCACTGCACAGCCTCGGAGTTACCGCGCTGGATCCCCAATAACAGTGCTAATAAGTCGTGGGATGTCGTGGGATGGGAGGCTGGAGAAGACCAACAGCCCAAAAACAGATGTTTTGGGAGACCTGTTCAAGGCACACTCTGCCCCCACAGCGCCCGCAGGAATCCCTGGCCCGCCACTCACGATGCCCACTCACGACGCCCTCAGCACAGTTCTGTGACTTCTGTGGCTTCAGGTCCACCACGATGCTCACAGTGCCGCGCCCGCTGCGACCACAAGACTCAGCTATGCATTGCTGTGCTGTGCTGTGCTCGATTGCAAAAAGCCGCGTCTCACCTCCTCCTTCTGATTCCCGCTGTCAATCTCACTGGCAGCAGCTTCAGATCAGCCACAGGTCCGCAGGACTGCAGGAGCTGCCACCTCTCTCTGCCTCGAGACTTTTGCCCCCAGCTCCCGCTGTCTGACACCCCGTGGCAGGTCCGCCGCAAGATCACAAGATCGCAAGATCGTCACAGACCCTCTGCCTTTCTCCTCCTTACGGCTCGGCTCGGCTCGCGGCTTGTGCCTCACTGCTCTCGTTGGTTGTGCACTGCTGCACTCTAGCGGCCCCTCGGTCTCAACAGGAATCACCATGTAGAAAATCCTATCCAAGGCTCCACATTAGGTATGAGCGCAAAATCCGTTCCGCTCGCGGATTTTGCGAATTTTCGGTAAATTCGCGATCCGCGAACTCCCGCGAATTTACCGAAAATTCGCAAATCCGCGAGCGGCGGATCCGGGAGCAAAAGTTGAAGCCTGGCCTGTTGTAACTATTTTACGATGGCGCCGGCAAGCTGCCAGCGCCATCCTAAAATAGTTACTAAGTTAGCTTCAACAGGAAGCTCTAATAGATAAAATAAAGCAGGTGCTCGATTTTATCTATTAGAGCTTCCTGTTGAAGCTAATTTAGTAACTATTTTAGGATGGCGCTGGCAGCTTGGCGGCGCCATCATAAAATAGTTACAACAGGCCAGGCTGGTGTGCTTTCTTTTCCCAAATCTACCGTCGAAAATCAGCTGTGATGCTGGATAGAGGCCTTTGCATCCTTGACTTTCACGAGCGCAATCCCTTTGCTGTTCCTGTGACCAGGAGCTTCTGTCTCTTTATCTACTGCTGTGATCGGTCTCAGACCTTTTACACACACAATAGGCATGTGCACTCGCATGGAAGCCCCGCCCACACACTCGCCGTGTGCACCGTCTTCCCGCCATTGACCCACTATGATGGACAGCTCACCCAAGGGACCCCTGCGCCCTTCGGGGCGATTGCATAGTAACACACACATGGTCGCTGGAACTAGTTTAAGCTCAAATGCAGTGACTCATTCATCAGCCCAAAAACAATCGTGCTCGTCATCGAGGCTGGGCAGGTGTGCCTTCTTCCCAAATCTACCGTCGAAAATCAGCTGTGATGCTGGATAGAGGCCTTTGCATCCTTGACTTTCACGAGCGCAATCCCTTTGCTGTTCCTGTGACCAGGAGGGTCTGTCTCTTCATCTACTGCTCTGATCGGTCTCAGACCTTTTACACACACAAGAGGCATGTGCACTCGCATGGAAGCCCCGCCCACACACTCGTGGTGTGCACCGTCTTCCCGCCATTGACCCACTGTGATGGACAGCTCACCCAAGGGACCCCTGCGCCCTTTGGGGCGATTGCATAGTAACACACACATGGTCGCTGGAACTTGTTGAAGCTCAAATGCAGTGACTCATTCATCAGCCCAAAAACAATCGTGCTCGTCATCGAGGCTGGGCAGGTGTGCCTTCTTCCCAAATCTACCGTCGAAAATCAGCTGTGATGCTGGATAGAGGCCTTTGCATCCTTGAATTTCACGAGCGCAATCCCTTTGCTGTTCCTGTGACCAGGAGCTTCTGTCTCTTTATCTACTGCTCTGTTCGGTCTCAGACCTTTTAAACACACAAGAGGCATGTGCACTCGCATGGAAGCCCCGCCCCAAATCCGCGGATCCGCAAATCCGCAAAATCCGCCGATTTTGCGGATCCACGATCCGCAAATCCGCAAATCCGCAAATCCGCAAATCCGCGGATCGTGGATCCGCAAAATCTGCCCATGCTTACTCCACATAGTGCTAAATCTGTCAGGCGTAAGACTGAAGCAAGCACATTTGAAATGGGAGTTGCCCATGTAAAATGATCCATTGATGAAGTTGTGTCACTTTCGTGACACACTCCTGCATTGCGTCATTTTTGTGCCTACAGATACATCAGAAATACTGACTCCTTGCAACATGATGGGTCACAGAGTAAATGTGACAAATCCATCATGTCGCAAGGAGGCCACAATGAAAAGTGGCGCATCACTTCTTTTACGCAGCGATGCGTGACTTCTCATAAATGAGGCCCATAGAGTTTAGAAACAGTAGCTATTTTCACATCTACAAAATTGTGGGCATCCATACTAGCAAATGAATCATAGGATTTTTTTTTAAAATGATTTCTCTTTTTCACATTGTCTTACATTTGGAAGGCAGAAATGCATTGAAAGTCAATAGGTAGTAACAGTTGCTCTACAATTATGTTACCCTAAGTCTCCCGATAAAATGGTACCTCACTTGTGTGGACACTCCACATTGTACAGTGAAAACAGACCCTTTTTTTGCAAAGTGACTAGCTGTGGAATTTGGCCTAGTATCCGTGACAGGTAATATTACATTTTTACAGTATTATGTTATGTTATGTTATGTTATATGGGTTTATAAAGCGTACTGTTACCCAAGGGTGTCCTGGCACTGAGGATTGTCTACCTGGTACCCTCCACCTCTGAGCCTAGACTGAATCTAAGCTGAAAACAACGAGGTCTTCAGACCTTTCCTTAAAAAAAAGGAATTCCGTAGCAGTCCTTATGTGTAATGGAAGGTAATTCCAGGCATTTGGGCTCTAAGGACAAAGCTCTTTCCACCCCAGTTAGCCTTTTTTACCCTAGGAACGACCACCCGCTTTGCTTCCAATGAGCGCAGCGTTCTCCCGGGGACATACCTTTGATGCGCTTTTTAGGTCTTCAGGGCCAGTCCCCATCAGGGACTTAAAGATCGTACAGAGAGCCTTGAATTGAGCTTGTTGTTTTATTTTGAGCTAGTGAAGGTACTGTAGGCCATTTCTGACCGACACAAACCTCAGAGTGCCCGTAAGCAGCCTGGCTGCCACATTCTGCACCATAAGTAATCTGTTAATATGTTTCTTATTAATAGTCAGATACAAGCTGTTACAGTCGTCCAGACGGGACAGAATGAGGGCTGAGACAACTGCTCTGAAACTTTCTTCCATGAGGAAGAGTTTTATTTTCCTAAGGGTACTCAGAATTAAAAAGCTTGTTGATACCACTCAGCTGACCTGGTCTCCAAATGTTATCCACGATCACCCCCTAGTTCTTAACTTTACACGCAGGTGGTGGGGGGGAGTCCATAGGTTGGGGTTATTCTAAAAAAATCACCTCTGTTTTGCCTGCATTCAACTTGAGGCAGTTAGCAGACATCCAGCCAGTTATTGCTAACATTCAGTCATAGCAGCTGGAGACATTGTACTCTTCTTTGCCTCGCTCCAGGGATAGCACGATGTGTGTCTGCGTAAGAGGTGAAAAGTATCCCAAAAGATCTTATAAGGGCAGCCAGCGGTCTCACATATGTATTGAAATGCGTTGGACTAAGGGAGGACCCCCGTGGGACTCCACAGGGGAGGGAGAACGGTTTTGATCCGTCCCCTCCTAGAGCTATTGTTTGTACTCTGTCGGCCAGGAATGATTTCAGTAGGATCCAGGCCACACCCTGGATCCCAGACTTCAATAGACGACCCATCAACACATCGTGTTGCACCGTATTGAAGGCTGCCGACAGATACAGCATGATCAAAATGTCTGAGCCTTCCTGGTCCACCGCCTCACAAATCTCCTTTGTGGCTTTAACCAACGCTGACTCTGTGCTATGTCCCGAGCAGAACCCATACTGAGAAGGGTGCAACGTTAATTAGTGGTAGAATTGAGGTTGTTTTCCATGCTATAGGGTGGTGACCTGCCCCCATTATGAGGTTTAGTAAGGAGGTTAGGGTGTTAGAAATGACTTACGAGTAGATTTTAATTACCACAGCCTGACAATGGTTGATAGCGGAACCAGATCTTCAACCCATAACAGATTGGTAACCTCCTTGATCACCAATGGGGTGATACTGTTAAACATGGAAGAGTTGTTGCTTACCATTATCACGGTTGCCAGATCACTGGCCTCACCCTGTTGATTGCTGAAGGAGGAGAAAATCACCTCAACTTTGTTCAGAAAAATAGAGGCCAGGGCATCACAGAATTCTGGACTGCAATGAGTAATAGGTTTAAGGAGTGAAATCTAACCCCTTTTTTGCAAAGTGCCTAGCTGTAGATTTTGAACACTAGCTCTACCGGCACCTAGGGAAACCTAGCAAACCTATACATTTTTTTTAAAACTGGACACCCAGGGGAATCCAGGATGGGATGATTTCTGTGGCTCTCACCAGTTTCTGTTACCCAGAATCCCTTCCAAATCTCAAACATTGTAAAAAAAATCATATTGTCCACACATTTCTGTGGATTGATTTTTATGGGGTGTTAAGGGACCCTTGCATAGGGAGGTGCCGGCACAAGTCCGATATTTTCATGTTGAGGGAGGTCTTTGGAAGCTTTGATTTATCAGGATTAATTTAGATAGTTTTAGGACATTTCCAAGTGAGGTATTGTTTAATTCTCTGCCAGGAGAGAGTTAAACTATGCCGCTGAACCTTGCTTGGAGGATACTTCAAGAATGAGTTGGGTATCATCAGCATAAATAATGAAGCAGATGACACATGTAGCTGTTAAAAAGTGAGGGCAAGGTAACAGAGGACCTGATTTACAGTTTGTGTACTCCATCATCTGTCGTCCTGATTCAGTATTTATAGTCCACATTTAAAGATGTCCACCATCCAAGCAGACACCTCTAGTCAGAACCACAATCATGGCAGCTCCTGTCAATGAGTTAAAGAATTGATGGCCAGCACCATCAACATTTTTATTTGTATTGTTCTTACTTAAATAAATTCCCAAAGTAAGATTTATTTTTGAATCAACAAAAAAGTATGCCCCCCACAGGAGTTATACAAATGTGTTAACGTTCTTTTCCCCAAAAGATATTTTGATGGTGGTAAGTGAGAGGGAGAATTTGCCAGTTTAAGTTGGGGATGCAGTTGAATGCTCAAACCTCAAACTCAGCTGAGCCGTTAGATGCACATGTCAATGACAGGGACTGAATAGTCTCTTTGACCGGCATACTTTAGGGCCACCTGGCTCTAATTCAGGTGTGCAGTCCTTCAGTTTGGCAGAAAGGGTACTCTGTTGCTGTTATGATGGAGTACCATCTCCACCAAACTCTGAGCCCTAGAACAAGTGCTGTGAGGAACAAAGAACCCAACACCCATAGGAGTAGGAAAAAGGAGGTGTGAATACACTTTGTTGATCAGTAGGAGTGTGATCTATGGAGTCCTAAGAAACCAAGACATCCAGGAGCACAAGTACCCTGAACCTCTGACATCCATCATCCTTAAAACAGACATCACAATGAGGTCAGTAGAAATAACACTTTTCTGATCATAATAATGAATTTGCAAAAAAAATATTCTTTCAAGCATTTTGATACAGGAAGGCAGCAGAGAGATGGGGTTAATCTTGCTTAGAAAAGATGGATACAATGAAGGCTTTTTTTTTATTTCCAACATGACAGAATGCAATAGGTAGAGAGAAATTGGGAACAAATAACACCAAGCTTCACATTAATAAACTGAGCCAAGGGCTGAAAATTTTTGTTAGGACACATGCCTAAAGGATCACCCGAAGAATGCCTTGCTTTATCCGACTAATAAAATTACACTACAAGAAGGCACAGAATTTGTCCAATGTGGGAATGCCCCATTCTAAAATTGTTGTAAAATTGTTTGGACAAATATTAGTTTAAACTTTTATATTCACTTTTATTGTAATAAGTTTTCAGTTGTAAAGAGATACAATTGTTCTACAAAAAAAGGTGAGGGTGGCATATCTAAAGTGCCTGTAGCGGATCCTGAAGCAATTTAGATAGATTTGAGGCAGGTAACATGTTGTTTTAAAAGGATTGTTTTTGGCTACCTCAATGTTATTTTCTGATGAAACCGTAAATTTCATTTCTGCCTGTGGATTAACGGTCTTCACCAGAGTCTGCTCTACAAAACTGTATCCTCCTCCCTGTAGTCCTGGCTATAAACTGCAGATTCATTTTATTACAGTTGTATTTTTTCCCTTTACCTGTGGATGTGCCTCCAATCTTTTAATATTAGTGATATTAACTTTCATAGCAGCAAGTGTGACAGCAATGTAGCTGTTATCCAATCTTATGCAGATTGTCCGACCCATCATCGTAGGATCAAACCTTAGCACACACCATTGTTCAATTGAGTACGTCACCTGTAAACAATGCCAATTAACCTTTTTGAAAACCACTCCTTCTCTAGCCACTTTGAAATAAAATCAGCAAAAATAATTCTCTCAGACCACATGTGATAGAGCCGTCACCACAGAACTAGCATAGCAGGATTGGTGAATCAATAGGGAAACTATGTTCTGATGATCATAAGTATGAAGAATGGAAATATGGAGGGTTGTGACACATGATTATTCTGTACTTTACATCACACATTCACTCAGCAAGAATATCTTTCCAAAACATCAGTACATTCCTACAGGTACTAGGTGTTAAGTGCAATATGCTTTATGCAGTCAAACTGAGTACCAAGATGTCAGGCAATTCACACATTTTCGGCACAGCTGAGGATGCCAAAGGCTTCATCAAACCAAATCTTCCTTCTCTACCAGGTTCAATGAAACAGTACAACAAACACAAGGCGCGAGAAAATGAGTGTGTGATTATCTGCTGTTCACACCAATAGTCAAAAAACTGAGCTAAACAAGGGTCATTTTGAGGGCAGGAACAGCACAGGTGGATGGATGAACTTCTAGCTGGTCTTGTCTTAAATCTACATAGTAACATCTAGGTATAACGGGTTCCATGCAACTGGGGTAATATACTGGCCCTACTATAACGGAATCAGAAGAGTGTTCTACTTTGGCTGATTTGCTAACAGAGTAATTAAAGGGTGTGACAGCATAGTGTCAAGCATAAAGCTGCAAATGTTTCAAACATATTTTATCCAGAAGAGAATGGCCAAAATGATTTCCAAGGATCCTGACTAGGACAGAAACTGGAAGGGAAGCATGATTTTAGTTACAACCCATAGGAAAAAAGGAAAGAAAGGACTGTTCCCCACCACTGAACATGAATCCTTCTTAGGAGCTGCCAGGAGGATGAGAATATCAGGTTGTCAAGTTGGGCACTTGGATCTTGCAAACACCATTGAAAGATTAAAGATACTACAAGGAAGTGCTTTACAAAATTAACTAAGTACCCTTTCCAAGTTGCACTATTGATAGGCAGTATGCTGTCAGTATGCATGCAAACCATTAGGGGTCAAGTAACACTCCAGCTACTTCCTGTAGATATCTTTGAACAGGATCCACAAGACCCAAATCACATTCATATAAACACCGTAGCATTTTATCGGAAAGGTGTGTGTCAATGAGAGTTTCCTGCCCTGAGAGATACTGCTGCCTGCTAGACTATTATTTAAAGGAACCACCTCAAATCTCAGATAACTAAAAATGACCTAGGGCCAGATGTAGGTGGCCCAATACCAGTCGGTAACGGCCGAAATTACCGAATTTCCGCCGTTACCGACCGGTTTTGGGCATTTGGGATGTAAGTGGCCTAAATTGCAAATTCGGTAATTTACCGATTAGGTATTTTAAGGAATCAGTAAATTACCGATTCCTTAAAATACCGAATTGGTAAATTACCGAATTTGCAATGTAGGGAGCACTCAAATGAGTGCTTTTCCCATTTCAGGATTCGTTATTTACTACCAACTACAAGTTGGTGATGAATAAGGAATTCCTTTGAAAATGCAAATCTATGCATTTTCAACTGTGCCAAGTGGCAGACATACATGCCCTTAGGGCATGTATGTGAGCCACATCTGCACACAAGCACGATTCAGGGGTGCAACAGGGTGTCTAAGTGACACCCTGGCACCCTTGAATGTGTCCCCCATTTTACCGAATCGGTATTTACCGATTCGGTAATGGCCTCAAGGCCCATAGGAATGAATGGCAATTACCGAATCGGTAAATACGAATCGGTATTTACCGAATATTACCGATTCGGTAAAAAATACCGAATGATTACCTACATCCAATTTATCGATTCTAAAATACCGAATCGGTAAAATTCGGTATTTTAGAATCGGTATATCTGGATTACCTACATCTGGCCCCTAGTGGCTAGTATTGATGACATGGGGTATCCGCTTGCCAGTTAGTAGTTAAAAGACAATAGGAAGTCATCTGTCATTGATGGGATATGATAGAAACAGGGCCCTGGGTTCCTAAATGGCAATGACCTGATTTGGACATGTTCAGTGCCTGTAGCCTGGACAGTGTCAGCTGGACTGACTTGTATACCGTTTGAATGCCATTCTTGTGAAGACGTCTTTGTCACTCTTAAAGTGAATGAACTAATATACAGTACAGTAGTGCAGACACGGGTAGGTTTTGAGGAGACACTGACCTAGGTGCTCATTATATCTGCTCTAAATGTAGACGAGGAAAAGGCCTCAGAGGCAGACCATGTCTTGAGACTTGATCACTAAGAGAGCTACAGAAATCCATGGCTGCTGTAAAACTGATCAGTGAAGAGTTTTGGCAGGAACAGTAAGAGTGTTCTTCTTTGGTGGACCTACTTAATGTGTCCTACCGAAAAGCTGTCCCATAAGTGGTTAATAAACCTCGTGTTGCCTGGATGATGGAATATTGCCTAATGAACTGAGGTATCCAAAACCGAGTATTATGAAATATTCGTGATTCAGTATACACTGACATTTTCTGATGTCAATGACCTGTGAGGCACTTTTAGCTGGGAGCATGAGTATAAGTTAGAACTGTTTGTCTACTGCACAAGGCATATGTAGATATATATACAAGTTCTTTTAAACCAGCACAATTTATCAAGTGGTCCATTCACCTGTGGGTGGTGTGCCTTCTTGAAAAGGTGGGCATGGAAGCAGACCAACAAACTCATTTCATCTTCTCATACTTGAAGGAGAAGTGATTGCAATCTGGTGTAACCTACCATGTTTTGACTGAAAAACACCCACAAAATAATTTGTTAGTGAAAAGCTTCAACTGTCACTATCTAGGGCCCCCTAAAGCTGCAGGGGTTTCTAAATCCCTATTGCAAGGACTTAGTTCAATGCATTAATACAAAGTAGATATCTTGTTGGATTGCAAGCCATACACAACCCACTTTGTTTTAGGGTCAGAATTAGCCCCAAAACATGAGTCCAGGGACAAGGTTACATTCTAAACCCTCATTTGTAACTGAATAACACACTAAAACCCTAGTCTAGTATACATAATATGAATGGTAACCACACAGAATGTAAGCAAAAACAAAATACACATTCCAAACATAATAACAACTGACTGCTACTTATTAGAACTATGCTAAATTTTGGCAGCAGCAGACAACAGCAAACCTAAAAATGTAGTGTCTTAAAGATGGATTGATCAGCAAACCTTCTTACTGGAAAAATAGCTGTTTAGTTAATTTGTATCACAACATTTGATGGGGAATGGTAAGCAGTGCAGTCTTAAGGCATCTTCTCTGCACTGCGTCTGGAGAAGCCTCTGACCAAGGCTGGGTGTTAATGCCAACTAGCTTGATCTCTAATCATAGTGATTTAATGGTCATATTCCTTTGTTTTCATAGCATTTGATCACCAAATGTATCTCATGTTTATAAAATAAAACAGTACTTGGAGGCACTATGGCCCTGATTATAATGTCGGTTGGAGCTGCAACATAGCTACAGTTGGGAAACCACCGACCTCAGGTGGGTGATACAACATCGCAATTAGGATGCAACCCCACATGGTGTGGTCGCAAACTTTTTTTAAGGGGAGGTTGGGCAGTGGTAACATCCCTGCATCGTTTGGCCATAGGTGCCCCAGAGGGCCACATTTGAAGGGCTGGAGAGAAGAGGGCCCTGCTCGGGGCCTCCAAAGACACTTTCTGACTGCAGGTCCATGTCAGAAAGGCCGACATGGAACTGCTGTCGGAAAATGCCATCATGATCCCATTGTCAGAAACCCAGTCCTTTAGGAATTATGAGGCCCTTCTGACTTGCAGACGGGTTCTTGAGCACATCAAAACTGATTCAGATTCCTCAGCTGGTTTAAATTCCAACTGCCAAAAAAGAGGACCCCGGAGTAAAGAATGAACAGGCAGACGAATCAGGAACGCAAATGCATATACCATAGAAACAAACAGACTGCTTGCAAAGGATTAGTTGACAGACTATCTTCCCTAGCTTAAAGGATGCTTATAAGTCTTTAACAGAGAATTCATGTGTATGTATATATCTATCACACAAAAATATTTTTTAATAAACATATAAGGAATCAATGGCTTCTAAAAACATTTTTAATAAAACAATATAAGATATTCATTATAAATATCATCATATAAAAATACATGTAGCTATACATATCACAGTTCAAAACATAACAGAAATTACCCAAATGACAAAGGGATTGTATCCCATTTATTTAATACCTACCTAGATTCAAACGCCAATACACCTCTCAAACCATTCATTTAACAAATACTTCCAACGATATCAACAACCTACAGATAAACAAGGCAAGAAGAAAAGAGAAACGAACACTTAAGAGAATGTACTGATGGACAAACAAGTATAGCAAGCAGACTAATTTCTAAATTCAATTATTTTGCATACATACAGTTAATCTATATTGTTGGCTGTGTACGCAGCAAGTGCACAACACTTTTTGTATATACTGTTGTTGGAACAAAGGGGAGGTGCTGGTCATTTTGTCTAGCTGCAATTGTGATATTTAATATAGCTGTTTCAGTCAAGATACTCATTGACAAGCCTTGATGAATTAGCACTGGTAATGGCAAAGGAAGTGACCTCCTCAATGAGAAGATATGCCTTGGACCTCTGCAGCCTATAAACGAAGAAAACCAATGTGGTAGCCAAGGGAAGGGGGGCCACATGGCCCCTCTCCCTAATCTGTGCTTAATTTGTGCCGGTGCTTTCCGGTGCTTAGCACTGGCACTTAATTATCAGGGCCAGGTCTACACGCATTGCTGCACGTAATTTAATTATATTTTTTATATTAATTATTCACCTCACTACTGGACTTGGCAGTGTCACAGAGTGTTGTGCAACTTCCACAATTTCTCATCCCCAGTACTATATGTCTGCTCGTCCATCTTCCTGAGTGACTCAGTCCCACTCCCAGCAAAGCTGTGATGAGCCTTACCGTGGGCACCTGGGAGCAAATGCTTTCCTGTGAAATTGTAACAGTGTACCTGGCACCTAATTGGCCAGCAATGCCACCAACACAAAACAATCTCCTTACATCAGTCTGTCGCTCCCCCATAGCATCAACAAATGCCTTAGATCCATCACCGTTTGTTGTGAGTTCCTATAACCTCTGGCCTTCACCGGGGGTATTCTGAGGGGGAAGCAACTTGGCCATCCACTCATAAAAAACTCAGCAGGACAATCATGTCCTACCTGGTTCAATGGGAGTACAGGAAACACAACATCCCTACCTGGAAATCTCTTGGGCTCTCCTCCAAGCACAGGATGAGTAGTGTTGCCACTGATTTTGTCATGTTTATTGTTACCTGCTCAGAGCTAGTCTGCACCTCGATTCCCCCATCACTCTTCTCACAAACATGGGTGGAAGTACTACTTGTTTTACATCTGCATGGTTGGGCTTGACAGAGTACTATCAGTAGATGACTATTGTGCAGGGGGTCACACCCCACCCCTTAAAACCTCCCTTCTTCATGTCAAACCATTCTCCAAGAGAACTTCAAGAATATAAAGCAAAAAGGCAATATATCATCCAACAAAGCAACCCTTTCCAGTATTTTTGATGTGCTCTTGTGTTGCAGGGAATCTGCACATACACAGAACTAAGTGCAGGAATACGGGACATCAGTGTATAGGGGCTATGCCTTCCTACCACCTCAGCACCCACAACCCCAGGACTGACTACCTATAGTGTCACATTTGCTCTCCTACTCACAAATGGAGAAACCAATGATTAGGCACCCCAGAACACAACACTCCCAGATCTCTCAGGAATCGTGTAACAAGACTCATCTTTTCGCTCACATTCTTGTACTCGTCCACAATAAGATCTGACATAAACACGAAAATAGTTGAAAATATTTATTTTAACTAACGTGCTCCAAAATGCAGTATACGAGCCACCACCAGCAACAAAATGCATAATATCATTACAGTTAGCATTTAAGCAAGGCCATATATCATAAAGGGAGAAAAAATGTAAAAAGACAGCGGCTAAAGGACAATAAGGCCTAACCACCCTCTCCTTGGTAAGCAGATGTTTTATTATATAATGAAAGATCTCTTGGCTTTGACAGCAGACCCCATACCTCAGGTCATAGATCATATCTCTACATCACAGGTGCGGGTTTCTCTTCTCCCCAGAAAGGTCCCTATCCAAGTGTGTGTTAACTAAACATGCATGCCCATAATATCGATGCATGAGACCCCAGCAAAAACTGCTACATTGGTATGTTTTGTCTAAGTGCTAGGGCCTGAGCAGTACAGAATAACAAGAGTCAATATTTATCGACCTTTCACACTATGTTCAGACTAAACTCCAGGAAGAGGCAGAGAACGTGTACAGCAGAGAGTTATCATGTGAAATGCAAAAACCGCGTAGTGCAAAATAAAGACATGCAAATGCAGCATCATAGCTACCGGGCTCATGCTAACTTAAAGATGTCGACAATGTCTCTAGAACCACATGACACTAGACTTGCAATCTTAGTAGAGATTTGGGGAAATTGATAGTTAGGACACTATTAGCTGCAGTCTTTTCATTCTCAGTAGAACTGAAAAATGTGCAAACAATTTGTAACCTTGTGGGTATACAAGGAAGGAAGGAGCCACTAAAGGGTGTTTGCACAAGAGGTTTATTGGGTTTCTACACAATAGAGAGGTTATATACAGTTCCAGTCTTAAATATAGTTCCAAGGTTCTTGCTATAACTTGCTGCTTGTTTTCGTCGTGAGGTCGCCTTTTCCGGTCTTCGCCGCTTGCCCGGTGTATGCAGGAAAACAAAAGAAAAGGTGGCAATTACTTCACTGCCTGAGCTTGAATGATTATGGGGGGAAGGGAGTGAGTGTAACTACCGTGGGTGTAGGATAGAGCGAACCACCGTCACCAAAATTACTTCACAATTATCGAACCCGAAGTGCGGTGAAGTGCACAAAGCAACTGGTGTGTCCTGGTCCCTCTCACTCCCACATTTACCCGGTTCCCCCTTTTGTAAAGTGTAGAAGGTTACGGAAACGACCCCGTACATGCTTGAGCCACGCGTCTTCCTGCGCGTGGCTGGGCGGTGCATGGGACTGGTGGCCTCCTGGCTTCTCCCGCTGCGGCGACTCTCTCTCTCTCTCCTGCTCCGACGGTCCGTTGTCGGTTGGCTATGCTCCGGGTCCGCTGCTTCTCAAGTCCGGCTTGGCGTCCTCCGCACCTTCTTCTCCACGTCTGCTTTTTCTCCGCGGCTTGATATCTCCGCGGCACCACAGCACCTCCGCGTCTTCTGGATCCTCCTTTTCTTTGGCGTCATCACTTGGGGATAGACTGTTCTCCACTGACGTCAGAGGGGTGGATTCACGGTCAAGGGAATCCAGGCTTCCCTTAAAGAGCCCGGACCATTCCTGCAGGGAAGACGAAAAGTCTGTCACGGGGAAGGATCCTGATGGGTTCGTGACCCGGTGACAAATCTCCCCCCCTAGCTTTTCCCGTTTGGGGGAAAGTGGATAACGGGACAGGAAATCTGCGTTGGTCTGTGATGGGCCTTTTCTATGGCGAACCTCAAAGTCATAAGGTTGGAGTGAAAGGAACCAACGCAAGATGCGAGGCTTTCTTCCTTTGTTTTGTTGCAACCAAGTCAATGAGGCCTGATCAGTAAATAGGGTGAAATGGCGGCCCTCCAGGTAATAACGGAGCTTGTCTATGCTCCACTTGACTGCCAGACACTCTTTTTCGATTGTTGAATATGCGACTTCTCTAGGAAAGAGCTTCCGACTTAGGTATAGGATGGGTTTTTCTCTGCCTTCATCGTCTGTTTGAGACAAGACCGCTCCTAGTCCTATGCCCGATGCATCGGTTTGTGAGAAAAATGTTTTCTTGAAGTCCGGGGTTATTAGGACCGGGGCGGAGGATAAGATGTTTTTAAGGTACTGGAAGGCGGTGAAGGCCTGAGGTACAGAGTTTCTGAAGTGTCACAAAGAAGCTGTTTTTTTAAGCATGTCTGTCAAGGGAGCGGAGACTGAAGCAAAATGGGGAATAAACCGGCGATAATAGCCGACCAGGCCTAGGAAGGCCCTAAGATCTCTTCGGGTGGTAGGAAAGACCTGTGCCTGAATGGCTTTTATCTTTTACTGTTGCGGAAATAGCTGGCCTTTCCCCAGAATGTATCCCAAGTATTTCAATTGTGTAAATGCCATCCGTGTCTTTTTCGCGTTAATGTGTAACCCTGTTGTAGGTGGGTTTCCAAGCTGGGACTGTGAACGACGATGTCGTCCAAGTATGCAGCCGCAAACTGGGTATATGGGGCTAAGACGGTATCCATAAGACGTTGAAACGTCGCTGGAGCCCCATGCAGGCCAAACGGCAGAACGGTGAATTGGAATAGCCCTCCGGGTGTTGAAAAGGCTGTCTTCTCCTGATCTTCTGGAAGGAGTGGCACCTGCCAATAGCCCTTGGTGAGGTCAATGGTTGTTATGTATTGGGCCTCACCAAGGTGCTCAATGAGTTCGTCCACCCTCGTGAGCGGATAACCGTCCTGTTTGGAGACTTTGTTGACAGCCCTGAAATCAATACAAAATCTGGTACTCCCGTCCGCTTTCGGCACTAATACAATTAGAGATGACCAGTTGCTTTTGGAGGGGACTATTATACCTGCTTCTAACATTTTCTGAACCTCGGCTTTTAGCAACGCTCTTCGTGCTTCAGGGACCCGATACGGCTTTTGTTTCACAGTTACCCCAGCAGGGGTAGGAATTGAATGTATTGCTAGGTTTGTTCTGCCCGGCTGATCCGAGAAAATAGGAAGATGTTTCAGTAGAACGTTTCGTAGTTCTTTTGACATATCTTCGGTCAGATCTGGACTCACAACCGTGTGCTCCACTGTATGTTGAATGGGTGTGGTGAGATAAACTGAGTGGCATGTTCGGGGGGGTCCTAACCACTTTTTAAAGATATTAATGTGGTATATCTGGGTTTTTGTGTTTGACAGTTTCAATGCATAGGTGGTTTTCCCTAATTTCCTGACAACGGGGAAGGGTCCTTGCCACTCCTTTCTGATTTTATGAGTGGATGAGGGTAAAAGGACATGGGCCCAATCACCTATGGCCAGTTCCCTCCATTTCTTGCCTTTGTCGTAAAAGGTTTTCTGTTTACTTTGGGCTTTCTCGAGGGTCTCATACGAGAGGGTTCTTAACTTATGCAATCATGTTTTTAATTGTTCTGAATAGTCTAGGAGTTCTTGGGCATCCTGAGCCCCTGCTTTTTCCCAGCTGTATCGAGTAATCTCTAGCAGAGTGCGAGGTTTCCTCCCAAAAAGGAGCTCAAAAGGGGATGCCCCTAGACTACTTTGAGTTTGGCTTCTGAGAACAAAGAGAGCTAGGGGAAGCAGTTGGTCCCAACGTTTCCCGTCTCCGGTTAGGAGTTTTTTTAATGTGGTTTTTATGATCCCATTGTATCGTTCGACTAAACCGTCGGTTTGTGGGTGGTAAACCGAGGTTCGAAGGTGTTTGATGTTTAAAAGGGCACAGACCTGCTTCATGAGGCAGGAAACAAAAGGATTACCCTGGTCGGTGACCATCTCCTTGGGGAACCCCATTCTCGTGAAGAGCTCTACCAAGTTCTGTGAGATAGCTGTTGTGGTGGCTGCGCGTAAAGGGAACGCCTCTGGATAACGGGTAGCGTAATCCACGATAACCATTACATATTGGTAGCCCCCTGTTGTTTTAGGAAGGGGCCCCACTATATCTACTCCAATCCGGTCAAAGGGCTTCCCTATTATCGGGAGTGGTACCAGGGGTACTTTGGGGGGTAGATAAGCACTACGCTTCTGGCATATATGACACTCTTGGCAGTAACGCTTCACTTGTGCGTATATACCAGGCCAAAAGCAATGTTGGACTATCTAGTCAATGGTTTTTTCAGCTCCTGAGTGCCCTGCTAGGAGATGGGCATGGGCATAAAACATGACTTGGTCACGAAAGTCGGCGGGGACAATTAGTTGAGGAGATGCTTGGTCCAAACTAAGTCGATAGAGGAGCCCATTTTTTTCTACAAATGAAGGATAAACGAGTTTCCCTTTCGTTTTATTGTCCTGGGCGTTCTGCCAGGCTTGAGCCAAGGAGGCATCACTCAATTGAGCGGTTCGGAAGTTGGAATCGGTTGCCCAAGGTTCTGACACCAATAACACCGCTCTACTTGTCTTCAAGTGTTTACTCTTCTGTAATGCTTCTGTTAAGAGGGTGGAAAAACATTCATTATCGGTGCCTATGATAAGGGGTTCAGGTAGTTCAGGGAGGACTCCTAAGTCACACTTTACCCGGGGGCTATCTTCGGTGGTGATCGTTACTGTAGCTAAAGGATAGGTACGTGTGTCCCCATGTACACATTTGATCCTGACTGTACGTTCTGGCAACAGGAAGGTTTTATCAATCAAGTGCTTCCTAACTACGGAATGGCGACACCCCGAGTCCAGTAAGGCCTTAGTATTTTGATCATTAAGTAAGACACTTACATAAAAAATGGGACCAGTTTCCTGTGCATACATGATGGCGCGGGGTAGGTATCCCACTTCCATTGGTTCTTCGTATTTCTTTTTCTTTTTCCGACAGAACCTCGCAATATGCCCCCATTCCTCACACTCATAGCATTGTGGATTGGTCATAACGGGAGGTTTGAACTTCTTGGAACAGGGCTTGAAAGGAGGTTCTGTAGGGGTCTTGGTCATATTCTTCTCTATTTTTAACGGGGCTTTGTTGACAGTAGATTTCTCAACTTTTCGAATGTTAGGGCGGATTTGGGCTCTGGCATACGAGGTGGCCATTTCTATGGCATGCTCCAAAGTCCATCCTGCATGCTGTCTGAGCCACCTCTGAGTCCCATACGGTAAGGCTTCAAAAAATTGTTCTAGGTATATCTTGCTCATCACATCGTCCATGGTCGAATCTTGTGGCTTTAGCCACCTGTCGGCTGCCTCTTTTAATTTATAAAATAACGTTTTCGGTGTGTCGTTTGGTAACCCCTTTTCCTGGCGGAACCGCAATCTATGACTCTCATCTTCAACCCCAAGCCTATCTAATATGATCTGCTTGACATGTCCATAAGCCGCTGTACCATCTTTATTGGCC